>NC_064547.1:19110425-19757568 GCF_023856365.1 Brienomyrus brachyistius | reverse complement strand
AGAGCCTTAGTGCACCTTTTATGTTTGTTCATTGAAGAGAAGCCTTCCTGTCCCGAAAGATCTCTGTATATTCGCCGAACTTCTATGTTTATCGGCAGAACTCTAAGCTCCAGGATGTCTCGGCTAATTTACATGAAACTTCAGAAGAGCTAGTCAGCTAGACTAGAACCCTCCTTCAGTACTGACCGCGCTCTCTCACTGCTGACTGCAGGACCCTCCTTCAGTACTGACTGCGCTCTCTCACTGCTGACTGCAGGACCCTCCTTCAGTACTGACTGCGCTCTCTCATTGCTGACTGCAGGACCCTCCTTCATTACTGACCGCGCTCTCTCACTGCTGACTGCAGGACCCTCCTTCAGTACTGACTGCGCTCTCTCACTGCTGACTGCAGGACCCTCCTTCAGTACTGACTGCACTCTCGCATTGCTGACTGCAGGACCCTCCTTCAGTACTGACCGCGCTCTCTCACTGCTGACTGCAGAACCCTCCTGCAGTACTGACTGCACTCTCTCATTACTGACCACAGAACCTTCCTTCAGTACTGACTGCGCTCTCTCACTGCTGACTGCAGAACCCTCCTGCAGTACTGACAGGTGTTACTAGCAGCTGTGCCATTAGAGCGTGTCTTCCACGGTTAGCCAGCCTCCTAATCCCTTTAATTCTGCTCCCCGTTGTCCACTGTCCACTTGCTTCCTGGCCTGACTTCTGCAGGAAAAGCAGGTAATATGCTGTGGGTAGAGGCCAGTTACCATAGAGACCATAGTTAAGGGTAGTTTTCTTGGTGATGGGTCTGAGATGGCTCTTGGCCAATGCTGATGATGTTGCAGGAGCTGTCAGTGCCTCTGGTTTTGCTTTTTGATGTTTTATATATGTGGCTTCCTAGATATTATACCTTTGTGTCCCTTCAGCACCATGTAAAAGTACCATGCTGTCTACTGTCAGCATGTTATTCAGGTAGTGGGCAAACTTGCTGACCTCCGCCTTTGTTTATTGAAAATGGAACGGCCCGTGGGGTAGACTGGCCCAGCGCCATGTGACCCTATGGTGCTAAGTGCCATTTTTGATCAGATATTGAGGAGGTGGGAGGGGGGGGGCACTACTTCAGCCAGCACGGGAGGTTTGACACAGCCGGTCTCCTTTTTCTGCCGTCCGTCGGTTTGTACCGCCAGGCCAGGAGAGGCCGTCGGAGCAGGAGAGCACAGAAAGTAAGCCCTCGGAGACCATGCACCGCTACGGGAGCATCAACTCCCTGGACTCGACGGCCTCCTCGGGGATTGGCAGCTACAGCACACAGATGTCTGGCACGGACAACCCCGAGCAGTTCGAGGTCCTCAAGCAGCAGAAGGAGATCATCGAGCAGGGCATTGACCTGTGAGTCCCGCGTCTCACCTCCAGCGTCTGCGGCGGGGGGGGGGGGGGGGGGGGGAGAATTTGCCATAAACATTCTGATAGCCGAGCCTTCCTCTTCTCCACCTCACACAGGTTCAACAAGAAACCAAAGAGGGGCATTCAGTACCTGCAGGAGCAGGGCATGCTGGGGAGCACTTCAGAGGACATCGCTCAGTTTCTGCATCAGGAGGAAAGGCTGGATTCTGTAAGACCTTGAGACCTTCAGACCACACGGAGCAAATCCTTAGCTCGTCTCTCATTGTTGGGAGGGGGGCGCTGGAAACTTTATTTTTACTTAATGTGCTGGTGTTCCCACGTAACTTGTGTCAATGTGTCAGATCTCTCACTTGAAACTCTCCTCGCTTTCAGACTCAGGTAGGCGAGTTCCTAGGGGACAACGACCGATTTAACAAAGAGGTGATGTACGCGTACGTCGACCAAATGGACTTCCAAGGCAAGGACTTCGTCTCGGCCCTGCGCATGTTCCTGGAGGGCTTTCGCCTCCCGGGGGAGGCACAGAAGATCGACCGTCTCATGGAGAAATTTGCTGCTAGATATTTGGAGTGCAACCAGGGGTGGGTGTCCTGTCCTGTCCAAGTGCCGTTTCTCGACTGGCATTCCGTTAGTTTGTGTCTGGAGAGCTCAACTCTGTGTGTCTTTCCCGACAGGCAAACTCTGTTCGCCAGTGCGGACACGGCCTACGTCCTGGCGTACTCCATCATCATGTTGACGACAGATCTTCACAGCCCGCAGGTGGGTCGACGGGAAGCGTCATTGATTTCCTGGGATGGGACTGCGTATGGGTGTGGATGTCTGCTTGCGGTGTAGACATCGTGAACGGTCGAGCCCTGAGTTCACCGCTGCAGCAGTGCGAATCATTCAGGCCTCGAGACTGGCATCCGTAAACGAAGCAGTACGTAGTTTCAGTCGCATAGACTTAGCGATGCCCTGTTACAATAACTGGAAGTGCAGTGCTGACGTGGTAGACGAGGTGTTGGTTCTGACGGAGATCAAAACTTGGACAGGGAGATCAGGATGTGTTTTCTCTTGGCTTGCAGGTGAAGAATAAGATGACTAAAGAGCAGTACATCAAGATGAACAGGGGCATCAACGACAGCAAGGATTTACCTGAGGAATACCTCTCTGCCATTTACGATGAAATCGCTGGCAAGAAGATTTCTATGAAGGAAACGAAGGAGTTAACTATTAAATCTAACAAGCAGAGTAAGTGTATTACCTTCAGTGAGCCAGTTCTTAAAGTGGCCCTCAAGCTTTTTCACTGTCATTTACTGTGTTTTTGTGGTGTCTTCTTCTTATCTGAATGGCCGTGTTTTGTGTACAGGTGCGGTGTGGGGTGTGTGTGTGTATCTGTGGTGTCGCCCCGTGATTGGCCCGTCCGTGTGTGGTATCACGCCGTCATTGGCTCTTCTCCCCTGTAGGCGTGGCTAGTGAAAAGCAGAGGCGGCTCCTCTACAATCTGGAGATGGAGCAGATGGCCAAGACAGCCAAGGCCCTGATGGAGGCTGTGAGCCATGTGCAGGCACCCTTCACCAGCGCCACCCACTTGGAGCATGTCAGGCCAATGTTTAAGGTAAGGCCCCGCCCTCCTGATCAGGCCCATGTTTAAGGGAAGGCCCCGCCCTCCTGGTCAGGCCAATGTTTAAGGTAAGGCCCCGCCCTCCTGGTCAGGCCCATGTTTAAGGGAAGGCCCCGCCCTCCTGGTCAGGCCCATGTTTAAGGTAAGGCCCCGCCCTCCTGATCAGGCCCATGTTTAAGGGAAGGCCCCGCCCTCCTGATCAGGCCCATGTTTAAGGGAAGGCCCCGCCCTCCTGATCAGGCCCATGTTTAAGGGAAGGCCCCGCCCTCCTGATCAGGCCCATGTTTAAGGTAAGGCCCCGCCCTCCTGATCAGGCCCATGTTTAAGGGAAGGCCCCGCCCTCCTGGTCAGGCCAATGTTTAAGGTAAGGCCCCGCCCTCCTGGTCAGGCCCATGTTTAAGGGAAGGCCCCGCCCTCCTGATCAGGCCCATGTTTAAGGTAAGGCCCCGCCCTCCTGATCAGGCCCATGTTTAAGGGAAGGCCCCGCCCTCCTGGTCAGGCCAATGTTTAAGGGAAGGCCCCGCCCTCCTGGTCAGGCCCATGTTTAAGGGAAGGCCCCGTACCCCAGATCAGTTGAGATCCATGTTTGAAGTGGGCTCCACTCCCAAATTTAATGCAGGGCCCTGATCCTGGATCATCTTGTTTGTATTCAAGGCAGGACTCCTCCCCGTGCCTGGAGAGTATTAGCCTTTATCCGATCTTGTGGTTAAGTTTCAACACTAGTACTAACATCATTTGTCGTCTTTTAATTGAATGTTTTAATATGTAAAATTAAAAGCATATTGTATCACGCCACTCGCATTCATCTGGCGCTCACAGCACCTAATTTTATCTGCACTGGAACCATCCCAGAACTGCTGTTAGCCACATGCGACGGTGTGTTTCCCCGAATGGTACCGAATAGAAGCCGACTCGCTTTCGCTCTCCCTGCAGCTGGCATGGACGCCATTCCTGGCTGCATTTAGCGTGGGGCTGCAGGACTGCGACGACACCGAGGTCGCTTCCCTCTGCCTGGAGGGAATCCGCTGTGCTATCCGGATAGCCTGCATCTTTGCCATCCAGGTAAGGAGGCCCTGAATATCCATCGTAGGTAAATCGGAAAGAAAGGCTTTTTCCGAGCTTAATGTAATCTAAGGGTTGTTACACTGGAGTAAATTGCATTAGCACATGACTGTTATGCAGTCAGTGTGTTAACGTTCTAAAAGAATTCAATTTTAAATTGACCTTGACCCTCATTGTGCAGTAAATTAACGCAGTGAAGGCATGTTTGAGCCATTGGTGTGGTTAAAACATCCGATTTGGGAAGCCCTTCTCTGACTCGCTTTCCCGACTGACTGGTAGCTGGAGCGCGATGCCTACGTCCAGGCCCTGGCACGGTTCACCCTGCTGACAGCCAGCTCGGGCATCACCGAGATGAAGCAGAAGAACATCGACACCATCAAGACCCTCATCACCGTGGCACAGACGGATGGCAACTACTTGGGCAACTCCTGGCATGAGGTGAGTTTGCTGGTGTGTGAAGCTCACAGGGCGCCCAGTAGCTGTAGCTCGCTGCTTCTCTGGTTTATCTCTGTTATCCTGGGGTCTTTGACCGCACTTCTGGAGATAATAGTAATGGAAGTTTGAAACATTATTTACAGTAGAATGATCTTTAACGACAGAAGCATCCCTGAAGAGGTAAGAATGCGCAGACGGGTGTGACACAGCCTGTGAGACTCCTTCTGCTGTGCCCCCCCCACCCCCCCCCCCCGCAGATCCTGAAGTGCATCAGCCAGCTGGAACTGGCCCAACTCATTGGCACGGGTGTGAAAGCACGCTACATCTCAGGGACGGTCAGGGGTAAGGAGGGCATCGTCACCGGCACCAAGGAGCAGACCTCCGACGAGTACCTAGGCTTGGGTGAGTCTGTTGGACTCCGTGAAACCTGCTGTTTTACTCTCCATACACTGCTTTCCTAATTTTGCAGATCAAGAGCGTTTCAAGGGTTTGCTAAAGTGACCACTTCAAACCCATACTTACCAACTCCGCTGGCTGTGATTGGCTGCTGGATGGCTGACTGGCGATTGTAGCACGCTCACGGTCTCACTTTCTGCTCTTCATCGTGCAGTCAGTGGCACTGTGGACCGCAAGCAGATAGCCAGCATTCAAGAGTCCATCGGGGGAGACCAGCTCACAGAGCGTGGTGGTGGCCGTGGACAGGTACGGCACTGCCAAAGATCCCCTAAGACCTGTGAAGCCCCTCTATACTGGGAATGGAATCAGCAGGTCTCTTACAGCCAATCACTGTTGTACGGAAGCAGTGGGTCATTATCCAGAGATCTGTCTGAATCGTTATTACCAAGCTGTATCTAGGCTGCATTATTTTATTTTTTTTGGTTCTACATCCACTGACCATCTGTGGGGCTTTTTTCTGTTCAGGATCTTCACCGGTTCCACCCGTTTGGACGGCAATGCAGTGGGTAAGGATTCTAGCATGTCTGCGTCTCACGGCTCAGAAGCCCCTGAGAACCATGTTCTACGCTTAGCGTTAAACTGTGCTTTGAGTTGAAGACCAGAGCACGTCGACTGACCCGGGATATGTGATCCGCAGTGGATTTCGTCAGATGGCTGTGCGCCGTGTCCATGGACGAGCTGGCGTCCCCGACGCACCCTCGCATGTTTAGCCTTCAGAAGATCGTGGAGATCTCCTACTACAACATGGGCCGAATCAGACTGCAGTGGTCCAGGATATGGGAGGTCATAGGAGATCATTTCAACAAGGTGAGTGTTTGTCTCCCACTGGAAGGTCAGCAGATTACCCAGGGGTCAAAGGCTGGACTTTTGTGCCTGGGTAGGGGTTCTCTTGGTGTGTCAATGAAAATGAATAAGTCCGATTACCCTTCTGTTTTGGATAAAAGGTGTGGTTGCAGTTTGGAGAGAGGGTAAGGTGTGATCTTCGTGTTTACGTCTCAGGTGGGCTGCAGTACGAATGAGGATGTGGCCATCTTCGCTGTGGATTCACTGCGGCAGCTGTCGATGAAGTTCTTGGAGAAGGGAGAACTGGCCAACTTCAGATTCCAGAAGGACTTTCTGAGGCCGTTTGAACACATCATGAAGAAGAACAGGTCGGAGGATACCTGACGAACCGTATGCTCATTCTACAGAAGAGCAAAGCCCATTGTACTGCCATCTTCTACAGGGTTTAGTCTTGTTTATATAATGAGAATAGTAGCATCAGGACATCACTGCTTTTGCCAAATTACTCAGATCTCAGTAGGGCAGTGTTACAGAATCCAGTCCTCATGGACTCTCAGACAGTCTGCATTTTTGCTCCCAATCAGCTCCCAGCCAAACGTGAACACCGAATACCTGGTACAGGTGCGCTGGTAGCAAAAATGTGTACAGTCTGTGGGGTTCCAGAGGACTGGGTTCTAAAGGAAACACTGCCTGGAGGAATTGTCTTGATGCTTCAGCCACCCTAAGGGGGGGGGGGGGCCTCTTCCACTCTGTTACCAAGGCTTTAAATCTTTTTCCGCTGAGAGAGTTGGAAATGGCGCGTTCAGGGGAGCGCTGAAGTGTTCAGTGCAGAGTGAGAACCTGAGCATGCTTGGTTGGTTCAGGTCACGTTCATGTTCACCGCAGGCTCATTTTATAGATGTTACCATCCTTACGCCTCTGCAAAGCAGTTTTAGTTAATAGGTACCATGTGACACCCAGTATTTCAGAACCGCTTAAGAAGATGGACTTGCCTCTCCCACATACTTAGGCTTCATGCTTAGTTATTATGGAGGATGTATCCGCTTTTAGCCTTCAGCCTTCCAGTTTTCCCTGTGAACCTCAACAAGGGGGTGGCGCCAAGCCCAAGGCTGTGCCCAACCGAGCAGTAGAAAAGACTGCTGAAGCCAGGCCTCGTCACACTCCGAGGCTGAAGGTTAGCAGACTGAAAAACAGAGCTGTACCAACGGGAGTCTGGTGTCATTTACGCAGGTCGCCCACTATCCGGGACATGGTGGTGAGGTGCATCGCCCAGATGGTGAACTCCCAGGCGGGCAATATCCGCTCCGGCTGGAAGAACATCTTCTCCGTGTTCCACCTGGCTGCCTCCGATCAGGACGAGAGCATAGTGGAGCTGGCCTTCCAGACCACCGGCCACATCGTCAGTGAGTCCCTTCAGCAGAGCGTTCGTATCAGCGGCGATGGCTTCAAGCCCAGACAGACGTCACCGTCTAGCTCTGGCAGTGTCCCGAATGATGGCTCACGGGATGTTGTTGGATGTAGTTTCCTTGGGCGAATGACTTAACGTTCTCCTCGTGTTACTCTCCAGTGCTCCATTAGTCATAGTGGCTCTAACTTGTCTGTTCTGTGCGTCGTTTCTGCCAGCGAATGTCTTTGAGAAGCACTTCCCAGCCACCATAGACTCTTTCCAGGATGCGGTGAAGTGTCTGTCGGAATTCGCATGCAACGCCTCCTTCCCTGACACCAGCATGGAGGCCATCCGCCTGATCCGGCACTGCGCCAAATACGTGTCCGAGCGGCCGCAGGTCAGCACCCCTCTGTGCTACTTCAATTACCATAGTTTCCTTTGTCACCGTGGCTAAATACACAGCGGCCATCCAGTGAGCCTGCAGTTAGCTTTCAGAACACAACAATCAACGCAGATACACCTATTATGAAGGGAGCATGAGGTCCGTGAAGTGAGGCGGTTCTGTTCAGCCACGGGCTCGTCGATGCGGAGCCGTGGGGCACGACGCTGCCGGTGCTCATGGTCTTTCTGGCACTTTCTGTACCCGTTTCCATCTTACCGTTGACAGGCCTTCAAAGACTATACCAGTGATGACATGAATGTGGCACCAGAGGACCGTGTATGGGTGCGCGGCTGGTTTCCCATCCTGTTTGAGCTCTCCTGCATCATCAACAGGTGCAAGCTGGATGTACGGACCAGGTGAGTTCCCCGTCACAGCTGTGCTCAGGCGTCATAGCGACGACCTGTCCAGTCGGATGGAAAGTAGCAAGAACGGGCAAATGGTACCAGTTGTCTGGCTGCGTCATAGGGGCCTGACGGTGATGTTTGAGGTCATGAAGACCTATGGTCACACCTTCGAGAAGCACTGGTGGCAGGACCTCTTCCGGATCGTCTTCAGGATCTTTGACAACATGAAGCTGCCGGAGCAGCAGACTGAGGTGAAGTGAACCTGTGGGGTTAAAGAAAGCCGCAGAGGTCCAGGTTTCTAGGACAGGAAGGTTGGGTTAGAGATACCATTGTTGGAGCCTTATGTTTTTGTGTGATCACAGAAAGCCGAATGGATGACCACCACCTGTAACCACGCCCTCTACGCAATATGTGATGTCTTCACTCAGTACTTCGAGTCACTCAATGATGTCCTCCTGGACGACATCCTTTCTCAGCTGTACTGGTGTGTGCAGCAAGGTGAGTGGACGGCGAGCCTGAGGTACAGCTCTCTTGTCCAATGGGAGAGTTCAGAATCCCCTGACATCCCTCCTTCCCATTAGATAATGAGCAGCTGGCACGATCAGGCACCAACTGCCTAGAGAACGTGGTCATTCTGAACGGGGAGAAGTTCTCACTTGAGACCTGGGACAAAACCTGTAACTGCATGCTGGATATCTTCAAGACCACCATTCCAAGCACGTAAGATGGCTTTTTCTTCCTTAAGTCGGGGTTCAGCTCTTCCTACTTGGGCTCTGTGTTCACTGCACGTCTGCTTTCAGACTGCTCACCTGGAGACCAGCAGGGGGCGACGGTGAAGCAGTCTTACAGCTGGAAGGGCACGACAAGCAGCTGGTGTGTGAAGTGTCCCATTTCTCTCTGGCTTGTTTGCATTTAGCACGTTTCCACACTCAGGATGCTCTGCTAGTGTCCCCTGCACAGGTCGTACTGTTTTAAATCAAGCAGTAAGAAGGTGAAAGCAATCAGAAAATGTCTTTCTGGAAAGTTTCATGTTTTTATAGGATTTAAGAACCTGTTACTCCTTCTTAGTGTTTGCTGTTTTTAAGCTTTCAGACTTAATGCCCTATAAACTTCTGAAGCCTATTAAATGTCTTCAATAGCTGCACCCTGCATCCTGAAGTTTATCCAGGATGGCTTGTAAATTGAAATCTGGGAACGTAAATAACTTTCAACTCAGCTTTTAGTCATTTGTCTTGTATATTTCCATCCATCCTCCCACCACGTTCCAAGTATGGAGTCCCTAGTAGCACGGCACATCATGGACGAGGCGCAGTGTAGAGGTGCCATTTGGCTTACTAGTAAGCTTTGGAATGTGGGAGGAATCCTCCACAACACAAGGAAAATGCACTAACTGCACAGGCACAGCAGGGCTGGGACTCGAACCCCCAGCCCTGACAGTGCTCCCTGCACTGCCACATGAAGTATCCTATTTACACTTCGTTTACTTCTGCCGGTTCCAGTCGCGTGTTTAATGCCGATGGTAGAAGCAGTTCCATGGTAACGAAAGCTGAGTTGAATGTGAACAACGCCTGTGGCCTGTACCCTGTACCCTGTACCCTCAGGATTCCATATCCCAGAGGTCCCTGGACATCCAGGCTCGTACTGAGGACCAACAGTCCATTGGTAGTGTGGAGAAGATGTCCCTGGACACCCGGCGGCAAAGTCAGTTCAGTGTAGGCTCAGGCCCTTACGAAGACGGCCCCAGAGCCAGGACCCCGACAAGTGAGTAGCCTGAGGCGCTTGCAGCAGGGCGGGGTGTGTCGGGGTGGGGCCCTGGGGTCGGGCCCTGGGGTCGGGCCCTGGGCGTCGCTCTGCCGGCCTCATGCCGGGTCTCCCCCGCTGTGCTGTCTGCCGCCTCTGACAGAGTTCCACGAGCCGAAGCTGTTCTCCTCGCTCCTCATCAAGTGCGTGGTGCAGCTTGAGCTCATCCAGACCATCGACAACATCATCTTCTTCCCTGCCACCAGCAAGAAGGAGGATGCGGAGAACTTTGCAGCAGCTCAGGTGACGATCCTCACAATCCCCTCCGGGATCAGACTCACTCCAGGATCAGAACCGGTTATGGACCATGTAGGGTGTTCAATAATAATAATAATAATGACACTTTTATTGTTCCTTGTGGGTAAAATTCTCTTTTCGTCGACCCCATCTTGCGCTTCCTGATACACAGACACACATATAGGTCGAGCACAAGCTTGGCAGTGAAGGGCAGCTACCTGCAGTGGTGCCCATGGAGCTGGGGGTCAAGGGCCCCCAGACATGTGACTATTATGCCTAAGCGGGATTCGAACCAGCCACCTTCTGATCAGACACAGAGGCTTAGCCCACCGAGCCACACACCCAGTGCCAACATGCTATGTTCTAGCCCACTCTAATGCCTGTGAGCTTCACAGTTTGCCGTCTTCCTGAGGTGGCTCCCAACCTGCATCGCTCATGTCTCTCCATCCTTAGAGAGACTCACTAGACACCGACGTTCACGTGGAAACGCAGGACCAGGGTGTGTACCGCTACCTGACCTCAGATCAGCTCTTCAAGCTGCTGGACTGCCTGCTGGAGTCCCACCGCTTCGCCAAGGCCTTCAACTCCAGCCACGAGCAGCGGACGGCTCTGTGGAAGGCGGGTGGGTGACGGCGGCCTGTGACAGAGCTTCACGCGTGTGACCGGAGTCGCCCTCTGCAGGCTGTGACGTGTACCTGCACGTGTCGCTGTATTGCAGGCTTCAAGGGGAAGTCGAAGCCCAACCTACTGAAGCAGGAGACCAGCAGCCTGGCCTGCAGCCTGCGCATCTTGTTCCGCATGTATACAGACGAGAGCCGGCGGCCTGCCTGGGAGGAGGTGCAAAGGAGGCTGCTGAAGTAAGGGAAATGGGCCCCGGCCCCCCACTCATGGGCCTGCACCCCTGTCTCCAAACTCTGACCCACCGTCTCCCTGTCGTCAGTGACGTGCACCCACACCCTCTCATGCACCTGTGTTATTTAGTTTTTTTGCCGCTATTTTTAGTCATTATTTGGAGTCTTTAATGAGATTCCTGTCATATCCTCATGCACATGGGGTAGCGATTTTTCCAGTGTCTTTTGCAGTACATCCATGAGGGGGCGCCGTTTGGCGCCCTCAGCTTTCACCAGGAGCTTGACTTCATCAGTGTGGACGCACTCCGTCACTCTTAGGGATGCTATCTCCGCTGTCTTGCAGCGTGTGCAGTGAGGCTATTGGCTACTTCCTGACCCTGACGTCGGAGAGTCACCGCGAGGCCTGGACCAGCCTGCTTCTCCTCTTCCTCACCAAGGTGCTGAAGATCAGCGACGACAGGGTGAGTCTGCTGACCACATGGTCTCTGTGTGCATGTAATACTTTATGGAATGTTTTTATGTGACTCTTGAACAAAATAATTTTGGGAGGGGGGGTATTTCAGCTCATGGTATTTGATGTCATGTCATAGTTTCCCAATCCGGTCTTGGGACAATCCAACCTTTTGCTCCCTCCCTGCGCCTGGGAAGCTGGGAGGAAGCAGAAAGGTGGAGTGTCTGCCAGAGAGCTGGGATGGAGCAAAACCGTGGACCGGCTCCGGGTCGCCAGGACCGGGTTGGGAAACACTGTGTTAATCTGCTGATAGCTGTCGGTTCGGTAAACCCACTGCTCCTAACTGCGGAGCAGCGCCCCCCCCCATGACGTTCAGCCCGGAGACAGACATGCTGTTGCTCTCCCCGCTGCAGTTCCGGGCCCACGCCTCCAGGTACTACCCTCTGCTCTGCGAGATCATGCAGTTTGACCTGATCCCGGAGCTGCGGGCCGCGCTGCGCAAGTTCTACTTGCGGATCGGCATCGTCTTCAACATCTCGCAGCCGTCCACGCAGGAGCCGGCAGTGAGCAGCCTGTGAGGGCCCCTCCAATAACGGTGCATGGGGCAGGGCACAGGAGAGAGTGGGTGTGTGCGGGGGTGGGGCTCCGGTCTGACCCCCCCTCCTTAATGGTCTGTCATGTCCCCGGATGTCAGGGATGTTTTGAATTGATGTGAACCACATCCCCCCCCCCCCCACCACCATTCAGGCAGCAGTTCCACAGCAGACCCCACTACTGGTACTGGAAGGTATTTGGGAGTCGTCTGTTCTGCACATATCTGCTGCTGATTCCCCCCCCCCCTCCTTCCCCAGTGTGGCCAGCCGACCACAGTCAATCACTGGAATTTGGGCCTCGCCTTGTACAGTAGGATAATGAAACTCCACAGGATTGTACTGATGGTTATAATAATTATTACATTTACTTTCTAACTTTCTGAACGTTCAGATGGCAGGTGTTTGGAAAGACTGAATCATCCTTCTCACCTCCTGGCATTACAGCTGTCTGAAGAATGATATGGATTCATTGAAAAAAAAAATTCAGAAAAGAGCAAAGTAATACAATAGAAAGTAATGTTTGTGAATTTGATTTTTTTTTTTTTTTTTTTTGCACAGCCGAAGGCTAATGTAATGTAATCAACAGCCCTTCAGATAACTAGTTATGGAAATGCAGCTTTGTAATGTACATATTATCTTCTAACACTAGACATTGTTCCTGCAATAATTTTGTTTGTTTTTTTCGTTCTGTTTTCTCCCACTGAATTTGCTGCACTTGGTTTATTTACAGATTGCACTGGGGACTTTGTGAGAATGCTTAACTT
Organism: Brienomyrus brachyistius; assembly: GCF_023856365.1. Taxonomy (NCBI): domain Eukaryota; kingdom Metazoa; phylum Chordata; class Actinopteri; order Osteoglossiformes; family Mormyridae; genus Brienomyrus; species Brienomyrus brachyistius. Next base: position 19,744,977 of record NC_064547.1, on the reverse strand, counting down.
AACTCTAGGCCAGCCGGGATATCCGCTGGGCCATGCGATCGGTTTATAAGATGCTAACTGATGACGAGATAGTAAGATTTATTCCGTTTTATATGTACAGGCTTTTATTTAAATGGGGATGGAACCAATGACTGAGATCCTCGCGAAACTGGAACTGAAATAAACACTGCAGATTAATGGAAACCGCATCCAAACCGCTACCGATGTGTTCAGTCTTGGTTTTAGCGTCTGTGTATGAGATGTTACGAGCTGACCAGTTTCTGGCTTGAGGGTGGTGGACGTGTAGATGTTACGGACGTTCGTGTGCTCCGTTCTCTGTGCTGACGTGTCGGATCAGTCCCAAGCATTCCTGGTCTCTGCGGAGACCGATGGTAACATGTATACGGTACAGCGATGTAAAGTTTTTTTATGCGGAGCAGAAAACCTTTCTGTACAATACTGGTTATCATCCAACGGTCTAATCAGGTAACAGGTCAATAAAGTTTTTGAACTCCGAATGTTGTTCATTTTGGTCTGGCGTCCTGTGTGTACCTTTCACTGATCCGTGTAGTCTGATGATTAAACAAAAGTAGGTTCACGGGAACCATTGAGAACTGGTCAAACCGTGTTCTGCCCTCGAACTGGAATCGGTTGACTAATGCAGGACTGTGGACTTAAAACTGGGCGATGTTTAAACAGGGTCCTGTGAAGTCTTAACATATTAAAAAAAAAAAATTTTAATGGCCCTGCAATGGGCTGGCCCCCCATCCTGGGTTGTTCCCTGCCTCGTGCCCATTGCTTCCGGGATAGGCTCCAGACCCCCCGCGACCCAATAGGATAAGCGGTTTGGAAAATGGATGGATGGATGGATAACTGAGAAAGGACCCTGGGATGTAAAAGGCGGTCAGATTCACCTGCTGAAAGTGGCGTCGAGGTGGTTTAAATATCAGGCCTTTTAAGTTATAAACCCAGGAATGATTCTACTCCACTGGGCCCTTGAGTGAGACCCTTAGCCTGCAACTGCTCCATCGTGGGTATGACATTAATCTACATCCAGCCCTGCAAGCAGGTTCTCCAAATTCCAAGAAATTTCACACGGTTCCACTCCATTTGAACTAGTGTGTTGCTGATGTATCACCGGCTGGACTTGGGTTCCCATCCCTGGGGTGGCTCATCATGTGGGTGTGCTGTCACAGCCTGCTGTTTACCTCTAAGTGCCCAATTCACATAAATTCACATAAAAAGGTCATTATTCTGCACACCTCTGCTGAAAGGAAACCTGTTTTTAAAACATCTGCAAAAAAAATATTTTAATAAAAAATCATAAAAATGAGGTTATGATGTAATGCCTTAGAGCACTGACAGAAGATACAGAATTAAAAATACCATTTATTTTTTACAGCAGCACACATTAAAAATAAATACATTTTACTCACTAAATGTCTGTCTGTGTGACTCATATTGAGTGCAGTATGGCCTCAGCCATGGTAGGTGGATGGACCTTCCCAGGTGGGCAGGCTGGGCTTCCGGAAGCCCGTCCCGCTCTGGGTATGGCGTTTCACCGCGTCCGAAGTACCCGGTCTCAGCCAGGGCTCCGTGGCGACCGTATCCATGGAGAAGCGCCTGTCTAGAGAGGACTGCAAGACACGAAGGGCTGGGTCTACCTCTTCGTCAGCCAGTGTGTTCAGACCTGGGGAGGACAGGCGTGTCGGTGCGCGGTGGCTGTGAGGACAGCTCAGACCCCCCCTATATGAAGTACATCCAGGAGACCCACCAAGCTCCCAGCGGTGCAGATCCTCCAGGTCCCTCATCCTCTGCTGGTTCTGCTTGTTGAGTTGCTCTATGTTGAGGCTGGTCCCAGAGCGCGGAGAGGAGGAGTCCCAATGGCCAGCTGCTGTGCCGGAGGTCCGTGGCTGCTGGAGACAGGCGCCCACATCACAGGTAATGTTGGGAATAACTTCTGTAGCATTCAATGGCTGCTTCGTCCACCCAACAGGGAGGATGAAGGCTGAGTACCACTAAGGACATCAACATGGTCACTTCTTCCAGCAAGTGTGGAACTGACAACCTTGTGGTTCTGTCGGACTCCTCACCTGCTGGAAAGAAGGAAAGCCTTGCAGGTTTGCCTCTTGTCTGGGCCTCCTGGAGTCACTCCCTCTTCTCTTGACCAGGTGCATCTCCTCTACTGGCCTGCTGGGGGCGTTCTGTCCCCATTCATATGGATCTAGCATTATGCCTTCATTGGGCTCTACAGTTAGGGGCACAATGAGCGACGGGGCACAGTAAATGCAGGTAACTGGACAACCAATCCTAGCCTCTTGTCCCAAATCACCCAATCATGTGCCCTGCCCAGGGGAGTGCTCGCTTGTCGATGGCTCCAGGTTCGCCCTCGAAACCCCCCCCCCCAGGACTCACTGAGAAACATGCTGTGTGACTGCAAAGGAGACCCCCGCATGGCATCAGCGATGACACCCATCATCTGAGAGGAAGGAGATACGAAGAAAGAAAAAAAAAATGGGTTGAAACACTGCTGCGTGGTGAGAGCTGGGCGACAGAGTGTGTTCAGTAAGACTCACCGGAGGGGGGGCAGACTGCTGAGTCAGGGGAACGTGGGGACCTGGCGAGGTAGACAGAGGGGGATTATAGCAGCTGTGATGGGAGAGCGCCCCCTGCTGTATCTCCAAGGATCCAGCTTACCTGCAGCATCTGCCCTCTTCCCCCTGCGCTGCTGCTCCCTCAGCAAGGCCTGCTGCTGTATCTCCAGGCTCTGCTCATCGGTGGGGGGGTCTGGGTACCTGTGCCGCACCTCCTCCCGGCTCTCACCGTCTGAACCGACACACACGATGTTAGGCACGCCTCTCTGACTCTGCAGACACACCCCTCCACTTCGGTCACTGGGAAACGCGCCTCTGTACTTGAGCTGGTTGAAGTCTTGGATGTTCTGCAGGTTCATGGGCCTCCTGACAGGAGCCTGCTGACGCATGCGGGCCATGTCAAACACGTCCACAGGGGGGCGATCTCTTACCCTGAAGGACCACAAGCAACGATCACTGCATGTAGCCTGAATTTGGGATATAGCATGACCATTGAGCAGCAGGTTGGATATAGTGGGGGGGAGGGGGGGGGGCACATATAAATAAGCTAGCTAGAGCCAACCAACCAATCCATTTTACTTGGCAAATGCCTGTACCCAAGCAACATAGGTTTGTTTGAGAACTCGGGGTCATACGGTCCCTGGAGGGTTAAGGGTCTCGCTCAATGGTGACATCACTCTGTCAGTGACCTTCCGATCGCATGCACGGTGTCCTGACCTGCGGAGCTACACACTTCCCCAAGAATAATCGTGCTCGTCTGAACCGCATTCGAACCAGCGACCTAAAGGATCTCAGTGCTGGTTACAAGAAAATCAAGTGATTCACTTTTCAGTCTTTCCTCTGTCATATATCTAACCTAATCTAATTAACTGCATTATAACTACATAAAAAAATGTATTATATATTTTATATATTTATTTTATGGTAACCGTTTTGGAAGACCCTTTTCTGTTCCAGCATGACTGTGCCCCAGTTCACAAAGCAAGATCCATAATGGCATGGGGTGAGTTTCCCGAAGCTAACGCTAGCTTATTCGTACGTTCCATCTTTTAACGTAGAACTTAGGAACGTTAAGGCAGCTTCGGGAAACTCACCCTTGGTCGAGTGAGTTTGGTGTGGAACAATTTGACTGGCGCACACAGACCTCAACCCCCGTCAAATGCCTTTAGGATGAACTGCAATGGAGATGGCAAGTCAGGCCTTCGTATCCAACATCAGTGCATGAGCTCACAAATGCTCTTCTGGATGAATGGACAAAAATTCACAGACACCCCAAAATCTTGAGGAAAGCCTTCCTGGAAGAGTGGCAGCTATTATAGCTGCATAGAGGGAACCAACTCCATATTGATGCCCATGGATTTACAATGGGATGTCATAAAGGTTCCTGTAGGTGTAATGGCCAGCTGTTCCAATACTTTTGTCCATATATTGTGTGTTTATATATAAATATCCAGGCTGTCAGAGTTTTGACGCGTGCGATTAATTTTTAAATTAACACGATAAAAAAACACAACTTCGCACTGTATACCATACAGCCCCAGAAATGCATTTATTGAGTTCTCTGTTCCACATTGTTCATCTGCTCCCCTCACACGTTTGGGCATTTCAGGTTACCGCAGTCATTTTCCGACCAGAAGCCCAGCTTGCATGAGTAACCCTCGTTTTCTGCCGTTGATTTACAACATACTTACAAGTGAGAAAATGCCAAATCCTTTAACAGTCCTTTGCTTTTAATCCCTCATTGCATATATCTTTTAAATGATGAATCTGACTCCTTCAAATTTCACCCTTAAAAAGGTATCCATCCAAGTAGATACATACATAAAAACATTGTCTCTTCTTGCACTTTCATTTTTTAAAATGCAAGTTCCATGCAGAAGTGACTCTCACTAGTAATGTAATATAACATCCGTCTATAGTTCTAATATAATCAATTTCTATTTTCCTTCCTACTTTCTTTCTGGTTATATTAGTAATTCATAGTAAATTTTGTGTCATTATTTGGTAATGATAATGATGTATCTGATACAGTTCACCTACGGCGAAAAATGTATTTCTAACAAATAATGACTGAACATGCGATTAATCACTGTTTACGTGATTAATCGCGATTACAAAAATCAAACCGACCGATAGCCATAATATACATTTCATTTATCTATTTATTCATTTTAAATATAAAATGACTGCTCTTTTTTTTGCAAACCCTTCTCATCTCTGCCATCCTCTGCTCTACCATGTGAGCTACTGCAGGGGGGGCATTAGCTGCTGGGACGGCTTCACGCGACACCTCACCCATGACCCATGCCAGACCCTTGCTACATGACCCTGCCTGGGTCTCCAGCATACCGCACGCTCCCGGGACTCTCCGGGTCCTCTGTCCGCACGCGCTGCTGCAGCTGCTCCTCCAACACCCTCTGCTTGCTGCGCAGTTGCCTGCGCAGGGCTGACAGTTCCCTGACGACGCCGGTGTGTTCCTCTGACAGGGGCAGATGGTGGATCTCAGTACCGTTTAAACCGTACAGGTCAGTGCAGCACCATAGAGCTGCTCGCATGATACAGGGTTAATAAAACTGTAACCAGTGGGTTCTCATCTCTGCCCAAGCCTTTTTGAGGCCTTAAAATTTGAATAACAGTTGTCATGTGTCATGCCCCTTCCCATTCTGATACTGATAAGATGGGGTGCCCCCTGGTGGCGGCTGGGCTGTAAGCGCACGCTTACTTTGCTTATGCTTACACAGGGCAGCCAGTGGTGTGCAAGGTGGGGGTACAATACCTTTTGCCCTCTGCTGGTTTCTGTGAGCAGGCACTGGTGGCGAGGGCGGGGCAGGGAGACTGCTCTCCTGGGGAGGAATTGCACATGCAGTCACAGCGACGCTCATTCCGTCAGCTTCCGCGAGTGATCCGAGCCCCCAGACGTGGCCGTGTCACGTGATCCCCCCATGCCGGCCACAGCTTCTCATTATGACGTTTCAACCTACAGACTGCATCACTCACAGAAAGTACAGACGCGGAGTGGGGGGTGTCTGAGGAGGGCGGGGGCACCGTGCGCTGACCGGCCAGCTTATTCTGCAGAGCTGGTATGGGTGGCGATGGCTCCCTGTGAACCTTCTGTGGGAAAGCGAGGGGCAGATGTCAGGGGGGGCCGTGCGAGATCCACCGTGGAGAGACTCAGATCCCTCAAGCCAAAGCCTGCAGTGAAAAGTCTCACCTCCTCCAACCGTGCCTGCCTCTCCCGCTCATACCGCTCCTTCAGTGCGGCACTCAGCCGCTCCTCCTCCTCACACCTCTTCCTCTCGGCCTCTCTGCGTCGCTGCTCCGCCTGCCTGACCAGCTCATCGTTTTTGGCCATTTGCTGGGGGGGGGGGGGGGGGGTGTAGCATTAAGGAGAAATGATTTTCACCAGCAGACCATTACACTGGCCACACTATCCCCTTCTTCCTCCCTGTACCTGTGAATCATTCCCAGTAACCCCAGTGTAGTCGTGTAGCCTGGGAAGCAAGGAGACGATGAACACCAACCCCTGGAGCGTTTAATCAGCCAGGAGCCACAGTCACAGCGATTAATCAGACATCACCAAGCGGAGACACACATACTTCCTGCTCCTTGCGCCTCCTCTTCTCCTGCTCCTGCTCATACTCCTGCTGGATGTGAGCTCTCTGCTCGGCCAGCCGCCTTTCCTCCTTCTCGTCTTCCAGCCGGAGACGCTCTTGCTCCTCCGCCTCCCTGCGCCTCTTCTCCTCAATCTGCGGGTCCCACCCCACACAGGACACACATGCTCAGTGCAGATGCCTTATGATCCCAACACTCCATCACATCCCTCAAACATGGACCCTTTGTTCAGAAAGGAGCTTCCAGGAGACCCTGGGAGATGCGTTTGTATCCATGAGTGGCACACTGCAGCTGATGTTTGCGCTACTCTCTTCAACAGAATGGTCAATGTAGGAGTGGCAGGAAAGTTGTGAATATTAGACTTAAATGCTTAAAAGTCGCCAATGGAATCAAATAAAGGCTGCAGGATCTTTGGAAATCATTCCAGTAAAAATGAATTACAACCATGGACACACAGGAGATGTGATTGGTGTGACACTCAGAACCTGTTTGGCTGGTTCTCAAGGTTCAGAAGCAGATCACAATTCCAGCTTTACAAGCCTTACGTGGCATGAAGCGCTTCCTGTTTAGTTACCCAATCTGAGCACTTAAAAGGGCAGAATGTCACAAGGCTGCCATCTCGGGTGGTTCTCGTATTTCTGTCCTTGTACCACTCTTAAAAGGAGCAGAATGTCACAAACCTGCCGTCTCAGGATATCCTTGTACCGCTCTTGTTCCTGAAGTTGCTGCGGAGTAGGTAGGTCCACAAAGACGTTGCCCCTGGCGAAGGGCGATGCATGGGAGCAGCCTGGTGAATGAGAAGGAGCTTCAGCAGGCCGTGACCTTCAGAGAAACATCTCCTAGAGTGTGAGCAGAGCGTGGGCCTTTCTGACCTCACTACCCCCCCACCTGACATCCCATTTCCTGAGGGAGCTGCATCCTGCCCTTGAGGAGCCGGCACCTTCACGACCACCTGACCAGCTGCCCCCTGGTCCTGAGCGCCTGGGGTCACATACACCTCCTTGTTGGACCGGTTCATCTGCTTCAGGTCCGCTGGGTACACACAAGCCACAAGTCAGCCAGTACTGCTCCTTCCAGCTTTCACCACGTGTACCATTAATGTGAGCTACCTCCTCAAGCTGGTTGGGTAGCCCACTATAAAACTGGATTCATACCAAAATTTCGACTTTGATGCTGATACCTGCTTTGGACCTTGGTATCCATTTAAATATTATATTGCTTTGAAATAATCAGGCCTATTCACGAATGAAAACAACTGCAGTATCTTGTAGTTTTAACCGTATTAGTAAAATATGAATAGATTGATCACACAGGAGCATGGAACTGGCAGAACAGGAATTGCCAAACACATCAGCCCCACTAAGGCAGCATTACTCCTGCGGGGGCAGTATGGAGTCACGACGAGGACAGTGCTCCCGTACTGAGGAGGTTCCCCTGATGGTCTTTGAGGGGTGCTCCGCCCCCTCCCTTCCCCCAGGGGTTGTAGGCCTTCATCTCAGCTTGCAGCCGGGTCTCGTAGCGCTCTCTCTCTGCCTCCTCCTGCCTACGGCGCTCCTCCCGCTCTTGGATCTGCAAGGAGTCACGGCATGGGAGTCACGGCATGGGAGTCACGGCATGGGAGTCACGGCATGGGAGTCACGGCATGGGAGTCACGGCATGGGAGTCACGGCATGGGAGTCACGGCATGGGAGTCACGGCATGGGAGTCACGGCATGGGAGTCTGCTGCTTAGCAGGCATCACAGTAAGAACACGGTCAGAACGTGGTTCTAGATTCTCGGATGTGGGGTACAGATATTCATTACACATGAGGTCAGTCTTTAGGGTTGATATTTCAGACTGTGATCAGAGGAGAGTTGACAGGACTGTCTGCACTGTTCATTCACTCAAGATGCTCTCCAGAAGATAAAGAAGGTAGTGGCTGTTCTAGACCATTTCAACTGGGGGGCCAGACTGGAGCCAGTTGTTCTGTTAGAGGGGGCAGATGCATTTGACCTTAATGCCCTCCAAGTATGATAGATTGTCAGCATTAAGAAACAAAAGCCGATTTTAAAAATGAATAAATTAATTATTTATGCAGTGCTTCGCAGTTACACCCCTCATGGCAGTGTGCTGGCCCCCTCACTGTACTCCGCCTGGAACATGAACATCTAGCTATTCACAGCTCCGGCTTACAGATGATCACTGACAACGAATCGGTCTGCAGAGTGGCACAAGAACAGCTTCTCTGTTAACATCAAGACGACCAGGGATTCAGGAAACCGTGCTCGCGAGGTGATGCTGCCGTTATTGATCGTTATTCCTTGTTAATGTTAACAGACTGTAGGGGGCACCCATCACCTGTCACACGGCAGCCATCCCAAACAGCCCATCCTGCCGCGGGATGTCGGCTTAGGGTTGGGTTACCTGCTGCCTGAGCGCGTCCTGGTAGCTGATCGCACTCTCCTTCGATCTCCTGTGCAACCGCCCTGGCGGGGAAGCGATGCCACTCTCACCCGACACTCGTCCTGACTGCCAAGCGGTTCTGTCGCAAAGACACCATTTGGTTAACAAATCCCATGCGTACTTTCCATTTTTATCAGTGTCACTGAACAGTAAATCACCCAACAGGATGGCAGTGGCAGACTGACGGATAATATTCTCACCCGAGGAACACAGGGAGTGTGTGCATTCAGAAGGCACATTGTCAGTGTGTGATGCACTATGCCCTTCGAATTGTGCCGATAAAGTCTTACTGTGGCACGGATTCGGCATGACCCAGCTGACCCTGAGGATGCTCGGGTGCGAAGAAGGTCGCAGCACGGGCTCCGCCTCCAGCTGGCCCACCTATCAGAGGATCGAACAGCGACGAATTACAAGACGGACGACACAGTCGGATTGGAAAAGAATATAGTCAAGCAGATGGCGGGTGGAAGAGGTCAGCCTATTAGAGGCCAGCTTATTAGAGGCCAGCCTATTAGAACCCAGCTTATTAGAGGCCAGTCAATCAGAACTCACGTTATGAAGCAGAGCGGAAACTGACCCCGCCCCTCCATAAAGCCGGGTGGCTCAGTGCTCACCAAAGGCCGAACCCATTTCCAGGGGGTTCCGGACTCCATAGTAAAAGTAGGCCTGGTCAAAAGGAGTTCTGTATGCCTCCGCGACCGTGGGAGGGGCAGGAGGGGGAACACTGTGGATTCTGAAGAACAGAACAAACACTGTGAATATGGTATTGTACAAACACCTGGCAGCCCCATGGGGGCACTGCTCACCCCACCCCCTGAAAGCAAAGTGCTGTAATGCCCATTCACCCTCTCTACGCGCCAGTCACACGCAGAGAGAGACATGTTGACATACTGAGAGGCAGCAATTTCTCCCAGAGTGCTTGACAGGTTCTTGTGGAGGTCTTCGGACTGAGCCAGCGGAATGAGCCCATTGCCCCTCTGGTCCGCTGTGGCACCAGTGCCCGCCAGTGCCTCTAGGGCGGCGCTGTAGTCCAGCAGGGGAGAGTGGAAGGCTATGCGTGGCCTGGCTGGGGGGGCTTTCTCCTTTGTGTCCAGAGGGGGCTTTTCCTTGGGGGGGGGCCTCCCAGCACTATTACTACTTCTTATTCCCAGTCCTGGTCTGTCTGGGACATCGCGTGTCCTGTCCTGGTCATGGCTCACTGCCCCGAAATGCTTGATGCGGTCAGGCTGTGGAGCAAACATTTACCGAAAATACAGAGTCAGGACTGAAAGGCATGTGGGCAGGCTGGGCAGCCCATTGACGTGGCCTAATGATTTAATACAGCATTTTCCAACCCAGTCCTCGGGGACCCCCAGACGGTCCACATTTTTGCTCTCTCCTAACTCTGAAAACACACCTGTACCAGATATTTGGTGTTCTTGATTGGCTGTGAGCTGGGAGGGAGCAAAAATGTGGACAAATGTGGGAGTCCCTGAGGACTGGGTCGAGCAAAAGTGATTTAATGATACGGGATGCATAGAATCAGAACCGTGGACTGTATCCCTGCACTCTTTCCTGCAGGGACAGCAGATTCACCTGCTTTTCTGGGTCGACAGCTCCTGTGGCAGCAACCTTCATCTCCATCTCCTTCTCTCTGTCAAAGAAAGAACCGCGAGGCTTAAAAAAGGATCAAGCTCATGGCACAAAGGGGCCCTTGATCCCGTCCACAGCAACACATCTCTTTGCTCGCGACGCCTGCACAGCTCAGGGAGCTCATCCACCCTAAGACACCATCTGTCTGTCTCTGTGAGGTTTACCGCCTCTGTCTGCACTCTCGATTCCATAAATCTAACAGAAACCACACGAGGTGGCTGAACGTGAGCCTATGAGCCCGACACAAGCCCGGCTCCAGTCCGGGAGTGTGTACCTCTTCCTGTTCCTCTGCTGCTCCGCGATCTGCTCCAGTAGCTCCTGTCTGTATCGCTCCTTCTTCTTCTGCATGGTCATCTGTCCTTCAGCAGCCCCTGCCATGCAGATCGCCACAGCCTTACTGCGGGAACTTACCCCAATAACGCCAAAGTACCGCATGCTTACCACGGGGACCCCATTACAGCCCCCTGCAAGTACGTTTTGCTATAATTACAGGGTAGCTAAAAGACAAATGAAGGCATGAAAGGATTAACGAAACCGAAAATGATAGTAATGGATGGAAGGCAGGCCTTCATCGCTGAGGCACTTCTGCAAGACAGATGATGCTTGAAGCGAGAAAGAAGATGTTTAAAATGTCCGGCGTAAAAATGGCGGCTCCAGCACAGCATGAGGGAAGAGGCGACGGCACGTAGAGACCATGCTGCTCTTACCGATCATCAGTCCGGTGGCAAACTGCATCCGGGCCCTGCCACCCGCTGACCCGGACCTCTCCGTGCCCTTCGCCTCCTCAGGGACCCGCAGCCTGACACACAAGCGCGTCCCCAGGTTACTGCAGCGATGATTCCGAGAAGGAGACTCACTGCTCAACCTCAGAGTCAGGCGTTGCTGGATCGATACGATCCCACTGACAGAATCGCTGACTGCGTCTGGTCCATTAGTGTTAATCTAGCTGTCGCTTCCCTGTGAGTAACCTCTCGAAGACAGCAGCATCATCCAATAACTGACCATCACATCAAGTCAATAAAGCCCCAATCTTCTGGTTTAAGAAACGGCCTTACTGACCAACTTCATCTGGTTATTATTGTTATTATCTGAAGGCGGGACACGTACGCATGTTTGGGTGTCACAGGTGCCATCTTGTCCTCTGCATTTTCCCCATCAGGAGCATCAGGGGGCTGATGCCTTCTCCTCCCCTGAGGAATTCTGGGAAATTAATAAGTAAATATTTTTCCCCACCATCGGTAAAAGTAAGGAACCACAGATCTAACAGGTGGGGGTGAGACGGTGTTGAGGACATGCTGCCCACACACCCACTGCCTCATCTTCTAAGGCGGCATCGGGGGGGGCACCTGGTCTGAGCATAGGTTCGTGATTCTGTATAATCCTCCAAGTCATCTGTTTCATCTCTGTGAAATGACACCGAAAGCGGGATTGGAGGAACACCCAGGAGACAGGGCACACTGTATGACATCAGCAGGACACCCGCGGGGCAGAACCTGTCTGGGGCCCGGGTCCGGGCCCGCCGCCCCCGCATCTCCACGCGGCCAGGCTCACGGCCCACCCGAGGCCGTCTCTTAGCCAGATGCTCCCACTCATCCTCCGAGAAGTCCATCCCGGAGTCGTCCTCCCCCCGGGGTGGACGGTGAGCCCCCTCGTCTGGCCCCAGGCTCCTGCCCCCCCTTGGCCGGGACCTGCGCTCAGCTTCTGTCAGGGTGGCAACATCCCTCCTAGACGGCTGCTGCAGGTCGACTTCCGAGGCACCCAGACTGACGCTCTGCATGCTTCTGGGAGCTGAGTGAGGATCATCACCCACCTGCAGCAAGGGAAGCCATGTACCCAGAATGGCAAAAAAATACAGTGGACTGAACAGTACTTCTATACTGAAGAATTTCCTTACATTATACTGCATTAGCATAATGTTTACTGTGCTTGTAGTTCATATTCATGTCTTTTGCCATCTAAAAATAGTGTTCGAGTACTTTAAGGACCTGTACTTCTAATGCAGGGCCCTTCAAATCTGGCCCTCGATCCCAAGTCCAGGCCTTGTTTTCCGTTCCCCCAGGTAGTTAGTTTAATAATTACTGATTGGCCAGAGGCTTCACACCTGACTAATAGATACAGGAAGACTGGAAAAATCTGCAGTGCCTGGCCCTTGAGGTCTGTGATTTGAATAGCCCTGCTCTAGTGCATGTCAAGCAGTTGCATTCTGGGAAATGTACCTGAGGAGCCCTGACTTTTTCTCCAAGACCCCTAAGGAACTGATTGTACTCATGGTTCCTTTCAATTCTTAGTTTCTCCTGGGAAACGTAGAACAAACAGTGTATTACCGTACTGACAGACACTTAAACACCATCAACTGAACAGTGCATGAAGAATCCATGAAATATTCAGTTAAATGGTTCCGGGCACTGACGCTTATGTTCTTGCATTAATGATGATTCCTGTGCACACCCTTTAAAGTATCAGGTGACCTATACTGATAGCAGGCATGACCAGCCCGTTGGAGGTGGTCAGACTTCATTTTGGCGCCCCCTGCCTTTCACTATGAAGCCGTGTGCTCAAAGAGGGATGAGATGGTTACCTTAGCGGACTTCCTCTCGCCAATGGGTAGCGAGAGGCCGAGGTGCTGGCTGGCCTCCACCGTCCTCTGTTCGCTTTGCTATAAAGGATAGGGAGACAGCCCTTCAACTCGAAGGTAATCAAATTGATATGGAGGTAATGAAGAGATATGCGGATGTCAGACCCAGTTACATTTAGACTTGCTCGTGAGCCTTAACACAGTACGCACACCAGCTGGACCAGTGACTGATACCCCAGTGATTCTAGGGCAGCCGCCCACCCAGATGCCCCTGTGGACACTGACAGTAAACTTCTCCCTCGAGGGAACCGTCCACATGACCTTTGATCGCGCAGATCCATAATCCCCTAATTTAATACTAATTTAATCATCAGTCCCGGCATTATGCAGGAAATACTAACTCCACAGGTAAACTCACAGCTCCATGGACAGCAGGAGAATAGAGAATAAACACACTACCTCCTTCCTCTGTCTGGAAGTTTCCTGCAGGTCGGCAAGAGAAACAGATACACTGTGACCTGTGGGCCCCCTTCGTCACTGAGCAGCATTTTTCAATGCACCAGCAGGGGGGCTCATTTCATTAATTCATTGTTCAATAATCTGATTCGGTCACATCAAATGACTCCCACACAATTCTGCTTTTCACATCACTCATCACGCGATCAGTCATTCATCATTGAATGTTCCCTCGTCTTATTTAACGCGACACACTCCAGCTAAGAGAGCCCATGCCAGTACAGACGCCCCCCCACGCTGGAGGTTACCTGAGCCATGTAACGCCGATAATCCAGCCGCAGCTCTTGCTGCAGCTGCTGTTTCTTCCTCTCATAATCTCCCCCCAACGGCAAACTGGCCCCAAAGCTGTCCCCCGAAAGTGAAGGGCCAGGCATCCCTGTGGCAGTAACACACACATTGACACATTTCCATCACTCATGGTGACAGATTCCGAGCACGCAGACTGCCCCCAGGGCCGAAGGCGCGGTACCTTTTTGCTGAGCTTGCAGACTCGGAGGGGGGGACCTCATGGAGGGGGGGATATTCTCTTTTACTGAAGCTTTGTACGCATCATCAATCAAAGCCTATTTGGAGAAAATACACTCAGGATCATCCACGGCACATTTTACGCCTGATTAACAAAACTCCGCTTAAAAAGGGATGCGCTGCTTTGTCAGATTTCTGAAAATATTGGAAGAACTTAAAACGAATGTAACCGACTGGTTTTGAAGTGTAATGTAACAATTTACTGTGCATTGTCCGTGCGATTTAACGAATGCGAGTGCAGAAGTACGACTCGCATGAAAATAATCGCCCCTCGCCTCCAGCAATTTTTGGAAATAACTTGCATCCAAACCCTTCTCAAGGCACCTTTTCAAGCATGCAGACAGTTCTGTCTCATGTGCTAAATGCTCATTTTAAACTTGTTGGTCCGACTCGGCCCATGGATGGACCTCCATCCATCCACAAGACCAGCTGCCCGTCCTGAATACTTCAGTGTCTGTGTCGTTTAGCCTGTGGTCTCTTAGTCCTTATTAGTAAATGTCTTCTGGCTGCATCTCCACCACGCAGTCCAGCTGCTCCGTCTTTGACTGACTGTATTCAGAGACACCAGCTTCCCTCTGTCCACGAGAATCGCAGCCATCAGCCCTCTGCAATCATCTTCCGATTTCTTTTGCCCGCCAGTTATATTTGTCTTAAGTATTTCTAGTATTTTCTTGTAATACGTTTGACAAAGCAGCGTATCGTTTTTTTTTTTTGTAAATCTGAGGCTGGGCTCAAACTTTTGCCCTGTAGTGTGCACAGCCCCCCCCCAGCTTACAATGGGGTTATGTTCTGATAAACCTATTGTAAGGTGAAAACGCATTTTAATACAGAGTGTGTGAGTGTGAGAGTGTGCGTTGTACAAAAAAAGGTTCAGGTAAATTTAGAAAAATGGATGTTGGTAATTCTAGGTGTGAAAATTTACATTTTGCATATAAACTTTATAAAGTTATATATGTCTATATATAAACTTTTGTATATAAAGTTTTCTAATCACACTATATTGCAAACTACACTTCTAACACAACCTATGGAAATGTTCAGCATTCACATGTGACTGAAAAGCCCAGTTCAAAGAGGCAAACACAATGACCTTCAAGCAGGTGAGTAATATCAGCAAATAGAGTGTATATTTATGGTACAGCGATTAAAGGGGGACACACCCTCATTTCCATATATGGTGGATCCTGACCCAAACGCATTCTTTCATTGGCCAATTTAGCTTTCTGTTCCTGGAGAGAGCTCTCACATTGGTTGGCCATTGGTCCCGATATCTGCATCTCAAAACACGGCAAAAATTTACACTTGCAACAGCAACAACCAATTGAATCCCTCCATCTTCCAACCACTCATCCTGCTGGAGGTTCTGGGAGGGCCAGGAAAAGACAGATGAGAGGGAACACTCGATGGGATGGCAGGCCATCACAGGGCACACAACACACACTCTTATACGTCAAGGGCAAATTAAAGACACCAAATAGTATAACTGCATGTCTTTGAACTGCAGGAGGAACCCACCACAACACACACACACACAGAGCTGAGGTGGGATTTGAACCCACAACCCTGGAGGTGCATGACCTGAGTGCCGCAGTCTAACCAACTGCACCCACATCATTTACCGTACATGATGGAACGAACCCCTCTCAAACTCATTTAAAATAGGAAACTGGAAATTCAAGTCATTTCTTACTTATTAAAAAATAATCAGTCAGAGCCACGAAAGCGACGATTTACCTCCTGGCTCCTCATGCACAGTGAGGTCAAGAACTGTCACCGGCAACAGGTCAGGCAGAGCAAGGCGCCCGATGACGCTGTGCTGAGGTTCACCACCTGTGCCCAAAATGAGAAAAATCACACAATAAACAGCCATGGGCATTTCTCACAATCTAAAGAACAGAAAATTTGCTTTCGCAGAAGTGTCTTCAGAAATTATCTAAGATGGGTTCTTAGAACAGTGCAATAACATGAAAAGCTCCTCTGAAAAGCAATTTGTGACGTTACATGCTCAAATCCCACATAATATGGTGTTTTCTCAGGCAATATCTAGCTATGCATTTTAAATAAACCAACCAACTATAAATTAATAAATGAACCTAACGATAACCAACATTTAAGCAAACTATAACCAACTACAAATCAGATACACATTACCAAGTCGGTTTAATAGAATTCCCCAGAAAAATAAAAAAAAGTGTTAAGAGAAATAAATTAGTAATTTACAGAGCAATGGTGGTCTGTCTCTTTAAAACCCGTTACTAGGCAACCGCACTGTACACAGAGTCGTGGGTTAGCTTTAAACCGCTTTCACTACACACTACATAAAAGACAAAAGCAGCTACAACGCAGAAGTTAAACATCTATTCGCAACACGGGACAGGAACGATGTAAACCGACGAAAGACAACACACTGCTTATGTAACCGAAGCTGGTACTTAGCCACTAACTTACCTTTAAACCCAATATCGAACTGCGTTTAAGTCTGTAGTCGGAGTAACAGTAACTACACTCAAACTAGACGAAAAAGAATAAAACCCGCTTGACTACGGAGAGCAGAAGTAGCGTGTCTCTCCCGTTTAAATTGCTTTCACGGATAAACCTGTCAGTAACGCCGAACCGCTAACAGCTGCAGCACATCAAAGCCCCGGCGATCCGCGAAGCCCCCTGCTGGCCGGGAAACGTTACAAAGCATCGTGCTCGCACAACGCGGGGCGCCCCGTCGTGGAGGAAAGACGCTATAATTGCAGTTCACGTGCCCCGGGGCGCCACCTGGTGGACGAGTGATGTTACAACGGCATATGCGAGTGACGGGGATTTATGGAGATACACACGGATCAGCTGTGACATTAAAACCACCAGCCCGATATCGTGTAGGTCCCCTTTCCCCAAATCAGCTCCCGAGGCATGGACTGCACAAGGCCTCTGAAGGTGTCCTGGGGTATCTGACACCACGACATGTCTGCAACAACGTTTAGGTAGGTGGTACATGTCAAAGTAACTTTCATCTACATGAATGTCACATACCCATTGTAGACACTGTCAGTGGTGGAGAGGGGTCGGCACGATCTACAGCTACATAGCCCCATACACAGCAAGGCTTGATAAACTGTATGTTCAGACACCTTTCTATCATAGCTAGCACTAATCCTTCCACCAATCTGTGTTACAGTACCTCTCCTGTGTGATCAGGACAAACGGGCTAGCCTTCGCTCCCCGCACACATCAGTGAGCCTGGGGCACACATGACCCCATCAGCGGTTCACAGGTTGGCCTTCCTTGGACCACTATTGGTAGCCTATGTAATGACAACTGCAAACTGGGAACACCCCACAAGACCTGCACTCTGATCCAATCATCTAGCCATCGTAAGTCCATCACAATTTTTTTTTCACGTGCCTGATATACAATTCAACACTTGGCAGATGCCATTGTAATGCAACAATCAGTGTTATTCACTTCACCTCTCAGTGGTTTTAATGTTATCGCTGATCGGTGTATATCAGAGCCAGTTAGCTAACGCTGCTTTTAATGTCACCCACCCCAACTTGGTAAATGATCTTTCTACGAAGTTCCTTACGTTCACATGTTAAGTGTTATTAAAACGGCCATCAGTGACTGCACAAAGTGCACAAAATATTTTTTTTCACGTGTTTATGCAGAACAGTTAATATATTTAACATTAATGTATAATAGGGACTAATGGTTAACCCAGCTAACTGAGAAGTCGTACTTCTGTGGAACACCCCCTCCGTGACGGAGGCACTTTGTGGAACACCTCCCTGGTCATAACGTCAGTAAACGATATTCTCTGAATTTGAAAGATATTCTGAAATCCGCCACCAGGTGTCACTGTCTCTATGTGCCTTCTGTTTATGGTTAATGGCTCTTGGGTTGATATAAAGAGTTATTTAAATAATGGCGGGTTATTTTATTTACACGTGGACCCCGAGGATGATTCTTTAGAGGTCAATGATCAAGCATGGTACTGTGTGAATACAAAACGTTTAACGTGTCTGAGAGAGGACCCATTTAGGAACATGACCGGGATTTTATAATGCCCCAAACATCATAATTTAATCTAGATCTAGCACTATACAGATGGCGACCAATTCCAAGAATAAACATTTCTGTTATTGCTGCTGTGTACGATCAGGCTTGTTAACTATGTATAAAGCACCATCCAATATAAACGTTCGGCATTTCAACCCATTTCTTATTCAATTTTATTTGTTCTTAGGAAAGGAATATGATGTTTTGGTGTGAAGTGGAAATGTTACTTTTAAAATACGAAACATGCTAGATTCACGCAATCATTAGACATCTTCAGGACTTTAGATAGAGATTATGCACACACCCGTAAGTGCTGGGTAGCAAAGGTTGAGGCATTTGGATTAGAGTGGCTTGAGCTTTCCGCTTCACTTGTCCGTTGTTTTGCAAAATGCTGTCTGCCAGTTAAAAAAAAGGCAGGGTGCCTTTGTTCTGTACGTGCAGCTGCTCCTCTCCTTGGTATAACAGCCAGCACTGGCACTGGCCTGTCAAGCACTCAAATGGCTTACCAGCAGTTCCAGGGTCTGTTCTGGTGGCCCCCTCAGACAGCCCGTTCCTTCTGCCGTGGGTGCATGAAGGAGAGTGTAGTGCCTAATACTGAACAGGCATCTGTAAGGAGGAATGTTTTATTTCAAGCTCAAAGTCTCACATTTCATGTTCATATCACTCATGAAATTCCCGGCTCGCAATCGTTAGTAAGCTCGCGGCATAAAATGAAACTATCTGTATAGACCTACCTTACTGCACATTGACACACCTAGGTGTGCAGCTGAACAGGGTAACTCTGAACTGCTTCGAGGAATCGGTTGTGACTATCATAAAAGTGGTATGCGGAGATTATCGGAAGAAATGGTAAATCTTGGTGTATTGGATATGACAGAATTACGGCGAAATCGGCGGGTATGAACAAGTCCCAGAATAATTTAGGCGAATGGCTGTATGTGCGGATTTTTCCACCGACTTGCTGAAGCCATTTTACCCTGAACAATGTTCGATTTTAACCGCCAGTCTGCCGTCAAACCACAGAAGACCAAACTTACCGATGTACAAATTAATCATAATGAACTTAGCGCCAATACCTATTACAGTCAAAAATAATTTTATTGCTTGAAACATCGGGGCGCAAATAACGCACATTTTAGCCCCCTTAATACCTTATTGTTTAAAGGGACGGTTTGGGGACCGGAGATGTTACACATACTCAGGGTGCCGTAAAGAGGTAGAAAGTTATGACGATTGCAAAGACGGCAGATTTCTAATACTACAAATATTATATCTGGTTTTTCTTGTTATGATATTGCCAAATATACGAATTGTTTCGATGTTTCAGTTTTTTACGTTTAAATAGTTTTAAAAAAACATTCCATTTAAGTCAAAGACTCAGTCAAAGATTTATTTCGAGCGTAAAGCAACCGCAAGAATGCTGACATGCCATCCATCCATCCATCCATTATCTACCGCTGAATCCAGGGTCGGGTCGCGGGGGCAGCAGTCTCAGCAGAATGCTGATATGTTCCATTTTATATTGAATAGTTATTTTATTCTTTTTAAAAAGTCTTCTGTTTGAGTTAAATATAATTTTGTGCTGTGACATGATTATGATACTTTGTGTAAATTACACTTAATGTAATAACCTATTGTAAGGCGACTATACTTGATATCTTCGCAAAGGACCAGACAGCCTTATGGCGACCTCCGCAGACACTCGCCCGTACTTACATACCCACCCAAGCGCGGTGTCTGTGCACTTTACCCTGCTGTGCTGTGGAAACAGTATAGAAGAGCTGGGGACGATGTCTTTAGCGGTATTGTCTGGAATTTGCGGTGGACAGGGGCGTCGTAAGGCGGGGGAAAGTTAGGACGAATCCAAGGGCCCATGAGTGACAGGGGGCCTAGAAAATTTGGAAAACAACTGGATTGGCCTGGACTGGGGGGCCCAATATGATATGCCTTCATGAGGTCCATAATCTCTATAGCAACGCCGCTAGCTGTGGGTATTACGGCTATACTTACCATAACTGCATTAGTTTTTAAACATTTTCAGGCTCAGAAGTCATAATGAAACGTCCAGCTTAGCAGCCAAAGACAACTTCAAATAAACCGTAAGCATGTCACTCTAACCACGGTCCGCTGTAGACCTAAGCTGGGCATTGAATGAACCTATTGAATAATCTATTTTTTTGCGAATCCAAATAAAACACTATACAAGACACAGTATGGTTAAATTCACATATTTGCTGCCATATTTCCCCCGTGATCCGGTGGTTGGAAGATATATGGGTAGCGTATATTGTTCCATATTCCCTTCCATTTTCGTTCATTTTATGCAATACAAGGTTGTCGCGAGCCGTTTGCAGAAAGCACGAGGCAGAGGATGTCCTGGGTGTCCTTGGTATGCGATCATTCTGTCGCACAATCACACACTCCACTTATTAGCATAGTTTTGGACCACGAGAGACTATCCATACAAAATATGTTTTATTTAAATAAAATATAAACATAAAAAAGTAAATAAATATATTACATAATATATTTGAAAAAATAGATGCATGCTTTTGCGAACTAAACATACGGGATATTTCTCCTGTTAAAAAGCAAGGACGTAAAATTACCCCGGGGTCGTACTTTGTTGACCGAATGTATAGAATGAAAGGAAAGACAAAAGAATCCTAAGTAGGAGCTCTTTAATCATAATAATGATCTTAGCAGTAAGTAACAGTGAGAACAGTGTGGACCCACGGAATGATGAATGTCTGTTTATCACGGTCACCGGAGGCCCTTCGCTTGAAACCGATGATGGCGTTTGAACCATGTTTGATTCCATTACTGTTTACATTTACAAATAATCTCAGCGAGCATAGTAAAAAGGCTGTCTTAAATCCACAAAACGGAAGGAAAACCACTACTACATTTCCCGTAGGCTGCACAGTCTGTATGTATGCATGGATGAAGCAGAATCGTTTTGCAACGTGACATATCAGTGCTTGGGGCAGCGAAGTGCAGTGAATTATCGCGGGAGAAATGTGAGCTGGTTCCAGAAATTACACAGCAAGGCCACCGTGATAAAAACGGGGAGAGGTAACATCTTAATAGGCGCCTTTAGTGTCTGTGAGCTGTGTTTTCATTGAGCCTACAGGGAGTTTGCTTTCCAGACAAGGTTTTCCTTCAGACTTGCGTCCTGACTGTTTAGCTCTGGAGGAAGGCATGTAATTGTTAATGGTGTTATTCTGAAAGGTTTCGTTTTATTTTTTTAATGATTTTACTGTTAAAGGATATTTGGAAAATTTAAATTGTAGCGATTGTACTGTTCGGGATTTTATTTTTAAAGATGTGAATTAAGGTGCTTATTGCCATCTTAGAATTCAAGTAATAGTTAATTGTTACTACAGAAACTTTGGTCAACTGTGTGCTAAAGTATGTAAGTAAATTGTAACAGATTAAAAGGTTTGAAATTTGGATGAAGGTAATTCCCAGTTTCTTAAATGATTTATATGTTGCCTATTTCAAATAGACATAAGCTTGCTTACATAAGCTACATTAACCTGCTTTATGTGATAACACATTTTATCGTTCAATTGTGTGAAAGCGGCATTAAGATAAGATAAGAGACTTTATTGTCATTGTATCAGAAATACAATGAAATTTGTTTGGTAGCTCACGGTTCAGCAGCAAAGAGGTATACAATGATTTTTTGAACCTCAATCCAGAGTTTTACCAATTTTACAGTTTTAGGAGTGGACAAAAACTTGTTTGTTTGTCAAAACTTTTGTGTTTTAGCGACATTCATTTCGAGAATGACTTTTTCCCAAGTCTGATGTCGGTTTTTCCTGAAAGAACACCTCTCTCTCTCTCTCTCTCTCTCTCTCTCTCTCACACACACACACACACACACACACACACAGAGTTTAATTTGAGAATAAGTCAGGTATTTTCACAAACATATTCTCAACAGCATTGTTAGATTTAAATCTTTAAAAAACTGAACGAGCAACACTGCAGCATGTATTTCATGTGAAGAATTTCATTTCTGCCTCACCGAAGTATCATGATATGTCTGCCGTTTCCTTTGTGAATTCCTGTATTTGTTCTGGATTCGGTTACCCTTGGGTACGGCTTTAGCCCAAATGACAATACTGCCCGAGAAAGAAAATTAATTCTTGGAGTTTAAACCCACGGATCGGTATACTTCTGAACAGCTTTAATATGGCCATTTTTCAAACCGTTGTCAGTTTTGAAAATATTTATTTTTCTAGATTTGCAAAAGTAAGCCGTGACAGAAATGTATTAAACTGTGGATCGGCCAAGCCGGACCCCTAAGCGCGGAATGTCCTATCAATCCGCCATTTTTGTCTGGCGTTGATCAACACATAAATTACCAATAATAATAATATGAAGAAGAAAAGGCACATCAAGAAGAACGTTTAAAAAACAAGAACTATTTATATATTTTTTGTAAACTATTTATTTATAAATTTAGAAATAGATTTAATGAAAATAAGTAGGCCTAGCCGAAATAAACTATATCTTTTATATGATATAGTACCACTTTATTGCATAAATTACTGGGATTATATTATATTAGTATTATAGTAGTAGTATTAGTAATATTATATTACATTATTGGCGTCATATTGATGGTGATTTATCTATCCGAGTAAGCATATAAACATACGCTTTCTCATGCGTAATAGTCATCTGTTGTTTAATTTACTTACCCGAAGGTCTGCCGACATGAACCTCGTGAAACGTATTTATTAAAATATTACTTTTAATTAGTTTCGTTCAGTAGTGGCAGAAAACTCCGCCTTTCTCTCATGTTTAGATTCATTTTTTGTGACAACTAGAATACAGTGGAGATTAATAAAATATATATTTCCCAAGGGTTTCGTGAATTTTTAAAGGAAATTTTAATTCGGCAAGGAAATTTAAAACATAAGCCTGCGTGTTTTCTGCAGAGAGCGACGGACTGCGACCGTGACGGCGCTTCTGCTGACCTTGCTACCTGTGTCCTTCGATTCCTTATTAATTATAGGATGGCGGTCTCCAAATGCTTCGTTATCTTTTCGGTGGTAATGCGCAAGTAACTTCGACATTTTACTGAGAGTGGCTTGAATTGCCTGTCATGCATATTTGAGAATTCTACTGATATTTTCGGTTTTAAACAGCATGTGTTTAATATCTTCAAAATGTAATCCTTCAGATCTTACTTTTGCAACTGGGTTTATATTCCGCCCGAGAATAAAACGATTTAAAGTCAATTAAGTTTGAATACATGAACTGATTCGTCAACTATTTCTATGTGTTTGTAAGTATAGGCCTTTTTATTTAATGTATTAAGTACATTATAAGCACATTACATTGCATACATTTTATGTGTCTGGTTGCGCCTCAGTTAGCCGCGGCTTCTCAGCGATACTCTCTCCATGGAGGATATTGTTAAAACTAGTGTTTTTCAAGGTCGTGTAATCCGGTGTTTTTACACAGGAAGGACGCGGGGGTGGTTGATAGAAACGCCAGGGCGCCCGTTAAGCTGAGAGCTCCGTAAAGGGTGGCAATAATTCCGCTATAATCAGCGTCTCTCCCCCCACTTTCTACCGCCATTAATATAACTTCGTTTCTTTGTTATACTTTTACACATTCGTTAAACACCGTCATTTGAAACATGACCGTTTTTTTTTTAACGATAGTCGGGCCTACATTTATGAGTTTGCCTGTACCTATAGTGGCGTAGTTTAGAGTTTGTTATTATAGGAGGAACGCAACTTAATTTAATTTCCAAAGATCTACTGTATTTATTTGCATGTGATGAGGGGTAAACGAAGTCAAATTAAATATTGGAGGTACACGCCCCCCCCTAATTCATTTGTCTTGCAACTAAATAAACGCTACAGCGCGAACAGGAAATGTTGTCAAAATGACACTCCACCAAGCATCACTGCGAGTAATTGCTGTACGTGTGTCAAAAGCCTTTCATGCTTAGGAGGTATGTCCTTTAATTTATACAACCTCTTGGTCATTATTGATTGTCCAAAGACAGTCCCCCTAAGGATCATCCCCTTCCTCTACGCTATTTGGTGAAAATCCAGAGGAAGCATTATGGATTTTTAAAACAGATTATGACAGGCAGTCAGCCAGCTGACAAATGGGTATCTGCAGCGAGGGTGAATACAGCCGAGGCGCGGCGACTGCGGACAGGGATCGAAGCGCTGGTCAAACGCAGGTTCACTGCCGTCCGCCCTTCGCGCGGCGGGGACAGGGCGCCCGAGCTGCTCTCAGCCGGAGCGCCGGGTCTAATTTGGCGCTGGGCAGTCCGAATCGAGCCAGCCCCTGAGTGACGGGCCTGACACGGTCATTTATCAACTCCCCGGACCGGTCCCCCCAGAACTGATTACACACAGGCGAAAAAGTGGAAGCGCTTCGTGCCTAGACAGGAAGGCGATGAACAATCAGAGCGTATCCAGAGAGTAATCATATTTCCACTCTGGATTAATGTGCCTTTGGATAAACATACACTGCGGGCACAGCGCTCCAGGACAGTCTCTTTGGGAGTGTGTTAGTTACGTGATACTCGGGGACAGCATTAATTAAAACAAGATGAAATTGTTTAGATGTTTTCCCATTTTAATAATACGTTATAGTCGGCGTTTTAACTTAATCATTTTTATGGAAATCTGGGTGTTTAATTTCTTTTTAAATAGACAACGAATAGGTCAATAATTAGTATGGAATTAGGCCTACATATAGATGATAAAGCTTCCACCGATTGTATTTTCCGATCTATGTTCCTAAAATTGACTAAATATAGATATGTTATTATTTATAATATTGTGTTGAAATCGCTGGGTGAGTATAACGGATGGGGATGACACATATGCATCTACATCACATTGACGGGAGAGTAATTAGCAGAATGTGTTTCTGTTTATGTCCCAATAACAACAGGATAGGCATGCTTATTAAGTAAGAAATCCATAAAACTGTGAAATTATTCATATCTGTTAATTAGGTGTGAGCTTTGAATAATAGCTTTCTAACTTTACTAAAGTGTAAAGTTGTCCCATGCATGTATATATATATATATATATATATATATATATATATATATATATATATATATATTTATATAATTATAATTATAAATAGTAATGCACACATTGCTTTGATTGGATATGAGCTGAATAATGTTAAGTGACTTCTGTCATGATTCATTTCAGTTTTCAGTGCTCCCCGCGTGCTCTCTCGCTGCCAAATATTAGCGTTATTACGGTTGCCCGTGACGTTTCCTCATCATCTAATATCATTTCAAAATACGTTCCCTTTATTTCAATGACCCACAAAATGGGGGGGGGGAGTTTGGTTCTTGACTATTCAGTGTAGAAATTGTTTTCTGTTTAAACAACGAGTCGCAGTATACCCTTCCAGGCCTGCATGCTTTTCGGGGTGTTGAATCTATTAGTCACTGATTTAATCCCGAGGGAGAAGGCAAGCGAACAGAACGCCGTTTCTTTAAGCGAATTAATTCGTTTTAAATGTGCGATGACATTCTTGATTATTCCCATGTGAAATATGTTATAATCTGATTGATTAACTGGGATGATAATAATAATAATAATAACAATACTAGTAATAAGTAAATATACATCAGTACACGGTAGTTGTATTTGGTGAGTCGGTTGAGTGCCCTTTAAAACCCGCTTACTTAAATAAACAGGAAAGGGTAAAGAGGCAGGAACGATGCTCATAACAGACGAATTGCAACTGCCCTCCTCCCCCCATTCCTTGCAAAAGACTGATGCAGAGCCCTAAAGAAACATTTCCTCACTCGTAAAGTCCATCTCACTACTAAAGTCTAGGTCCTTATATATTAAATGACATTTCAGTATGCTCCTCTGGGCCCGGTTTCCCGATAACGGTGACTGTCAGTGTCTTATGAAGACTCTAAAGATACATCTTCCGAAAGGTATTTCTTTTCCTACGTATGTTTCCCTATCAGTCTCTTAAGAGGTTGCTTAAGGGAGAGCTTCTTAAGTGCGACCTTAAAAGGCGCTAGAACACCTGATTGGCTGACATCGATGGCTCGAGAATTGAGCCTGCCTCCCCAGATTGTACTACCACCATTTTATTTTGTTCTATAAAACCAATATGTGTGCATGTCATTGATATTGGGACGAGCAACGGCACAACAACTGAAAGAAAAGTTACATTACTGTATAAACATAAGAGAATGTCCAGTGTGCTTAGGTATTGACAACTAAGGACTATTCCTTATTAGACTAACATGTAAATACACCTGCAGTGTGGACTCTTATCAACCTCACGAACCAAAGTGTTGATACACTGTAACTTTGGCACATTTAGAGAAGTGTTTGCATTCCAGGGGAGTCGAAAATTGGGTTAACGCGTCCACTCCAACATCGACAGACCCCCCCCCCTTCCCAATAAATAATTAATTATTCAACACCATGTTCCTTATTTATCATTATGAATCTGCGCGTTACTGAGGCCGATTCACTGCGCATTCAGAGCGCAAGGACAAAAACTAACAAAGACTGCAGTCATGTATCAAACAAAATCATTTTATCATATGGACCAGGTATTTTTTAGTTAAGTGATGATGGTTGGGAAACCGCACCCTTAACGATCTTATTTTAAATGAGCAAGATGAGCCCACAACAGCGACAAGAGACAGGTAAGAGAGGTCCAGACCAGGCTTTCGAAAGAATATCTTAGGGAAGATATACTTCAACTAAGAATGTTTCAGGAAACACTTTAGAGCGTTAAGAGACAAGTTAAGGTAGAACTTTGGAAGGACGTAGCGTTAAGGTTTTGGGAAACCAGGCCGTAAGCTATGGAATATACAAACTTTTAAATGCGCAAACCGTCATGTTTTTTATTACATATATATGCTATCCATTCATCTACTGTCAAAGTTCAGAAAGGTGTTTGACGCACAAACATTATCACCGACACTCTTTTGTACACTCATAAATACGGACAACTCACAGATATTGTCAAGCCAGAGACAGAAAATCTCACAGACACATGCATGCTCACTGATACGGCACCAACAAAGCTGTGATTTTTTATGTGTTGTGATTTTTCAGATTTAAGCGGCAGGTTTTTTTGTTTTTTTTTTTTGCAACTCGAAAGGATTTTTGGGAATTTCGGGCAATTCACGCTAGACTTTTCATTTGATGCTGTCATCAATACGAAAATCCATAAACAGTTTTACAGGGGGCTGAAGCAGATTTTACCGCGAACGCAGTTCACTTTAGCGGGCTTCCTTCCTTCAAGCACGCGGACTTGGTCTCAGGAGACCTGCCCTTGTACCCTGCGAAGTGTTGTTGACCTGAATTTCCTCAGTGTTATGTCAGGCTGTACATGCATAAAAGTGTAAGTCTTCTTTAGCTACCACCAGTCAGTGGCGCAGGAGAGATTTTTAAAGTGTGTGTGTGTGTGGTGGGGGGGGACCAAACAGTGAGCATAAGGTCTCATCTATTAAGCTTACCCAGCTTCGCTTTATGGGGCATGATTTGGGCTAATGGTTTACTAAACTAAATATTTTGTTTGACACTGACTGACATTGATACACTGTTACTTTGTTGTCTGGTGTGGAGCTGCCAATCACCCACAAAAGGCCTATACTGAACAATACTGATCCCTAGTGTACTTTAACGTTGCATATTATGTTAAAATGCATTAATAAATTTAGACTATTGCTGCATTCTAACAGACATGGGTGTAGTTTCACCTTAGGTCAAACTTGGAAATAATCGGTAGCTTTGTTGCAGTAATATATATAAATTAGCCTGAGATATTGGAAAACTATGTTGATAGTTGCATCAACGTGGGATTGGTAAAGATTTAGCCCATAGAATTTACGTCCACTTACATTCCATGGTATTTGAAAGAACGCTGTAATAGAGCTTTTTTGGATCGTATACTGCTTTGGTCTGTGTGACCAAAACTGCGTCTGTCACAACTGAACGCAAGGATGAAAAACAAACAGGATGAACAAATGCAGTAAGTATATGCAGACCACGTTTTTGAATAAAATGTTCTGCAAAGTGACATCACTGTTTGAGCTGTTTGTCCTTTGTTAAATCTGTAGGCTATTGTAGAAGTGTAAGTTTTTGAAGTCATGTGTAGGCTGACAGGAATGCATGTACTTTACTAACGGGAGACAGTATAGGAAGGTGCGCGAGCGTGGACTCCCACGTGCAGCAACCACAAGCTGCAGTAGTCCGTGAGGTTCGACGCGATTTGATAAGTTTAAACATATAGGTATCCAGTACTATTTAGGGATTATACTTCTTATAGTTTTCCCACAAAAGTGGAGGCAACGGATCAGGGTACCTGTATATCTAGAGGGGATGTGTCCCCCCCGCCATCTGCGCCTCTGCTATTGGTTGTTCACTGTGCTGCTGTCTAATCCTTGCAACAGAAGTGCCAGATATCGGAATAAACGCTATTTAGAACAGACCTGTATCGTCATCTATCTACCAACCGCTTTTGCTGAGCGTGGTGGCGGGCATATATTATTAAATATAATAATTTAATTAAAATTAATCCCTTTCCTCTATAAATAGACGAATGTATATATTACATCGACATTTTTAAATATATTTATGATTTTTAAAAAATTCCTCGGTGTATATAATGTCATAATATAACAACATGAACTTACCTGATTTCCCATAATATGAGGCTCGTAAGGTGTGCATGCAGTTAAATGGAAACTCGGTCTAAACTCTTTACGGTGATAATTGGCGCATACTGTCCACGGTGGGGGCAGGAGCCTATCGGTCATTTCCCAGTCTCATATGACAGATACTTAACTATAGGAAAAGTGCCTAGACAATACCCCCGAATGATCGGGGTTCACCCTGTCACCCGTCCTTCCGGTTTTGTGATCCACGTTTTTTCAAATAGCAATCCGTCTTTCCGCAAGTCTTCATACACATTAGGTTTCCGACAGATATGATTATATGTGATACTAAGGAGACTGGTTTCAGAAATTCCGTATTTTCGGATCTCTTTGTTATAAGTTATTTAGTAATAATTGAGGAATAAGTAGCCTATTTATTTGATGGCAATCATTTCATTGAAACCTCTACTTTGACAATAACATTTAGGTGCATTCAAACAGCTCTACCTAACAGGAAATATGCAAGGTATCAGTTATGTTTTCATAATCAGTTATGTTTCCATAATCAGCCATAGGCTCGTTTTAAAACTCGAGAAAATGATAACAATCAAAACAGATCTCGCGATGAACGGTAGCTCCTGGTTGCAAAATAAAGCCTCCTCAAGGTGCGAGTTTACATATCAGTCATCAGCTATGGTTTCCATAACCTCACTTACGTTAAGTAAATGTTCACCTTAACTTGCGAGTCTGTTTGGTTTTCCTTTTCATTGCCACCAAAAACCTGCATAATCGTCTTATATTTATAGTTGCAATTTTGCGTCCTTTTTAAATTAAATTAACATTTTAGTACGTTTTTATCAAACATAGGCTAATACCAGGCTATAATGCTGAATAAGTTTTCAAAAATATAGGTGTTTCTGTTGTTAAAAAACATACAGTTTAGAACAGATTAATATAGGTCTAGATATAAATGTTGTTCGTAAGGTACACGAAACGAGATTAAACAATTGTACAAGAAAATATTTGAATTATAAAAAAAAATCTAAATTTTTAAAATCTAAACATTTTTTATAATAGTTTTATTCTGACATAATGCCTTTCAATAGATAAATCATTCCAGTTATAGTATCGATAGTAAAGATTTACGTGTAATTGAAAGTGAGTTTTGTAAAGCGTCCAGTACCCCCCACGGACACATAGATTTTTATCTGGGATGGAGTTTAGTGCCGCCGTTTGTCCCCAAAAGTCAGTGGTACGCGATGGCCGCTAAGTAAACTCGGACATGTTGTTTCATTTCAAGTTTGTACAACCTTACATTGATTTGAAGGCGTTGTCTAAAACCACGCACGATCGATTTCCTTGAAAGACGTAAAGACAATTGCTTAAAGTTTTCGTTATTTTATTTTTTTGCGCAATTAGTACACTTTTGGAACAACGTTACTCCATCCTTACCAAAACAATGCTTATTAGGAAATGTCTGAGATATAAACGTTACGAATAATTCCATTCATTTGTTTGCCGACATCACAGCGTGCGGAAATTTGTCAGGGTGATTAATTTATGTGCTCCCCAAGAATTTCCTCATACATGCTTGTTGATTGCAGCCATTAGAGTCAGTTTTTGCTCTTTCGCAGGATATTTAAAAACGTGCCACTTTTACCATAAAACAAACAAATTAGTTATATGTAATTTTACACTCGTGAAACTCATTAAAATTAATAAGAAATTACGGGTCTTTGGATACTGCTTGACACACGAAATAGACGTATAAGGTGCCAGATAAAATTACAGGTCTCTCGATTTAAAATGCTTTCTGGATCAAAGGTATACGCATCTCTGTAGAAATAAACAAATGTGTACGAAAGGCCTCCATCTCAATACTATAGGCCTAAATAGATTAAAATGTTTTCTGAGAATAACTGGCTACGTCCACGTGAGTAAAACAAAATATTTTGAGATATATGAGAATGAATCGATTTTATTCTGATTGGTGGTTTTGGCACGTGACATGATATTCAGCGTGCAGCTGCCGCCCACTATGGGTATTATATCAAATTAATACAACAAACAGACTGAAATGTATGATCCTGTCGTCCGCTACAAATGCATGGAAAGAGAAAACAGCCCCGTGTTTCACTCTGCGCCAGCGAGATTAAGGACTTGTGATTAATTACACTGGAGTGAAAGCGCTGTCAGCTCTTCGTGTTCGACCTAAATTGGGGGCTCTAGAGATTTGCGCACTCAGTCAGGTGAGATTGCGCGCGGACAGCGCACCTTCTCCTCCGCGAGCCTATGATCCAGGCTTATAAAACAACCTGGAGTCGCAGCTGGGCAACTGCGGTCCACATATCGCCGGTGAACTCCGAAGCGAGAGGGAGGGGAGCTAAATCCACGGGATAAATGCAGCTCAATGAAAGATCCGAGAAGCTGCGAGGTGGTAAGCTTCTTAACTGGCTCTTTTAGACGAAATACCTAAGATATCACCAAGGCGACTCATGTGTCATATTTTACCACATAAAGTACAATTAGGACTCAAACCTCAAAGTATAGCCTGTACCCAGGCTGTTTGTGACTTTTTGATTTGTTGTTCGATATCAACCATGCATCGATTTTCAGATTAAAAAACTATTAAATACATTATTTGTAAAGGTTCTGTCCAAAAATGGTCATCACAATAATGCTTTGAATCCGAATTTTTTAAGAGGGAAATTCGAAGAGTACTTTATGTTCGGTTTTGTCATGCCAGTTATTTTACATACTTTATAAAATGAGAAAGATCTCTCGTATTTCTGTTTGCAGGACTGTCATTCTAAAAGTCCTTGGTCAGATTTATGATGCAATTAATGTTGCCCTGATTTTTTTTTTCTCCAAATAACGAAATTATTCTGAATGATCAGATACAGTCTTTGACTGTGCTTTAAGTCTATGATTAAACTGAATTTCTGCTCTCTGTCAGGGTCATAATTGCTCCGTATGGTTGAAAGCCTCATGGCAAGTGAGAACAAGCCCGCGTCGGTAATGGATGACAGCCCCACGCCGAGCCCGAGCTGCAGTCCCGGCTCCGAAATACTGTCTCCGGACAGGCGTCGCAGCGACACGCTGACGCGGCCCAGGCTGGTCCCGACCGGCGGTCTCACCGGCAGAGGCCGCCCAGCCGCTGCCAACGCGGCCAGGGAGCGAAGCCGGGTGCAGACCTTGCGGCACGCCTTCCTGGAGCTGCAGCGGACTTTGCCGTCGGTACCACCGGACACCAAACTGTCCAAACTCGATCTGCTGATACTGGCCACCACGTACATCGCGCACCTGACCAAAACCTTACAAGAAGAAGGGATGGAGGAGGGAGAGAGCACGAGGCAAAGCGAAGTCTTACACTCCCTGAAGGGCGACGGCTACCTGCACCCAGTCAAAGTAAGTGTGAGCTTTCACCAGCCTCATAACCTCAATCCTTCCACTTCTTCTTGGAGTACCAGCTCCTGCTCGTATCAGAAAGCAGGAACCGTTTAATGTTTCTCAAATGGGCATCATGTTAATCATTTAAGGTGAAGGAAAATCTTCATACAAATGTTGAGGGCGATTGAGTACTGCGGCTGATATAGGCCTACCATGCATTTAAATTTTGATATATTTAAACATCGAAAATCTGTGATTGATGACCAATACAATTAAGCCTAATTTAGTTCTAAAATTACAAAATTTTATATGACGCATATATACTAAGCAGGAATATTGCGTGGACTAAAAACGCGAAAAGAAATTTTATGCAACAATGATCCTAAGTTTCCAAAAAAAAGGCACGATTAACAATATTAATAATTAATAACATCTGTCGTATTTTTATTTAGAAATACATAAATTTTATGGCCAGTGACAGTTGTCTGATATCTAAATAATACACAGTTGAAAGTGCATTTAATTTCATGATTTTATCACTTGTATATGCATTTTTCCCTAGAAATGGCCAATGCGATCCAGGCTTTACGTTGGGGCCACCGGACAATTTCTGAATAGCTCAGGTCAAACCGAAAACTCAAACCAAAGCAAATCATCGAACCCTCAGACATAAATTTGCCGAATTTTCCTTCGATGATCCGTGGAAAGAAGGACAGGAGGGAGAAACGGACACAGAAAACATCTTTGACAGCCCCTGCAGTCCGGCTTCGGACCCCGCCGTTTCTGCCTACTTCTTGTAACCACCTTATTTTTCAATAACTTATGTATAAAATATATACGCGTCATGTCTTCTAAGGGAATTCTTTGTAAATTTATGACTCGGCAAAATTCATGTGAAAATCCGCCCTAGGTGATTTGAGTTTAACGTAATGATGGTGGAGTGAAACTGAAATATGTATGTTGGCATGAAAAATAAAGTGTACATGTATGTCTTCTGCTGTAAACCTGAACGTGTTCGGTTTTGTTCGTGCTAGATCTTCCCCAAAGAGTGCTTTGAGAAATTGCTCTGCAGCTGGAAACGGGCTGTCATGCTTAATTTTTAAAATGTTTGCACTAAACGCATGTGTGTAACTTAACATTTGTCGTGTGATGTGGTCTGTTAGAGTTTCAGCAGCAGTGACAGAGGTTGTATACACGGCCAATGCATCCACAGACAATGCGCTCAAAAACAAGCGAAGCAAAACTTACGTACTGTTGAAAGGAAAAATCGCAGGCTCAAGCTCCATAACCGAAAAGAACATTCTTCTTGATTTTTTATAGCGGTATTCCAGTGTATTCAAATGGTAGGGGTTGGCAAACGAAAAATACTTTATATGTTTGATATTAGTCCACATTTAACTTAACTGTATGTGAAGTGTTATTCAGAGGACTTGTAAATAAAAAGAAGCAAATAATTTCTTGGAAACTTAACTAAGTGAATAAAGCACAGATTTCAGTTTGGCCGTGCATGATAACCTTACACCATTGTCGTTCTTGTTTAAAATCAGCTTTGAATGTTTTGCAAAGCCAAGTTTATGTTCACTGAATATGCAGTAAACACCTTAGAAATGTGTGGAATTATTGATAATCTGCTTTACACCAGCCGAAATTATAATCAACAGGTGCAAAGAAAATTTCTATTAGTTTGTGCAAAATTCATAAACTCGCAGGCAGCCAACTCTCACGCGCCTGCGGTGACACTCGCGCTTTCAGGCTCTCACGCTCGCGCAAGAAATCATACCGCAGATCAATATTAGTCCATTATAAACCTAAAGTTAGCTACACCGAAAGCGTTTGGGGTACTTTGCAAGCCCCACAGACTATTTACAAGGTAATAAAACTGTTACATGTATACGTAAATGGCGGCCAGCTGACCGAAGTTTTCAACTTGGCACTCAAGCAGTTAATTTACAGCAGCGCAGGATATTACTCAAGATTTTCATGCAAGAGTTTTAGAAACAGCATTTATTACACCTCTTTTAATTAAGGAAGGGATTTGTACATTACAGACGTTCTGATTAACGGACTAACAAACTTGCAGAAAATGTAAACATGATGATTAGATAGATAGACAGACAGATAGATATTAACCAGACTGAAACACCCCAAAATGACAGCCTGTTAGTGCCCCCCCCTCCCAGCCACCATTTCACCTGCAACGGGACAGACAGTCCATCAAACATCTGGAGTACATCTTGGTGAGTCATTTGTCCCAAGTATGTGATCTGAATTCAGAGACATTTGTGTGGCCATAATTGGCAGTGCAGTTCTGACATTGACGTCCTTCGCTGTCGCACGAGGAGGACGAATTCGATCAGAAAATAAGCTGAAACGAGCTGACAGAGTCATCATAAATCATCTCGGCGGCGGCTTGTCCGCTCTTTGATGAATGGCCCTTTGGCACTTCGGCTTGCCGTGGATCGCTCTAGCCCTCCACTGGCTTAGGCTGGCCACCGCTCAGGAGCCTGGTCCTCATAGCAGGAAGCCTGACTTTGGGCCTTTCTCCCTCTCCGAGCTGCGGCAGTCCTGGTAAAGGTCCTGACCTTGAGTTGAACCACCAAGGCTAATATTGAAGCGCTGTTTCCAGGAGCCTGTAGCCAAGCTGTGCTGTGCACGCCCTTTGACCCTCAGCGCATCGCTCATCGCGGCTGTCTTAGCTGTGCCGCGGACACACTGGCTTGTCCTTCAGCACGACGCACCAAAGCAGACAAACAATCAATACTCTACACAGAAATGAGCCATAAGTCTAGCCAGTCAACGCTAACTGTCACCCGGTGACTTCAGAGAGTTGACTATTTGTCCTTTTCTGCCAAATTTATTCTTTGCGTTTATTGAGCTGGACATTTTCTGTAAGAAATGCAAAATAAAGTTGATTTTGTGCTTATGTAATGATGGAGTACTGTGTTTTTTTTCCCTACATCAAAACATACACATTACATTCAGTGGGCACTTTTATACAGAGCAATACACGAGTGAGAAGGCGGGATCAGCCAGTGCAAGAAGCCACTGGGGGTTAAGGGCTTCGCTCAGCCCAACGGTAAAATCCCACTGCCGACCATCAGGTTTGAAGCAGCAACCTTCAGATTAGAGACACCATGTCCGCACTCACCAAGGAGCCCGATGAGCCGCTTGCGACCAAGCACTGTATCCGGTCCATCCTCCATTAACTGGGGAAGGGGGGTATCGGCATTTCCTAGAGAGCCAGACTGTATGCAGTGCTGCTGCAGTACATCGTAAAAAAGCCAACTGCACCCAGATTATCTAAGTTTTTGAGTAGAACCTAAGGTACTTGAAAAAGAAATTAACAACGTATATAGCGCTGCCGTCTTCCAGCCTTGGAATATCGAGGGCATGGAAGCGAGCGAGAAAAACAGCTGAGCCCTGGTCACTGTATCTGCCAAAGACTCTCTTCTGGGAAACACTACCAGCCCAGAACCAGAGCGACTCAGTGCTTGACGCAATGCTTTCTGCTGTAGCTGTCATCTTCATCACTCTTCTCTGAAAACGCCATGCCGTGCAAGAATCCGCTGCATGATCCTCTTTAAAACTGCGCTGAACTGACTGACTTTTCAATGACATCTGACACTCCAGTGAAAGAATTTGAAAAATATTTACTCAGCTTTCGACTTAAGCCATTTATTTTGTTTGTCCTATGCGGAAGAGAAACGGCTCTTAAGTTCATAAATGGTTGAAATGCGCCATCTTGTGGGCAGAAACTTCAGTGTGGAGACGCAGCGAACATTGGCGCGTGAAAGGTGGTTTGGCTGCTTGCCACGTTCCTACTGACCGGCGCTGCTATGGAGGCGCTGCAGAGCGAAAGCACGCGCCGAGTACCGCCAGAGCTGACTGCAGGCTGAGCAGGATGTGAGCACATTTCCTGCTGCGAGAGGAAGCAGACAGCATACCGCCCCCTTTAGAGGAATCTCCACAATGCCAGGAGATGACTGTACCAAATATCCACTGCTGCAGAAATGGATGTAAATTCCAGCCATTGTCTTTGTTGTTATGTAATGTGACAATCAATACTGGCGATTGTTAGCAATGAATGACTTCCTGGGGAGGGAATGGAGTGGTTCACCACCCTTTGTGAAAGCAGAATCCATACATCTCATAACCTTTAAAAGAATAATATTAGCAAAAATGCCGGGGTGGTGCACTGGTCAGCACTGTTGCCTTGCACCTCTGGGACCTGGGTTTGAGTCTCTGGCTAGATGTGGAGTTTGCATGTTCTCCCCATGTTGGCACGGGGTTTTCTCCAGTTTGTCCCCCCCCCCCCCCCCCCCACTGTCCAAAAACATGCTGAGGATAACTACAGTTGCCAAACTGGTGTTAGTGTGCCCTGTGATGGGTCGGTGTCCCACCCTGAGCTGTACCCTGCCTTCGTCCCATAGGCTCTAGAGTTGAAATGGAACAAAAACATACAACCAGGAAAAAATAAACGTGTAAGTTGTATTGTGGTGCATATAAGAAGAAATATAAAATCCACAAATAAAGGCTTTTCATTAGTAAGTCTATCACACGGACACATGTACTGACCAGGCTTCAGAGGCCTGATAGCTTAACATTACCCAGATAGCAGGATGGGGACATTGCTGCACTGTTATGAACCTAATATGTGCCAGCTGGCCCCGGCTGAAAGCTGATTGGCCCGGGGAGTGGCCCCTCCCCTGTCACTCGCCACTTCAAAACGTATCATTGGCTGATGATAAGGTTGGCCCCCTGTAAGAGTAAAGGTCCCTCCTATGCAGGATCCAGCAGGCCGCACAGCATATATTGTGATCCCAAACACCACCCAAGGTCAAGGCTGAATGCTTATCCAATGCTACTGTTCCGGGAAGCACGGGTGGGGGTGGATGGGGGCCAGCCTACTGCAGGACACGCACACAAACTCCACACAAAGGCCATTTCCTGTCATCAACCCCTTCGCTCACTCACACACTTTCATCCATCCATCCATCCATCCAGTCTATCTACCTAATCACACCTTTCATTCAATCCTATGCTGCCTCTGACTGTAGGTAGACAGTCTAATGTTAAAAGTGTAAAATGTCATGTTTACATACTCGTACATTATCTTGCATGCTGCATGTCATACCTGGTCACACCCACGATGGCCTCTTTTGTGTTTAACATATTTGGCCAATAATGATCTTTCTGATTCCAATTCTGATGGCAGCAGTTATATCCAGAGAAACATTGTGGGGAACTATGACTCTATAACTGAGTATATAAATAAAGAAATTCAGTTACCAATATGGCTGCAGTCTGCATGAGCCTGCCACAGAGCTCACACCCATCTGTAACCGTCCTCGTGATTGTGTTCACCCTCCCTGTTCACAGCTGTGTGTGCCTGGCCCTGTCACGCTCCCAGAAGGACATTGCTGGGACTCACTGACTATTTCACCGGCCTGTTTGTTACACCATAGGGGATGCAAACCCGCCTAACAGAAACACTACGCAGAATACGGAAAACCAGAAAGAATACTGAAACCGAAACCACAACTGTCTGGTTTGCGTGACAGCATCGGACCCAATGTACTTCTGAACAATCACAGCTCCTAGTGTCCTCCTCTACTTGACAACTAGTGATGACTGATAATGTCGGACTGTGATTGGTCAGAAAGTAGGACTTTTGATGCAAATATCATACTGCCCCAAGTGCCAAAGCTGAGCAGCAGTAGATAGGGAAGGCCCCCCCAACCCACAGCTCACACAAACTCCAAACCCAAGCACCTATAAGAAGTTTTATCCTGCAAAAAATAAGTTTGAGTACCAGCTGAACCCGTGCCACTGTGGAAATTCCCACAACAGCATTTTAAAGATCTATCAGGCGAGGCTGAAGGTCTCCATTTGCGCAGGTAACCTATCCCGGGTGCACCGCTGACTCAGCCCCTGTGATGCCCTTGTGCCCGTCCTTGTTCGGTGTTTAAGAAAAGCAGACCACCTTCAGCTTCCAAGGTGGACTTGCAGGGGAGATCTCATGCTGAATATGGATGTTTACCTGACATAAATCATGGGAAAGGTAAAATATTATCATTTTAATAGTACAGGACACATAAAATAATGCCACAGAATTAATTTATATGGTACATGATGGCTGGTTCCTGGTTCGCAGGACAGAAAGCATGATGCAAGAATAACAAAAGATAAACTAGTAGATCATATAATGATGTGGTAAAGGGCTGGGGAGAAAGGCCCAGATATTAAAATTATTTTCAGCAGGAATATAATTTTACCCCCTCAAACGACCCATTTGTGGGAGAGAGGCAACAAGTGGTCTTGAATTTGTTTTATACCCATAACAGCTCAACATTGGATCAGCCTGACTGGAAAACTAATTTTAATTCAGAGAAGACATGGCAGGAAAAAAACATGAAATGAAAAAATGACAAAAAAAAGCAATTAGAACAGCATATTTACAGTTACCCTGGTTAGAAACACAATATTGAACATAACCAAAAAAACATATACATTTTATTTTCTTAAGTGCTTCTTTGTATACAAATTCTCTCGTATTTTTTATTTTTTTTACAGTGAATACAAAACACATTTTGCATAACAGAATGCCAGCAACTGAACTAAATACATACGCAACGCATTCAAAGTTTTCATAAAAAAAAAAAATCAACTGAATTCTCATTCATGTCACATTGTTTACTAAACTTTTATTCTACATTAATTAAAGCAATTTCAAAAGGTCCCTTGAAAATTGAAAGCAAGGTCAATGTTAACGTAGGGAAGAGATTGAATTACACACAGCTGTCCTCATTGGCTCATTTACAGGAAAGAGTCATCAGTGGGCGGGGCATAGGAGAAGCCCAGGAAGGTGTCGTCTGCATCCAGAACGCTGGCGTTGACAATGGGGTAACGCACCGAATTTGTGACGCTCTCCTCTGTAAATTCTAGGTCAAAGTTTGCAGTGTCACACACTGAACTCTGCAAGCGAAAAAAATAATTAGGACAGACCTGGCTGTAAGACTTGTATAATATTAAAAACACAGGTGGAAAAGAAACACATTTTGATCACTTTCCAGTGGGAGGAAGGATGCTGATACTCACCACAGTAGGTCTGAAAGGCGGCTCAATCAGCTTCTTCTCGAGAGCGTCCCAGTCGATAGAGGAAAAGAAGCTTTGTTTTTTGATCTCATTCTAAAGATGTACGAGACAAAAGAATCATCACACACACAAACTCTGATTGTTCATACTGATGGCGTGCAGCAAGAAGGACAATACAGACAAAAGGCATTGATGGATGGATGGATGGATTCGGGCTGCTGGTTACTGCATGTATGGTTTACCTACCCTGGGCATGGATTATGCAAGCACCGAGAAGCTGTAATGGGAACCAATTTATACTGGCATAGTGGCTATAATGGGAACCAGTTTGTGCTGGCCTGGCGGCTATAATGGGAACCAGTTCGTGCTGGCCTGGCGGCTATAATGGGAACCAGTTCGTGTTGGCCTGGCGGCTATAATGGGAACCAGTTTGTGCTGGCCTGGCGGCTATAATGGGACCCAGTTCGTGTTGGCCTGGCGGCTATAATGGGACCCAGTTGCTGAGACTCACAAAGTCGCCATGGCAGCCCAGCCGCAGTGTACGCTCCTTCTGCAGTAGCCCACGCAGGAAGGCCTCAGCCTGGCAGGACGCCCCCGGCTTCATGCGCAGCGCCTGGTGCAGGATGTTGTCATACATCTCATGCGTGTCCCTGCTGTAAAAGGGGGGCTGTGGGGGGGTGGGAATCAGCTCAGCGTCAGAAGCTCCTCTGGGAGGCGTGAGCTGTGGAGAACGGCAACCTACCAGGCCAAAGAGCATCTCGTAGAGGACCGAACCCAGACACCACCAATCCACTGTGTTGTCATAGGGCTGCTTCCGTAAAACCTCAGGGGCCAAATACTGGGGGGGGCAGGAGAGGAGCCTGGCGTGAGCAACTGACACTGAACGGCTTGGCTACACTCCACACGGCCGACCCCAATTTTAACCCCGATTATAAACAAAAATAAACGTCTTTCTCAACCCAGTCCTTGGGAACCCCCAGAGTGTCCACATTTTTGCCCCCTCCTAGCTCCCAATGCACCTGTACCAGATATCGGGTGTTCCTGATTGGCTGGTTCAGGCAGACTGTCTGGGGGTCCCCGAGGGTGGGCTGAGGAACACTGGCTCGCACCTGAGCTCAACACAGCCACTCCTCTCGGGAGGCCATTCCTCCATCTCCCAGGCAGCTTACCTCCGGCGTCCCGCAGAAGGTGCTGGTGGTGTCAGCCAGGCCCATGCCTTCTTTGCATAATCCAAAGTCCGTCAGGACAACGTGGCCCTTTGGGAGACAGACGGGGTTCGTTAGCACACCGCCCTCCCCAAAACAGTCCACCCACCGCTATGTTTTCCCATAACTGGAAAACAAGCAGGGCAGTGGGGCGTGAGGACCGATTTTGAGAACCAGTGTTTGAGAACCAGTGTGCCATAGCAACATCTCGCCCCTCGCCCACTTTCCTGCTCCCTCTCATTCCCGGCAGGATTTGTTAGCAAACGGCACTGTATTCCAGCACGGGAATGAACACCAGAGCATCCCTCCTTTCTTCCTTCTCTTCCTTTTTTCTCTGAAAGCTTTGTGATGGTGCGCAGTGACAGAACACCCACATGGGTCTGCACGGCTGTTTCCGCATATCAGTCGGGACTGACACAGACGCAAGCACACATCGCTCAGCCGCGAGCGCCGGACCGGCCGGCAGAACCGACAGCGTGATCTACAGCACAGACGCCTCGGCTTTACAATAACACATGCCTCCCCGCCCGGTGCGACGAGGACTCACCTGAAAGTCCAGCAGGATGTTTTCTGGTTTCAGATCCCTGTTAAGAGCAGACTGTTATTATTCACAAGTTGCGGTTTCCAGCACAACAACGGTCAGTCTGTGGGGACCGTAAGGAACAGAGAGGATAAAGAGTATAAATCTATACATCAGCAGAGAGCAGAGACAGCAGGACAAGACGGTGCCCTGTGACAACATAGAAACCACACTTCCCAGCATGCCTTGCAATGGCCCACACATCAGGAGTAAAGATAGGAGAATGTCTAAGAAACCACTACTGGCAGTAGAAAGTCAAGCGTTATATAGCAACAATAGATTATGCAGGAAAATCACGGCTGCGGGTGGGGGCCATATGCGGAGGGAAAAAGCCGCTTACCTGTAAATGATGTTTAAGGAATGGAGGTAGCCCAGAGCACTGGCAATTTCCGCTACATAGAACCGGGCTCTGGGTTCCGGAAAGGTCCGCTCTCTCTGCAGGTGAAAGAAGAGCTGGAAGGAAAAAGAGACAACCAGTGGGGAATAGTGAGGAGGAGAAGCAGGGGGGGGGCAGCAGTGTCACTGTGACAACACGCATGCCCCCCCTAAATACGTATGCTACTTGGGTCTGAAATAGAAGCATTACTATTCTTATTATTTACGTTTACATATGTGGGCTAAAAGTTTGTGCACTGAGAACAGGCGAGACACAAACATGAGCACATTTTCCTGACAGACTTAATGCGGGTGATCTGGGCGGCTGAGTCGCTTCAGTCGGTTGAACAGAAAAGTTAATGACAGAAAAAAATTAATCAAGCTTGTGGAAGCAAGAGAATCTAAAACAAGAAATCGGAGTGACTTGCATGTTTGTAAAAACTATTAAATGTAACTGCAAAGCACTGCGGAAATAACAGCGATTTTCAAAACTAACTTTTACTTCTTAATCCTTGCAATCTAGTGCAAGTAATACTTGGAGGGCATAAAGGTCAAATTCATCAACCCCCCTTACAGAACAACTGGTCCCAGCCTGGCCCCTCCAGTTGAAATAGTCTGGAACTGCCACTGAAGTGAAGGTGCGTGGACAGAAATGGCCGCGCAGAGGGGGGAGAAGCTTCCACAATTCTGCGGGAACGAGGCGCAGCTGCCAGTGGAAGTAACACCACACATTGCGTGACTCTGGGTTTCCCTGCTACTGGATCCCCTGCACTCACTTCCCCGCCGTTGATGAAATCCAGGACGAGGTAGAGCTTGTCTGCAGTCTGGAAAGAGTAATGCAGGCCCACGAGGAAAGGATGCTTGACGCTCTTCAGCAGGACGCTACGCTCGGCCATGATGTGCTTTTGCTGCAAGAAAACGAGCCTGGTGACACACAGCGGACGATTAAATGGTAAGAGCAGAGTGCAGAGGGATGCCGTGGGGGGAGGCAGGCAGGCATCATCTACACCCAAGCTCAGCGGGAGGGGACTGAGCTTCCGTAATGCTACAGCTGCACGCAGGTAAATCGCTTAGATCAGAATAATCTCATCACTCGAGACCAAGCAGCCAAAGGAAGACGTTTGTTGGAAGCAGGTCAGGCTGTTACCTCTCTCCGATGAACAATCAGCCTTTTCTGCAAAACTTTGATTGCATAATATTTCCCATCCAGTCTGTGTTTGGCAAGAAAAACCTTCAAGAGACAAGGGACACGTGTTGGGCAATCGTCCAAAAACACAACCAGCCACCCCACAGGCCGATGATCTGCCACCAGCTCTGTCACACTTCCTCTAAAGGCCACCACTGCTGGACAGTAACCACCAGGAGATAAGTTCTCTCATGGGTTTGCCGGGATGGCCACATACCTTGCCGAAACTCCCCTTCCCAATGACTTTAAGGAAGTCAAAGTCTGTGGGCTTGGCACTGCAGGGCAGGAGAAACAGGGTGACGTTATTTTCGATGTAACAATCCTGAACAATGAGTCTTCTGTGTAGAAATATGGGCTGCTGGCTGTGAAATACTCAGTTAGCAAAAAGGTAACAGGAGGCTGTTTTGATGTTTTTTTGCAGTAATTCACTGGCAGTCTGATGCAAAGGGCAGCAGTTTCACAGATAACCTTTAGCAGCAAGAGGAAGTGATGTCGCCCGGAGCCATTTCCTTCTGAAAGTACACACAGTCCTCCTTGGGTTTACTATAAAACTGAAATTTTGGATTCCACAGATACCACAAGGCCCTGTTCATAACCTTGGCAAAGACCCTAACAATCTCAAAGACATGGGCCAGTTTCTGCACTAATGGCTTTGCTGTGATCACATGTAAGTGACACGTTAGGGTCATGGGAAGGCCTGTACACAGCATGTACGCTTATAGCAGCGAGGCACGCTGTAGACCCTCTATAGCTTGAGAAAAATTATTCAGTACATAAAAAAAAAAAATTGGCCCAAATGAAAAGGGAGAGATTTTTGTGGGAAAACTGCACATCTGAAAATAAAGGGCACCATGAACTAAGAGAGACAACAAATCCCACCTCACACCAAGAAAACCAGGGAAATAAATGAGGTGACACACTTACTGTGGGTTTCCGGAAGGGCCCAGGTTGATATTTCTGGAGGTAGAGCTATTCTGAAAAGCAGCATCACAACATAACAAAACCAAGTTAGTCCAAGTCAGCATCCGTCAGTGACAGGGGAACAATGAACCTTTAAAAACTGCATTGCAAAGGTGTTACTGATTAAAAAGCATCCAATGAGACTGCTTGTCAATTAATTTTTTAAAAACTCAGAACGGATCCTTTAGAACTATAATTGGGGTTTCAATTTATTGCTACTTAAAAATAAAGTTTTACTTAAAACTACTAGTTGTTTATAATGTAATGCATACTTTTTGTAAACGAATGAACAAATTAATGATTTTTGTTATAAAACCAATAAGT
Organism: Brienomyrus brachyistius; assembly: GCF_023856365.1. Classification (NCBI taxonomy): domain Eukaryota; kingdom Metazoa; phylum Chordata; class Actinopteri; order Osteoglossiformes; family Mormyridae; genus Brienomyrus; species Brienomyrus brachyistius. The sequence goes on along the minus strand of NC_064547.1, from coordinate 19,701,294 downwards.
CTGCAATATTTTTAACTTAATTAAGCAAGTATATCATGAATTTTCATGAGCACTGTACTGTCCTTTCACTTCTGTGGATATAACCCTAACCCAACAATAACAACCTTAACCATAAGTGACCAAATACAATACAAGACTTTTGTCATTTTTAGCACGAGGCCCCAGCACAGCCACACCCACCTTCTCCTCCTCATCCTCAGAGGCATCCGACCAGCGTTTCAGTCTGTCCATCAGGAGGAAGCTACGTACTTCAGGACTGCGAGCAAGACGTGAGAATGCAGTCAGATGCCGGTGCTTACATTGTCGCTACACACCAGACACGTATTTCAGCCAGGAGAACTCAGCAAGAAGCCAGTTAGCAGGGGCTGAGAGATCAGGGACGGGGGCAAAGGCCGGGTATCCGGACCTTGAACGGGCCGGAGCCGGTAAGGACTGGCGGGTGAAGCGGCGGAGGGGTCCTCACCGGCTGCTGAGCTGGGGGTGCGAGACAATCCTCTGGATGAATTCGTTAAGCCCAGTTTTCCTTTGCTTTAAAAATTCTAGGAGGAGTTAGAAAAAATAAACAGATACTTTAAGCTGAAGTTCAAACTGTCTTTGATAATGATTTAAAATTAGGAGAAATCAAGGTGATAGCTGGAGCAATTTTGGTGGCGGGGAATTTAAATATATATTACTGAGTATAAGGGGTAGAATGTAAACAATCGGTCTTTCACTAAGAGCAACACCCATCATCTCCGACCAGTTTCTCATGACTAATACCTTCCTACAGCATGTGCTGTACTGGCATTAAGCACAGAGTCTGTCGCCCATCTGAGCCACACACACACCTGTAAACAGGCTGCAGTGACAACAGCGCTAAGAATAAGGGTGTGAATGAGCAAAGACTGTCTCTGCAGAGTAACTGTGCCTATTGAGTTCAGTCACATGAGCTCATTCACACTCTGCTTTCGCCAGACAGCTCTCCATTTCATTTACATTCACCAGAAGCAAAAAATCTCCAGGTGTCTGCTCCACCCCCTGCCCTGCCCCCCCCAATCCCCGCTCTCAGAGGTGCCAGGATTTACCCGGGTCAAAATTGTCTCCAAATATCCTCTTAGATGGGATCTTCAAGTTCATGGATGGAAACAGTTTCCTCAACTAAAAGAAAACAAGAAGAAATCATCTTCATTTATATTCGATTCGTTTAGTAAACAAACTTCACACAACCTGTCCCTGACGCCGACGTCGCGCGGCCTGGTCCCTGGCCTGGGGGAAGCGTGTCCTAAACTCCACTTACTGTGTTATGCAGTTTGTCAAACTCTGCGTATCGCCTGAAGACAAACCATTCATCCCTCCCAACACTGACCAGCACTTTGTAAACCTGGAGAAAGAAAAGAAGCTTTTAAAAAATATATTTTCATTGTTTTCAGTCACAGGTGAAGAAGCAGCTACCGAGTGTCTGAACCGTCACAGCAAGTGAGCTGTCAGTATAGAGATACGCTACACTTGTTTATCTGTCCACCATTTACAAAGGGGTGGGCAGAGTGATGAGAGACCCGCCCCCTCCTCCCACACGCCCTGCTCTGTCTGGCCCTCACAGTGTAGCGTTTCTTCTTGTCCCTGTGCTCGTCATGACAGGGGATGCTGACGCTGGGACAGCTAGGCTGCTCCATGACGTGGCTGAAAGGGGGCGCTGGTCTCTGCCCTCTGGTAGGACTCGTCAGCAGTGAGGGAGTCTGGGCTGCTCTTCACAGCGGTGACAGGGGACCTCCATGCAGGAATGGAGCTGGACCTGGGGGGGAAAGAGAAGGGAAAATAGAGAGAAGACCTGTGAGAGATCAGAAAAGAAAAAAATAATGACAGCTTTTAATAATTGGGGGGGGGGCATATACAGATACGCCCCTCCCTCCCCACAAACACTTTGACATTCTGGACCAGTGATGCTTAGCTGGCTATTTTTAGAGAACCTTCCGGCCTCTGATGAAAGCAGGAAAGCCGGCTCGCATCCTGAGCAGCCGCAGGCAGGTCTAACGAGAGAAGACTCGCCCTGCAGCGCTGGGAATTTCGGCGACACGAACCGGCTGGCCGGCATTCCGGGCCGCCACTCAGCCGACAATGGAAGCAGGAAGATTTGTGACATGACATCACTTCAGCCACATGAGCTGCTTCTGTCAGGCAAGCGTAACCAGGCGTTATCCGGGCGTCTGCCGGAGACTCACTGAGGCAACGTTTCTCAGCCCAGTCCTCGGGAATGCGAGACGGTCCATGTTTTTACTCCCTGCCAGCTCCCGGCCAATCAAGATGCCCGAATATCTCGTACAGGTCTTTAGGGAGCTGGGAGGGAGCTAAAACATGGACTGGGTTGGGAAACGCGGCTCTATTGAACACTCTCATCGTCTGGCTCGCCTCAGAAAGCACAGCGCGTTCATTTCCCAGTTCCTGCCCCTCAGAGCTGCCACATCCATCAACATGGGCCAGTGGGCCCTGACCACAAACACCCCCAGCAACACTTCCTAATCCGGTCCTTAGTGACTCACAGTCGGTCCACGTTTTGGCTCCCTGCCAATCAAGATACCTGAATATCTGGTACAGGTTTGCTGGGAGGTAGGAGGAAGCAAAAGTGTGGACCGTCTGTGGGTTCCTAAGAACCAGGCTGGGAAACATCGCGCTAAGCCAATATGCGCTGACATGCAGGAATACTTGGCAGTGGGCAGGAGATCACTCCCGCTGGGCTATTTAACATGCTCAGAAGGGCACTGTGAACCAAGTGTGCGGAACTGGGGGGGGGACCTTCACATCGCAGGGTAGTCAGATCTGCAAACAAACGGAAAACAGAAAGCTGACCTAAAGGTGGCCGTATACTTCAAACGAAATTAAACTGAACACGCTGGCGAGAACAATCTGTTGCCACCCCACAATCCCAGAAGCCGCCGAACGTTTGTGATGCAGCAGACCGACATACAGACTGCAAACAAACGAGTGCATTTTAATAAAGGAGATAACAGCTCTTTTAAAGCTGGTAACTGCATAATTAGTCCTGCTGACCAATCCGGCGGCATCAGCCAAACATGGACAGTGGGCGGGATTAAAACGAGGTCATAAGATGGCAAAATGATGCCATCATATGATTCGTCAATTTCGCTTGAAATACACAGCAACCTAAAGGCTATGTTACAGTCCACTTGGCGTGCCGAACCACAGAGGATGGCTTTAATTCAGTGCCATGTTGTGTTGCTAGACCACTGCCTCCTACAGACACAACAGGCAACTACAAGTCTACGGTTGCCAAAGCAGAAGCCACGGTGCTTTGTTACTGCAGGCTTACTTCTCCGTTTCATATCCTATTCACAGGCCTCAGATCCCACTAGGACTATAACAAAGAAGACAGAGGCCCCTCCCCAGCCCAGACACTCATTTCTGTTCCCGACCTTCATGCAGCGATGGTCCCCCTAATGAAGACCACAACATCTCCAAGGAGTCGCACGCTATCAAGAACAGTAAAAAAAAAAAAAAAAAACACTAATGAAGAAATTATCATCCTGCAGTCGGTCGAAGGAAGAGAAGGCGGGTATTTGCCTGTCTAAAGGCTTGCAGGGCAGACATATGTAACCGCAGACGAAAAGTGAAAGTAAGAGGGGAACGGGTAGCTTATCCCTGAGCCGCCCACATGCACGGAGGAACAGTGCTGGACTGACTGGGCATGTTTACCATACAGCCCGCCTGCTACGGAGGATTAGGACGGATAACCCTGCTTAATAAAAGCCATCTCAGCTTGAGTGGAAACTCTTATCAATATTATAAAACGATAATCAGCAGCATAATCATCTGAGGTATTTATAGCGAGTGTGCACAATTTATTTCAAATGAAACCATAGATAACACACTCACTCACATAAACACACCACACCCAGTCAGCAAGCCCAACACGTGGATTAGGGGCAAGGGGGGGCAGCACACAGGCCACTAGGACTTCACTGCCTTTGCTGAGGCCCCTGGACCACTCTACCCACCTGTAGGTGTCTCCCATTTGTCTGTAGATTTTATAAGAAAACAATTAGGAAAATAAAACAGGCAGGACTGCGGTCACCTCTAGAGCTGAGGACCTTCCTTCATCAGCAAGACTCCACATAAACAAAGTCACTGTAACAAAAGCTAAGTTACTTATCCTGACCTCATTCACCAGCTCTGACATTTATGTTCGGACCAAAAAATGTAACTTTATCCTAAAATCGGTTATGTAATGTGACTGTTGCAAAAACGTTGCGTAAGTAACGAATCTACTTGCCGAAATGCACTGATATTACGGAGTGAGAAAAGGGAACGCAGGCCACTGGCGAAGTTTCACCCTTTATGCCAGACTTCCGCTATGGGAGAGGAAGGGATGTTCAGCGGCGATTTTTAGGGGAATCAGAGCCGGGGGAGTTCGTGAGGGATCTCCACACATGACACACATGGAACAACACGAGGCGCATCTGCGTACAGCCCATGGCGAAGGAACCGAACAAAGCAGCAGGAGACACTTGCACCAGCGGCTTCTCCTGCATCCCTGCGCTTCTAACATCTGCTTCCCGTTTGCCCCAAAGCACGTGCAGAACAGAAGCAGAGGAGCCGTCCTCCACCGTGACCTCGTGGCCGTTTGGAAAATACACATGCAAATATAAATACGATGGAATGTCAGCATGACATTTATTCTTAGACTGGTTCTTGTTTTGCTGGACTTGCATTTCAACTTGCATTCGTTACACATAATAGTGTCTAAGGTACTGATTTCCTAAAGGCACCACAATGTGGGACTCTGCTCAGCATCGTACTATGACACTGTCAGAAATATCCCGTGCATCGGAAATCAATCGGCGCCTAAAAGTGCGACCAAACCACTGTCCTTTTAGAGAACCCACGCCTACTCCTGTGCTCACTTCATTGACTTTCACTTTCAGATTTTATTTCAAGATCCTGCAGTGTCCTGCAGTGTCCTCCCCAAAAGCTTAACCCTCATTCGCCAGGCCCAGACTGCTGAGCGAGGGCACAATCAGTGCATTCTTTCTGTCTCAGCCCTAGAGACACACCAGTCCAGCTGAGCCTGGACTAACATACAAACAGGCACCGGCACCACGGTTGGGCTTTCAAGTTCCCCATTCAGAAATTCAATCTGGGAAAATATCCAAACGATTCAGACTGTCAGTACGGTTAAAGAAAAAGAAGGGGCCAGAAGTGGACCAGCCTCCAGCAGCAGAAGAGCTCTCAGCAAATCAGCGTCAGATATTACGATGGGATGGCAGAACAACACAGTTAAGAACTAAGGCAGTCAGCGATCGGCTTCACCACTGCGTCTTGTTACATCAATACGCTCAATCTAGTTCTTGTTCATAAAGAAAGGACGCCGTGGAAAGTGTTGAAATAAGGGCTGGATTCAAAAGCGCAATCTAGACTGATGTATGTTTTAAACCATGTTTACACACACGAACGTTGCGGCGATGGTGTAAGATTCGGGCTCTGCATGCGATCGGTCATCATGCCTTATAATCAAGCTTAAGCAAATATATGCAAGGGCTCTAATTACGGCTCAATCGCCCCATTTGTTCAGTGCTCTCCCGTCCATAGGCGCTTTTATTTCCACGTTTTAACCACAGTCACCGTAGTGGTGACTCTTTCCAAAGTGACATAAAGGTACACAAACTTTCTTGAAATCACATGGATTCAGTGAGCGGAGTTTCAATATGCGCTTATATATCCAATGTATATAAAGTATTAGATACGAAATACCCAGGTACGGCATTAAAACAACAAATATCCACGCACAGTATAAGGGGGGAAAACAGCCAAATTAGCGCTGTTTAAAAGTTTAAATCTTTAGATCTACTTACTACCCAAGAAGCTGAGTTAAAGAGATCCGAACATGGTTAACTAACCGAGATCTTAGCTTCTGCTGCTCTCCTCAGCTTCTCCTCCAGTTGCCCGCGCTGACGTGTCCGACAGCGGTGGGGAATTAAGGCAGCAACCCGGGGTGGCGGCCGGCGGCGCGTCGGCAGGTAGCGGCGGGGGCGGAAGCGGCTGGCTGAGCCATTCATTCGGCACCGCGCCGGCCGACTGGCCGGGGAGCAGCGCCATCTAGCGCCCGAGTCACACATGTAACACCTCTGCTGTCCAGCAAACTTCTTCGTGTGATCCGAAGAACGGGAGTCTGTGCATAATTGTAAGAACCAGAAAGATCTTTTAGCCAAGTTTATTAAACATACAAGGTGGTTGTGGGTGTGCCCCGGTATAACATAAACACGCAACATGACATTTTACATATTTAACATTTCACCGTCTATCTACAATTAGAAGCAGCATGGAATATAATAGCAGGTGAAATAAATAAATAAATATGGAATAGGAGTAAATAAGCAGGGCTGATGCCAGGAACAGTTATAGCATCGCATAAATGGGGTTCTATGTATCAATTATTGGATTATACAACCGTTTTAGACCTTTGACACATCACCTCATCCTGCCATTTACTGAATTTACTTCGTGTTAAAGCTTACGGACATGAAATGGGTGTTTATTTACTGCATGTAGTATTCTATGTTTGTAGTTCGCTAAAATAACGTTTTAATTGTTTTCACCGTCAAAAAAAAACTGGGTTTCCAGCTGTCACTGTTGATGTGTGGCATTTGAAGCTAAACTTCTCTATAATAGTTCCCCTCACTGCAAATTACTGAACATTACTGGACCAACGGGATATCACATAACTCCAACGTAAAATTAGCGTTAAAATACATTTGTTTCACTAGCTACAAAAATTACCTAGCAAAGAACATTCCATCTTCCGTTAATACGACAAAACATCCAGTTTTTAAATTACATTTGTGCTTTTTAGCGTCCGAAAGGGACAAATGGCGACTTCACCATAGGTCTAAATACTGAAGTAATTAGCTACCTAAGAAGCAGTAAGGTTCAGTATGATATGGATTATTATTCAAAATAAATAATATTAAATTCTTTTTTCATCTTCCGGTGAACTGATGCAACCAAATAGGTAAACAAAACTGCCCATGATACACTCAGATATGTGGTACTTGCAGTTTATTGAAACAGAAACCTAAGCACTATGCGACAACCCAAACTATTTTTCCCGTGATCCTTTAGTGTAACCACTTCCATTAGTTGTAGCGATGGTCTCTGGGATATGAAGTTTAATATACAGACAAATACTGATCACACGGAGCATCGTCAGGTACATAAAAACTACAAATCCCAGTATTTTCTGCGTGTAAGGTCGCCTGTTACGTCCTGAAAAAGAGGCAGTGGAAAAAGTCCATGGAAAAAAAAAGAACCGCTTCCGTGTTGTTTTGGTTCTGGAATTGTGATGAATAACAGCTGGGTGAGGTGAAATAAGACTGACGAATAGTCGACGAGAAGCCTATAATGGTCTTGTAATAAATAGTATAGAAACACGTTATCCGCAGAAATGTCATTGCAGCAGGGATCGAAGAAGAAGGACAAGCGAGTTTTGTCAGGTACCTGCCCGGACCCCCAGTGCCAAGCGAGACTCTTCTTTCCAGCTCACGGCTCCGGCAGCATCGAGTGCACCGAGTGTGGCCAGCGGCACGAGCAGAGAAACCTTCTGAAGGTGGAGGAAGTCACCGACCCGGACGTGGTGCTTCACAATTTACTGAGGAATGCGCTGCTGGGCGTCACGGGAGCCCCCAAGAAGGGGACGGAGCTAGTGAAAGTGATGGGGCTCTCCAACTACCATTGTAAGCTGCTGTCTCCCATTCTTACACGGTATGGCATGGATAAGCAGACAGGCAAAGCCAAACTGCTGAGGGAGATGAACCAGGGAGAGATGTTCGACTGTTCGCTGCTAGGCGACAGAGCTTTCCTTATTGAGGAGGAACATGTCTCTACTGTGGGCTATGGCAAGGACCGTTCAGGCAGCCTTCTTTACTTACATGACACTTTGGAGGAGGTGAAGAAAGCAAACTGTAATAAAGAGTGCCTTATTCCCGTTCACGTGGATGGAGATGGACATTGTTTGGTCCACGCTGTGTCCCGGGCATTGGTGGGCAGGGAGCTGTTCTGGCACGCTCTAAGGGAGAACCTGAAGCAGCATTTCAAGGGAAACCTGGACCGGTACAAGGCTCTCTTTCATGACTTTATCGATGCTGCTGAATGGGAGGACATCATCAACGAGTGCGATCCTTTGTTTACGCCACCGGAGGGCGTCCCCTTGGGGCTGCGTAACATCCACATATTTGGCCTGGCTAACGTTCTGCACCGGCCCATAATCCTGCTGGACTCCCTGAGTGGCATGCGGAGCTCTGGGGATTACTCTGCCACCTTTCTCCCAGGCCTGGTCCCGGAGGAACAGTGCAAGGCCAAAGACGGCCAATTCAACAAGCCCATCTGCATCGCCTGGAGCAGTTCGGGCCACAACCACTACATCCCTCTGGTTGGCATAAAGAATGCGCCCCTGCCCCGACTGCCTGCCAGGCTGCTTCCCAAGGCCTGGGGTGTGCCTCAGGAGCTCATCCGGAAGTACATCACCCTGGAGCAGGACGGCAGCTGCATCATCGGCGGGGACCGTTGTTTGCAGGACAAGTACCTGATGAGGTTGGTTGGTGCCATGGAGGAGGTGTTCATGGAGAAGCACAGCATACACCCCTCACTGGTCGCCGATGTGCACCAGTATGTGTACAGGAGGACAGGAGTGATCGGGGTGCAGCCGGAGGAGGTCACAGAGGCCGCCAAGCGATCGGTCTTGGAGAACCGGCTGCATCGCTGTCTGATCTGCAACGCGCTCTCCGAGCTCCTCGTCCCTCCCGAGTGGCTTTCTCCCGGTGGGAAGCTGTACAACCTGGCAAAGACCACGCACGGACAGCTCCGACCCGACAAGAACTACAGCTTCCCACTCAACAACGTGGTGTGCTCCTATGATCCCGAGCGGGACGTCCTGGTCCCCGATTACAAGCTGAGCACGCTCAGCACCTGCCACTGGTGCCACGGGACCGCTGTGCGTCACATCCGAGGTGACGGCTCCGTTAAGTACCTGGATGGGGACCGGACCAACACCCGCTCCCAAGGGGGCAAGTGTGGCTGCGGCTTCAAGCATTACTGGGACGGTAAGGAGTATGACAACCTTCCAGAAGCCTTCCCCATCACTCTGGAGTGGGGAGGCCGTGTGGTGAGGGAGACGGTATACTGGTTCCAGTTTGAAAGCGACTCGGCGCTGAACAGCAATGTTTACGACGTGGCGATGAAGCTGGTGACCAAGTATTTCCCTGGGGAGTTTGGCAGTGAGGTGCTGGTGCAGAAGGTGGTGCACACCATCTTGCATCACACTGCCAAGAAGAACCCAGATGAATACAACCCAGTGACCATCGACGGGGCACATGCACAGCGGCTCACAGACGTGGCTGAGGGAGCAGCTGGGGTGGAGACTCAGCCACCTACCAAGATCATCCTGACAGGGCAGAAGGCGAAGACGCTACACAAGGAGGAGTTGACTATGAGCCGAGCTGAGCGCAGCCTCCAGCAGAGCATCGGGGAGCACGCCTCGGTGGCCCAGAAGAAGCGCACTGACCAGCTGAAGCAGGAACAGAGGGGGCAGGTCCGTCCTGCGTCCCCAGGCCCACCCCAGGAGGGGCCGGCTTCTGCCCCGGCCACGCCCACCAAAGCCACCTCCTCCCCCAAATCGAGCAAGGAGAAGAAGATCCGCGTGACCACCGACGACGGCCGGCAGGCCACGCTAACACTGAGGGCGGAGACCACCTTCTCAGAGCTTCAGAGGAGCATCGCTGAGGAGTTTGCCGTGCCTCCAGCCCAGCAGTGCATCCGCCACGGCTTCCCGCCAAAGGAGCTCCTCCCACCCAAGGAGGGCCAGGAGGAGGAGCCACTGCCCCTGCAGCATGGGGACCGTGTGAGTGTGGAGACCCTGAAGGACCCCAGGGAGAAGAGCAGTCCAGCGCCCGCTGCCCCTGCGGCTGACGCTCAGGCTGTCGGCCGTGAGGAACCGGCATCTTCCAGCAGGGTGACATCACGAGAGCTGCAGGAGAACATCGACCTTGAGATGTCCTCCCTCTGTCTTCTGGCAACATTGATGGGTAAGACGCGGCAAACCGATGCTGTCAGGTGTCATTCCGGCTCCTGTGTTTGTCCAGTTGTAACTTTTTAATCTAAGCTTTCATGTGTGTCTCTTTAAACTGAATTTGAAACTTTAACACCATCATTCAGAGTTCAGTCCTGTGTAACTGTGGATAAAGTACTGAAGGACTTTGCTCGTAATTTAAAAGCTTACGCTGCCCTGCCTTGATTTCTCATTTGACTGTACTTATGGTTGACGACAGCCTACTGATTTTAAGGCCCTGACCTCCTTAGTTATCTGGGTAATCATTACCAGCAGTCGGCGAGTGATTGCGAGCTTTGTTCTTGCATATCCTGTTAAAAAGAGTCACTCTGAAGTCATTTTGAAACTGAAAGCTATAGAACCTTATTTGATTGCAAATTTTTGTAATTAAGGCACAGTTTGATCTGCATATGCCTTAAGGGGCGCCATTGTTGAGGGTAATGGTGATGAAAGGATGCAGCATGGCTGTGTAGAGAGGAGAAGACGATCCTCCCATCATAAGGGGACACCATCGTACACACCGTGATATTGCTGCATGGGTTCCACTGGGTGTGGTGTAGCTTAACAACTGGAAGCCTATGGACTGGCTGCTGGGCCTTTTTTCTGCCGTCATTTCCATGATTGCTATGCAAGACGAGTCATAGTTTCACCTCCTCTTCGCCTCACCTTGGCCTCCCTGCCTCGTTGGCGCCGCAGCACGCAGTTGCCATAGTGATAAGGGACCAGCGTCGGTCACCTTCTCCTGGCAAATGCTGCTCTGCTGCTTCTCTCCAACTTGAAGTCTCTGCTGTAAGGGTGTGTGTGTGTTGCAAGACTGCAGGTGAACCCCACAGACCATTGCGTCTGAGCCGTCGGGGCAAGGTGGGGGCGTGGACACACTCGCCGCACACTTCCTGTGGCACGTCCATGTTCCCCTTGTCTCCTCCGTGACATCCCCGCGACAGTGGAGCGTATGCCCTATGGCACGTGTCGCCCCCCCAGCTTGTGGCACTACGCCCCTGCAGCCAGCACCAACCCCCCCACTCCTCGGCCGAAGCGCCGCCCAGAGACCCCCGGGTCCCCCGTTCTGGATATGTTGTGATGCTGTCAGTGTCTCGTTATAGAAACGACAGCGCTTGGCATCGCCTACGATTGCGGAGATGGGATGGGAGTAGCAGTGGGAGTGCAGCCAGATATCGATAACGGAGAGTGAAGTAGGGGCTGCAGTGTCCCCCCCCCCCCCCATAGTTTAAGGTTGAGATGAATTTTATTGATCCCAGGGGCAAATTCCAGTGCATACAGCAGTGACTGTACACAGTCGAACATGCATGTGGTACCAGACAAAGTGCACAGACGGTAAACACAGCGCAGACGTGGAGCGCAGTACAGGCAGGGGTGGTCGCCGGGTTAAGAAGGTCCAACTTGCGTACAACTTGTACTTATGAACGGACTGCCAAAAAGCCTATTATATTACAAATTCAGGTTAAATGCAGTGGTTCAAAATAACGAGTACGCTTTTTAACGTTCATGAACAAGAGTGGCCTCAGTGGTTTCTCAACTCGAGGTACAATACTGTATCGGGTTACTTTATTACTGTGTAATAACAATTATTGTTTTCGTTATGCACTGTGTTACTTTTCTGACTTACCTACAAATTTGACACATAAGTCAAAGGGGGACTGCCTGTACACAAATAGGATATTCTGATATATCGGAATATAGAGGAAAGTAATAATACATTAGCTATGAATATTTGTGCAGTGAAAAGACAGCACCCCAGTGCTAACTTCCTGTCTTTCACAGGAGAAGATGTCTGGTCCTACGCCAAGAAGCTGCCTCACTTGTTTCAGCAGGGTGGCGTCTTCTACAACATCATGAAGAAGGACATGGGTACGCCGATCACATGACGTGACGTGGTGACACTGCGTGCTGTTCCTGCAGTGTGACATATGACCACCCCCCCCCCCCCCCCGTCTTGCCCGCAGGCCTCGTCGACGGCAAGCACTGTACACTGCCTCATCTCAGTGGCAAGACCTTCGTCTTCAATGCAGCTGAGGAACGGCTGGAGCTGTGCGTTGACGCCGCCGGCCACTTCCCCGTGGGCCCTGACGTGGAGGAGCTGGTGAAGGAGGCGCTGGCACAGCTGCGCTCCGAGGCGGCGGCGAGGAGTCGCGAGGGGAGCCCCGCCCACAGTGCCTTGCGGCTGGGCAGTGGTGGTGTGGTGCGTAAGAAGGAACCGGTGCGGGGCGTCACTGCCTTCCAGGGCAAGGGTCACTCACTGGGAGGTTCCCTGCCAGAGCGCAAGCTGCTAGCCCGCAAGCACAGCGCTGGTGTGGAGCTGGGCACCGGCACACCCCCGCCCCTTCCCGAGGATGCGGCCCGCGAGCTGGTCCGTACCGCGCCAGGCATTGTCACCCTGCGCGATGGCCGCCATCTGGACCCCGGCACGGTGGAGGCACAGCGCCGGCGGCTGCAGGAGATGGTCTCCTCCATCCAGGCCTCCATGGACCGACACATGAGGGAGCAGGGCCGCGGGTCTGCCCCGCCCAGAGACCCCACCCCGAGTGTGCTCCGCCACGGCGACTCGGAGGAGGAGCGGACAGGGGGCGCCAAGACGGCTGCCCAGGGAGCTGCCCCCGGTGGCCTGGAGGCCTCCAGCATGGAGGTGAGTGCGGCCGGTGCAGAGGGAGGCGCCAAGGAGGCGGTGGCAAAGGGCCCGGAGGAGCAGGAGGAGATGGAGAGCCAGGATGCTGAGCCAGGCAGCACAGCAGAGCCCATGGATCATTCCTGACGGGGCAGCCCAGGAGGGGAGGCCCGCATGCAGCGGGAACACCTGCCGTGCTCAGTCCATGTGGGTAGCACGGCCAGCCTTGGGGCCGCATCACAGCTTTGGGTTCAGCGCCCCCTGTCTTTACTGCATGATGTTGCATTTGGTTCATACTTCACACGAGTATGCCTGCCTTAGTGCTGCGGCGGCAGTGCCGCTGACGGGCAGGCTGGCGATCCCAGCGTGTGCTCTGCGCGTCCATTCACAGCCCTCCACAGATTCAAGCAGAGGTCCGATTTATCAGTGTGGACTATGAGAACAGCGCCCCCTGGGGTCCAGCTTGCTCCGTGTGCCGCTATCTGCTGCTGCAGTGATACACGACGCCTGACCCTGAACAAACCCCATTCCAGCTGAAATTTTCTTATTCCATAATCACTGTCACAGTACTACAGACGTTGCCCCGCTGCAGTTTTCATCGCTAGCTTAATCGCGGCTCATTGCTGCCTCTTACTCTTTCGGCTAATCGGCTTTGGTTTTTTACTCTCCTAATTCAGCCTGTCTTACGTTTCCCTGTTAAATTTGGATGGACAGTGGAATCAAAGCACACCTCTGTCGTCTTATCCATTAAAATGAAGTTGCTGTGTGTGGTGCTGTGATTCCTGTCTTAGCAGGGAAGGTCAAACACCAACAGTTTGTGTTTTCAGCACCTTTGGCGAATTTCCCGCTTTATATACAAATCAGCCAGTGGCACAGTCTGAGAATTTTGAATGGGACCTTTGGATACCGTGTAGTGGCTGGATTAGTCGATAGAAAATTTTTCAGTCTGGCTGTAAATATTTTTTACAGCCTATCTCTTCTTTTATTTCCTCATCTCTCCAGCCACTCATGCTAAGCCGTTTTTAACAAAGAAGTCGTAAAACAAGTCTTTTCTTAAGGTACTGAGACGCAGGGAGATGATCAGTCTGTGCTGGATGGTGGAGGAGATGCTGATGTTTGTGTCCCTTCTGCTCTCAGATCTGTGAAGACTGTTGGGTTGAAAACGTACAGAATGTAGGAATATATCTGCAGCCAAGTCCCCCCCCCCAACCAGTAGATAGATGCAAGTTGAGCCACTGTCTTCCGGGGGGGGTGGCGTGACACTGGGTCGAGCACACCATTTCTCTGCACCCTCCACTCCCTGCCCTTAAAGCCCCCGCCTGCACATTATTGGCCCATGCTAAGCATGCATGGGGGTTGGAGGACCTGCAGGGTGTTTCCCTCATCTGCCGTGTTCTTTTATTTTTTTCTTACATTTGCTTTGCCGTTGGCTTTTCCCGTAGCCACTTTATAATTCATCATGCACTGAGATGTTTTAGGAATGAAGAGAAAGTCCATGACGAAATTCTCATTACACCTACATTTGATAGGGAATTGCATATACTGCGTTAATGGCGGGGAATGCATTTGGTGTGATCTATTCAGTGCATAGGCACAGTTTGATGTTCTACACTCAGAATTCAGTGCCACTCTCTGTAAAGAAATAGAAAAAGCATAGGAACCTTAATTTGTGTCTTACGGCTCTCTAAACAAACTGGGAACCAGTTGTGATATTGGATGTTTTATCTTCATTTCTGAACTTTCTTTTAATTGACAGTGTTCTGGGTGGCAGATGAGTGTATCACCGTATCCGGTGATAAGACCGCAGGCTCCACATCATCACACTTTGGCCTCTTTCTCAGTCTTAACCGATCTCTGATTGTCAGGGAAACGTGGTTGTTTATCTCAGCTGGCAAATTGCGTTTGTTGTCACATACATTGATACTAGTTATTTTTCTTGCCATGCAGAGAGTGACAGATTAATAAATGGCGAGACTGACATAGAACAGAACAAGCAGGGGATTACTGTGGGTAAGGTCTCCAAAGATAAACAATGGAACACCTTTAAGGTGGGACGTTAGAATGTTGTATAAATGGTCTGTGCTAGTAATTAAAATTGTTATACTCTAAGAATATTGTATAATATTGTCAGTCCATACAGCAATGTGTGACATGGAATGCTTATGAACATTGAACAACACTGGTTAATTTCACAAACACAAGGTGTTTTTCTTTGACTGCTGTATGAATTCTATGTATTGTAAGCTGGTGTATTATAATAGTATATATTGTACTATACATTTATCTGTACAGAAAGTTGTTTTCTTTTTAGTTATTTTGTTTGCTAATGAAATAAAGTTAACGAGGCTCCGTTTTTGCTGTCTGCATGCATCACTTTTCAACCTCTGCAATAAAGTAATTCCTTAACACTACTGTTTGTCATGTAGTTCTTATGCAACCCCCCCCCCCAGGAGGAGACATCAATTTTCTGGAAGACGCTGCCAAAAAATGGTCTGTCCTGCCTGTACTTCTGGTGGATCTCCCGATTGTACTGGTAACCCTACACTTGTGGTATACCTTAACGCACCACGTCACAAAGTTGCTATTAGATTTTCATAATTTACACTAACAGCGGAACACTCCTGTTTTTTTATATCGATACATATTAAACAGTTACTTTTTAAACATTTGTTTCTGAGTAGTAATAATTATTTATCCTCTTACAAGTGCATTTCAAATTAAATTTTACAGCCGCCGTCGCCTCCATCCTGGGCATTATTCAGTTTAGTCAGCAGAGGGCAGCAGAACGCCGGCCCGCAGTGCCCTGACAGGGGGTTTTGCTTCGTTCCTACTAACTGTTATGTCCGAAAACGTAGTTGCTAGTTGCTCATAAGTCGGCATTAGCCCTTCTGGGGGGCTGATCTAGTCCGTCATTTCACCATGACAAGGGCGCCGTCACGCGAGCGCTGCCCCGCTGCCGGCCAATCAGGTGAGAGGCCGCGTGCGCAGATTCAAACACCGTTGTAGACGGAGGCTGCGCGCGAGAATCGGCGGGACACACAAAAATGTGAAGCGGCGATAAGCGGACAGAGAAGGAGCGGGACACGGACACGGAAAAGGAGCTTCTCTGCCGGGACCAGGAAAGGGAGTTCCGCCGCAAGAATACAGGACTGACGCTGACACGGTGCAGGACGCGGACTCGGACCTTCCAGTATCAACATAGAGGGAGACAGTAAGCTGGACACGGACACCTGGCAGCAATATGAGCGCCTCGCCGGGCGGAGCCTTTGCTCCGACTCCGGCGCAGGTTCCCTAACTGTCCGTGTAAGACACCTTGATGGTTGCCAGTGACAAGAAGACTGATACACGGCTCCGGACGACTGCCCGCGATCTGAGGACACGCCTAGGGCCCCCCGAACTCGGAACTGACACTGTCTGTCTGTGGATCAGCGAAAAGGTGACAGTGAACTTACAGTGAGCTTGCAGCGAGGTACAGTGATCCTGCAGTGAGGCCAGCATGGCCAGCAACGTCAGTGGCGCCCAGCGCAGGAGGTCCCGCAGGTAAGTATTCAGCCACCGGGCAGGTTCGGTTCCGCTAACCCGCTTTCTTGTACCGGTACTGCTTATTGTGCAGTTAGAGGATCGGTCGCCCGCGGGCAGCAAGCAGCAGAAACAGGCGCGGTGCTGTGTGCCCGAGGTGGGCGTGTGCGGACTGTCACTTACCTGTACGTGTGGCTATACTTTCGCTTTCACTCGCCTTAACGCTAGTTTGCAATGACCCACATTAATACACATTCTTATCTGTTTACACTGATCTACAGTAATATACGTTAACGTTAGTTTAGTCTCACATTAATACGCACGCCAGTTTACATTGATCGCCATCAGTATTTGTAATTTACATTAGTCCATACTAATCCACATTCATATTCATCTATACTGATTCGCAGTAATTTTCACTCGTCCGCATGAATCCATATTAACTCAAATTCACATTAGTTTACATTGTTCTGCATGAATCCTCATCTCTCCATATTCACATTATAACTGATTGACATGAATCCTTTATATTGCTCATCGATCCATATTCACAGCCCACAGAACATGTTAATTAAATGGGCGGAGATCATCCACTTGTCCGCTGTCTGACTCTGGCAAGTTATACTTGTAGATGTAAAGAGCACTTTGTAAGTCACTGGCATCTGGTTGTGAGAAATTACTCAATGATTTTACACAATTTCTCAATCATATTATACTTTTCAAAGTTGCTATACTAATTTAAAGATTTTAGCTATTTTTTCTGTATTATTGCATTATTGTTTAAATCGTTTTAAAGTAATGTTAGTAGATGTTAGTAAAAATGCATTAATAAACGACTCATTTATTAATGCATTGTGCTTCATATAATATTTAATAATATAATAATGAAAGATTATATCTAGAATTTATGTCATTCTGAAAAGAATGTGTTACTGAGATTAACATGTGAATTGTGTTAAATTAGGTGTCTGCCCTGCTCTTTATTTCATGAAGGGCTCATGCTTCAACATAACACAACAACATTGGCCCAACCTAGTACATACATGAATATTATTTATACATAACACAGGTAAAGGCAATCAGGCTGTTCCCACAGCAAAGGAGTGCTTATCCCATGTAGCCCGGGCAGGCCACAAGACAGACAGGATGCCAGTCTATTATAGAGCATACGGTCAAACACTGTGGGCCTGTTCACTTAACAACATGATTCTGGATTACAGAAGGAAACCAGAGGGGGAATATAAAAGCACCAGACAGACGTATGTGCACATGTACAGAGCAGAGGTGTGAGGTAACTTTGCTCTTTACAGTGCACTGTTCCTCCCTGGTGCTTAGCAAGTTAACTTTTAATATCATCTCCATTGACAGTGAATAATAAATGAATAGGTACTGATCTTTTGAATTACTCAGCTGTACCCCCACCCATACTAATGCCACACCACATTGTCCCACTTTCCTTTTGAGGGGGGGGGCAGTGAAGTTTATCTTTAATTACACATTATTCTAAGTATTTCTTGCCATTAAATTAGTTAATAGTTAAACAATTTTAGCTTTATTAATGCCATGAATCATTTCTTTGAGGCTTAGAGTGTTTGAATAGCCCTATGGAGAACTGACAGTTTTCTGTGATTTTTTTTTTTCATTTAAAAATTTATGAATGAAAAGTATTATTAGGTGCCAGAATGCTTGAAACAAAATGTTAAATTGTTTATTCTGTGTAGAGTTCAATACAGGATTGAGCTAAACAGGATGGCATCAGTGGGGATGGGAAAATACCAGGGTCATTACTCATTTTGTTCCTTATGCAACAATTCAGAGCTTTTGTCAGATGTACAGTGAAATTCGTACTTGCATGTTAACGCACAGACTCATCATAGATGTGCAGAGAATGATAAACAGCAATAAATAGCAACAACATTGCAGACAGTAGACACTAAGTACATTCCTGTAGTCTGTGCCACATTACAGCATTTATATCTGTAAGAAAATGTTATTGCCTGTTTCACTGCCAACTTCCACCGTAGTGACATCCTACTTTTTCCGGTGTATTTTTAAATTAGATTTGACTGTTACCAAATTTGCATAATTCAAACTGGTTTGAGCTAAACTAATGGCATAGGGGTTAGTTCTTTGGACAGATAAGACTGAAGGTTCATTGTTGAAAAGGAGGTCTTTCTACAGTCTCATTAAACCAAATCTCTTTTGGCAGATTTACACATGATAGACCAAAATGTGTAATATACATATCACCTGGCTTTCAAGCCTGACCGAAGTAGCTGGTAGGCAAAGTTATCTTCTGCAGTCTTTTCTGAGTATAACAATGATACTAATGATACATTATTGTGTGTTGCTGCTAGAGGTGTCCGTTGATGCTTATCACATCAAAATCACATTGCAATACTGTGCTGTCCTAGTATATTTTATATCTTTTTATGCTTTCCTGATCTCTGGTTTAGCAGGCCGAGGGCAAATCGCTAGGTGAACTGAAGAAATGGTCAGTGCTCTTTGGGGAGGAGCAAAAGCAGAGGCATCCAAGGAAGTAGGCAGAAGCTGGAACTTTAGTCATTAGTCGGGGGGGGGGGTGGTGCTAAATAAAAATGAGGACAAACTGCTAACTTGAAATATATTGTGCACATCTTAACAAAAATATAGTCAAGGAGGAGGATTTAACTAGGCTTAAACCAGGATAGTTTTAAAAGCAATGTGTTCCAGCTCTCATTTCTGATGCCACTCTATTTTTCCTGCTTTTTCTGAATTAGATATTTATTGCTAGAATCTTCAGTAGGTCTTTCAGCCATCTGGGTGATAGCAGTTAGTAGTTTTTAGCTATAAATGTGCCGGTAGTGGCTTTCTCTGAGGAGCTTCAGTGCAGGGCTTTGTCATTGACCCTGCAATGACCCCAGCCTGCTTACCTCCAGTCCTTCAATCCACCACACCTCAGCTTGTTTGCTTGGACTAATCTGCATATTTATGGGTATCTGAGGCCCCCCCCCCCCATCCACGTACACACACACAAGCACACACACACAGACACTCAGCTCTATTGAGCGGGTTTATCCTGCAGTCCAGTCAGCGCTGTGTATCTAAGTGCTGAAGCGACTCTTTCATCAGATGCCAAAAATACCCAAAAGCTGCTGGAGGTCTTTCATCTTTCCTGCTTGTTTTGGGTTTAGGCAGTGGGGCATATTCAGTGTGCTCACTGTGTTCATCCCTCATTTGACAAAACAGTGGTGCATGTCTGCTTCACGCGGGAGCTAAACTCACAGTTTACGTCCCAAATGCTCTGAGAGGTAATCTGGGATTTTCTTCTGCTCCGCATCTCCTTGGACCTCATGGTAACACCCACAGCTGTGTGCAGCGAGCTGCACTGATTATCCTTTGCATGCTTGCGTTAGTGATGCGGAGGGCTGCGTGTTCACGGTGGCACTTCTGGGCAGACCCTTTCTTTTGCTCTCCACCCTGTTAAAATAGATTAGCCTGGCACTGTGCAGAGGGGAATTGTTGCCTGGCAACAAAGCTTTCTCAGGATCTGTTGGTTTACAAGTGGCCCGGTTTACTTAGGCATGTAATTGGCCTGGAACAGTGGCGAAAACGGTGCAGTGTGTTTTACTTTTAACATCCACAGTCTCCAGTGTGCAGTAATCGCAGTCTGTTTAGCGTATAAATCACTTGGTGCAGTAATAGAGCTATGTGGACACAAAATCAGCTTGTCTACAGGTGCAATAAGGCAGAAACATGTTTCTCTGAATGTGGTTAAGCTAAATATGGCTCCTGTAATAAGGGCTTGGAATGTCCTGTTTAGGTTTGGTGATTTCCTTTGCAAGCCCTTTGAAACCGGACATGTTTTATATAAATGCGGCACTGAGTGAACATTTGTGATGTAGCTTTCCAGTTAATTGGTTTCTTCTGGGTATTTTTGCTGAATTGATCTAAAATACAGTTGCTCTCCAATGCTGTAAAACATGTTTATTCTAAAATGCCCGATCTAGAGTGGCCATACCATTGTTAGGTCACAACTATTCCACTCTACAGCAGTTTGAAGATATATTAAAATAAAAATACTAGCTGATACGCATATTGGAATCTTTGGACATGGTCTTTGTGTGACTGGAGTGTAATCTTTGCTGAGAGACAGAGTCATTTGGGTACCTCAGATAAATACCTCGCCTCCTTTTGACTGTTTCAACAGTGAGGATGAAGATGAGGACATTCTATCCACAGACCCTGACAACAGGGACCTCCAAAGTTCTAAAAAGCTCTTATGCAAAGTCAAGTGGTCCCGGGATGAGGTATGTCCCTCTGGAGTGGTGTGTGTGTGGATGTATGTGTGTCTTTTTATGCCTGAATGTTTGTATAAGAGCAGCATCTCATGCCAGTATTCTTCTAAAAACTAGGCTTTGAGAAATGTGTTTTTGTTCTGCCTAAAGAATGCAGTATCTGTATGAGACTGTTCGAGCTCAGTCCTTTGTTAAGTCATTTTTTCAGGAAGCCAGGTCTGATGACCTGTTTTGTCTGCTCTGTGTCCAGGACGAGAAGCTGAAGGGGCTGGTCGAGCAACATGGAACCAACGCTTGGAAACTTATTGCTAGTTACTTTCCGGTGAGTATCATAACCATACTCACCTTTAACACAATGTGCAGAAAAGTTTCTGGGTACTGATAATAATGTTTAGAATTAGCAGATTGTTTGAAGGAGGGCGTCCTGTGGTTTCGTCTTTCCGTGAATATTCCGTTAGTAGTGGAGATCATAGCCTAGGTGCCCCGCGTGCGTGACTGGAGTGTTAGAATCGCTCAGAAACCTTTGTACCTTTCATTGAGCAGTGAATGAATGTCCCTAGTGGGCCTCTGCCCACCTTCTGCCAGAGCTGTGTTAACAAGAGAGGTGATCACGCTTGCGGGCCAGCTGCAGCTCTTCACATGGGGCTTCTCTTTGTGCGTGTCTGTGTGTGTGCGTGTGTATGTATATGTGCGTGTGGCAACAGAAAAGAACAGATGGCCAGTGTCAGCACCGCTGGCAGAAGGTGCTCAACCCAGAGCTGGTGAAAGGACCGTGGACAAAAGAGGAGGATCAGAGGGTAAGGGGATCCGGGGGAGGGTCCATACCCTTCAAACATCAATACTACTCTTAGGTTTCTTGAGGGTGACCTCCGCTGATGTGTCACTTTTTATGGGGTAGAGATGCCAGGAAGTAGAAATAATTATTGTTTATGATATAAATACAAACATTTTTCACAGTTATTCTTGGGCATAGCTAACTATGAACAGTCTGAACAAGTGCTGGTGGCTCTGAAATTTACTCTCTAAGCACATGAAGACCACTTGGAGGTGGCGATGTATATTTGTCTCTGTGGACTCCTTGCCCGCTGTCAGTATGCCACCCTGCCCCCAGGGGGCATGGTGTCTCCGCCGGCATCATGTGAACAATGCATTCTTCCCACACGGGTTACATACTGGCGCCAGGAATCTTGAGAATGGCAAATGTCTGAGCTCGCAGCATCTTATCTGTGGGTGAATTCCATCCGTCTTGCTTTGTAATAATGACAGTTATGATCTAGAGGCTCCCTGCTAGCTTTCTGTCCCCTTCGCCGACCAATTTGCATATAACTAAATGAGGTTTGGTCACTGCTGAGAAAACAAATCATTCATGTTGGCTCAGTGAGGCTCAGTTGGCCCTGTTTGTCCCTGAGGCCTTCCTGAGCACCACAGTAACACGAGTCCCCCTCCTGCACGCAGGTGATCGAACTCGTGCACAAGTATGGTCCTAAGAGGTGGTCTGTGATCGCCAAGCACCTGCAGGGCCGCATCGGCAAACAGTGCCGCGAGCGCTGGCACAACCACCTCAACCCTGAGGTCAAGAAGTCCTCCTGGACCGAGGAGGAGGACCGCATCATCTACGAAGCCCACAAGCGCCTGGGCAACCGCTGGGCGGAGATCTCCAAGCTGCTGCCTGGCAGGTAGAGCGTGGGTTCTGGATCGGGGCTTTCCGGTGTGTTCTTTGCCCTGTCGCAAAGACTGTTGAGGACGGTTCATCTACTGAATGCGCGCCTTCTCTGTGTCTGTGGCAGGACCGACAACTCCATTAAGAACCACTGGAACTCCACTATGCGCCGGAAGGTGGAGCATGAAGGTTACTTACAGGATGGCTTGGTTTCCTACAAGTCCAAACAGATGGCCCGCAGACGGCCCAAGTCCTGCTCCTCCATGGAGATCCTCCACACTCAGAACCAGTTAGTCATGGCCATCCCTGCACAGGTGATCATTCTGTCTGCATAAGAACTTGGAAACAACCAGATTCCCAGCTTTCTACTCAAAAACATTCATAATCTGGATCCATTTAGAGCCATTTGCTCTCCTGTGTGTTTTGTCCAGGGAGTAGACTCTGCATCACCTCTTCCTGTGTAATCTCCTGTGTTTTGTCCAGGGGATTGACTTGGCATCTCCTCCTTATGTGTGATCTCCTATGTGTTTCGTCCAGGGGGTAGACTCTGCGTCTCCTCCTGTGTGCTCTCCTATGTTCTTTGTCCAGAGGACTGACTCTGCATCTCCTCCTCTTGTGTGGTCTCCTCTTTGTTTTGTCTAAGCTCTCGGGGTACCCCTTCAGGTCAGTGGACCGTCAGTGTGTGGATGCTGTCTCAGATGGTAACGTCTTTGTTCCGGTGAGTTCCTTCTGCTCTCTGTTTGTCCTCTAGGGGCTCTCTGCTTTTGTTTTGGTCTCTGTGAGCTTGGCTGTGTCCTCCATCCTTCCTAGATGTTTGATGGTCCTCTTTTCCTTTCTGCATTAACATTCTCTCCTGATTATTGTCATCTACTGAGCATCTTTGACCTTATCCTCATTTTGCAGTGATGCCATGAGTTTAAGAATCTCCCAGTCATGTTTTATGTGTTGATTAACTTACATGTTGCACAGTTGACCGCTGGAATTGAGCGGAGGGCCTGTTTGAAGCACATGTCAGTAAATCAGGTGTCTCTCCCTTCCTCCGCCCCCTGGCCTTGGCCCGCCCCCCCCCACGTGTTTGTTCCAGCAGCCGCGATGCCCCGACGACCCTGACAAAGAGCAGCGCATTAAAGAGCTCGAGCTGCTGCTTATGTCAGCTGAGAATGAAGTGGGAAGACAGTCGGCCCCATGCGTAAGAACACGCTGTGTGTGCGTAGTGCGCTGTAGACCCGCCCTCCCCTCTGACCCATTCATACCGGCCCGCTCCGCTTGGTAGCCCCACCCAGTAGCCCCACCCATCAGAGCTTGCCTGCACTTGCTGGCCGGCCGTCACTAACTGCCCCACCCGCGTAGCATCAGTAGCCTTAGTGCACGGCGTGTGTGTGTGGCTCCCATGGCTCAGGCTATCTGCACACTGGCATGGGTCAACTCCCGGTTACCTTGTGCATTGGCCTAGACACCAGGAAGGTTTGCCTTCAGGTTTGCCTCCTTTTTTGTTATCTCTGGATGAACGTCAATGTAGCAAAACGATTAAGGAGGCATAGATGGGCCTCTAGGCTGGAGCTCGTGGCTGCTGTTCTACTCCAGCTGTGGTAGGTCGCTGGTTGTTGAGTCCCCCCAGTTCCATGTCCATCCTACCACCTGGCGCCATCCGTACTTGTTTCCAGGTTGTCTCGGCCCCCAGCACAGATGCCGCCACTCCTGCCCGCAGCCCTGAAGTTGCTTGCCCCCTGTTCCCTCACAAACAGCCTCCTGTGTCTATGTCCACAGAACCCCAAGCGGTACTGCGGTTGGTCGGACAGCGTAACGGACGACACCATGAGCACCCTGGGCAGCTTGGATGATCAGAGTGTGGAGCTCTGCCGGGCTGAGGACATCCAGGGCCCCACGGTCGCTGGCCACCCTTCACCCAGCAAGTTCCTGTCGGTGGAAGCCAGTGCTGTTCTGTCCTCCCTGCAGACTATCCCAGAGTTCGCTGAGACCCTGGAGCTCATTGACTCGGTGAGGGACTTCTCCTTCCTCCCCTCTTCCCTTCCATCCTTCCGTCTTTCATCCCTCTCTTCCTTCTTTTAGTCCCTCCCTTCCTCTGTTCCTTCCTTTCTATCTTTCTCTCCCTCCCACCCTCGCTTCCTTGCAGCTTCGCTCTCCTCCTCCCTTTCGTCTTTCCTTGCTCACTTCCTTCTTTGCTTCCATCCTCCATTCCTTCGTTTCCTTGTGTCTCATCCTCCCCTCTTCCTTCCTTCCTTCCTTCCTCTCTCTGTTCCTTCCTCCCTTCCTTCCTTTCTCCTTCCTTTCCTTCTTTGCTCCCTTCCCCCTCCCTCTGTTCCATCCTTTCCTCCTTCCCCTCCTTCCCTTCCTCCCTTCATTCTTTGACTGAGGACCCGTTGTGGCTGTGCTTGTTGCTCTAGGATCCAGTGGCTTGGAGCGACGTGGCCAGTTTCAGCCTGGCAGACATTGCCTCCCCAGCGAAGCAGCAGCAGCCATCGCTGTCATTCCCCAGGCCACAGGACGGAACCCCCGATGGGACAGAGTACCGTTTCGGAACTGCCATTTCCATCCCAGACCTCGGCAAGAGCTGCCCCAGCCCTGGGCAGTTCAGGGCCTCTGGCCTCTCCTCTCCGAAGTTCAGCACACCTCCCTCTATCCTACGCAAGAAGAAGCACAACAGGGGTGATGACTCTCCATCCAGCCAAAGCATCTGCGCTTCATTCTTGGAGCCCAGTGCCGCCTCTCCCAGGAGCACCCCAGTGAAAGCACTGCCTTTCTCCCCCTCCCAGGTATCCCCATTCTTTACAGGAGCCTGATTCATCTCATCCCTGTACGTTTGTGTGATTTGTCTGAATAATAGTTTAAGATCTAAGACGGCTGAGTGTGTGGCATCGTCACCGTATACCTGCATGTTCTCCCTGTGTTGCCTGTGCTTCCAGGATGGATTAACATCTCTAATGCGCATATTCTGATGTGTTTCACCAGTTTTTCAACATATCTGGGAACGAGCACTTGAACCTGGACAACCCAGCCCTGACGTCAACGCCGGTCTGCGGGCAGAAATGTCTGCTAAACACCCCCATGCAGAAGGAGATGACCCCCAAACATCAGAAGGAGAACGCTGGGTCAGGATGTGACTCTGGCACTTCCACAGAAGTCTTTGTGCCAAATGCTTCGCCCCCTTTGTTTTACTGACTTCTCCCATGTTTAGTTTCAGGACCCCAAAAATTAGAAAATCCATTTTGGGTCCCACCCCACGAACTCCAACACCCTTCAAAAACGCAATGGCAGCCCAAGAGAAGCTGTATGGGCCCCTGAAGATGGTGGTACGTAGCTGTAAATCAAAGCCCTAAATCTAGGGGATTCTCGCTGTTCCATGCAGCATCTGTAGTTTGGTCTGTGTGCTTCCCTCCTGTTCCCCACGTGCTTCTCACCTGCTCTGTGTGTCGATCACGTTCCTGCGCTTTGTCCTGCCGTTGTCCTCCTCTTCAACTGCTTGCTTATGGAAATCTTTCGGTCTTTCTAATTGGCTCCAGCCCCAGCCCCTGGCCCTACTGGAGGAGGACATCAGAGAGGTGCTGAAAGAGGAAACTGGGACTGATATTTTCACCCGAGGTGACTTGCAACCTGAAGGCCGTTCTTGGAAGCAGGAGGTTTGTCTTTGTTTACTCAAGCCAGATAAGCAGCCGCATGCCCCTGTAATCGTCTTCTGTTTATATCTACTGTCTTGTCATTTCTGCTTATATGTGGCTTAATTTCTGTGACAGTAACAGTGAAATTGACTTCCTAGAAAACTGACAAATAAGGCCCATGTAGACCTCTCCCTCACACAGACCTCTTCCCCACACAGAACTCTTACCCACACACCCCAATTCATCATGCAGACCACTCCCTAACACAGATCTCCCCCCACATACTCCTTGTCCTCCACACAGACTTCTTACTGACATACCCCCTCTCCCCCACATAGACCTTTTACCCACACACCCCCTCTCCACTACACAGACCAGTTCCCCACATAGACCTCTTACCCACACTGAACTTTTCCCCACACACTTCCCTCTCCATACAGACCTCTTACCCGCACACAGACACACACACACACCCCTTCTCACAGGCTATGTGTGTTCCCCCCCCCTAGTTCGACACCCCTGCCAGGAAAGTGAGAAAGTCATTGCTGCTGGACTCCTGGGGAAAGGACAGCCTGAACGTGCAGCTCTTCTCCCAGGAGCAGGTGAGCAGCTCTCAGGTCAGTATCTGCTGAAGCACTGATCCCAGACGCTGTAGGCAACTTCACCCATTCATCGGGATCTGGCCTTGATGGAAAGCTCTGCTTCCATGGTGTATCTTGTTCAGTAAGGTCTCTCATACACACTCTGTGTGTCTTCTGTTGGGAATGTGTTTTACATTCGTAGCATAGTTTTGTAATGTGGCCACTTTTAGATAAGTCTCTGTGCTTTTAATTGTAATTTATATGTGACATTCCTGCCCAGCAAATAAATTGTTTTAAATCTGGCTTTTCTAAAATGACTGTGTCTAGTAGTGATGTTACTGTAGTTGCTGGCCAGGGATAGTGCACAAGGAGGCACTAGCATTAGAACAGAGGGTGTTACAGTATAGTGACTAGCTTTCTGACTAGTCACTTGGGTGAGTTAAACTGAAGGTGAGCGGCTTTGTAATATTATACGGTGATAAGCTACTTTGCAGCCTCTGAGTCACCTCATTCAGTCAATGAGCAGGTGTCAGTCCCTCAACTGACCAGATGTCTTGCTAACATTGTGCCAGTCTGTAGCTGTCCCAGTCCCGGATCCGACATTAAACTGGTTTCACATTATGTTTGTGTATATCGCTTTATCTGCCAAAATCCAGAACGAATAAGCTCAGTTAAAAGTAAGAAAATTTTCTAAGAACTTTAAATGACATAGGGATCATATGTAAGTTCTCTAAAAACAAAGACCTAAATTAAGATACTAGTCGGTTTAATTTGAAGTTTAAGTAATATGTTTCCATAAGAAGAGACCTACCCTTGACTGCCCAGAAGGATTCTGTTGTCGTGCTGGTTTTCCTTACTAAGGCGTTTGTCCGTCCCTCTGGCAGCCTGCAGGGGACGGTCTGCTGACCAGCTCGCTGCTGATGACACCCCTGCAGGAACGAGAGGAGTGCACTTCCTTACCAGCGGAAGACGGGGTGGGGAGGCCTTGCATCCCCGTTCATCCCTACAGCCCCCCAGTGGGGAAGGAAAACCCTACCCTACCCAGGACGCCCAGATATGAAGCCCTCATCCAGGTACCCTGGGCTTTGTGCAAGATAACACCATGTGGAAGGGTGGATCAGTGCAAGGGAATGCTGTGTTTCATGTGGTGACGTTGCCTCTCTAAGTGGGGCTTAGAGGCTGGTTATGTGGCCGTTTCAGTGTCTCCAGTGACACTCTGCTGATGGTTCACGCGGGCCAGCCAGGTGCAGGCTGGGAGCAGATGGCTCAGTCTGGGTTCCCACGCGTGGGCTCGTCTCTGGGCGTGCCCCTTAACAGCTGCTAAACCCCCCTCTGCAGGCGAACAGCGAGTGGGAGACTGTGGTCTACGGCAAGACGGAAGACCAGCTAATCATGACGGAGCAGGCCAGGAAGTACCTCAGCGCGTACACGAGCGGGAGCACCGCCCGAGCCCTGGTGCTGTGAAAGGGGGAGGCCCCGCCCTCCAGCTGTCAATCAAGCTGGATGTCTTCTGATGAGCAGGCCTGACACCTAGACAATCCTTTGTAGTCAATCTGAAGCGTGCTGGTTTCTTTCTAGCTGTCCGCACGACGTTTAACGAAGCTGCCGTATATTTCTGCAGGCGCGAGAAAGCTGTTACATCCTTCATGTCTGTATTTTGCCAGGTGTTCTCGTTCATGATGGATTTTCTACAATGGTATTTGAGGAACACCAACAAGGAACAGCTGAAACGACCTTCTTTGGCACTTGAGTGAACGTGACAATGGGACGCCATTTTAGACTGTAGATAGATCACCTGGCGTCAGTGTGAGAACGGTTACTATCACTGTCTATCGAGGTCTCTCTCTCTCTCTTTTTTTTTTAATAGAATCCACCATCAGCTACTCGTAGACACTTCCCAGCGTTTCCTACATACGGACAGAACATTTTAATTCCTGTGCACTAATCTATGTGCTCAGAATGACCGGCTTTCGCTGAGCTCCGGGGTTGTAGAGGGGTTGCTTTTTGAATATCGTATATAGGCATAAAAGCGAATGAACATATATACTCGGCATAACCGGCTGCAACCTGCACGCTGCTGCTTCGGTATAATTGAGAAGGCTGTGGAGCTGAGATGCAGTGCTGGAGCGGAGGTGGCGGCCCCCCCCCCAGAGGGTCGTCACGGCGGGGGGATGAAGGCTCTTCTTGCACACAGTATTCCTCCCGTCGAGACATTTTTTTGAATGTATTGTACAGTGTGTTGACTGGAGACGACGTCAGTCAGAAAGGTACCTTTTTGCTTTTCTCCTTTAATTTATTTTCCCCTCTAAGGCTTTTGGAGTTACTTGTGTATCCCTGGCTTTGTGGCCGTGTTCTGCACCTGTACCATTAGCCGTGTTGGAATCATGGTGGGGCTTGAGGAGACTCTGTCACCCTGCTGTCTCATGTCTCAAAGAGTCAGTCCATTAGCAGTCCTGTTGGTCAGACCAATGTTTGATTGCATATGGGTTGTAGGTTCTATTTATTAAATAGTTTAATAATTATTTATTTCTAAAATATGAAGACTTAATTTTTTTCAATTTAATTATTTGGCTTCCTTACACTTATGTTCTCTAACTTTACAAAGATGTTCACTGCCTCACTTAACACAAGTATTCATCCATTGGGGGTTTTGAAGGTGTTTTTTGATATTGAGCACAGATTTAATTGTTTCAGAAGTTAACGTGTTTTTCTCAGAGTTGGTTGAAGCGAAGCCAGTCTTTATTCTAACCAGATAACGTCCAGCTTGTGGCGTCTAAACCAAGGCAAATTGCACTTTTTAACTGTGTAAACGCGTGTGTGTTTCTGGATGTAGGTTTTTGTGATGGGTAGCAGGTGGAGCCGTGATATGGACATTGGGTTTAGGCCCCGCCTCTCGCTGTCCATTTGGGGGCATGGCGTTTGGCTATAGGGCAGGGGGAGGGTGCTTGCTGCTACTGATAGCGAGGGGGCGGGGTCTCTCTATACATGTGAGGGACAGAATCAGGAAACTGTCTGGGCCCTGTTATTTTTCACGTACAGCAGCTAGGAAGGTACACTGTGGAAATCCTACGAAGCGCTGGCCAGCATAGACACTAGCTGAGCTTCTTACTGGCTGTCAACTAATGCTGACCTTTTAAAAACAATTCCTCCCCTTCCAGTGAACCTGTGCTTCTACTGTTAACAATGTCTGTGAATTATTAAGCTAGTCAATAGCACTCAGTGTCAGGCCCCCGGACCTAAACCAGCTGGTTTGGGTGATATTTATGGGGTCGTCGAGCATTAATTTTAACTGAGATACACTCTACCTACTAGGGAAAGCGAAAAGTTTTACTTGCACACGGTACAGCATTACTGCTGATGGGTGGCTTCAGCATCGCGATCGCAGTTTGCTCAGATGTTCAGCTGCGTGAGTCTCTTCACTTGTTTCTGCGGAATTGATGAATGTTACCTTCTGGTTCTGTAAAGCTCGCTCCACGTAGCAGAGACTGTCGGGCAACATACGAGCAGTGCCGGGCTGAGCTTTTTCATGTGTTTTTGACGGTTTTTTGTTCTCTCTCGTTTCTCCTGCAGAGTCATCTTCTGTATTCATGCCTGCTGCCATTGTAATGCATGTGCTCCCTTTGAGAAATAAAACACTATATGTCATTACGCTACATCGCGTGAATCTCTGTCGGCTTCAGGGCCGCCACCAAGTGTCGGGGGGGGGGGGGATTAGCACCTGGGACAGGGTACCTCGTTTGAAGGACTGGGCCAGGTGCTGGTGGCAGGAAGGCGAGGTGGGAGGGGCCAGCAAGGGAATACAGTGCCCTGCTATGACCAGGAAAGGGGGGGGGAGATATCCCCCGGGATACATGTCTTCTCAAACAAGGGGGCTTTCCACAGGTCAGCTGGGGGCTGAGAGGACTCCCTTACCACTGGAATAATGCCCTTTGGCTCCATTGTTCTTAAAGCCTGTTGGTTTCTCCTGCCCCCCCCTGCTCAATTGGCTCTGAATAGAGAAGGCGTGAGTTGGGGGGGGGGGAGTGGGGTGCATGTCGATATGCCTTCTGTTGACTAAAGGCCGTCCAAAACACAGGGAGCATGAAGCTATCGCTGTCAGCCTCTACATCAAGTCCTGCCCACCTGTGAAACATCAGAGGCCCTGCTGCCTTCGAACCCTGACACAGTCGTAACCGTTTCAGCCAATGGCGACCACCGTGTTTCTCTTACAAAATAGCTCTTCTGTCTCCCATAAACTCCAGCACCACACCAGGGCTGAAATGGAAGGCTGCCACCTGCATGTGCTGCGAGAGGCCTTCGCACAGCGGTGGCTGTGTGTGACGGCTCTGTCCTGTGCAGGGAGGAGGCCACACAATGTGGCAGGGTCCGGCAGCCCCTATGAGGGCCCCCCTCCAGCCCCCCCCCCGCTCTCTGGGGCCGCTCACACTGGCAGCCTTTGTGTGTGCCAGACAGCAGATGGCCGCCCATTATCGCAGCGACGGTAAAGTCATCTGGCAAGCGCCCCGCCAGCACAGCACCGGGCCCAGTTCTGGCGGGAAGGTTACAGCAGCCCGGCCCAGCTCCTGTGCTTCGTAACTAGGTCAGGGTGGCTCACTACCCCCAACCGCCCCCCCACTCTACCATGCCCACTGAGCATGTAGGGTTACGCGGGATGGATTTACTGCACTCTGCCGTTGCTTTCTCCGTAAATGTTCTGAATTAAAGGGAAAAAAGGTTGCAGGTTTAAAAAGGTGAAGGAGAGCTATGGCACTATCAGGTTCCTAAGCAGGTCTGACATCTGCTGCGTGATGGGGATCCGCAGGCTGATGGGGAGGGGGGCGGCTGGGATGCTGTCTGGGGCTCTCAGCACCTGCCCGCATAGCTGGAGGGAGTCGGCAAGCCCCACCGCCCCTGCAGACCTCCTGCTGAGGACCCTCACCTGTAGCTTGACACTGGTTTAGGCTCGAGAAGAAAATCGTTGATTTTTTAAGAATTTTGTGTTCTTCATTTATACCCCCAAATCCAGATGAGAAACATCATCTATCCTACCTCAGATGCCCCCCCCCCCATCCCTTCAGTGTTCTGTGCACTGTACTCCCCCCCCCCCCCCCCCCATGCTTCCTCCTGCAGCCGTACGCTATGAAAAGACCTTTGAGACGTCGGCTGGGCCTCATGGAACGAATGAGAGGTGTTTCAGCGTCGCCCCGGCAACCCCAAGTGCAGTGGCATGGTTAACTGTCGAGGTGCCATGGAGCTGCTGTTGATGGGTTGGGCTGAGAAGAGCAGTAAGTGGGTACACTTAACAGGGCTTAACAACCCCAAGAATCATCACCCCTGCCCAGGGAACGGTCTCCATGTGTCTTTTTGCAAGATGGAGATATATGTATGTTCCCCTGGAGGCCACTGGGCTCTCAGTCGGGTCGGTTCGGAAGCAGTCTGCAATGGACTGGGCTGTCAGGGGAGCTGGGGCCTCAGCGCCAGGAAGAGGCCCGTCTTACTCTCCTCGGGGACTGTGGCCTGCACCCACCAAAGGGTGGAGGTGCAGGAAAGGGAGGAGAACATAGAGGAACCAACTAAAAGAGCAAAGGGGCTGTTTATTCCTGTCACCCAAATTCATGGAGCACAAGAGTAACACTGTATGCAGCTCTGTCAGCCTAACACTGTGGGTCCCAGCACTGACGCTGCAGCACTGATGCCCCACAGTACTGACGCTCCACAGCGCTAATGCTGCAGTACTCGCACTCCACAACACTGACGCTCCACAGCACTAATGCTGCAGTACTCATGCTCCACAGCACTAATGCTGCAGTACTCATGCTCCACAGTACTGACGCTTCACAGCGCTAGTGCTGCAGTACTCGCACTCCACAACACTGACGCTGCACAGCACTAATGCTGAAGTACTCATGCTCCACAGCACTGATGCTGCAGAACTGACACTCCACTGCAGTGACGCTGCTGTACTCACACTCCACAGCACTGATGCTGCAGTACTCATACTCCACAACACTGACACTGCAGTACTCATGCTCCACAGCACTGACACTGCAGTATTCACGCTCCAGTGTTAATGTCCTTCACCACCACAAACCCTGACACCCTAACCCTTTACAACGGTTTGTCTTGCTGTAATTGTTGTCACTTACCTCCCATGTGTAGAATGCAGCACAGTAAATACTTGAACAATTCATTTGAAGTTTGTGTACAGAAGGCCAGGCTCGTCCCCCTGCCAACAGAGGGCCCTTAACCGGGTGTGCAAGGGCCCCGTGACACGCCCCAGAGCCGGGAGTGAGAATCGATTACCAGCTAGGGCCTAATCTGCCTGTATTGTCATATAATGAAGACTGAGACAGGCCACCTGCTCAGGGTGTGCTGAGCTGGGGGGGCAGGGCAGCCACAACAGCTGCTGGGGTGGGGGGGTGCGTTCGGGGGTGTTGTGGGAGGGTGGGGCTTAGTCTACATATGCACCAAGGACATCTGTGGCTCCGTCCTGGACTGAACTCTGTGCTAATGAGTCTGGCATGCCTGTCTTCCCTAAAACACATGTAAGGCTGTTCGACCTGAGGGTGTCAGCCAGACCTGGAGCCTGTGTGGCCACATAGCAAAGTTATTATACACTGTAACGTAAATAATACATTTTTTCTGGTCATGTATATTTCTGCCTTTGTAGTATAATAAAATACTATATTTACTGACTGCTTTACCTGTTTATGTGGAACGATAATTATGATTATGATAACATTATATATTGTCATTATTAATCTGGCTTTATAATCACCAAGAAGGTTAATACTGAAAATATACAGGAACGCATTTGGAAACTGTACTGACTCAGCTCACAAGGCAGGAAAGTACCGTTTTGCAGTTTGTCATCTTTGCAGCAGGCTTGGATGACGTCAGCTGTGACAGCTCATTGAGACCTGTGGCTGGTTGGTAGCGCCCCCTACAGGACAACATGCTCATTATAGAAAGTCACAGTCAATAAACTCGCATTTATCAAAATCGTTGTTAATTAATATTCTTAATTTGGGTATATATTTCTAAGATTCAGATCATACAATGAAGATGAATATTGCACTTTTGTAATTTAAGAAATTAACAAAAACCAGACAATATATATAAGTGATGTGATGTTTGTCAGAGTAATAATTACAACAACAATAGCAGCAACAACAATAACAATAACAATAATAATAATAATGAACAAACAACTGAGACATAATTTTACATTTATGTAAGAATGGAAGGTCAGGCTGGGATTCATTGTCAGTCATTATTTGGTTAAACCCAGTAACAGTTAAGCAAACTACTCAGTGAGAAGTGAGATAACCACGCCAGCCCCATCTCAGCCACAGAGCTTCGCTGTGTGTGGGGGGTGGGTGGGGGGGTGGGCCTCGGCCAAATGCCACGGAAACCCCAAGAAGCGCAAACAGCCGTGTAACAATCTGTACAGCAATCATGTTACCATGGAGACACACTTCCTGTGCAGGTCAGCATACCTGACCAATAAGCATGTTTCTGAAATGAACTGGCCCAATTCCACCAACATGTTAATGTTTCGATGAACATTTTTCTAACTCCACAAAACCATTCGTCTTTCAATGTGCCGTATTTATCCTTCTTGTTGTTTGTGTACTGGGCTCAGTACCCAGGTGTGATGGATAATCCATCCATGCATGAAGGGTAAATATGTCTCTGCCTTTCGTCCATTCGTCCATCTGCCACACAGTGTGAGGTCATGTAAGACCGTCCATTCTGGTTTCCCAATGAATACCTCCAGGTCAAACGTCAATGGGAGGATTAATGAATGGGTCCCATTTTTGACAGAATAGATGGGGGGGGGCATTACTTAGCTCTGAGCTTACAAACAGATGGACATGGTACAGCAGTCAAACAGCATCAATCATTATGGATGGATGAAGATGAAAAAGAAAATGTACCTTCATAATCGAGCAGTCATTACATCCCCCTGGTTAAGACTGAGCTGAGTCTGCCTTCCGGAGCCACAACTGCGGGAAAGAGCATTGTGATCCACGTCAGAGTGACGCCTCACCTTCAGCTGACGCCCCAATCTGAGCCTCACATCATAACACATGTTAAATAATAAATGGCTTAAACATTAATTAATTTTTCAGTAACTGCCAAAGAAACTGCCAAAGATTTATTCGCAGCA
Source organism: Brienomyrus brachyistius (assembly GCF_023856365.1). Taxonomy (NCBI): domain Eukaryota; kingdom Metazoa; phylum Chordata; class Actinopteri; order Osteoglossiformes; family Mormyridae; genus Brienomyrus; species Brienomyrus brachyistius. The sequence goes on along the minus strand of NC_064547.1, from coordinate 19,666,775 downwards.
TAATACAGCATTTCCTGCGTTATATTGATCTAAGCAAGCTGTTATATAATGAGTAAACAAGGGAGTATCTGTTTCTTTGGAGGTCGTTTATTCTAAATTCTAAACCTGTTTGTCGTGAACAAAATTATCGATGCTTTTTTTTCCCATCTAGTGAAGCTGCTGGGAGCTGAGTGTTGGGGTGTTGGGGGGCAGGGGCCACCTCAGGGCCTCTCCTGACCTCACAGTGGTCTGTTCGAGCTCATGAATGGAGCTCAGGGACAAAACGAGGTGCCAAGTACCCTGGTGTGTCATTCTGAAAGGTCGAGAAGCCCGAAGCAATGCTTTATTTGCCACTTGTGCAAGTCCTTAGGAATGATTTTGACACCACATCCCATCATCTCTCTTTGAGGCATAGATATAAATATAAGGGTAAAGCTTGGAGCCCTAAGCACGGGATTTGAACTAGTAACCTTCTGGTAAAAGGCACACAAGCCTAACCCACTGAGCCACACTGCACCCCGCTGCGCAGCAGATAGACATTTCGGATACTGAGGGAAGTGTTTTGGCACTGTGGCACATGCCAGCACACGGGCACACACGCCCAGGCTGCCCCCCCCCCCCCCCCCCCCATCGCCTGTGCCAATTAGTCCTTTTCAGCTGGCAGCAGGGCAGACAGTAAATGATGTAGGTCTGACCAGCGCAGCCAAAATGGCCGCGTGATGGATCTGTGATGACATGCGTGAAAAAGACAACAATGGAGGACGCCCCTCCTGGGGAGATGCGTAAACACACGCGACCTGTGGCGCACCACGCAGCCAGCCTTGTGGGCTGCGGACATGGCCATTGTTCAACTGGAGCGCATGCTCCACTGCACAGAGATGCACTGTGACGCACTGCCACCTACTGGAGAAGGGAAAGGGTGTGCAGAACATCTGCGGAACCGACCTTATACCAACCTGGGCCCGGTGTCCAGAACCCGCTTAACGCTACATCGTTCCTAAGTTCTACCTTAAGTTGCCTCTTAACGCTCCAACATGTTTACTGAAACATGAAAGTATATTTTTCTTAAGATATTTTTTAAAAAGACTGATCTGAGCCCCTTTTAACCGTCTCATCACTGTTGTGGGCTCTTATTGCTCGTTTAAAATGAGATTAACATCGTTAAGGGTGCAGGTTCATAACCATCGTCACTTAACGGGGCTCCATGACCTCACTGCCGACATTCTCCCCAATGAACCACACACTTCAGCGCTCTTCAATGTCAAACAGATGCTCAACAGGACACACTGATCTCACAAATAAATTGCCAATTCATTAAATGAGACTAGGACAAAACACAATACATAGAAATTAAGAAACACAGGAACAGTTAAATAAAGGCAGCTACCCAGATCATTTCAGCAAAATACCGAAACTCTGAAAGGTACGGCAGAAGCAAGGACCACATCGCTGGTTCAGATAGGCCCAGATATAAGGGGCGGCTAATGTCACACTGCACCAAGTAATCTGGCTGATCGATCCACTAGCACCGATCCCACACCCATCAGGAGGTTGATTCATCAGCGCCCTCCAGTGGCAATTTTTTACCCTGCACCCTAATTAGCAGATTACAGACGTCACATAATTTTTCATTCTCTCTTATTTTGTTTCTGCTATAGGGCTCCCCAGAAACATCAAACCTGCACCTGGCCACCCCCATTAACGTAACCGGCCCCTGAAGGCCACCGCAATCAAAACTCCGCACCGCAATCAATCTCCCACAGAGGCTCATACCTGAGGGTAAATTCACCTGATTCACAAATCAGTAACCGGTCACATTAAGACACTTACTTGGCTTGTCCAGCTGAGTTATCAATCTACAGCAGATTATTACTGCTACTATAATAAAGTAAAATTTGCCCAGTTTCTCGATATATAACGTGAGAATTGCATGACGTAATCTCATCAAAACAAGGAAGGCTTGCTGTGTGATGTAATACTATCTTATCTGGTTAATATGAGAATCTAAATGATGTATTTAAATGACCAACTTTTCTCCTTATAACATAATAGATATGTCATGTGGATACTAGACGAATACTACGAGTTTTACGGTACTAAATTTATTTGCTCAGATCTTTATAATGACTGCCATTCCAAGCTGAGAACATTGTTATGTATCTGATAAGTGGCCACACAGAGTTTTATTCAATTCTGTAGTGGAATTTAGGGGTCAAGCTGAGGAATCACTTCTTCGCCACCGCTGCCAATGTGCTCAAAAATACCTTAAATACAATGATTCCCCCCCCCCCATACAGCTTGGTACCTCGACTGAAGTTATTTTCCACTATCTGCTCATTTGTTTGGACCAGCTGCTCATTGTACATGTAGATGTTTGTAGATGTATCGTTGCATCTTACGTCTGCCAGCACAATCGTTCTCACCGTACTTCCTGCCTGCACCTTAAGCCAAGGACCACCTCGTAAACTTTACGCAGAACTAAACGTCACCCTTATATTTCTAGAACTTCAAACCTGTAATAGCAAATACATGAATATACCACGGAACCACCAGGAAACGTCATTCTCTTTATAAGTATCGCGTTATTGTGGGATATGCCTCATTATAATAAAATACGTACCTCATCATGACGACATACGGATCTCAAACTTAATTTCGCATTATAACAAACTGGGCAAATTCTGACTGATCATGGTGGTAGCAATACGCTGCAGTAATTGATCAGAGTAACAATGCTTTCATTCACTTATATGATATCACTTGTCCATCCATCCATCTTCTGATCACAGAAAAAAAAGAAACTTTCAAAGTACCTGACAAAGCAAGGATGTACCCATGGGGGGGGGGGGGGGGGGATCTTGGAAAAACAGACAACGACTAATTTACCATCTTCTAATTTTAGGAGAAAAGAAAAATAATCTGAAATGGCATTTAATTTCTCCAAGCAGTAGAAAATAATAAGCCGTTTTAAAGATTTATTTTATCAAACATACATTGCACAAAAAAACACTCTAGAAGAGACGTCACTTTAATGAAAGGGGGGAGATTAACAGTTTCCCCTTGAGAATAGCCATACATCATCGATAAGCATATTTAACTTTAATACAGTTAGGGGAAAAGTCGTGACAAAACAGGCATCCATCCATTACAACTGCCTGCGTGTACTTACAAACTCCCCTTAATCATCTATGTACTCAAAATCCATCAAAAGATCCCAAATGTAAGGCATGTGGATAAACGAATATCTATACAGAGGTGACGCAAACGCCTGCAGGAGGTGCCACGCCGTAAACACGCGTCTCGAAGCCTCATCATCTCTTGCCGAGTGCCTTTCGCGGCTTGCGGTTCTTGCCCCCGGCAGCTGCCCCGGCCCCTTTCCCTTTCCCCCTTCCCTTTCCCTTTCCCTGTAAAATGCCCCTTTCGCCCCTTCTTTCCGGCTTCCTTCCTCTTTCTGGAGGCGTTTTCCATGTCCTCCGCCCTCATCTGCTTGTTCACGGCTTTGGTGATATCCAGCCGGGGCTTCTTCCCGTCCATGATCTTCAGGAGGTCCAGCTGCTTCTGCTTCTCGGTGGAGAAGTCGCCAATATTGGGCTGAAACTTTCTCCTCTTGCCGGTGTTTTTTGGGGCTTTCTCCTTCGGCAGGCGCTCCTGAAACTTGCCCACGGACGCGGTGGACAGCCTGGCTACCTGCTCGGCCTTGGTCAGCTCGGACCTGGACGGCTGGCCGGTGGGCATCAGCCCAGCGCCCGGCAGCTGGAGCTTGTGCGCCCTCGCAATGTTCCTCAGTCGGTTCAGTTCGTTCTTCGCCACCCTCTCCTTCTTGGCTTGGATGCGCTTGGCGAACTGGTCCTCGTTCGGATCGGAGATCTCCGGCACCTCTATGAGCCAGTCCTTGGTGTCATCCTTAGCTCGCTTGTAGCCCCAGCGCCTCCTCCATTCCTTGTGAACATCGTCCCACACCAGGTTGGTTTTCTTTCTGTTCTGGATCCCCTTAAGTTTCGCGAACTCCTCCCATTTAGTCGGAGGCTTCGGCTTCGGTACCGGCTTCTCCCTCGGCAGGCGGGTGACGGGATCCGGCAGTTTAGCGACCACGACGCCGTCAAGCCTGTCAGTCGGCACTTTCCAGATCTCGTTGACGAGGAGCTGCGCGTTGTCCCGGGCCAGCGAGCGCAGGAAGTTCTCCTTCTTCTGGGCTCTGAAGTCTCGGAGGTCCGGCGCATTCTTGTCGAAGGCGAGCAGGTTCCCCACGTCAAACTCCAACTCTAACTCCTTCTCGACTCTAATGCTCTGAAGCTTCTCCGCTTCATCTCTCTCCGCTTTAGCGAGCACCTCCTCGATGCTGGCTGCCATCTTGCGGAGCTTCTCCCACGTGTGCGCTCAGTTCTACCAGGAGGCGTGTAGAAGGTCCCACCTTCTCCTTCCGGGTCTTTTAGCGACGCGATAGAAATAACGCGCCGCCTCCACGAGAGGGAGCCGTAGCGCTTCGGGACAGCGGATATGCCGCTAGTGGTATGTGGTTAAAGCTGTCCAGCGGGAGAGATGAAAAATGCTCTCTGATGTGCAAATCTGCACATAACTAAGGCGAGCGAGCCTGCGCTGCCAAACAGGTCACCCTGATAGAATGGAAAATTTCAAGATAATCATACCACTGTTGGACATAGGTGTCACATTCCTGGAACTCAAGTTTTGAGGTTTATTTGTCGCATACACCGTATATCAGCGTGGGAAGGCTTTTGAAACGTGAAACTGAAAATGTACTTTACTGGTTTTGTGGGGAAATTTAGTAGTTTTTGCATTATTTGTTACTTTGTCCAAAGTAATTTATAAGAAATGCAAATGCACATTGTATGGAGCATAATAGATGAACATCACCTTAATCACTGCCATGCTTGAGAAAACCACATAGTCCACCCATTTCTGAAATCGGTTCGTGTTTCATTTGCTTGGGCAACCAAGAGAACCACATAACCCTGGTAATGATGACCTAGAACTATGCAACAGGTGCCGTGGTGGAACAAGTAGCAGGTGCAAATGTTAAGCAGAACCCCAACTTACATCTAATATTTGTTGAGATTGAACTAATTAAATGCTTCCGACAAGCAAATTGTTTCTGAGATACGGTTTTAATATAAGACGAACCTTATCAATTCAAAGCGGAAGTTCATTAAAGGTTAATCCTCCTTCGAGCCGGATTCGAACCAGCGACCTAAGGATTACAGTGAAGCCTCTACAGTCCTCCGCTCTACCAACTGAGCTATCGAAGGGCACACTTTACGGTTTTAAGCACGTATAGGTATACACATCATGTATGTATACATGTATGCGTGTATGTAGGCTAAGTATGCATGTATTCCTCAACCAACTAAAAACTAGCTGAGATACGCTTTGTAATTAATGCTATTAAACATGAATATATGCAGTCGGCATATGCTTGCCAAAGCATGCCTTAATCAGCATTTATTTTATTACAAAACCGTAGGCACATTGAAGCTTTTTTGACCAGACAACGCCGGCATCTCAGGCTACCTGACCTACGATCGCAGCCGCTACGGGACTGGAAGAGCGCGTGAGGAACCAGCAAGGAACACGATGACGCAGAATACCGCGGAAGGTGCTGTAGGATAAGGCGTCACTTTAATAAACCAAGGCATCTTTTCTTAGACCTAAACATGCTATCATTGTTATCATGAACGTCATTGAAATATATGACTCATATTCGCAGTTTTAGGCAGTGTCCTCACTGACACAACACTGCCATCTCTATCAATTTATGTTTTCTTTGTAATTTAATATTTTATAATTAGTGATTTATATAAGAAACACCTATTCGGCCCGGAGGAGATGTGCGATATACTGCAATAATAGCATCTAATTTTAACACAGTTTCTCCTTGTGTTTTATTAATTATTGTTATTATTATTATTATTTAAAATACTTGACAGCTCCTTTCAACATCTACATTTATATGTTTTCGAGGAATCAGCAGAGGGCAGTCACCGGGTTCATTAATCATCAGTCAATGCGCTGCTGTTTATACACATCATACCAGGAACTGAATAAATAACCAAAAATAAAGGTTCAACATGCAAAGGTTCAAATATAAAATCTCTTTTTGGTAAGTGGGCGGCAGTTTACCACAGGTCAAACTCGGTGGGTTATGCGAATTTAGCGGTGGTCTGGGAGGTCTGCAATTAGTGCGTTACACATCTAACACAGACCTAGCAGGTCCAAGTAAACTACTGATGACGGGTATTACAGCCGAACTATTGCATATGAGACACGTTAGCATTTACACGGGGGTTGGAGTCAGTAATCACACAGCAGCCATAGTCAGTTACTCTTAATGGCATCTGAGCTGTTTCATTTCGTTATCGTGATAAAGTCAGTGTTTATTGTGCACCCCCCCCCCCCCCCCTATTAACTGCAGGGGGCGCTTTCCACCCAGTACGTCACTTCCATGTGGTATAATCTTTCTGATTTTACAGAGTGGGGGTCGCTCTCCACCCAGCGGGTCAAGTTCAGGTGGATTATAACTTCTCTGATTTGACAGGATGGACTGACAGTGGCCGCGTCTTGCTGTGCAATCCAAAGAGCCGTTTTCCAGGGGGTTAAACATCTTAAGATCCTTAAAATAAAAAAGGTGAAGAACTGAGCTGAAAGAAAGAAAAGAAACATGACACAAGATGTTGGGTAAATATAGATGACACCTGTTTATTTCTGGAGTTGACAGGGTAATTAATATAGCAGCGTATTAAGGTACACATCTGCTGCGTGCGCCAGTCTCTTTATGGACACGCAATAAACTGTCTGCCGAGCCGCGCCGAACCGAGTCGAGTCGAGCCGAGCTGAGCTGAGACGCGCTCCAGCTGTGGACATTTCAGCGCCTCGCAACTCCCGGGATTCGCTTAATTGAGTCTCGCAAGTCAAACGGCTCGACTGTGGCAGTGAATGAAGCCGGGGAATGGGGTATAAAGTAATGCGCGGTGTGTTTGCGAGCAAATAAACCAGCTGCCCTTTACATAAGCGGCATTTAACATCTGAACATGTCATTGTGAGCAGAGTGTTAACGTCTGTCCTCCCGTCTTTTTTGCTTGTTTCAGACCTGCCACTGCCCATTACATGTGTAAATGACGCTACCTTATTTCACCGAGTGGTATTTTTATCCAGCACGGAAATATTTGACCGAGGTGCTGACAGTGAATATCAGCAGCGGTGGTGCCTGCGCGGGAAACAGGCTTTGGGCTCCTGACGATGGTATTATCGATTGGTAATTAAAAACAAATATACTCCAAGTACAGTATGTACATCAAACCACCAGGAATGTTGGTAAAAATGTATATTTGGGGGACCTTAAAATTGTAGTTGTTAGAAAGTCTATGCGGGATCTTCAGGCAATAAACTTTGTTTTGGATTAGTAATTTGGAAAATCACCCATTGAAAATGAACCATTCTATTTATATGAGTAAAAGGAACGATACTTAGCTATAAAAAACGACTTTCTCTTGGACAAACTTTTGGAAAAAAAGTTCTGGAAGCTAAATATCAGACTAACAGATGCCAGATATTACATGTCTACCCTGATTACTTAAGCTCAACCTTCTGGCTCATGGGCTGTAAATAAATGCAAATAAATGAAAATATGGGATTACCTTGCAAAATATTACCGGATTCGGTTGCTCGGCTGTAGGTTATACGATACACAGTTGCCCTGTTGTACCCATTTATACAGGCACAGCTGTGTGGTCCCTTCGCTGACAGGTCCAGTTCCTGCTTCATTTTAACCAGTCTGCTTATTGCTCTTTGTTGTATGAAGAAGAATTGGATGTGGTCATCCCCCCCCCCCCCCCCCCCCCCGATGCAGAGAAACTCACCGCATTCACTCTATGATCCAAGCCATTTCGGGGCCCTTGGGTTAGTCCTGCCCTTCCCCTGAGAATGAGATTGAAGCGTACTTCAGTATCTATCTACTTTACTGTCTATCTCTCTGTCTGCGGTTCCCACCCCATTATTTGACGGGGCAGATAGATAGATAGATAGATAGATAGATAGATAGCCTAAGGAGATGCCTTTGGTTTATGGGAGAAAAGCTGTGCTAGACAGAACATGCAAACCTCATCCATCCATCCATTTTCCAAACCGCTTATCCTATTGGGTCGCGGGGGGTCCGGAGCCTATCCCGGAAGCAATGGGCACGAGGCAGGGAACAACCCAGGATGGGGGGCCAGCCCATCGCAGGGCACACTCACACACCATTCACTCACACATGCACACCTACGGGCAATTCAGCAACTCCAATTAGCCTCAGCATGTTTTTGGACTGTGGGGGGAAACCGGAGTACCCGGAGGAAACCCCACGACGACACGGGGAGAACATGCAAACTCCGCACACATGTGACCCAGGCGGAGACTCGAACCCGGGTCCCAGAGGTGTGAGGCGACAGTGCTAACCACTGTACCACCATGCCGCCCCCATGCAAACCTCATATAATACAAAATATTACACCCAGTAATATTAAATATTTAACCCAGTGGTTCTCAAACTCGGTCCTTGGGCCCCACTGCCCTGCTTGTTTTCCAGCTATCCCTGCCCCACACACAAGTCCCAGCTGTCTTTCAGCTTCTGATTGACTGAACACACCTGATCCAGGTAATCAGCAATGTGTAGGGCAGGGATAGCTGGAAAACAAGCAGGACAGTGGGTCCCGAGGACCGAGTTTAAGAACCACTGGTTTAACCTAATCTCAGGATCCAGACATTAGTTATTATGCATTTCAATAGCACACATGAAATCAGTTGGTAAGCTGTTCATCTGGGCAACACTGTAACAGGAAACATGTCATGAGTAAAGATTAATGGCCTGACTTAATGGAGGGTATTTTCACACTGAGTGTCTCTAAAGGATATGTAGATGTATCACAGAAGTGTACTCTTACAGCAAAGGAAATTGGACAGAAAGAGGCTCCTGAAGAGCGTCGGTGCACCGTGCCGTGGTTCCCGCACCGTTATTTGACCAGGCGTGGGCACATCGTGGCTTTGCCAAGGCTGCCGCATGCATTAATTTTGCGTAATTATTTTCCAAGCTTTCTGAACGGTCTGGGGCCTCATGCAATCCAGACCGCATTAAGGCTTCAGATGAAGAAAACACAGAGAGAGAGAGAGAGAAATAATTTGCCTTTGCTCACATTAGTGTTTGGTTTGAATTTTGCCCCAGGGAGGGGCCTCTAGCTAATAGATAACAATGACGGAAACCCCTGGAGGCAATGTCACACTGAACAAAGTGCTCTGCACCCATGAGACCTGCCCACTTCGTTCGTGGTCTGGAGCAACGGCCGGCAGCTTGATTGGTGCTGAGGTTGCACGGCCAGGGCCAAACTCCTGGTCTAGGGTGTCCGACACCCCCCATCTGCTGCTTCCATGCCGCATTTTACATCTCAAGCGCTTGTGGGTAACTTGGTGAAGCAGCGACCCGAGATGAATGCGTTCGATGCTGTTACACATCGGTCTTAAAGGAACCACATTGTACACGATTGGCTCTTCTGCTAATTGACATGAATTGTCTGTGAAGGAGCACCTGCTTCTCCATTCCGAATGCTTCAGTGAGGAGACCATGACATTTCAGCTGCCAGGGGAAAACATTGGTTGGTGTCTTAAGTCCAGTGCATACGTCACTTTCGGTTGTAGATAAGGGAACGTGACGTAAATTTTGTCATCGGGTTGGCTGTGGACGACTACAGTAGATGGCAGCGTGGATGTTCACACATCAGCAGTCAACACCGAAAGAGTAGAGGAAGAGTAGTAGTTGTTGTAATAGTTATGGTGACCGGCTGCATGAGGAGGGTCGCAGTTACTTGCATGTCTGATTTTTTCGTACTGGCCAGACATTATACCGCGGTATACAGAATATTAAAAAGTATCACTATTCCGGCATTTTGAAACCTTGGCAATAAAATTAAGTGAGCTGGTGGAGTCCTGGCTAACTTTGTCGTATCCCGGAACAATATGTGTAAAAACGAAGTACGAATAAGGCTTTAAGGCTCTTTGGTTCTTGTGGTAGTCCCTGATAAGACTGGATTAAGCTGCACATTTCAATCCATTTCCCTGCTGCTCTCCTCTACTCAATTCTCCATTTAGAGTTTTATAAAAAAAATATCGACGTCCAGTAATACAGAAAACAATGAAGGACGCGTTTTTTTTTCCCTCAATTTCACTTATATAGTCAATTTACTGTTGTTATGTATTACAGTGATTTGTTCAGGAGTATGAAAAGCAGCATTTGTGTTTGAGTCTCGCTCAAACGGATGACGGACTGACCTACTTGCTGAGAGGAGACTGAGCGCACTGTGAATTCTCAGTGCTCTTAATTTCTTTGTCGGGTCGCTCAATGTGTGACGGCTGCACATAATTATTGAATAATTCAGATAGGTCAGCATTCTTTCATGTCATGGGTCACTATCCTGGCAGTCTCTGGGGGTAAGGGAGTGGAAGACTGCAGAATGTTGGGGCAATCCGTAAACCCACATTCCAGGGCACAGAGACCCATACCCACAAAGCTTTTAATGATCCCCCATAAACCACAACTCTTAGTTTGTGTCACCGCGGAAACATCAGGTAAAACACAATAAAACATATTTCCATGCAATTCGTTTCAGCAAGGACACCATGATGAGCTTAATTAAATACACGGATTTCAGGAAATTATATATTGGGATCACTGGAGGTAGGCGTGGCCATGGGGACCAATCGCTTCTGTGGCAGGTAAATAGTGGACTAGATTAGGGGAACTAGATTGTAGCTGTAGAGGAATATAGTTCAGGATTCCCCAGTTCATGTTTTGAATAAATGGAGTAAATGTCACTCTCAATGCAGTTCTTGACCACCATTAAGTGTTTCTTGGGTGACTGCCGTTCTGTGGCCTTTAGATGAGCCAGATGGCCTGGGAATAGTCTGCTAGTAATAACGAGGCCGATTAAACTCACAGAGAATTAGTCTCTCAGGGGAGACAAAAGTATATATGGACTAGGGTACTGGGACACCTGGCCATTAAACTCACAGGAACCTTTATGGCATCCCATTCTAAATCCATCAGTATGGAGTTGGCCCCCCTTTGCAGCTGTAACAGCTGCCCATTCATCCAGAAAAGTGTTTGTGATGTCAGGCATTGATGTTGGTTGTGATGTCCTGTTTCACAATTTCTGTTCTAGTTCATCCCCAAGGTGTTCGAAGGGGTTGAGGTCCCCACACCATAATCCCTCCTCCACCAAACTGTACAGTTGGCACACTGCAGTTAGGCAGGTAATGTTCTCCTGGCATCTGCAAAGCCCAGACTCGTCCATCAGACTGCTAGACATGTGTGGTTCGACATTCCACATTCCCCCCGCTCTGGGGTCCAGTGGCAGCGTGCTTCACGTCACTCCATCTGACGTCTAGCATTGCAGTTGGCGATGTGAGGCTTGCATGCGGCTGTTCGGCCGTGGAAGCACTTTCTGTGAAGCTCCTGGTGCACAGGTACTTATACTGGGGTTAATGCCGGAGTTAGTTTAAAACTCTGCGGTTGCTATTACGCACTTGGCACCTCAGAACTCAGAGTTATCTCAGAAGGCAAGTTATCTACCTAATAAAGTTTAGCCAGCTAATATTAAGCTACACAAACCGCTAAAGTAAAATAAAAATGTTGTTACTACATAATTTGTTTGTATACTAAATTATGTAAATTTCAGGAGTTCTTTGAACAAAGCTAGACGATGTTTCGTAGGGGTTCCTTACTTTTACAATGTTATAATTGAACCCCTCTGGCTGAAATCACTCTGAATGTAATGTGAATAAACCTTATTAGGTATTTGGATGCAAAACAGTGCCGTGGCTGTCGCCATGGTAACAGCTAGCATTTTCTAATATAAATCTGGTTGCTGCAATGGACACCAGAGTAGTGAGGTGTTCTGTTTGAAAAGAGCTTGGATTTTCTTTCCCTTCCACTCTTGCTATCAGTTGTGGACTGTCAGATGTTAAATCTATACCAAATGTAGTGAGGACAGGTCCCTTCAATCTACTGCCTTGTTCACAAACCATACACATACGCTGATGTTAATAAGGTTTGCCCATCACCCATACATCCACCAGACACTGCCTATCGGTGCTAAGAACATTATACACTATAGGGTTCAGCCGACTGCTCTGCCCCCTTACTGAGTTCTGAGGGTTTGCATCCAATCCCAAGATCCTGTCGGCTCTTTAACAGCCTTGTTGTGTTTCGGAGGCTTTCTCTGAATCATTCGATTTTCTCTCACATTCCTGCTGGTCAGGTGATCTATGCTCTCGCTAATGAATGGATGGGAGGATGTCACATGACGGATAACGGTCACATCTAAGTTACACTCGGCTCTTTCCCTGCTCCCTGGGTCACCAGGAACCTTTCAGGATGCTCATTGGCTGAAAATGGATCGATCTGTGTCTCAATTCTCTATTCAGGATGAACATTCACCAACCTTAAAATATTCTCCATTCTACATTGCAGAGATATTTTATATAAGATACCAATAAGGCCTGTTCTTCATATAGTTTACTGGACTGAATAAATATTCTAATTGTATCCCGAAATGGAAACCCAGTCAATGATTCATCCATTATGAGGCAGATGACCATCGTAGGATCCCTGAGGTGATTCAATCTGTAGCTACATGTCCTTAAGGCATATCCCAGAAGATCCATTTGAAACCGTCTGACTACAGTTGCAGACAGCTCTGTATCAGGGCACTGTGCTGTTCGTCACATGCCAATGAGAGGATCGATCACATGAAAACTCCAGTGCAACATAAATAGCTCGTCTTTAGCACACAAACACAAGAAAATATCTGCTGTGCGGCATGAAGAGCTTGTCTGCAGTGTAAGGATCACTGGAAAATTCCTGCAGTCCAACACGAAGAGCTCATCTACGGTGTAACGATCCCATGAAAATACCAGCAATGTGACAGGAAGAGCAATGCAGTGTTTCAGCCATGTGAGATTAGACACCTGCATCACACACATTCGATACAGTTTTTATTGCTTCACTGAATAATTCTCAGTGTTGAATGGGCTCCAAAGACATGGGGAAGGCTGTGAAGCCTTTCTTATCATTTTTACACTCACTGGAAGTGATGCTCCTCTGTACATGCAGTGACTTAGAGTTTGATAAAGATCTAAGCTCTTCACCCTGCGGGGTTCCCTGGAGGAGGCGGAGCGCATCTGTTCTGATCACACCTAATTATGCTTGTTTTTTGGTGACTGGCATCACTGACGGCTAGCGGCTAACGCTAACCATGCTGTCATTGACCTGCTTTGATGTGTGCATTTTGGGATTACGAGTTGTTTGAGCCTGAGGACTGGATCGCTCTACCGCCCTTCGGTAGCTCGGTTGGAAGCGGGGCGCCCTGTAGAGCCTGCACTGTGATCTTTGAGTTACTGGCTTGAATTAGCCTTTAGGGAGCATGTGCCTTTAGTCAGTTTTCTCCCCGAATTTATAACGTTTATGCCGGTGGTGTGTGGCTTAGTGATTTAGGAAGCGTTGCCTGTTATTGGAAGGTTAAATCTCAGGGTTGGCAGAGTGATCCCACCATTGGGCGATTCTCTCAACCCTCATTGCTCTTGGGACTGGCAAACCCTGTCTTCTCAAATATATCTGGTATCGGATAAAAGTTTCTGCTAAATAAAATGCAAAGTATTACCCTGTCCGGCTCTTCAGTGCTGTGGATTGAGTCTGATCGCTGGCGCTATGCATCTGCATGACACCATGGTGACCTGCCGTATCTGATAACTGAAAATTCCCAGACTGGGGAAACATGCATTAAACATCTCATAGCATATGTGGGTATAAATTACCTTGGTATTTAAATATGGTCCTTTGCTTTATAAGAAGTAAGAATGTCCCCTGAATGTCTATGGAGGCAGCAGCAGGTGCACGTTGGCAGGTCCTGCTGCCATGTGGAGGTTTACTGTCACCCCTCCAGCCTTCTTTTGTCACCAGTCTACTGAGAGTCACACTCTGAGAGCAGATCGGAGGGTAAGAGCGTAAGCCGTGAGCTGACGGTTCTGGTGACATCACAGCAGTGTGGCAGGGGCAGCAGTGTGAGTGCGTGGTGTCACACGGCCCCCCCCTGTTTTATTTATAACCCCACCTGAAATACGAAATTAATAGGGGAGGGAATCCAGATGTAGGCAAATGACAAATCGGCCTATTGGGGCATCGACATGCGGCATTAAAATGGTTCCGGAATCCGAAGGCGGAAAGTTTTCTTCCAACTTTGAATATGAAATTCAGAGAGCGAGGATGGAAATGGCCTGAATTAATTGATTTAAGGAGCGGGAGACGCCCACACGGATGCTGTTAGAATGAGGGGAAGCAGTTAAGAGTGAGATTTTCCCTTGAGGAGTTATAGGCTTTTCCTTCCCTCCATGTCGTGACGCCATTCCATGCCGTCTGTAGCAGCTGTCAGCCACACTGATGCTTATTCCGACGGGACTTTCAATTGGTAGCTTTTTAAAAAGACTCTGTCGAAAAATACCCTGTCATTATTTTTGGAGTAGTCAATATAATGTCAAGACAAAGTGCCTGAGAGTATTGTCAATGGGCCTGGCATTGACCCAAATGGGATAGGGCCGTAAAGGTGGGCATCGTGAATGATATCTGACAGCATTGATGATGGCTTGAACTACTGGACCTCCAGGTCTAACGGCGGTGATAGTGTGACTTCATGGAAGACAACAGGACTTCAGGGAGAAGGTCGGAACCCCGTAAGAAATCCCCTGTCCGTCAGGCCAGGCGTTCCGATGTCAGGTTGGCTTACAGCAGTCATCGATCTTGTTTCCCTTCCATCTGGAGCTTGGGGGGGGGCTCTAGAGGTGCCCCTTGGTAGCTCAGTTGGCAGCGTGGCGAACTGTGGAGGCTGCACCATGACCCTTAGGTTGCCGGTTTGAATCTGGCTTAAAGCAACATTACCAGTATTAGTAAACTTTGCCCTAGATATATATATATATATATATATATAGGATCAGAAGGTCACTGACTGAGCAAGACCCCAACCCCCAATTTGCTCCATGAACTGGTTGACCCTGTATGTCACTTAGAATCTGTCTGCTAAATAAAATAAATCTAACGTTAATGATTCATATCAGTGTTGCTGCCCCCTGGTTTGTTATAGCTTTCATGTAGCTATTTGCTATAAGCTGTGTGGTAACCCAGGGGCTCTCTGCTTAATGACAGCTACGCGCTTGTGCACATGTCAACGGTGATGGAGACGGCAGCCCGTAGCGGATGACAACCTCTGCAGAGCTGCCCTGTTTTCTTACACGAGCTACATTATTCATAGTCAGCGTGATTCATGCCTCACACAGACAGTTACAGTAGATGATAGGTCTGTATCCAAATCCATGCCCAGGTCAGTGGTTGACGGTGAACTGTAGGCCTTCGGAGTTAAGTGTCAATAACAAGTCGTTACAAGTAGTGTTACTGAGAGTAACAGACTGAATGAGTAGCGTATTTGTGAATGAAGGACATTTCTGATACTGTGCACAATTGCCAGACTAGCCTGAGAGGATCGCCTGCAGTCTATGTGTGCTTCATAAGAACACGCCCACTGTCATTCAGCCACGGGCAGCGTCTCGCATTCTGCTTTCTTTGCTGGAGGTAAATGTGACATTATTAACGGCGTTGATACACGCTACGGAATCGAGCCTCAGTTACACAGTAATAATTAAGTCTAAAGTGTGATTTTCACATGTGTGTGTTTACAGCAGTCAAGGAAAGACAGAACTTACTTGTGTTTAAAGACAACATTTGTCTTATTTTATGGTAAAACGCTGCAATGCCATAAGCCATAAGCACAGCTGCAGGTCAGCTAAGTCCGATGTGGCCCCTCATGTCTGAACTTCAATCAGAGGACATTCAGTTACAGATCTCTGAACTGTTGGCACTCTTTAAATATGTAACCGTGCTGTTTTCTAGAATGGCTTTAATACCCAAGGAGTGGGTATTTGATAGGGAACATTGCACAATGGCTTTCAGTGTTCATTGATGTGTTTACATCAGTTTGCTTGAATCATGTGTCCAGGGAAATAACCATATCACCACTAAGCCTGTGAGCAAAGTCCTTCACCCTAACTGCTCCAGAGATGCTCTGAGCCCAAGCCCTATATGTCACAAACGGGAGGGGGGCACTAAAGATTTTGGGCATATTATATTGGGCCCCCAACCCAGATCAATCGGATTGTGTTTCAAAATTTTTAGGACCACAGTAACTCAGGGGCCCCTGGAATCGCCCTAACTTTCCACGGCACCCCTGGTCACAAAGGCAAGTACTACACAAATATAAGCATGAGGTATATTTCATCTACGTCGAGCGATGATTTCTATCTTCAGCGGGTACTCAGTTACACTAGGATTACTACAATTACTACAATTACTGCAAAGTGTACATGATGCCCCATAGTGGAGATCCTGAGACATTGCAGATGTGGCTGAGGCCAGGGTGGAGTCAGGTGGGCATCTTGTGGGCATCTTGTTAGCTTGTTAGCAGGGTGGACTGCCTAAAAATGTGAGAACAGACACAGTTCGTTTCGACCAAGACATTTAAAGCTCACACACTGTTATAACAGTGACTTAAAGACTCCTGCTCTGTTATAACACAGACATTTAAAGCTCACACACTGTTATAACAGTGACTTAAAGACTCCTGCTCTGTTATAACACAGACATTTAAAGCTCACACCCTGTTATAACAGTGACTTAAAGACTCCTGCTCTGTTATAACAGAGACATTTAAAGCTCACACCCTGTTATAACAGTGACTTAAAGACTCCTGCTCTGTTATAACAGAGACATTTAAAGCTCACACCCTGTTATAACAGTGACTTAAAGACTCCTGCTCTGTTATAACAGAGACATTTAAAGCTCACACCCTGTTATAATCGATATTTTACTGCTTGCATTGTACAATCTCACAGAGACCTTTGAAGCCCAGGCTGTTTTTAACAGTGATTTTAAGGCTCATGATCTCTTATAACTGAGCTCACAGTTGTTCAGCACAATGCCACACCTTGATCTATGCAGAGTGATGGGACTCTGGGTCCTTTCATTCATCCTGGAGAAGTTCAAGGGACCGGAATTCACTGCAGTGCACGACTTTACCTTTGGTGACATTTAGCCCTAATTGTCTATTGATGTTTTATGTCACCGGCCTGGAACAAGATGTCATCTCCAGCATCCTCCGATCACTTATCCCGATAACTTCTTGCAAGAAGTGAAAAATTAGCAGGCCACTTAATAAAATGAGCGCAGCATCTCCCGGGATCTGTGTGCGTGCGTGTGTGTGTGTGTGTGTGTGTGTGTGGGGAGGGCATTAGCTGAAAGGTGCTGCTCATTTTTACAGGAACATTGTAGCCTCTCAGTCTGTATTTTAATTTTGTCGACATGCCCGATGGATGCTTGACTCTACATTCCATGAATCGGACACTTTCTATTGAATTAAACTTCAGGTTTGCGGGTAATCAAGGGAGATCAAACGGTATGATAAAGTGAATTTATCTGATGTTTTTATATCATATATGGCTGCAGTGTCATTAGTGGGGTCATTATGAGCTACTGTTCCCTAAAATAGTGTTTAAATGATGGCCAAGCCGAACACAACATCCAAGGCTTGTCCTGGAGGGAGCCGCAGGGAAAAATCCTGGCCGACGTTACGATTTTAATTAAGGTATGAAACTAAAATCTGCTCTAGGGGACTTTCCATCAAAAGCGCCGTGCTGCCAGTGAACGAGGGACAGTGCTTCCCCCCCCCGTCCTGTCCCAGCTCAGTGGGTGTGGCCACTGGTGATTGGAAGGTCCTCAATTCAAATCCCCCAAGCAGCAGAGCAATTCGGCTGTTGGGTCCCTGAGCAAGGCCCTCAGCCCACAGTTGCCCCAGGGACCAGCTGAATCGGCTTGGGCTGACTGGTCATCAGGAAGCTCAGGAATGCGAGGCGGGTCTTTCTTCTCAAGCATTATATGGCCTATATGATTACAATCAGCAAAATATACCAAGGGGTAACCCCCCCCCCCCACCCTTTTCATTCAGCAGCAGACAAATTAAATTAGGGCCGCTTGACAGCAAATTCCTGACCTGCTTTTTGTTGTCCGTACCTCGCTTTGTGTAAGAGCATCTGCTTGATTGTGAAGTATTGATCCAGAGGGATTTGGGAGGCGGCTTTGCCTCTGGGTGCCGAGTTTTACCAAAACCTGCCTGGAGACCGGATACTGCAGAACTGTGTTACGGATCGTTTCTGGCTTTGGGTCATGTTTGCGCCCCGCGATGGGTTGGTGCCCCGTCCTGGGTTGTACACTGCCTTGTGCCCATAGCCTCTGGGATTGGCTCCAGACCCCCTGTGAACCTGAATAGGACAAGTGGTTACAGAAAATGGATGGATGGATGAGTTATGTTTGCAAAACTTCACTTAAGATAAAACTGGTTAATGGGTAACCATATAGAAAATTCTATAGGTGCCCCCCCCTGGAAAGAGCTATGAAAGTATCCTCAGCTCGGAGGTGTTGATTTTAGGCCCTGGTTCTTGGGGACGCGTGTATGACGCCCTGTTCTGACTGTCCCAGTGAAAGTGATGCCCCCCCTATTAGTTGGCTCTGCATGCCATTTTGGTTTTTACGAATTCCCCACAGCTTCTCCCAGTGCTAAAGTCAAGACTGACTCATGGAAACCTCACCATATCTCGCCAGTAGGTCATTCTCACCCTGGCAGGTCCCCAGAATAAACAGGACAATGCTTAGAGGGACACCCCTGCAAACAATGACAACTAATTAGAGGAATTGGTGACTTTGGGTCGTCTTCAGGTCTTCATTAAAGGCTGAGAGAGTCACCTCTGTCCCACCCAGTAATAAGCGTTGCTGTGTTCCAGAAGCATCCGCAGGCCCTCATTTGAAAAAAGCCGGAGAAATAAGAGCCTCACACAATAGAATTTGTTGCCAGTTAGACAAAATTTGATCCATCTAAAACACGTTATAAAATTATTAGGCAAACAGAGGCTAAAATAGCCTCAATTAGTACATAAGACTCTGTAAATGAAATTCCACAATGACTATCATCCAAGGATTAATCCCGGGAATCCCTGCACCCACGCGTCTCTTAAGCTCATGTCTGCTGATTAACATGTTAATTCTTCTTGAATCTATAGCCTGCAGTCCGCTGCCGGCTTGTTGGCTCCTTCATCTTGAGTGCGTGAAGTGAATGAGTCTGATCCACTTCATGCCATCCTATGCGATGGAGTTCATTATTCTTGGTGCATTTTATCTTCGAGAACAATGTTGACAGTGGCAGCTCCTGCCTGCATGACTAGATGAAGGATGTCAACAAATCTCATAAAGATGGTTGGGATGGTTGTCATGGCAACTAATCACAGTTCGCATAATATTCTTATTATTCGGGCCCAAGAGAGCATTTCAGTCAAATGTTGTGAGATGCATTGTCACAATCACCTCTGAGGGTAACGTCACCTATTTTTTCATTACTTCATGTGAACTTTTAGTCACAAGGGTAAAACATTTATGTAAACAGCTTGAGCTTAGAAAAAGAATCAAAATGCACAACAGGCTGTAGTATTAAGATAAGAAATGAGGCACCATGTTTAAAAACGAGCTGTGAAAGCAGCTAATTCCAAGTCTAATGTCCCGGGGGAAGCTGGATTTAATCAATCAGCCGATTAGTCTTTGGCCAAATGGATTTAGACCTGCATCTATCCAGTGCAGGGTTGTAGGGAGTTATACAGACATATGAACCCAAACATATTAGTTGACGATTGTTCTTTAGACATGTTCCAAATTTGTGTTTAGATTGAAACAAAACAACCTGTTCTGTTGCTTAATTCTTACTAAATCCACAGAAATGCAGGTGTATTAACTTTACGTAACTTAGTAATTAGCCTAAACCTGAAGAAAAATATATTGTCAGTGAAGATTGAAAATGAAACCGTTAAAATCTCATTTCAATGTGCTCCAATATACCGGGAGATGAAGAGAAACTCCTCCACAAAGATTATCCCGCTCAAGTGACGCTGCGTCAGCTTTTCAATGAACTATTTAAAGAAGAATTCGTGAAAATCAGCTCCTGTCATTAAGACTGCAGTGATGTTGTTTTGTAGGAGAAACTGAAAACAAAAATCAAGGGTTTTTTTTTCTTCCAGGATCATGATGACATGGGTATGGTGAAACAGATACACAAGACCAGCCTTGGACCAATGATAGCAAAGCCAAATCACCTGACCACCTGACACAGCACCGGATTGGACAGGCAAGGGGACGTTTATTGTTGGTGGTCTTTTCTGCAACAAGGGAGTCATGGAAGGACAGGAGATGAAAAGTAGAGGAATAAAACTAGGGCAGGGATCTGGGGGGGGGGGGGGGGGGCATGACATCAGCTCCTGGATTGGGTACCAGGCGGGATCTAGTCTCCCGGAAAGCAGAAATGGGAAAGCAGACTGGTGAAACTCATCATTAGTACAAACTCCAGAGTGCTGATGGTCCCTTTCCAGTCACACACTTTCACAACCCCTTGCAGAACTGTTGAGGCTTCAGAAGAATTAATGGCGATCACCAATCACAAACAAGTGGAGCCCATTCAGCCTGTCATTCTTGTTTTGCGACTTTGATCATTAATGTTTAAACAATAGAAGAACCTTATAGCGTCTATTATGCAGGAATAACAGTTAATTTAATGATGATCGATAGTACATTCTGCAAGCTTCCCCGGCATCTGGAATGCCATTACAGGCTGGTTCCTAATGATAAGATGAGCAGAATATTTAGTGGATGCTGAGAGGAGGCAACTGGAGGGAAGCATCTGATAGGCGAAGCATCTGAACAACCTTCACAACACCAAAGGCGTATACAGCATTCTGCTCATGTTCTCATCTCGGCAAAGTGCTGCTATCACCATCACCATCATCGCTGTAAGGACCGGTCCCTAACCTTCTGTAGGTCAGTCACCCGTTTTGGCCAGCAGGTGAAGTTTAACTTGATTTGATTACAGTTTACCTTATTTATTAAAACACCTATTCACAGTTTTTCAGTTGAAATACAACGCATTGTGGATTTCCACTTACATCTTTACAAACTGTATATATTGCTCTGTTATTTATTTTTCGTACAGGAGGCCTCTTACATAATATAGTAGATGCAGAACACATTGGCAAAGCACCACCATGTTGGGCTATCCATAAAGTATGCATGTTTAGCACTCAATATGCTAATGCTAAAACCTCTGAGAATATTTAAAGGATTTAAAAGTCATTTATTACAGAATTATTTTTTTTTTGGTGATGGCACTGAACGATTTATCACAAGGAATAAATGTAATTGTCTAAATATTGCAGGATTTGCTAATAACTTTGAACGCATAGATGGAACTCAGGTTCCCATCACCGTGATGAAGCCGTAAAATGAAGGATATTATGTGAACAGGCTGGCGTTAAAAAGCATTAATGTGCAGGTAGCGTCACAATACATTATCCCAAAATTAAAGCATCATTACCAAATGTGTTGAAATTTATTAGGGCTTATGTGTCCACTGGCAAGATCACGCCGATGTTATTCAATATCCAAGCTTCAAAATGGCCAGGGTTTGTCAATGGTTCATGGACTCATAGGGAATGTACATTGTATGACAGATGTGGATAACTTTTATATTTGTAGCTTGAATTGAGAGTCCCATCCAGCTGTACCACAGCTAGATAAATAACAGCCCCTCCACCCTGCAGACCTCAGAGATGGGATCACAGTGCACAGACATTTCTCTTAGTAATCACTCTGAAGTGCCACAGTAAGAGAAATAAAGGCAGGTTCCCTGCAGTTTCATTCATGTGCTTTTTATTGCCTGTATATAAAAATAACACACAAACTTCTCAGTCATTTCACAGGAATTAAGAACCATCCATCTTTTGACAACCACAAAATTCACTTTTAACTTGGATTACAGCACTTCAATTTCTAAGCCAGTTTTTTTTTTATTTAAAAAAAAAAGATTAATATGCTTTATCTGAAACAAACACTATTTGTTTCTCCAGATGGACCATGTATAGTTCCTTAAAGTGCAACTAGGAAGAGAAAATCTCATATGTTCACTTATACCCAGAACATTATGAATGAGATCATGCTGGGCTCAGCTGAGCACAGTTGAGGTCATTGGACCTTCGTCATCTTCAGATGGGTCAGCAAAACTGTTAGAGGACAATAAGCATGTGCATATAATCACACAGGCCTACTGACATGTGAGATACATGCATGATCTTTGCAGTCATCCCCGCATGTCCCGTCACTAAATAGTCTGATATGACTCCTCCTCTCCTTCCTTTCAGTACTTTAATTTATGTTTAGTTTATTTAATGTATTCAGCGCTATCAGGCAAAATCTGAGATATTCAGTCACGTACAAAAACATGAGGCTTTATTATGGCAGGAGGGTCCACTTGACCGATAATGCTATTGAACACTGGGAAGAAACCAATAATTACACGTAAAAGTCAGTGAAGTTTATGTGTAAAAGTACGGGCTGACAAACATCTCCAATACTCCCCCATTCCATCCATCCATCCATCCATCCAAATTGAATGTTAACCATTTGCCAAAGTCTACAGTTAGGCACATGTTGAGATTAATTATAAATACACAGTAATATTCCTACCATTTTGAATTATGTTTTATAGGACTAGCTCATTCTGACTTGCTGCCAGATTCTTTTGGATCCAACCGGATTGCCATTACATGAAATATATTCCCACATATACACAACACAATGTGCAAAGAGTGAACCATTTGTGTAAAATATTCAGTCCATTATATTAGACATTGTTTATCAACCACAAAGGACTGATGAATTTTAACTAAAATTAGAGTGTTCTAGTTAAGCATCAACTAGCTGTGCATTTTTTCCATGCCATCTCTCTCTCCTTTGTTGCAGTTGCTATGTTACTTTTTATACAGAATAAATTCATTCTTGGCATACGCTGAGCCACGCTGAGCCATAACACCACCACCACCATCTCATCATCTTCATCCCTGCCGCCATCATCATCTCCATCATCACCACCATTATCGTTATCACTTTCACCACCAACACCATCATCACCACCATCACCACCATCATCATCATCACCAGCACCATCATAAAGACTCAATATGCTATTTTTGGTAATGTTCTTGCAGATGCATCATTTTTTCACCCCTGGTTACTTATCTGCATGCATCACCGATCCACTTGTTTTTCCAGGGAACCCTAAACAAAATGCAACACCGGGCGACACAACATCCTGGAAGATCGCAGTGTTAATCCATAAAAAATCCCAAAGGAAATGCCTGCATAATCAGACAAGGGCTCCTCGCCTTAACATAGGATTTTGAATATAAACACTGACCTCTGACCAAACATCATACCTGACCTTTACATTGTTAATGGATGGGGGAGTATCAGGCCTTTTCTGGATGTCTAATGTTTGAATTCCACTGGAATATTCAGTTTGCTCACCAAGCACTAGCTGTATGTATTCGAATCACGAACTGCTTCTAGGCAGCTAGATGCAACCAAGAGGTTTCAATGCAATGCTGAGCAGTTATCCTTCTGCCAAACACGTTCTAAAAACAAACCTCTCTTTTCTTGATTTGCACTCATGAGATCACTGGGATACAAATTATAATTGCCTTCTGCAGGAGTTCTACTTGAACAGTCCCTTGGACACTGTAACACGTGTAGTGCATTGTCTGCCCTAAAAATATTCAGGCTCATAGTGAAGCTGTATGGGCTCCTGATTACAGTGACTTGGAACATCACTACCCAGCAAGACGGCATTTTTCCAGAATCCCTCCATAATAAAACATGGATACAAAGAAATTGAGAAAAAGAAATGAAACTACTTAACTGAGCAACAACAGTGAGGTGATGAATTGCACTGATACTGTGAGGTAGAGGCATCAAATAATATACACCGACTAAATGCACGCGAGGCTGATGATCAGGGAAGGAGCAATGCTGGTGTGTTCAGAATGATCCGATTGCACGTGCGAGTGCTGGGAAGACGCCAATGCTGTTAAGCTCATGATCTGGGACATCAGTCAGGATGCTTCGGTGTCGATGATGTCAGTCACTAGTTCCCCGATTCACACAGGTCAGAGACAAGCTGGGGAAGGTGGTGCGGAAAGGAGAAAAGGTCACCATGTATCGATCATACGTCATGGAGACATGATGATTAGGGGAAAGGATGATGGAGTTACAGGTGGCCCCGATAGAGGCGTGTCTCATGACTTAATTTGAAGAATTTTACACATGCAGTTCCCCAGATGCAATACTTTTTATTCACAGTTATGTAGGAAACAATATTGCAAAAATTTTTAAATGATAAACAGGCAGATCTCGACTGACGCAAGCAGTCAGTTTCGCAAACCCTTATGTAAGCCAAATTTTATGTAAGTCAGATTTCATGTAAGTCAGCTTTCCTTCCGTATCATTCAAGACACGTCATCGTGAAAAACGCGTAAGTAGAAAACCACTACTAATGCATACTAAAGAAGCCTGCTTTCTCAGATGTACGTTGCTAAGGATGAAAAGGTCTATTAAATAAATGTAATGCAGTAACACTTAGCTCCAGGAGACTTAATGAAAGTTATGATTACAAGATGAGATGAAGCTAGTGAAACATCTCTTATGCAGCCTTCTTTGATTAAATTTATACGTTACTAAATTAGTAAAATCTCCAAAATCAGTAAATACTGGTCCACTCAAGTTAAACCTACTAAAAAGGTATTTGCTACTGATAAATCAAAAGCTAAGTTACCCTGTTATGACCATGCAAAGGTTGATAACCTTTCAATCTGGAATTTTAGTTGGTATCACATTATTACCAACTTAATATATATGCAACAGTCAGTGGTCAAATTGTAAAAATATTTCTAGGGGGATAGGAGGTCAAATTGTGTTTTGAGTGGTGGGGGTCCCTGATGATAAAATTTAATGTGCAGGGTAAGGGGGTGTTTCAGATTGGGGTCCAACCTGACGCAGTCAGTAGACTTACATTCACATGAGTGACAGTTACAGAGAATAGTTTTGGGGGGTGGTGAGAGGGTATATTTTCAAATGGGTTGGTTTTTGCCATTTCTTCCACGGGGGTGTGGCACCCACCTGCCCCCCATGGCAACTCAAACCCCGGCTACAGATACACACTGAATTAGGAAGCAGAGATGAAAACTTCAGTTATACATTTTAAAATTACTTTGGACTGAAAGGTTTATATTAATTTGTACTGGTTATGGAACTGAATTTTCTGATAACTGAAAATGTTTATTTTTTTTGTCGGCTACATGTGTTTTTTTTTGAGAGTCTATTATAGAAATTGGTTATTTAATTTAATCATGAATGCTGGCCTGAGACCGAATAATCACTTGCAAAAATTAAGTCTCCAATGTACAATTTTTTACTTCCTTTCCTTTTATTATCACCACAGTGGTAATTTTTCCAGAATTAAAAAAAAATCACTTTAACTGAATTCACCGAAACACAGAACAACTTTAATAAAATAAGAAAAAACGTTCGTCCCATCCAGTGTGTCCCCAGTCTTATGCATCCTTGTGACCCCATCCTCGAGACAAGCTTGGAATATGGATAGATGGATGGAAGGATATTATACAGTGTGAAAGCATGTCTATCGCTCTGTTCTTCATGCAGCTTTGGGACTCTGATCACTGTCTGGTTCATCTTCCTGTGACCTATGCACAGAAACTAAAATCTATTAAGTTTGTGGTAAACACTGTTAGGAAATAGAATGATGCTTTCCCTCTGCTGATATGAAGAGGAGTACTTAAATTGTCACTTTTCTCCTTTGAGACACATAAATTTATAGGTGTGATTGAAGAATAATAATAAATGTATTTATGAAGCACTTTTCAAAAACAGGCTTACAAAGTGGTTTATATAACAGTACAAATGGACATTGAAAAATTAAAAACATTTTAAAATGCAATGACACGAATTCAGCACAATCATAAATGTAAAAGAAAGGAGAAGCATTGGTAGGTTTTCAAAGTCTTTTTAAAAGTGCCAAGAGCAGTTGTTTCCCTTAAATGTTGTGAAAGTAAATTCCACAATTTGGGCCTGTAATAACTAAAAGAAACACATTGCCGCGCCCACCATACAAATAAACAATGTGGGATCCTGGTTGGTGACACCCAGGCCAACTTATAGTCCAATCCCACCCTTTAGAAGTGACCATTCGTCTGCCGCAGTCTAATACCTATGGGCGTCACCTTGGCCCGGTCCAGGTGCTTGGATCCTCAGAAATGAGAATCCTGCAGGTTGGATCACCCTCAGGGAAATTCACCACATGGTCATAGTGTTGTAACTGACACCAGGGACGGATTATGGGTTGTGTGGGCCCCTGGGCAAAACGTTCGCGACCAACACTCTAAGAACTTGGATCTTGTCCTCTTACACAGATATCGGAAGTGCCACACACCCCTTTCCAGCAACCTCATAACCAACCATGCTCACCATGTCCGCCTACTAACTTCATAGAAAGAGTGAACAGAAATATGAATGGGATTCTTTGATCACTGCTTGGTTCATTTGCAAAGATTGCTTGCAACGTCAAGAGGACAGCTTTAACACTTGCCTGGAGAAGTTCACCCCAGATGCTGCAGATTCTTGCAGCCCCCCAGCTTATTCACTACCTGTACTATATCAGTGAGATTGGGTGGTTCACAACTAACTGGAGGATCAGCCTCAAGAACCGTGGACCCAGAGATGTCCAACATCCTAACCTGAGGATCAGTCTACTGAAAGTAGCCGGCCCAACAAGTCACAACTGTAGGGCGATCTGTAAGGACCATTCTATCATCTGCGACCCTCTGTGGAACAGGTTTGGATGTACATAATGCTTCAACTCCTTTGTAAGCAGGACGTGGGTCACTAGATCACAGATGGTGTGTCACTTGCTCACAGATTCCACTAACAAACACCTCCTTATCTGCCCTCTGCGCCCTCGCAGCTGTCCTTCTCAGTTCCTGGTACAGGCTGGGTTGCTGTCAAGCCATGTGATGTGACTCTTCTCAATAATATCCAGGGTGCCCTGGGAGATAAAGTACCTCCTTATGGAAACACCAGCAACATGAACACAGCCCTCAGAAACCTTCAGACTCCTATCATAGAATGTTACCAAGCACTTCTTTGTGCAGGTGAACATGTCAGCATCGGAACAGTGCTGGGACAAGGAGAGCCAGGAGCGGAATTAGCTTGTGCTACAGTATATCTAAGATGCAAACTCTTGCCCAGGAAGGTCCACTGCTCCTGCACTGAAAAGGAATGTCTGTAAGTATGTGAAGTCTTACTTTTATCCAACACCCCTGGGGCATTTTTCGGGGGTTAAGAGCCTTGTGTAGGTTAGGATACTGTACATATGGCTGAAATATCGTTGTTTCAAACCCCAGGGTCTGCAGGGTGATGTCACCATCGGGCCCCTGAGCGAGGCCCTTAATCCCCATTCGCTAGGGACCGGCTGACTCGGCTTCCCGAAATGTACGTCGCTCTGCATAAAAGCACCTGGCGAATAAAATAAAATATTGATCTGAGGAAGGAATGAAGACAGGCTTCACATTCAAAGTGCCCTGATTTTAACCTGCTCACATTGAAGCCAGTTCAAAGATGAGGAAAAAAATATGAGTAAAAGATGCAGGGTGTTTTTTTTAGACTGGGCATTGCGACAAATTGAAGAAAAGCTTTACTTCAGTGGTCTGTATGTTTCACATTCAAGCTAGAACACCAGCCGGAATGACATTGTGTTTTAAGTGACTGCGCCCTGCATTTCCTATTAATGCCCTTTCCATCTGAAATTTTCATCAAGGGTTTGTGTCCGGACGCTTTCAGAAATGCCGGAGCAACGGATTCCTGGAATCATACACTGTCTGCAGCCAATCATACAAAGAAACGAAGGCTGGATACATGGCATTCAGAGAATCGTTCCACGATTGGCATTGAGTGAAAGAGCTTGAAAGTGAACAAACAGGGGATGTGAGGCTTTATGAAACATTGAATAAACAATAAGAATTGTTCTTATTTGGAATATGGATTCCAAATCAGCATGAAAATATGCTTTCCAGGAATGTGCAGGCAGTGCCCAGCTTACAACTGAGATCAGATCCTGTGGGATCAGTCCGTCTTTAACTCAAATTTGTAGGTAAGTTGGAACAGGTACCTATGGGTCTTATTTTACAGTATATAATAATAATAATAATAATAATAATAATAATAATAATAATAATAATAATAATAATGCAGTAATAATGAAAGTAACTACACATGGCCACTCAATGTGTTCATGAGCGTTACAAAATAGTGTGGATAACCATTGTATTTAACTCTGCCTCGTGCCCATTGCTTCCGGGATAGGCTCTGGACCCCCCGCGACCCAGTAGGATAAGCGGTTTGGAAAATGGATGGATGGATGGATGGATGGATGGATGTGTTTACCTCAAACTTTCAATATAATAGACTTCACGGTAGTCCACTCGTAAGTGCGAGGTGTCTGTAAAAAAAGTTTCCCAAAACCGTTTGGTGAATCAGGAGAGTAGAAGATGCATGAAGGCATCTGTTACCCCTTTCATATCGTGGCCTTTCATGCCCTCTGACCTGTATTTCAAGGTGATCTTTTACTGAGGACACCCCAGCCTGTCCGCCCTTAGGGATGTTACATCTCAGAAGCTGTGGCGGTCCTGCATCGCAGTGAATCACATTTCAAATATGTAATCATTTAAATCCGCCGACTTGTAAGAATGTCTATAGCTAAGCTACGAAAGACTACAATAGCACTCGTGTTCTCGTCAGAGTCGTCGCTCGAGCCGCTCCTGTCTGCAGAGGGGAATGCATTTGGTATGAGTAAGAAATGAAAACAGCCCAGAGAGATATTCCCAGAGGAAATCGGCGTAACATGTTAGTCTGCGTAGCCACCCCTGCTAATTCACATTCACGTAAATGAAAACCTGTTCATCTTTGCTTTCTAAGCACTAGTGATTCATTACACAGAAACATCTGCCTCAGTCTGCCAGACGCTTCTGCCTATAATTGGTAAATATTTCAGCCTAACCTTATGGGTCACGTTTGTATTGACAGCTTTTAGCGTGCTGGGGATGCATACGGATCTCACGCAGTGTGTGATTGGGGTTCCAATCAGGCCTGCTTCAGCCGATGGGATTTTATCCCGGAGACAGTGACTGAAAAAGCTGAAGAAAGATACCTATTGACCCTACAAGAGACGTATTGACTCTGTGGGGGGGGGGGGGGGGGGGTCTGAACCATAATTGCTTAGGCACATTCAGAACATCCATTGTTTCACTGAATAACCCACTGTGCAATCCTATTTATTACTGAGCCATTACTACGGAGTTCCATGCAATACTTAATCTTATCGTATCTTATCTATCTGAACATTCGCACTTAGTGAACAGGCCACTGAGGCACGTTATAGGTAACAACATCACCAGTGGAGGAGGTGACTATAAGGACAGCAACACGCTCAGTACTGAAGAGAAACATCAGTTACACCCAAAATCACAGAAAAGTACTTATTTAATGTGCGGCCGACATTTTTATCATCAAAGGTGCGCAAGTGAGGCATTATTGCTACAAAGTTAACATGACATGAGAGTATGAGAGACACAAGATAAGACAGATACAGTACAGATTTAGTAAGAAGTCTTTATTAATTGCGTAGCACACATTACTGGAACAAGTTATATTACACATGCTTTATAAAATGCAAAGACTTTGTTTTGCTCCATTTGGACTACTATACATCTAAAACCATTTTTTTTTGCTATCATAATATGCATAATAATTCTGTTGGCTGGGATTAACCTGTTTGTTTCACAGGGTGAAGAATGAAACAGCTGCTCACAGCAGTTTTGAGGGATTAGAGGCATCCATGCTGCCCCTACACTCAGAAATCTCCTGCCAAATCCATCCAGCTAACTTTGTTTATGCATAAAATGCAGCCCCCTTGGTCAGGGCCAGCCAGGTTACGGGTATCAGCGGCTTCTGAAAAATCACCCAAACCTACCTGTCCCTGTCTACTGCCTTGCATGTGTGCTCCTCCATTAGGTCCCAAATGGGACCACTCCCCCCCCCCCCCCCCCACCCGTCTGCCTGGCTGTGGTCAGGCATTCTTATCTACAGACGTGACACTAATGTGATGACAGAACTGACCAAAGGCGGAGAGGTAAGGAGCTGTGAGCTTCTGCTCTTATAGTTTTGCATGTGGAGCCGAAAACCTGTTTTCCATGATGGAAGTTGACACCCCCTCCCCCCACCCCCACCCCGTGAGGAGTTGCCGCTGAGCATTTGTCCTGAACTATTTTTGAGTGCCGCTGGAGGCTCCCAACTCACAACTACGTCAGCGGTGGCCATTAAGAAGCGTCTTCCATGAATCTGGCTGATTCCTCTCGACAGATATTACTAGTCACTGATTATACCTGTTCGCCTCTTGCATGTAGAGCTATCATTTTATAGGACAATCATAAAACTGACGAAAAAAAGGTAAAGTTTGACCTAATGCAATTTTATTTTTACTAATAAAAGCTCATCACATGCTATACGTTGTGTAAGTGACATGTGTTTTATGTTTTTTGGTCATTATAGCTGTAAGTAGAAACGCTACTTAACAGAGACGTCACACTCATTCGTCACCTGTCCCCTCAGTCCACAGATAGATGCCATCGTCAAGCATAACAACATTAGCTTATTCCTGAGCTATAACAGGATGCCTGTCTTATTAGACTTCCTTCGCCCCAAGGTTCGAGCAGCACTAAATGCCCTGTATTACCTTGCTTTCTCTGCTACATTTCTCTTTTGTGACTGATTACCAAACGGACGGATGATGTTAAGGGCGGCGAAACAACGCTTTACGTTTAGTCGAAGAAAAAGCACCGCATTCATCATAAGAATATATCCCACCGGCATCATAATCTGCATATTTTCACATAATTCCTTTTTAGCTCGGATGGTTTCGTACATTTCCATGAAGGTTTCTAAATCGGTTTCGGAGACATGATATTGTTATCTGCATGCCGGGTTAGTGAGTCTTAGTAGGACCTCTGGGCTGGAGTTTGCATGAAATGACTGTAGCCCTGCTGAGCTCTCTGACACTGCAGATGATGCTCTCAACTGTGAAATGTCACTCATTAATACTACTCAGTTAGTTAAAGCACCATTTGTTATATTTCATCTAGTTTGAAAAAAATCTATAAAACACGCATAATATTGACTATACAGACAATATTATGTGCATATCGGACTCCTTACACCTCAGTATAAATTTTATTTTCTATTCATTTCATTCTTAATAGACCTTGGCAGAGACATTGACTGCAATAGTCTTGAAGAGCCATATTCCAGAGTAGATCAGCAGTTGTCTAGCTGGTATCTGGATCCAGGACACTGGTATCTTTCCTCCAGTACTGCTCTGGAATACAGCCCGTCTACCTGCAGGCTGAGAATTAAACAACTCCATCACCAAAGGGCTCATTAGGATTGCAGGAGTGGGGTGGAAATTCAAATTGAGTGCTTCATCTTGAAGAGCTCATATCCAGGCCAGGTTTGCAAGAAGGATGCTGATGAGGTGAGCTGGTTGGTGTTCTATCCTCCCGCCAGGGAAACATCTCAATATCCATATTCCACCAAAGACCAAACTGCAAAGTCCTTCAGGTCAAGGTGATAAATGTGTACGGCAATGTCCTGTGTGAGATGAGGAACTCTGCAGTATGTGCATGAGGAGCACTGCAATACCTGCATGAGGAGCACTGCAATACCTGCATGAGGAGCACTGCAATACCTGCATAAGGAGCTATCCTTTACCTCCCTGACAGCTGAACACAACCTGTAATAGCAGACTGCATTGCCTCAGGTCTTTGAATACACAGCTCATGAACTGAAGACAAACTGACCCATTGTGGGCAGACATTAAGTTGAGGCTGCTGCTGTGTACTGCAGTGTTCAGCTGCAGAAATGGCTGAGCAGCTAGTAACGTGTGGAAGACCAAAAGGCATCAGACTAAACTAACATTTCCCGAATGAAGCCCAGGACTTGCCTGTGAATCCTACTGCAAGAGAATATAGCTGAGCAAAGTGTTTACAGAACTCTGCTCAGTTTGATACATAGCGGTTTATAGATTAGTTTAGACATGGCATTCATGGAAAGTGTGACCAAAATGCCATTTAAAAACAGGGAAAACTATTAGCAGTATAACTAAATTTGGATACTTTGGGTGAATACCAGCTGAAAACTTAAGGGCAGGGGCTTTTCAGGTTGGACCGATGGGTTACTGGATATAAAACTGTCTAGAGTCACAAGCTCAGGGAAGTATATAGGAAATGAGTTGCATGCAAGTGTTGCAGTGCGGCGTTTATAAGACACTCGCGACCTAGAAAATCGTACCATACATTGAATCTTAAGAAGCATCAAGGAACAAACGTGTTCTAGCTATTCACATGTGAAATTCTTCCCTTTTCACCAGAAAACAAGGACCAAGATTGGTAGTACTTTAATAGAGACCATTAACCAACGTATTCTAACACAACCTACACATTTTGTAAGACTGCACGAAAATGCACATGGCCTTTTTCCAAGAATTTTGTGTAATGATTAATCCCCAAAGACTGAATAACCAAGAGCACAGAGCTACACTCTCAAATGCATGATAATTGAGCACTCCTAGCAGATGACCTTCTGCGAAGATTCTATGGGCGATTGTGTGCATGCATGGATGTCCATTATCAATGCTGAAAGCTCCAAATACTCCTTAAAGTACTCATTGTTTAAAAAGAGAATCATACTCCTATTATTACTAAACATTACGCAGTCATTTCATAGAGGAAATATATAAAAAAAGTGACAAGTGATATAGTTCAACTGGGTACTTTTGATGCGTTGAGACCAAATATCTCTCTTGAATACGAAATGACTCAGTAACTGTCCGTGCTCTTACATGATAGGGAAATGTTTTAGCATGTCACTCTCAAATAATTCTTATGCTATACATAATCCTCCTGCTTTTCCTGTACAGCCTTGATGGTCCCTGTGCACCATCCTATACGTAAGTGTAGCTTCTTCTCTGGGAAGCAGAAGTGATGGACCAGAAGTTCTCCTCATCCATCTCTTTTACGGTAGAACCCTATAGTGCCACGGCATGTGGAACGAAGGCAAAAAGGGGTCTTATTCAGCTAAAAGGAAGCAGGGACACAAATGAGACTGCGAGGGGTCAAAACAAGAAGGACCGTATGGAGAGGGACACAGGAGGAGCAACATCAATGACAGGACTGCAGCTGACGAGACAAACGGGAACTTATATACAAAGACCAACAAGGGGTGACAAGTAACTCATCAGGGCCACTTAAAGGAGGAGAGGGAGGGTCAGGCGGACAGGACGAGCTGGACTTAACACACAGCGCCACCTCCAGAGCTGGAGTGGGACTGAGTTCCACCCTGAGAAGGTCACACCCCCAACTGACTTTTGTTTCCCAACCCTCATCACCAACCCCCAACCAGGATGCCCCCCCCCACACTGACACTGGCTATATTGCTCTTACTTGTAACTCAGTAAACACATCAGAAGGCAGAGTAGTACTCACTGGTACTGAATTGTAGTGAGTGTTACTGAGTGCTTATGCATGGCACAAGGTAAGTGATACTGAGTAGTAATGTATGGGGCTGGGTAGTTTTGAGTGGTAATGAGTAGTAATACATGTTACTGGGCAGTAGTGACTGATACTGAGTAGTAGTAAATCATATTAAGTAGCATTGAGTGGTGCTGAGTCATAGTGTGTAGTACTGATAGATATTGAAAGGTACTAACTAGTATTGAGTAGTAAAGAAAAGTAATAGGTAGTACTGTGGTATTGGGTAATAGTGAGTGTAATATAAGGAAGGTGCGGGGTGCTTTGTACGAGATTGATAACATACTCAGTTTCTTGGTGGGGGCCGTCTTTCTGATCTTTGCAGATTTGGTGACAAGCTTAGGAAAGATTGTGGCATCACTGCGAAAGTTAGTAAGCGATCCACACATTCCGCATCGTTATATACATCCGATAGAATCTGCCTGAAGCGCTTTGCTTATGAGCAAGGAACCGATTAAAAATGTTTCACCTTTAATATCACGCTGACATTACCATTTTAAAAGATCCATACGATTTCAAAAACCTGTAAAATGGGGCACTGTTGTGGTAACACAAAATAATTGCTATTTCACTGATATTTCTATTTGCAATTCTTCTAATTATTTAAATTTATGCTATTAAGCATTTAGTAGACGTACTTATTTATATGCATCGTATGTTACAGCGCTGGTCAGGCTGAGTCATATTTTTTTAGCCAGCCCTTGTCCTTCTGGCTGGATGTTCTGGGTGTGAATGATTGGGGAAGAGGACACAGAATTCATATCACCTTGCATCTGAGCCAGAATTTATTTGCCTCCTGGGTGGGTGTCAGTGGGTAAGATTTGGTCACGTTAATTCCTAGTGTATGTCACATCTGTCCAGCTCCTGCAAACCAAGGAGAGGAACCTCCCTGATGCTCCCTGATGTAACTGAGAGGTCCAGCCAACAGGTGTCTGCTGTTGCCCTTTGAAAAACTGAATGCATCTGAAATTGCGTAAGGTGATGACACTTTCAAAGTTCCATTTTAAGTTCAGTTTATTATTATATAGTGCCTTTCACAACACAGTCACCCCGAGGAACTTACCATGTGTGCGGCAATCCAGTTATAGCAGGTGCTTAACAACCTGCCCCTACCGCTGTTGCTGGGGTAAACTATGGTAAAACACTGAAACATACAGGTAATCTCACAAATCATGGAGATTAAATATATATAATTTATTAATTCATTAATTAATATATATATATTTAACATGTATTAAACCCGACTCAAATATATAAGCATAATAAGCAAACACATTTTACAAATTAATGGCATAATTAATGGCAATAAAAGAGATATGGAATATATAGAAGTGTTCAGGGCCTACGGGTTATTTATTATTAGGCATACGTCAGTGTACCCAGGTGCAGCCAGTCTAGATTAGATTATCTTTGATTTTTAATTGACGTCCGTGACAGTTGGAACCAAGCAGTGAGGCCATATTTATGAAGATGGGTAGAAAAGACCAGAATATGGATAAGATGCATTTTATACATACAAAAGTCAGTCATGCACATATTACAATATTGGTATTCTGTGCTGAGTGCGGCAACGGCTCTTTATGACTCATCCCATCGTAAGTCCGCCGGAGACGCGCTTCATTCAGGTGTCTACCCATTCAGGTCTGCGCAGACGCAAGATCTGAGCTCACTGCGTGACACTTGTCGCACATCTTGACTATAAAACAGCGATTCATTCTTTAAAGAAGCCCTTTCACCGATTTCTTTATAGACTATAAGAAAACGTGGAAGAAGGAAGCATCTCAGTAGATACACGCCATCTTCCAGGGACAGGCTCACTGACCCGGCGCAGCTCAGGTACTCCACAAACTTGTTGGCTTGTTCTGAATGGTACTCCACAAATTAAGTGATGATAACGGTGATGGTCCTTCGGACGGTGTGCAGTATGCGCAGAGTGGATATCTATATGCAGATATATGTGTAGAGTGCCGTAATGAACTTAGAGTAATTTAGGGTATAATAAAAGGCTCAGTTTCTCTTGCAGCAGTATTTCTTGTAAAAACTTGTCAACCGTTTTCGTGAGCTTTTACGTTGTTCAGAAAAATGTCCGTAATAAACTTATACTTTTTTTCCAACACTAAATAACCTTAAAGATGTTACTTTTTTAATTTTAAAGTGCCTCCAGAATTCTGTTTTGTTTCCAGTTTTGAATAAATAAACGGTATTATTGACATAGCGATAATTGTTTAACTGATATAATCCATAAAAACTTTTTTATTTAATTTCCCCGTCCAGGCTGGATTTTGTAAATGCCGATCTGGCACCTAACCGTGAGTATAAAGTGCGCTAAACTGCTTCCTCCTCAGATCCCCGCTGACCTCCTGATATGAAGCTCCATCTACTTGTGTCCATCGCGGTCCTCCTAGTCGCCTTTCTGCCCCGGCATGAATGCAGAGCCATCGAGCCCCCCGGCGCCCTGCCGGCTCCTGCCCACCAGTCTGCTCCACAGCAGCAGCAGCAGCAGCATCTTCCGCTTCTGGTGCGTCTCGGATCGGAGTACTTCGTCCGGCTTGGAGACGGCGGTCGCGGGCAGCCAGTCATTCCGGTGTCGTCCGCCGACGCGACCGTCAAAAAGGCGCTTGATCTGCAGTTAACGCAGCGCCTCCTGCAGAGCAAGGTCGACAACCTGAGCCGGTTTGCCGGCAGCCTCGCCGAGCCGGAGGAGAGGGCAAAGCGCTCTGAGGAGCCTCCCATTTCACTGGATCTAACTTTCCACCTGCTCCGAGAAGTGCTGGAAATGGCCAGAGCGGAGCAGCTGGCACAGCAAGCCCACAGCAACAGGAAAATGATGGAAATCATCGGTAAATAAGCGTGACCGACATCCATCTGCCAAAGAAAGTTTAACATCCAGCACAAACACACTATATTACATACCATAGTGCTGCTGTATCTATTTTCGTTCGTCCAATTATTTATCTATTGCCTTATTTATTTTATAGCTTTGACTATAAATCTGGATTTTTATTTCGCTTGGTGGTAATCAGATTGTGTGCCAAAATGCAAGAAAACTGTCGTCAATTTGTATAACTGTTGTAACAGTGCTGAAAGTGTAGCATTTACACAGAATCAACCTATACTTTGTCTTAAAAGACCATTTATTTTAACTAGATTGTAGAAACCCCACAAAGAGCCTAACTGAACAGCTCTTCCTGAAATTCAGTTCTACTGTACTTTACCTTGTTTAAGTTTAATAATAAACACGATATGAGCAACGAGTCATTTTTGTTGTGCCAGAGAATATCTATTTATATATTTTCAATAAAAGCTTACCTTCACATTCAGTTGTGTAGATTCTTCCATGTTAAGCTTCCAGCATGTTAATGTTGTACGCAAGCGTTAAACTAATCTGTTAAATAAATATTTCAGTTTCATTTATGTTAATACGCTGCAGTGAGCGCTGCTCTCTTGCGCTTTGTGGCTAAAACGCAAATGTGTGATCTTATGTTTAATCCCTCTTTAAAAGAAAGAACGTCAGATATTAAAAAGGTAGAACGGAAGATAGGCTATTTAAGGGCCCGAAGAAGGGATCTCGTGTGATTTCCTCAATGATTACACCTATTAAAATAAATCGTAAATGACGCGACGAGAGTTATAGGTGCTTGTGCATCAACATTTAACTACGCTGTAATTAGTCTACCTGAACTCCCTGGATATTAAATAACGCACGTATCATTTAGTCAGGACCAAAAAATAGTGCATACACAAAAGCCCATGACGTTAAATAATAATAAAACATTATTATTATCATCGGCCAAACCAATAGTTATATTGATCTGTGCGGTTCAAAGATAAATACTTTTGCTGAATCTAGCATTACTTTCTAATATCTCGTATATCCAAATCATTTAATGTTACAGGGAGCTTGAAGACGGACGGGGGCAACAAAACACTTGAATGGAAAAATACCTGTGTGCACAGCCGGACTAAATGCAGTGCCGCAAATAGGCTGGGAAGAGCGTAGGTGCCTGGTGTCTTCAGAAATGGGGCTGCTGTGACTCTCAGTGCTGCTATAGCCTCCATCATTAACAGACCCAAACCAGCCCTTCCGCAGTTGAACTTAACGTCACGCTGATCCCGCTAAATGCTGGCTCTCATCCTTTCAGCACCTGAATATTTTAAAAACAAATGCATAAATAAGAAAAGTGTGTTAAATCTCTTTTCCATTTCGTGGTCTGAGTGTTCTCTTGAACCCCTACTCTGGACTATCCGTGAAATCTTGAATAAATTTCAACGATAAGACGATACATTAATTTGAGCATGTTCTTTAATCGATACTTTTGACCTTGAAATACGTAAAATCCACCTTTCATGAACACTTGTCCAGGACAGGTTTAGAAAGAGCGTGAAGTTTATCCCCAGTAAACCCAGTGTCACGTCCCGTTCGTTCGACCCTCCTGTGTGCCACGCCCCCTCATTTACCTCAAGTGGGATCCTCTTGTTATCAGCTGTTTCTAGTTAAGTTTAATTAGTCTAATGTATTTAAGTGCTTTTCTGTGCACGTTTCCCCAGTCCGGTCATTAACGTCATAACGTCGCTTCTGCCTGTTCCGGGCGCCCGTGTGCGTTTTACCCCGAATAAACCCCGTGTCTAACGTGTGGTCCTGACACTCAGGGGTGTGAGGTGCATTCCAATGGCAGACACGCACCAATTTGCCTCCTCACTAGATGAAAGCAGCGTACATACATCGGCAGATCATGCAAGCTGCACACACACTGAGTCAAGCCAATTAACAGTTCAGGAGTTACGAGGTTTTAGCGCCTCCAACTGAGTGACTATGGCATGTCGTAAAACCAGCTGCAAAAATGAAACAAAATGCAATAAGACTTTTTACAAGGAGATGTGACACCTTGCAGCCTGTGAATTGCAGGCCATGATGATTTACATTTATTCATGCAGTTGATACCATAATCCGAAAGACTGGGACAGATAGTCCCTGGGATGACTGCGGGTTAAGGGAAAATCACAGGATTTAAACTAGCGACCTTCCGGTCACAACTAGTGTCTCAACCCACTGAGCCACCGACTGCCCTCCTGCCTTGCTTGTGAACCATACGTACTGCAAAGGGTACAGAGATACCTGGGTAAATAACTCTCCTGCGGTATCATAGGCAACAATTACATAGCTATTGTGCAATATCTTTCAGGTTAGGAAGCATTAAACAGTGTTAAATTAGTGCATTAATCAGCCCCATTTAGTCATTACGCTCTGGGTGTGATGCAGGTAGTAATAACAGAGTGCTGCGGTGTACGTGAGCCTAGGTGGTACTCGGGGAATATTACAGGAAGGTCGAGGGCTTTATGTCACACTGAAAAGCCACTCAGTGCTGCTCCGGTCATAACACAGAGACCGGAGGTGGGAGTGCAGTGAGGGCGTCCGCAGCAGGTGTCAGGGCAACACAGCTCCCGTCCGCCACCTTTCCCTCATCCCTCTGTCATCCTTTGCTTCTGCCCCCAGGTCATACACTAACAAAGGTGTCAAAGGTCTGCAGCTGTCTATGAGCGGCAAGCACTTCAGTTCCGTTGTGTTGATAACAATCTGTCTGCGGCGCAGTTGATGTTAGTTGTTTTGCTAGGATGTCCGCCCCAATCACTGCGCTGATTTGTTATTTTCTACATGTTATTAGCTGAGCTTGTTGTCACTCAGGAGCTATCCAGTCATTTGTTTATATATATGGGCCCGCCCCTTTGATGCCCATAGTTGTGATTGGAGGAAATTCCCTTTTAGGCCACAGTTATTCCTTACCTGTAAATACTTTATTGTATTGACATATTATTGTAATGTCCATATACAGCATATTGTAATTGTTGAATAATGTATGTAAGATGATATGGAATATGTATATCTACTTCCATTTTAGAAGCATGTGTTCACGCATACTGCACGCTTAAACATACACACAGAGCTCATAGCAGAAGTTGATGAGTCTCTGCTTGAGCATAATAAAGAGCAGTTACAACAAAAAAAAAACCTCCTTGTTCTGATCGAACCACCGGCAGCAACTGTCAACCCACCACTAGCACCTAAGATCCAGCTGGCAGAGTCTTGAACGCCGCATAACGCCCTGAATATGCATGAAGCGGCATCTTCGGGAAAATGCCACAAATGGAAACAGAGGAAAGTAAAACTTCCCGATGCAGAGGGACATTCGGCGCATTTATAAATCTGCCTTTGTTACTGTGGAAATGCGGTAAATATGGGTTAGTGCACAGGATACCTGCGAGAACATCTCCTCTGCATAGTAATGCGCATCAAAGATGCTAGCTTTGCCTGGGGGGGTCAGTGAGAGCCATTTTCCCCATCCCCAATTTCATGCTACACTCAGGGGGGTCCGGAACCTGATGGTTATGTACCCAGGGCCAGTCAGTCCACCTGCTCTGACTTACAGGAGGAGGTTAAATTAAGGAGAATGGCATAAATGTGAGGATTCAAAGACTGCTTGTTTCCCTTAGCCTCCGTGGTACCTGCACTTTATAGATGCGCTACTTCACTTCATCAGCCACTCACTGGATACCAGCCAGCTTTTCACTGTCTGTATTGTTCTGCACTGCGTGTATCGTCTTTAGTCTGTCATACACGAGGCATTCCAGTGCACCCAGCACAGCAAATAACCAGAAGCATCGACCATATCTTGATGATTTTCCTCCATCACTGGCATCAGCAACAGTCCCACTGCAAGACAGTGTTTTTTTCAACCTCCAAAGCAAAACTGATTTTTATTTTTAAAAAGTTTTATTTCAGACCCAACTTAATAGTAATAGTTGCATTACTTAGTAGCGGTGGTTCTCTATTCCATCTTGGACTGAATATATCAGAATTTTTTTTGAGATCTGAATTCAGCATTTATTTGTAACTCACTAGCATGGCGATCTCTGCTTTACACTATAGCCATAGTGCCGTAGAACCCAAACACAGTCTCTGCTGAACACGGAAGTGCTCAGAATTTACTTGTACTGGTAGAAACACGAACACCACAACATGGCGGTCTGTCGGAGCCAAAATGATCAGATGTTAAGCCTTCACTCTACTTTAAAAAGGCCGAAAGTGACACTATCGATTGCTTTGGATGAACATTCCTTTGGGAGCCTTAAATACTGTACTTTAAGCTTCACAGGAAAGAAAATGCGATGAAATATGTAAACATTTATATTTCATTTATTGCAGTAACTGTCCGTATTGCACCTGTGCAGTATATAAAACATATTCAAGCATCCATCTGAAGATGGGAATGGGAATCCCATGGGGCAAATAGATACCCCATCAGAGTGGACCCAGTTAATTTGCATCTTCTTGCATCTCACTTGGGCCAGGCTGTAGCTCCTGCGCTCCGAGGATGGGCTCCCACTTCCACCCAAACCATGCCCGCTCCTTCTTCCTGCATTCTCTCTATCCCCCTCCTCATCTTCTGCAAGGAGTCGTGTACCCAGCAACAGTCTGACTAAAAAAATCCCAAACGCTGTATCTCACTAATAATCTAGCATCAGGCTATGCAGTGCTGTCAGTGACTTTCAGCAGAATGCCTGGCCTTCATGACTCTGACAGTCCTGACAGGTCCGGAATTCTCCGGAAGCTTGTGCCTCTTTCTCAACGCCGACGCTGGAGTGACCCGGACACCCGTAGCCGAGCTGCGCTCGATCCCGGCTCGTGCTGAGCAGCTGTGACCTTGTTCTTGGTCATTACGCCAACCTGGATTAAGCTGATGCTGGAGACGAAGGAAAATCTCTGCACACTCCTGCAGAAGGGGGTTGCATTCTGTGCAAGAGAAGAAAGACGGATTAAAATTAAGACAGCTCACAGCGCCAGTTATGGGAGACTGGCACCTTCTTCAGTAAACATGATGCAAAAAGATCACCTTCACCGCAGTATTTGGGACTCCATCCATCCATCCATTTTCCAAACCGTTTATCCTACTGGGTCGCAGGGGGTCTGGAGCCTATCCCGGAAGCAATGGGCACAAGGCAGGGAACAACCCAGGATGGGGGGCCAGCCCATCGCAGGACACACTCACACACCATTCACTCACACATGCACACCTATAGACAATTTAGCAAGTTCAATTAGCCTCAGCATGTCTTTGGACTGGAGTACCTGGAGGAAACCCCACGACGACATGGGGAGAACATGCAAACTCCACACACATGTGACCCAGGCGGAGACTCTAACCCAGGTCCCAGAGGTGTGAGGCAACAGTGCTAACCACTGCATCACCATGCCGCCCTGTATTTGGGGCTATCTTAGGATATAAGACTCAATACTTTTATTGATCCTTACAGGGAGATTCTCTTTTCACCTGTTTTCTGTAGGTGAGAGCAAGCTGGCTGCGAAGGACAGCCATCCACAGCAGCACTAGGCAGCTGGAGGTTAAGGACCTTGCTCAAAGACCCACAGATGTGCCAAGGCTGGGCTTGAATTGGCAACCTTCTGATCAGAGGGTCAGATTCATAGCCCATTGAGCTACATGCTGCCCCCAGCGGGATGTGGCTACGTGGTAGCAATATGATTTCAAAATGCTCGATTTAAATAGCATTCTACCAGTTACCAGGTCAGTTCCATGTAAAGACTTCTACCTGTATTACGCACATATCTTTTATTAACTTATATGGAATTAAGGAGGAAAAGGCTTCTTTTGTCTTGTAATATCTTCACATTTTGCACCATGTGCCAGTAGAAAGTTCTTTATAATTCAGGTCTGAGACTTTTCCTGACTCACAGTGGGGATGCGTCGCCATTTCTTGCCGTCTCCCTGCCATCACCATCATTTTTTTGCTCCTACAGCATTGTGCAGCATCACCTACTGGTGAAACGCCTCTCACGCGCACGTCTGCCTCCTGCCACTCACATGGTCGTAAAGATTCTATTGGCTGTAACTGACAGCAGCTGAGAGAGCTCTGCGTGGTCTATAAAGATTTCTTTGGATAATGCAGAAAATGCACGAAAATGTGTAGAATGATGTAGAAGACAAGAGAGGTGTGCTGAGGAGTTTGAAAGGAAATCTTAGAACGTTTCACAATGTACATGTTTTTAGGCAGTGCCCCACTCTCTGGGAATGACTCCCGGCACCAGCAGGGGGCGCTTTGCGCTGTTCCTTGAGATTATATTCATATTGCCTGTCAGC
The DNA here is from genome assembly GCF_023856365.1 of Brienomyrus brachyistius. Taxonomy (NCBI): domain Eukaryota; kingdom Metazoa; phylum Chordata; class Actinopteri; order Osteoglossiformes; family Mormyridae; genus Brienomyrus; species Brienomyrus brachyistius. Next base: position 19,623,933 of record NC_064547.1, on the reverse strand, counting down.
CATGATCTCAGGGTAGCAGAGGAACTTCAGCTGTCTGCTCTTTGGCTCATCCCCGTGAGCTGTGACAGGGACAGACCCTCCCTTTGTGGATTACATGCCAAGGGGCAGGGGGTGCTGGTGGGGGGTGTGAGCTGCAGCAGGAGATCTGACTGCTGTATTTAGTCAATTTATTACAATGAATAAATATAATTGTCTAAATATTGCCGAATTCACCAGCACCATTGAGTGTCTAGATTGAAGGAGATTGTGTGAACAGGAAACCTTTACACAGCTTTATTACAATTCAGTGCTGTGTTTCCCAGCACACCCGAGTCCACTGTCAAGATGATTTGTAGCGCTACACAAATGATATTAATTTCCCAAGCAAAATGGCCAGGTTCTGTCCGTTATTCAAGGATTTGTATCACATTTGTGATGGCCAAAATATTAAATTAGCAGCCAAACGATTGTTCACATGATATTAATAATAATGTATCGAGGAAATAATATACATCTATACTTATTATCTCAATTTTACGAGCTTCCTAAAGAATTCCTCTTTGGGGGAGGAGGGGGGCAGCGTGTAGCTCAGTGGGCTAAGCCTCTGTCCTTGTAATCAGGAGGTCGCAGGTTCGAAACCAGCCTCAGCACATCTGCGGGTCCTTGAGCAAGACCCTTAACCCTGGGCGCCGCGACCAACCTCGCGATCAACTTACTCCACAAAGGGAGGGAGGCGTAAAGATAATTTGCCTACAGTTGATCAATAAAGTATCAATTATTCTTTCAAACATCTCTTAATTGTATTGTATTCTTATATTAAGTAATATTCAGCAATTTCTGTTGCCGTTCTTCTTTCGATAGCTCAGTTGGTAGAGCGGAGGACTGTAGAGCCGTATTGTCATCCTTAGGTCGCTGGTTCGAATCCGGCTCGAAGGAAAAGGCGCATTTTGACGTCATCGATGCATTTCAACGCTGGTGTGACTGAGAAAATTTATACTGTCAGATGAACCCGAGGCAGCTACAGATGGAAATGTCAGCTTTGTAGAAAACTCAGCGTAGTAAACTTTATAGTATGTACCTGTGCGTCTTTCCTGATCTCTGTTTCACTGAGAGCTGCCTAGCTGTTATACTCACGAGATTAACGTCAGAAAAACACAAGCCAAGAATACTACAACTCACAGTGAAACTATTAATGATCAACAAAAATAAAACATATCGATTTCCTAAAAGTCCCGTGTTAAAAGCCAGTATGCTAAATGAATACTGTCCGATAGGAATTCACTTTATTTAATTTAGCATTTATAATACCTCAATAGCTTCCTTATAGTTAATGAAGTTCACATTTAATATGGTATCTGAGAATTTGACATACATCTTCTATATTTTTAAGATATTCTATCTTTTTAAGATATTATTGTAACTTTGAATTGTATGCGATAAATAACCATATACAAAACCGCAAACACCATGCATCAATAAATCTTCAAAAATGCTTTTATTTGTCTTGATACATCAGATAACAGACTTTACTCTTTATATTCTCTTATAAAGTTCCTTTTCCAGTCGTTATTTATTAATGCTAAGTCACAACAAAATATCTCTAGGCAACCAGGAGAAACGTGAAAATGCAGCCAAACGTCACCGCATGATGTCACACACGCATCCCTATTTACAAAGCCCGCCTCCCAGTGGCCCCGCCCTCTCAGGTGTAGGTCCGGTGTCCGTCACCGATCAGCTGGGTCTTCTCACTCGCGCTCGTTGGCTGCATCACAATGGGCGTATCGCCATCTGAAAATATTGTTCCCAGAAAAATTAAATTCATTCTGCTTGAGAAGACAACAACAATAACAATAATAATAAAAATAAAATGTTGAGCCATTTCGCCCTGAACACAGTGATATTTAACTATTTCTATTTAGGCATATTACAGTCAAATTCACAAGCTACAAACTCAAATTTAACACAGAAGATGGGGGCTGATCACTGTGAGGTTTACAGGCATTCAAGCTTCTCCATTGACATCCCCTCCCCCTGCACATATTTGTGGAATATAGACCTAACATTGGTTTTAATTCTCTTTTATTCTCCTGTTTATTTTTCAGCTAAAAAAAAAAATCTCAAGTGCGGGATTGGCAACTTTGGTCAGCTGACTGGCACGAGGTTTTCAATTCGAGACAAGTCTGCGCCCACATTTACGTGTATGTAAGAGTAACGTATTAATAGTATGTAGGGTTTGCAAACTACCCCAATATTTTGTTGTAGCTGATTTTAGGTTTATGATGGAATAATATAAAAATATTGCTGCATGATTTCTTGCGTGAGCGTGACAGTCTGAAAGCGTGAGGGTCGCGCCGCATGCGTGAGAGCTGGCAGCTCTGCGAGTGACCCTATCAGGGGAAGAGCTCCTCGCCGGTGGTCCTCAAGATATTTAACTTTGAGACCCCTGCCGTAAGGCATCTAGGAGTCTGACATGCATCATAAAAACATTAACTGCACATAATCACATTCCTTCCTGTAATTTTTTCTACAACAGTTCTATCCTTGTCCTGTGCGAATGTTTGTGTGTGAAAGCATTCAATAATATTTAAATCTCTGCTTCTAAACATTAGAACCAACGATCATGTAAATGAAGCTGGCCTTACCGGGACACAGAGAGGATTAAAGCTGATTTTATTTCTGCGATTTCAGCTTTGCAATCATTACTGTTTTAACAGGAGTTGCAGTACAATTCCTCAGTCCCTCAGAACAAATATGGCTTTTCTCTTATTAATAGCATTTATAATACACATCCAGGTGCGGATGTGCTGAACTTGGTGTGTCTGATCTTTCACCACTAACCTGCAGCTCTACCGTTTAGGAGGCTACTGCGTGCGAATTCCACAATAAACGCAGCAGCGTAAGCGAGTGCTTGACTTCGTTAGCAGACCGTATCTCATGACTCGTTCTATTATTAATGTGTGAGGGCGGAGGACTTTTCTGACGTGGTGAACACTCTTCTGGGCATTTTTTACATTTGCTGCTGCAAACATCTCTCTTCACATCTGCTGTGGGACTTAATCATAGGCAGAGCTGTGAAGGGGAGCGTGTCGTTCTCCTCAAGCAGAGGCTCGCCAGTTCTGAGGACATGAAAGGCACTGCACTGACCAAAAATAACCCGCACGAAGACACATTTTGGGAAATGACTCACACCCACGGTAATTAGTGGTTTGTGGAGATTAATGCAGACGAGGAAAAAATACACACATTGTCACACTGACAAAGGAAAAGGCTAATATATAATGGTTATTGTTTTTGTTAATTAACCACTGTATTTATCTGAGATTAAGACATTGGGACACGTCTACAAAATCTAAAACGTCACCATGCTGGGGGGGGTGGGGGGGGTGGGGGAGGGATTCAGCTACTTGTCCTCACACCCCCAGAGGATTTTCTCTCCCTACTTTTTAGTTCCCTCCCTCCACTTCCCTGTTCCATGCCCCATTTTGTATAAATTATATAGTAATGGATTGCCACACATTCTTATCAAGTGCTTTGGTGTGACTGTTATGAGGGATGCTATATGAAAATAATAAATATATGATTATCTGTCATAACCTGAGGCCTTGTTTTAAGCCACGGTGGTGTGAAAAGGCTGTCCTCTTTGGAAGCCTCTGTAAAATGTGACCTGGAAATGCATCCACCCGATGGACCCTTCATAGCCCAAGATATCCCAAGATTCATTGCGGTAAAGTAGGCGTGTCCTGGTTAGATGATAGGAGGGGGCACTTCGTGACTCAAGGGCAAAGGCGGGAACAGCTGGTGATTTGACAGCGTTTTCCATTCGACCCACGAAGAACGCATCCCACAAGTCTATCTTCAAAGACTGCGTCCTTTGACGGATTCATCTCTGGAATTCAGACACAGCCTATGTTCTCTGTGCCCTCTGTCCCTTTGTTCTTTCTACAGACGCTCTTCCTGAAGGGGATTGACCAGTAAAAGCACAGCGTCGGCTAGGAGAAGCCCTGGAGTGGTCCCCGATCCTAGAATGCCGTGCATCAGCACGGAACCCTTCCAGCAGATTCTGCTTCCCATAGGTCACCTTACCTCGTGCATGCCGGTCCCACTTACCCCTTTCCATGTCGGTACGGATCTGTTCCTCCAGGTCCTCCGGGGACACGTAGCACTCTTGCTGCTCTTCCTCCCCTGGGACCCGGGGCTTGCATTTCCCGCAGCAGCAGTTGCAGCAGCAGCACAAACAGCAGCAGAAGTAGCAGCCCGTCAGCAGGCCGCAGATGGCGAAGAGACCCTGCAGACGCATGTCGGAGCTGTCAGTTCGCACGCTGTCAGTGCTGTTCTCTTCTGGAGGGACTTCTGCCAGTTTTGCTCAGATGCATGTTTGGTTTAATGAGGGAATGGTCATTGAGGGACTGTCAACCCATTAAGTAATATAAGCAGCCGCCTATGGCGCCATCTAGTGACGGGGCACCAACTTAGCAAGCCAATTTCACTTTCTCTTAGACACTATGACGCCCTTATGGGTTTCGAACACCAGCGTGTTTTACATCAATTTCATCAAAATCTCTACATCCGAAAATGTTAGTAGTTTATTCGTAATTTGTAAGACATGTCGTTTTGGTGGTTTGTGACAGGTTAAGTGCTATACTCCTGCTTAAATCTGATCCACAGATTTGTGATTACAGTTAATAATCACAGACTCGCGCTGGCCAAAGGCCAAACCCACGGATGTTATGTCAAGTCAGTGCTAAGGGTCGCAGCGTCGGCTTATCACCTTGGCCCACCAGCTTGAGAGCATGAAGTAGGTGTTGACGTTCTCCTCTCCAAACTGCTGCGCCACGTACAAACCCAGGGAGCCATACTTGTCGTATATGTTCTTTTTAGTGATGTCTGACAGCACGGAGTGAGCATTGTTCAGCTCCTTAAATTTCTCCGCGGCCTCTGGGTTGTCGGGATTCTTGTCCGGGTGATATTTCAGAGCCAATTTCCTGGAAGAGAAAGCTGGCCTCCTTAGTGCAAAAAAAAAAACAGAACTTCCCAAAACATCCTGGATCTCCTTCTAAATTACCCTTTTCCTTCATGTATTAATTTCAGTTAATTTAATTAGGTCTGTTGCATAGCAGTTAAGCTGGTGTCTGACCTGGCATCAGGCACCGTAGTTCAGTGTTTTGAAGTTGGTACCGCGGTTTAGAGCAGAGTTTGGCAATCAGTGATGCAGCAAACACACATTTTATGTGTTATCTGCAATGCCTCACTTCATTAATAAGGATTCAGAAGGAGGGGGGAGGACAACACAACATAGGTAGCTGTGACCCCCCCCCCTCAAGAAGAAAAGCCACCTGAGAGGGTTCAAGCAAAACGTGATTCAGTTAGTATATAGTTCAACTTGACTAGAATAATGATCGAGGCTAAAGGTTCCATTTGAGCTCTGCTCTTGATTGTGGGTCCCTTCCAGCTAACTGCTGGCCGATTGGACGGGCAGTCAGCTTGGGATTGGCTGCGGCTCTGAGGGTCCAGGGACCCAATTAGAATCTCCCGCAAAGACGGCTGAGTGGAAAACGGCCTCTGAAGATGGGAGACTCCTCCCACCCTGTGTCTGCAGCCACGCTTTGGTGGTTAAGCCCCTCCTTCAAAGAGGCAATGACATCCCATTAAGGCCCCCATGGAAAATCGGGAGAGAAACCATGGAGAAGAGTGGAGGAGGGAGTCGAAGAAGTAAGGCCATCAAATCGCACCATCATCATCATTTTAAGTCATTGCAAGCAGTTGTGTTTAGATATAAATGCAGTTATTTGCGATAAACAGATTATGTCGGTGTGGGTCACTGATTTCCATTATTGCTTCACACCTTTATGCTCATGGCTTTCCAGTGCCACCTGGTGTGCATGACTATTCCTGCAGTGAAAATGGCCAGTGATGGCTTGGCGGGGTGCTTGCTGAGAAAGGGAGGGGGGGGCGAGGCTCAGCACACCTCACCACAACTGTCTGCTGGACACCACACCACCCTTCGATAGCTCAGTTGGTAGAGCGGAGGACTGTAGAGGCTGTACTGTGATCCTTAGGTCGCTGGTTCGAATCCGGCTCGAAGGAACAGATGGTGCGGGTCAATTTTTTTCCTCGAACTGATAAAGATTATGAGGGTGCTGTGTTGCTCTGCAGGGTGGTGTGCCTGGGATCCCAAGGTCAACTCTCTGGGTCGGCAAAGTGACGATACCTTTGGGCCACTGAGCAAAGTCCCTAATACCCAGTGTCGTGGCTGACCCTCCTTTCTCGAAACAGCGTTTGTCACATTAAATAAAATCATCTGCCAAACACTGTAATACAGATAACTGCGTTTTCATTTTGAATTTAATGGAAGGGCTACATTCATTGATCCATCTTCGAACAGCTTATCCTGGTCGCGGTCACTTGGGGCACATTTCTCAAGCAGCACCGGACACAAGGCAGAGGCGTGGCCTGATGGGATGCGCACACCCCACTACACACTGAGGGTGATTTAAAGATGGTATGTTAAGAATCATGCAACCTCTCACTCCCTTCTGCGTTTGGTAATATAACTGATGCATCTGAAGACGGCCGTCACAAAAAAAAAACGGTCAGTGTCACATGGTTTAAAACTGGCTAGTCTGTACGACGGCTGGTCTACCAGGGCTAGTCACTGCCATGAAAGGGGAGGGGTGGCTGTCATAGCCAGGGAATACAGGGCGTAAGGCTGTGTTTCCATGGTGACATGCTTACTGGGCCGTCGTGGATTCATGGTGGAAGTTTGGGCGAAAATAACAACAACAGCAACAACAACAGGAACAGCAGGAAGCAACACAGAGGTTTTGGGCGGTGCTCCGTGCAGTGTGGTGCTAAGTTGGCGTGAGGATATATATACATGACCCACCTGTAGGACTTCTTGATGTCTTCATAGGTGCAGCCTTTTTCCAGGCCCAGGATCTGGTAGAGGGCTTCTCCTGAAGTGGACAGGGCACGCTGTCTTTGCTCGGACATGGCGTATGACAATTAACTGCGAAATCACACGCAGACAATGAGCATGTCATCAGAACACTGCCAACACTGCCAGCGCGCGTCCGAGACGAACGAGGGAGTGCGTCCCTCGGGCCTTAGTGTGACCAGACGTGCGGCTTTTGCATCGAAAGCACCCCCCTCCCCCCTAGACTTTAAAGACCCCTTTACGGGGCAGGATGGCCCATCTCAAAAGCCACTAGATTTCAGTCAGAGAATGTCGGTGTTGCAGCCTTGATGTCGGTAACTGTATCGGCGAGCCTAACAGCGACCCTATTCATTATTGATAGGGCCAAACTTACAGCGTTTCTTAGCGTGAGGGATTATTATGCAGAGTTAGAGTTTTCGCTCTAAACACGCAGCAACATCCCCCCAATAGACACAAACACCCAGTTGAAGGTGCCAACAGGCTCACATTAATGTGACAAACTGTACGGAATAAAACTCTGCACAGAGTCAATAGGACTTACCAATGTGCACCAACACATATAATCAAAAAGACCAGAGAGGTAAATACGTTAGATGTAGATGTACTGAAGCATCTAATACCTCATTCACACCAGTCTTGCTTTTGTATCCAGGCTTCTTGCGTTTTCCACCAACAGAAGCGATCCCAGTATTAAGTAGCCAAGTGAGATTCAGACAAAGGAACAGAAGAATCGGCAGTGCGAGCCTCAGAAGGGAGGAGGACCCTTTGCCCTGCGGAGGAGCACCTGCAGATGGTCCGGCGGACAGGCTCCACACTTACCTGCACCCCCCTCCGACGGGCTGCGTCTTCCACCAGCTCCCAGTCAAGCCCCTCGTTCCAGTCCTTTCCAAGCCAACGCTGGCAGGTCAGTGGAGTCAGGTTGCTCCTTTTTGTGCAACGGATCTGCAGCCTAAATGAATAAAACATTAATTGAGTCACTGGCTCCGGTTTCGGAGGCCGCCAATAACAGGCGGGGCGCGGCAAGCGCGCTCGCTCGGATTTCACCGGTAACGCTCCCCGGGCCCGTTTTGGCAAACGGCTGTTTTTGGAATCCCATCCCATAATGTATCTGGTGTAGCTTGGAAAACTGTGATTGGGGATCCTGCCGATGGTCGAGGAGCTGGACAGGAGCTGGGAAGCGTCTCGGCTTTTAGACGCTCCGGACCGAAGGACCGATGCTGCCGACAGGCATGATTATTTGCCAAATACGGCATCACACTAAGGACTCAGTCCCACCTGGGGCTTCCTGTACTGGGGACAGTCCCACCCGGGGTTTCACCGAACCTGACGAGCACTCATTCATACTGATGTGGTCAATGCTTTAGCTTTGGCTTTTTATCTTGCCTAGTATTTGCGAATGGATGGATGGATATTCTCTGCTGCCATAAAATGGTGTGCCAACAATCCATCCATCCAACCATCTTCCAACCATTCTTCCTGGACATGATCAGAGGGGTATGAATCAATAATCATCTTATTCACCAAGTGCAAAAAATACAAAAGTATTTGCTTTTAGTGCAGGTGGTGGCATGAAGTGCATGATTAAACAATCTGTCAAAATAAGCGTACACAAAACAAGATAGAAGTAAAATAAATAAATAAAATAAAAGTAAAATAGATGTCCATCCATCCATCCATCATCCGCCGCTTATCCAGGGTCAGGTTACCGGACAGCAATCTAAGCGGGGATGCCAAGACCTCCGTCTCCTCAGCCACCTCCTCAGCTCCTCCGGGGGATTACCAAGGTGTTCCCTGGCCAGCCGAGAGATATAATCTTTCCAGCATGTCTGCTGGGTCTGAGCATCCGGTGCGGAGTTCCAGCGTAGATGCAGATCCGGAAATTAAACGAAAGAAATACAATAAAAATATAAAGAAAGCTGTGAAAATAATAAATACGCATGTAGGTATATAAATGAAGGAGGCAGACAGGCATCTAAGCTGCATTGTATGTTCGTACACTGTCTTACGTTTGATCTGTGTCAACTTTCACTGTATGGTGCACCTGATTGTTTTATACATATAGCTTTGGGGTGGGTGCAAATCAGCTTATGAAGTCAGCAGGGCTGTGAAGCTCGCGCAGGGGATGATTGGAAACGAAACAACGCCGGAGGCGAAAATGGAATTTTTCATCAGAGACTTAAGCATTCAGTAGCGGATCGTGAGCGGCATCGTACAGGTATCATACTGATGCACTGCGAAAACGCAGTCAAGAAGCAGCCGGGTAGATGCTTGTGTAGGGTGCGACTTACACAGCGTGACAGCACACATAGTCGCTGCACTAAATACCCCCCAGAAATGTGAGCGAAAAGACCCCTTTGCCTTGAGCTTTCTGTACTCATAATCTGAGGTAAGCACGCAAGGACATCAGGTGGGGGGTCCAGGTGAATACGCCGTCTCATCTGTGGAGGATGTTTCAGATATTAAGAACAGAAAATACGCTTGATCATAGGCAACAGACTGAGAAACGTAGTGACTCAGTGAAACAGTTTAATTTCCTCTTGTAACAAACCAAAACAGAAATTCCGAAAAGGGGTAAGAACGGTTTATATGAACGATTCAGCCTGTTGTACATTAAATCAGCTTAGCAGACGGTATAAATGTTTATGTTCCACTTATGTGGAAATGACGCCACCTGGCGGTCATAGACTTACCCTTAAAATCAGCCCCAGCATGAGAACGTAGCGTAAACGACTTTCAGAGGGCTCGTCTAGAATTCTTTTTTTTTCTTTGAATATTTGCTGATTAACCAGAAGAGTTTGTGATAATTTTCTAGCTCTCCATCATTTTTACTTCATTTAGAACCAGTGTTCCCAGTAGTGGTCTACATTGCCAGCAGGATCTGCAGTTTTTATAATCATATAAAAACTCAAAAAAGTGTAGAAAGACTATTCGCCGTAGGGTGTCACAGTACCTAGTGTCAGGTCATTTGTTATATTTTGTTTCATTATAAGATGTGGGAGCGATGTTTGACAGTCACGTGCAGGGGCGACGAAGGGGTATGGAAACTCCAGCACGTTCTGGTGCCTCTGGTCACATGCAGCAAAGACAATGTGATGTGAACTAGTTTCTCTGCTTGGAATTCTCCCCAGGATCTTGACGCTTCTGCCTGAAAGCGTCTTTATATAATTCTTTTAATATATTTTTATATCTATTAACTTTACCTAAAATAATGAAGGAAATGATTCGTTATACTGCTAGTCATGCTGAGTAAACTCTGTTCCTCTGTTCTGCGTTCCTGTAGTAACATTATATGGGCACTTGATGGCGCAAGACAACACAGTGAACACGTTCCCGGAGCGTTTGCAAAATAAGCCTAACAGAATCTTATAGACTGGCTTCAGTTAAGCAGCTATTCTTCCTAATGTTAATGTTTTAATGTGATCTGGTTAGACCATTTCCTCTCCGCTAAAAACATATGCAGAGCATGTGGGATGTTATTGTGGTCTTGTTCTGTTAGAGACAACCCCCCCGTCACTACTCACACATAGTCAGACCCAACACGCTGCCCAGGCCGTAAGCAACCGGTGTGTCATCCTTACAGCATGACTGGTAGCCTACCATTCAAGCATGACCGTGTTGGTCACCGGGGCACAACTCTTCAGCAGAAACTCCGCCCTCACACACACGCACTCACTTTCCGAGGATGGGCGGTGGACATCTTCATAATGCACGTTTACATTAAACACCGGAGTCCAAAGTAATATGTGTGCAGATTCTCAGTTTGATGCAGGCTGCACCTCTCCAATCTGAACGCCCATCTCCTGCTCTTGTAACCTTTTTCCTCAGAAATAACCTGCGTCAGAGCGTTTCCTTTGTAGTGTTTGCAAAAGTGAGATGAAACTGAAAAAAAAATAAAATAATACAAAAGAGAGGAGAGCAGAAACCTCAAACGGCATGCGGGTCCAGCCCCGACGTGACCTCAGACACTCAGCGAAAGCAAGTACAAAGGCATAACCTGAAAAGCACATCCGCCACTGAAGCTGGCGCTTTCCAGCTTATGAAAAAATAATATACAGTTTCTTTTCTACTGAAGTACAGGCAGCTCTCAACTTAAAACTGTCTTAAGTAAATCCGAACTTGCGCAAAAAATATCCGAGATACAATTATACTTTGTGTTTATGTATTTTTGCGATAAGATGCCTTGAATGATATGGGCAGGTAAATCTGACTTATGGAAAATGTGACTTACGTGAGCGTTTGTGGATCGAGAGCTGCCTGTCCTTATTTAAACCGAATCTGACTGCAGACGGCTTTTGTTGACAGTTTGCTCATAACTTAATTCGTCAATTGCAAGAGCTCTTGACGCGACATAAACTTAAACATTACCAATGGAGCCTGGAGTTGCAAAGCTGTTTGTAAACAACGGGTGGATTACTGTTTGAGTTAGTCAGCTGCTGAGGTCACATGACTTGGAGATCTGCGGTTTTGAGTTAACGTCTAAGCGGAAATAACATTAGCGTGCAGCAGTGCATGGAGCTCAAACGGAGCATACACGAAATGAAAACATTCATGCGGACCGTCCCATATCAATTCATCCATCCATGTTGGGGCAAAGGATCACTCTGGGAACCCAAACAGTCAAGCTAAGGTTGGGGGATTCACTCACCCACAGAGTTAACGCTGCCCAGCCGTGTCCGGCCGCCAATGGGCCAGCTGAACAAAGAAGTGCACATTTGCTCAAGAGGCTGTCTAACCAAAGTCTCTATTGTCCCAAGGAGGTTACATTTCTACACAGTACAGTTAGAACACAGTCCTTCCTCTACTAGAATAAGAGCTACCAATTAATGAGTGAAACAGCCCCCTTTTTAAATCAATGTAAGGCACATTAGATAGAAGGTACTTATGTTTTAGCTCTGTCACCTTCACAAATGTATACTGTGCAAAAAAAAACAAAAAACAAACACTCAGCTTCATTTCTACATGAATTTCCATCAGGCCAGTAATACTTCAGGAAACCAGAGCTTGTTAAGCTGTTAAGGGACAGAACAAGAGGCTGTTTGAGCTTTGAACGAAATAGGCAACATGGCTGCAGCGAAGCTCTGGCTGCACAAAGAGGACAGGAAGTGATGTCGCTGCTTTGGGCAGAAGTGTTCGCAAAGAAAAAGACCTTGACTGCTTCGATAGTAAATGGAGAAGGACTGAATTGGGAGTCGGGGCTGACAGCGCGGCCTGTCTGCTCCCGACACCAAGCCAGGCGGCATTGGAAGGACCCTGATTCAAATTGGTTGGGGGTGGCCAGGGCAGACAGAGAGCCATTGTCCAGGGTGGGTGAATTCTGGGGCCAGGAAGAGGGGCTGGGATGTCAGGGAGGTGACAGAGTCACAGGTGGCCTCTCTGTCACAACAGGTGCTCTTTGGGGTGGCTCAGTGGGTCAGGATTCTGTGCCTGTGATCAGAAGGTTGCTGGTTTGAATCCCTTGGCCAGAAGACTAATGCTACTGTTAGGCCCTTCAACACGGCCTTTAGCTCATAATGACTAAATGGCCAATGCTGCATTCAGACCCCAGTCTTCACTCTCAGCCGTATATGTGTGTATCAAAGGAGAGCGCGATAGGACGCGTGAAAAGACACATTGCGACATACATGTACTCATACTGTGCAGCTGGCAAATAAAGCATCACACAAGCTTTTTCATTTAATTCTTCTCTGACAGACACCTGCCATCAAACTGGAGATGTTAACTAACTTCAAAATACAGCTTATTAAAAACAGAACTGAAAAACTGTAGTGTCCATGGGTACAAGAGCCAGCAGCATTCCAGCCACAGACATTGTTTTACTCTCTGATCAGTTCTTTAACTACTCTGCCATCTGCTGTTCGGTAGCGACTTTACAGTCTGTATTATGCCTCAGATCGCGGAGACACGTGAAGGGCCGGCGTTCCCATGGAGAAGGCGTTCTGCCTTCACGTTGTGGCACATAAGCACTAACAGTTAACAGAGTCACCGCTCGAGTACAACTGGATGACTCATGCGAGAAAGGTAATCACTAGCAATGATGCGGCCCGGCAGCAGGGCAAACCCCGCTGTGGAGGAAAGCCCTTGCCGAGGTCCGTGCAGACTCCAAACGACTGCATAATCAAGTCTCGGAATCGCCCTCTATCTACCCAATCAGAACCTCCGTAACAATCGTCGTACGATGCTTAAACCAATTAAATTTAGCGTGACAATACGCAACGCGTAGCAATAGGACCACAATAACAGGAGTGCTGTGACAGCTTTTTTCTCTGTGGAAAGTGGGTATGTTTAGGGAGTGAAACTGGTGATAGGAAATCAGCGTGGCTCGCGTCGCCATTGCGTGTTATAACTGGTTCCAGTGTGTGTGCTGCACCCTCGCCATATGTGCACGGTGTGAGCCGATGAGTGTGTGCGTGTGTATATGTGCACGATGTGAGCCTCGGAGTGTGTGCATGTGCACGGTGTGAGCCTTGAAGTGTGTGTGCATGGTTTGAGCATCAGTGTGTGTGTGTGCGCGCGCGCGCGCACGGTGTGAGTCTGCGTTCATTGTGTGAGTATCTCTGTGTGTGCGTGCATATGTATGTTTGTGTGTGTGTGTGTGTAAGTTTGTGTGTGTGCACGGTGTGAGCATCAGAGTGTGTGTTTGCATGGTTTGAATCTTGGCGTGCATGTCTGCGGAGTGAAACAGGGATCAATCAGCGCCCGTTCCTCCGATGGTCACACGGCCGCAGACTGACAGCCGCCTGGCCGCTACCAACCTGCCTCCGGAGGATCGGAGCCCCTCTCCGGCGGCCGCGCCTCTTGTTCGGATTCACAGCCCGAAAGCAGCTTAAAATGAGGAAGCGCTTTTTACAAGAGACTGAAAAGCGAGCGAGGCCTCGGCGGCTATAGGCCGGGGAGTGAACGCTGCCGCATGGATAAGCAGCCGGGACTGAAGCGGGACTGGACGAGAGCGGCGCGGACTGCGCCTTAATGCCGCCGGGCTGCGGGTCCGTGTTTCCACGGGGAAGCGCTCTAACCGCAGGACAGCGTCTCTTCATGGGGCTTATGTCGCCAGCGCCACTTAATTCTTTTTAATTTATTTTATATGTCTATGATTTTTATTTTTGCTGAATTTTGATCTGGATCCAGCGTGTATTTTGTTCAATGGAAGTATGTTACCAGCTGCCGGTGCTGCCCCTGGACAGGCCGGTCCCGAAGCATGTCCTCAGCCGGAGGGGGGCCATCAGCTTCAGCTCCAGTTCGGCTCTCTTCGGTGCCCCCGATCCCCGGCAGCTGTCACAGGTAACCAGCTCATCCACGCATGTGCTTGGGCTTCAGACTGCTGCTTCGGAATACAATTAGTTTAGATTGGAATCGATTCAACTTCACGGTCGTTGCACAAACTACAAGTAGGCTACTCAGACAACGAACTCCAGTTTGGCATCTAATTTAAATGTGCAAAATAGTGCAAAAGTGCAAAAACAGTTGTGCAGTGATGGATAGTTATAGGCTTATTTAAATGACTATGAAGTGGAGTATGGAGTCCATGGTTATGGGCGAGATCAGGTGAAAGTTAGCGGCAGTTAGGTGTTCTGTTACCTTCGGTATGTTTCACGTCTGTCCTGCTTTTTGGGAGTGATGCGTAAAGGGACCTGCTCGGGACACTTGTGCCGCAACATCAGTGTGGATTTGAGTCTAGTGTTGCCTTTTTATTGCACCTAATTTATTTTCATGTATTTATTTCCTCAGCATTCCTTTTCATCATATTGTATGTCTACTGTGTATTATTTAAACTTTGTTTGCATATGTACACTCTCTGCACTTTGTTTTACACCGTATGGGCGCACTTCGCATACCTTGCTGCTGCATGTATACAAGATTTTCCCCTGAGTTCAATAAAGTGTTATCTTATCTTAACAGGCGCAGCACCGCAGCGATTTCCCGTAACAAGTGCAACTTTTGCCCAGTGTTTGTTGTGTGTTTCTATCTGTGCGTGTGACATAGTAACGTTTTGTTACTTTCTGTTTACGCGCGGCACTGTTTATTAGGTACTTGTTTGAAGTTTGAGTTTATTTAGGGGAATGAAAATATGCTTAGAATTAGTTATTTGTGTGTACGGCCCCGTCTGTTGTGTGTGTTTTTGTGAAGGTTTGTGCAGTTTCGCAGTTCACAAGCTACAGTACGCCGCATGCAGGAAATATGCAGGAAAGTGAAATTAACTGCAGGTCTGAAGTAATCCGTTGCTTAAAAGTGCGGGAATTGGCAGATGGGTATTAAGGATGCGTTGCTACACCGCAGTGACCTGAAAGCACCTTCCTGCAAAAGAAATTACCTGATGTCCTTTCAAAGTCACGTGAAGCTTACAACAATTACTATTTTGCCATCTCTGTACTTCCCCCCACTAGTTTGTAAATTAGCTGTCACTGATACCATCACAGACATGCGCATGGAGGAAGTAAAATTTTACGTTCTTGCAGAATAAAACTCACTAAATCGCTGCATGTTTTTATTATTATTTTTTTTATAATACATTTATATCCTGACACGTTCCCTGTTGCTGCCGTGTATGTGGGAATCCCTGTGGGAAAATTTCAGTTTTTCTGCTAGTTTTTAAATATGGGTGCAGGGATGGTGGGTTCTGGTCTGTTTGCCAGCTGCAGCCCTCTCTCAGAGCCAGGCTGCTTCTCTATCGGAAGAGAAAGCGACACTTCTGTCTTCCCTCTGCCGCCTGACGGTCTCTTGCACCTTCACACACACACGCTTCCTCCTCACGGGCGTCGCTCTCTGCTGACATGCAGTCTGGGCGAGAAGCTAAATTAAAACGTGTCCTTTCAAGGAGCTGATTGGCGCGGGGGGGAAGAGAGCGAGAGAGAGAGAGAGAGAGAGAGAGAGAGAGAGCGAGCTCTGATGGCTCTTCTCAAAAGGTGTTTAAGGTTACCAGTGCCTGCAGAAAGGTGACACGCGATCGTTTGACATGATTAATCGGTTCATTCAGGTGGGTGCCTGGGTCACAAAGGGCCTTTATGCTTATTTCACAATTTAAGAGAATTCGTATGACATTTATTTTAAAAAATAGTTTATAATATGTGCCATATCCCAGCTCTTTACAGCTCACACACTGGGGGCTCCGTGTTGGTTTGGTGTCAGAATGGTGTGATCTGGTGAGAAACCCGATGGATGTTAGTGATCAGTGCATCCTCTCTCTGCCCTGCAGGACACAGAGCCCCTTTGAGCGCCCCCCCCCCCCCCCCTCTTTGCTGGTGATGTCCCCAGCTGCACGAGGCGGAGGGGGGGGTGCTTCCTGGGTGTGCAGTCCTGTTTCCCAGGGCCGCTGTTCTGTCTCTCTGGCCGCATCTGAGCCTGACCTGCCTGTACTGGTTTCACGTTGTCTCAGATGGGACGGAGGGTGCTGGTGGTGACGTTTGCGGAGGGGGGGTCTGTGGTACTCAGCTCGTGTACATGTGGCCAAGTCTGTCACCCCTCTGTGCCCATTGCCTGATGGCTTTTGCTGTGAAGATCACAGCTGAAGCCCCTCCTAATTAGTTTGCACGGTGTTGGGGGGGGCGGGGCGTGCCAGCGGTAAAATTTTCTGGTTGGGGGGGAGCTTCTGGTGGATCGATCTCCTGGCCAAATTTAATAATTTTGACTCGATTTGCTGCCGTGTTCCGGCATCTGACCGTGTTGCTGTGAGCGTGACCTGCGTGTGCAGGCTGCCTTTGCTCTCGCAGTACGTTCTGAAATGTCTCTACACATGCAGATGACCCTGTGACCTGCCACCCTCCCACCCCAGCCTGGTGGGGGTGGTTGAAGGGAGGAGTTTAACGTAGTTTAGCGGCAGCTGACTGGCTCGTCCTTATTTGAGAGCACTGATGGCCACTGCGCCCCCCCCCCCCCCCCCCCCGGGACATTTTTAGGGGTGGGGGTTTTGTTTGGATCCGGCTTGCTGTCTGAGGGTTGGGTTTGGGTTGGAGCCCTGGGGCCACGTGACCAGGCTGTTTACCTCTGCTGAGCCTGTTAAGGTCGCTTATGCGGTGCCATGTTCCCTTAGCTATAGGATGTGGTCAGAAGCCAGAGGAGCCGTTTGCAAGGTTGTGTTTCAAAACCTGTTTGTGTAACCCCTGCGTTACCGGCCGAGTTGTGCTCTGGCACACCGCCTAGCTCACGCCCAATGCGCTCCACCCAATGCGCTCCACCCAATGTATCTGTTCTTCCAACCAGATCATAATTTAAACTTGAATCTCATTTGTCCATGCATCCGTAATTAATATAATTTTATTTTATTTATTTTGTTTATCGTTGTCTGAGCAGCTTTTTTTTCCCCAAGACTGTGGTTGTGTTGTGTTTCAGAGGCAGGCAATTTGTATAACCAATTGACAAGAAGTACCCCAGCTGGTTTGGCACTTTACGTACTGGAACATTTGGTGCTGGTACTGGACCGGAAGTCAGTGGAAAAGGGAAAGTACCAAAAGTACCGTACTTTGTATGGTGGAAAAGCCCCCTCTGTCGCTGACTTTGTCAATATCCTCTGGCCCTTGAGTTTGGGGCTGTTTTGTCTTCAAACAAGCCCCCCCCCCTCTCTCAGAGCCCCCCCGCCCCCCCCATGACACTGGGAGTGCCCAGGGCTGTCAGAAAATTCTGCTTTCCTTGGTCTGGCGGCTGTGTGAAGGTGCACATACATCAATCATGCACTAGGTCCTTGTAGCCCCTATCTGTGATCAAGAGCATCTGTCTTAGGGGGCAGGTGTGACCTTTGTGTGACCCCCAAACCTCCTCACACACACGCGCACACAGTTTGTCAGCAATGTGCTTCACACACTTCACAGAGCACCTCTGAATTTGGGAGGCTTCTCTGTAACCCCCCCAGCAGAAAGAGGGGGCTGGGGGTGGTGTGGCTATGGGAGCCCCCTCCCAGAATGAGGTTGGTGGCCACCCCTGCAGTGGGACTGGTCGCTGGTATGTTCTTCCACGGTGGGGGCATCACCATCATGTCATTTTCAATATTTTCCATGAAGCTCAGAAGTGTGTTTGAGGGCACTTTGAGAGTGAGGTGTGACTGCCGGTCCGGTCGGTCCTGTGTGCGTCATCTCTCTGCTGCAGGGTCCCGTTACAGACCCACATCCCTGCGTTTCAGGAGACGCCCCCTCGGGGTGCGAGACGCTGGCTTCAGCACACACCCATCTGACTTGGGCAGCACTAAGTGGAAATTCGATCGCCTCTTTGTGCCTGTACCCCTCAGACTTCATGGGTGCCATTTGGGGAACAGGACACCTTCATGCATGGCACCGGAACTTAATTTTAACCGCCTGGTAAAGAATAAATCCTCAATCAGATGTCGTTTGTGTTTCATAGAACATTTTATCTCATCACTGATGCCTGGAGGCTATAAGACTCTGCTGGATTTCTGACTCCACTAGTTACAATCATGGTCTGGGTTCACAGTGAGGTCACGTTTGTGTGCCTCCTTCAGTATGGGGGGAGGGGGGTTACTGTGGGCCCTTGAACTGCCAAACCAGAGCCAAATGCCTCTCTGGAATCTTTTAGGGTCATGTAACCCTATGCAGAATGACACACTGGTACAGCTGGACTATCAGCTGCACTGGCTCCAAGGTCCAACAGAAGGATAATGGCTGTTTTTCAATTCAGTAAATTTTTATATTGTTCCTTTTGCAACAGAGTCCCCCAGAGCTCTTTACATGGGTGTGTTGTGATACATTGCTTCATTCCTTTATACAGAATAATTCAAAAACAGGGTTATCGTGGAGCAGACTGATTGAAAGGGATTCTGGGTCTCATTCGCGTCTTCGTTGGCTTTGTACTGCCCCCTACCAGTGAGGGCTGTGATGACGGTCAGGATGGTGCCCCCCGGTGGAATGGCATGCTCATGCTGGCGGGTTGTGGGGTCGTGCCCACACCAGGATTTCTCGAAGGCGTTCAGTGGCATTTCTGCTGCCCAGACAAAGGCGCCGTGTTCCGCTGGGTGTCCGGAGCCTGTCGCGCTTGGCGAGGAGCGCGAGTGTGATTTTGTTGTGAACGAATTCCAGATCTGATTGTCTGACATATCTGCAGCTGCGACTGGACAAAAGCAGCTATTTTGGTGAGGACTGACATCGGTTCAGAGGCAGATCCTGGCAAGGAGATGGGACGATTGTCCTGGACAGCGTCGTTTGCGGGGTCACCAACTTAGCAAGGCAATACCCCCTCCCCCCTGCCCTAGCAGTATCCACCGCCAGGTCCATCCCTGGCACTCACTGTTCGAGTCAAAGTGAAATTGGTCCCGTGAAGTTTGCGGGAGGTGAAGATAGGAGTGCTGCCTGTGACATTCGGTCAGTGCACTGCAAGGGTTTTGACTGACATCACACTGCTCCTTAAACCAAGAGGTTTGTGGTTCAAGCCCCAGTAGGTGCTTGGGCATTTGGCTGATGAGCCAAATTTGTGCCTGATATCCATCCATCCATCCATCCTTCCATCCAAGATCTCCTCTGTAGCTGAGTTGACCAGCTCCCACATCCCCCCCCCCAGAGGTGAAGGTAGGGGTACTGGTGGTGGGCTTCCCCACCCCAAGGCACTGCCAGTCCTGACAGAGACCCATGTGTCGGTTACCCCACACCCCTGCCACCCGTGACGAGCTTCTGCGTCAGGCCTTGTGAAGCTGCTATTTGTGTCCACACACCTCCGCAAATACCGGTTGTGATGTCAGCGTGTTTTGGGGGTTTTGGGGATTGGCCAACGCCTGCTATGGACTGAACATCCCCCATGCCCACCCCAGCTACCGTATGCCCAAGGCTTCTGCCAGGGTTATGCTGTGGCGCATCCTCTAAGCAGAGGCGGGCGCCGCACCCCACGCACGCCCCACACGCCTCCGCCGTGCTTCTCAGGTCTAGCATGAGCGCTTACAGTCAGCTGCACGGTCTGATCCACTCTCCTCGTCATGGACGCCGAGGCGTGACACTATTTTCTGCCGCATCGCCGCAGACCCTGCCTGCACATCCAGCCGTGTCACAGTGTTTGTGGGGCTGTTTGCTGGTTGCCATGGTGAGATGGGCTGTTTTGGGAGGGGGTGTAAGAAATGAGGCTCGCTGGGGGTCCGGGGAGTTTCGCAGTCAGGTGACAGGACAGCTGCACGACAACCCACCCCAAAACCCAACTGTCTGTCTTCGTTTGTCAGACATGGGGCCGTGGGGGACACACATCCATGTACATGCACACACGGGTACACACGCAAACACACACACACACACCCACACACACAAAAAACACGCACTGAGCCTGTGCTCCTCAGTGCTGAGAAGGACCTATGGGAGTTGTGTTGCTCTGGACACTTGCCGTACTTCTCAGATGGATCTCTTGGAAGGTAGGACTGTGTATGTGTGTGTGAGAGAGAGAGAGTCTCACCTGAGAAATCTTCCTCCTCTTTTCTTCACGCACATGCAGCTGGGTCTATTGACTGTTTCTGCCATGTTTACTCTGTGCTTCCTACTATGTCTAAGAAGGGAAGATACCGGCTCAGGTCCGGAACTGATGATCTAGCACTGGGGTTTGTCCGTGTTGCTGTAAGCATGACCCGTAGCACTGCACTAACACACTGGGTGCCCGGTTCACATGGTGACGTATAAAAACAAGATTAACATCTAAAGCACAAAGCTGTCTTTTAGGGTGGCGCTGGGATTTGAGGGACAGTGTCTGGGGACGGTGCAGGATGCGAGCAGTGGTGGGCGGATTTGAGGACGGCGGGGGATGTGAAGCACTGCATCTGGAGACAGTGCGAGACACAGCAGGCGGGTTTGAGGACGGCGTGGGGATGTGAGACACTGCATCTGGAGACAGAGCCGGACAAAAGGGGTGGTTTCAGACTGCATCTCCACTGCTGACGTGTGAACGTACTCTGAGGTGTAACCAGTGCAGTTTAAACAGTATTGATCTACATTTCTATTTAGTAGCTGATGCTTTTATCCAAAGCGACACAACATTGAGAAATAATAATTGACACTTTTATTGATCCCGTAGGAAATTGTCTTTACACCTCCCACAACTTGCTCTTTTTTTCATAGAGGAAGTTCTCTGCGAAGGGCTGCCACTGTAGCAGCGCCCAGGGAGCTGGGGTTAAGGGCCTTGCTCAAGGACCCACAGGCTGAGGCTGGGTTTGAACCTGCGACCTTCTGATTACAGGCACACAGGCTTAGCCCACTGAGCCACACGCTGCCCCAGGAGGAAAGGAGGGCCAGGCAGCGCCTTGCTCAAGGGCCCAGTGACATCACTGTGCTGACGCTGGGATTCGAAACTGTGACCTTCAGATCACAGGGACTTAACTAGAGATGGCACCAATCTGAAACCAGCTATCAGTAATGGGTTGATACCAGCAAAAAATGCTAGATCAGGCATACCCTGATAGACCATGAAAATGCTTGTCGCCTTAGCAAGACACAACCGTAAATAGAAGTGAGGGTCACATGATGGTTAGCTGTCCAGTAACGTACGTGCGTCAGAACCGTCCTGTCGGCTGTGTGGAGATGCAGTAGCCTGGTCACATTCACAGCGTTTATCAGCATGAACTGACCATGAACAATCAGTGACAATATTCTTGAAGCTTGGTGAAAGATCGCAGAAACTCACAGGTGATGCGTAAGCCAAAAATGATTTAATCACATGATTTAATCACACATAATTATATAATGTATACTATGCATAATAATTCATGATGTAAGTGCTTTCTATATTTTTAATGTTGAGTATGTCGAGCATCTTTTGTCTCAGCAACCAGCCTCACTCGTGTGTTACTTGTCTTTGTAACTGTGCAATCTTGCATTTCTTCTTAACGTTTATAATTTTCATTGTTGTTCTTTTTAATGCGTCCAAAATGTATGTCTTCCACTGCATACTTAAGGGGTATTATGTAGACTAAGGTTTGTATATATATAACGTACAGCACAATGTTTAGACATTGGTAATAAATAAACTTTTTATATTATCATTCAGGCAAAGCAGAGTGTTATGGGTTGAGGTAGTGGTGCCTATTAATCGCCTGTTTTCACACCCGTGGGCCCCTAACCTTCGCCAGTATGAAGGAGGTATTACTGTACTTTACGCTTAAGGAAGGAAAGGGCAAACCTGCAGTGAAACGTATGTAAGGGAAGTGCTGATTTTGCTTAAGTCTCACAGTAAAAAATTATACTTTTGACTTGTACTTAATTTTAATTACAGACGCTCCTCTACTTACGAGCTTTTAACTTACGAACTTTCAGACATATGAATGAAGAGGACTGTAAGTCCAAATCGTGTTCCTTGGGCTCCTGTTTCCTGTTTGCACATCAAAAAAATTTTGTGCGCCAATTCCGCCCAATACGACTTCTGGGCGCTACTCTCACCACGCAGCAGCGTAGCGTGCGTACTCCCAGCATGCTAGTTCTTTGTACTTGCGTATACCCTTAACATAATGCTGATAAACGACTTGCAAACACTTCAGTTTACGAACGGCCGTTCGGAACGTAACTCATTCATAAGCAGAGGAGTGTCTGTACTTAAAAGTTTTATCTGGGCTCCATTGAATATTTTGTACTGGAGACTTGTGTGCTTTTTGGCAGAAATGGTTAATTGGAATATACAGTGATATGTTTATGATTGAATTTCTACATTATATTTAATTTGGGAAGCAACTGCACAATTTGCACTTTAAGAAAATATTTCTATTCAATTTTGTGAAAGTGTTGGCTGTTGAATTCTTCAGTAGTGTAACGGCACAGCTTTTGATTGGGTAACATGACCATCATATAGCTTTTGATTGGGTAACATGACCATCATATAGCTTTTGATTGGGTAAACATGACCATCATATAGCTTTTGATTGGGTAACATGACCATCATATTTCACTATTCTTGGCATATTCAAAAAATGCAGCTACAGCAGAAGATGCAGATAGTTTGGCAAGTTAGTTAAAATGTGTTGACATAAATATTTCATGCTAAGTAGTTGATAAAGGGGATTGGATTGTAATCGGTATCGGCAGATACTCAGAATTTTAATATTGGCATTGGGATCGGAACAGAAAAAATGATATTGTGCCATCTCTAGTCTACACTCCCCAGCTCCGGGGACTGACACTGCATGCATTAGGCTGCAGGGTCTTTTTATTTATTTAATGTTAAGCCCCTCACTCCCCCCTCATTCTCCTTTTGCAGAGACGTGGGGCGATCTCGTACGACAGCTCTGATCAGACGGCACTCTACATTCGTATGCTAGGTAAGTATCTCTGCTGGCATCGGAGGGAGTGTGCAGGCCGCCAAGTGCGGCCACCTGACGACGCCGTGTGAGTCCTGGGCGTGAGGCTACCCTTATGCTTGCAGCCCCCCCCCCCCCCCCCCCCCCCCCCGCCATGTGCAGGAGTGACGTTAGGCATCACTGACCACCGCTGCCATTGAACTAGTCAAGAGCCGCATCGATTGGCCAGAGCGGAATCCTCTCAGGGGGATTTAGCAGGCCACCAACTTCACCACTGGCTTACTGCCCCCACTCCACCGTACAGCTTCATGGAGGTGGGTGGGGGCTGATGAAGCTGACAGGCGTTTTTAAACCTGTAATTACATGCTGTATAATCACTAAACTAGATCCGCCAGTCATTATTTTGCCAGTATTCGGTATAACAGAGACTTCAGTGATATTAGTGAGAGTTTTAAGGGTGACTTACTGCTCTTATGAATGTAAGTACCAGTTTGATGCAGGAATATGGTCAGCCCTTACAGAGGCGTCACCGGGCTGAGGCGAGTACAGGGCTGATATGGAGCCCTCCCCTCTGGAGTCCTTCTGGTGGAGAGGAGCTACCTGGTAGCTCTTAGTTTAGCCCAAGTAACATTTAGTGTCTTATTATTTCGAATGTTCTCATAATCCAAGAATTCACCGTGAAATTTTGTCCATGCTTAGTAATCAGTCTGCTCTTCAGATAATGATGAACGTGGAGTTAGTAAATTTCTAAAGATCGAAGTTATTTAGACTGCAAATAAAAAGGAATATGATGCAGCTGGTGGGCTATGAACGTCAAGTGAGAAATTATGAACTGGTACAGGAGGGAGGGGGGCTGTTATTGTCCTTAATGGCTGAGATGCCCCCATATTAAAAAAAACAGACCCGTCAAAAGTGGAGGGAAATCACACTGCATTTTATTTCCTCTTCCTTGCTGTAAAAGCAGTGTGGTGATATCTAACTTTTAACAGTTTGTCCACATGACAGACGCACACACACTGTTGCTTAGCAGCCATGACAGGACTGGCCGTGTTGTTCAGTGACACTGACTCACAGTGTCGACGGCATGGTGACAAACAGCACAGTGTCCCCTGTGGCCATACGGTGTTGTCGTGAAATTACGGTTATGAAAAAATGGTCAGACATTTCCAGTGTGACAGTGGTGGTGACTGGTGACATGAGCACACTCACGGTGGGCATGTTGACCTATCTGGTCAGAACTGCATCGGCACCTTAAGAACACTGTTACCAAGGTTAATGGGGGGGGGGGGGGGGGGTCTGTTTGCCATCTCTATGCATTGCTTACACGCTCAGCTCTGCAATAACTGATCTGTCCCCCGTCTGACTCCTTTAATGACACGCTTCTGTTCTTATGTGACGTTAATCAAACAGTTCGGCTGACTTGTAATACGCAGTTTTGGTATTTTGATAGGGGCTTGTGTAATATTCAGGCAGCTGTTTACAAGTAAGTAATATTCCAGGAGGAACCTGTGCGACTCTCTGATGCTTACTGACTTTATTAAGTGTCACCCTCTGGTATCGCACCGTGCAGATTGGCTATTAACCAGCTGTGTCCTGAGTGCGCTGCACTGTGTCGTTGGCACTGTATGAATGCTTCACTGTCTCACTGTGCGAGTGTGACCCCTGGCTTCACCCCACTCTGCCCCCCTACTGGCTCACTAAAGCTCTGCACTGTCCGCCATCGCCCTGCTTGCGTTGCCCTAAAACAAAGTGCTCTTTGTCGCTGTTCTTTTGAGGACCTTGTTGTTGGTGCCCTCTAGGAGATGTGAGAGTGAGGAGCCGCATCAGCCTCGAACCCGAGCGAAGGGGCTCTCACCCGTACCTGTGTGTTGATTTCCGAATTTTGCACTGTAAGTATGACGAGCTCCTGTATCCACATCCAGCTCAGTCCCTTCTCTGAGTGAGTCGTGTGCAGTTAAACTGTGGTCATTCTAACAAACTGCATACCTGTTCCCTGGACAGAGCACATGTCTGATACTAATATTGCAGCAGAGAAGCACACTAAGGAGTAGTTATTAGTGATGGGCAAATGAAGCTTCATGAACCATTTGCTGTATTTTTTGACTCCACTAGATGGTGCTCTTGGTTTCCTATGGGGGCATGCTTTGAGCAGAGAGCGCCATCTAGTGAAAATACAGCAAATGGTTCATGAAGCTTCATTTGCCCATCACCAGTAATTAGCACTGGTAGTTTTAAGGAACCCCGTAGACATTCACACACCAGCTTGTGGCCCCCTAACAAAGGGGTAGGGTGACTGTACCCACACCAGGCTGGATGATGTGATGTGCGTATTGTTGTGATAAAAACAATACTGAGTAGGGCAGGAAAAATAAAGCTTAATGTTGTTGTAGTTGAGGAGCTAGCATCCCCTAGTTATGCACAAGTGCAGCTTCATGAACCGTTTGCTATATTTTCTGACTACCACTAGATGGTGCTCTCTGTTCATAAAAGGGCTCAATGCATGCCCCAAAGCAATCAAAGAGCAACATCAAGTGGATCAATGGTTCATGAAGCTTCATTTGCCCATAACTAGTATTCCCCACCCATATTAGAATGTCCCTTATTAATTAATTAACAAGTACACCCATATGAGTCCCGCCCCCTGGATGCACTCTGACTGCCCCCCTGACGGCCGTCCCCACAGCCCGGCACGATCCCGCCGCTCCTGCCTCTGCCCACAGTGTCCGGCGGCTGCTCAGCTTCCAGCGATACCTGCACTCCTCCCGCTGCCTCCAGTGCGGCAGCGGCCCCCCTCACATCCTCGACGATGACTACGTGGGCCAGGCAAAGGTCAGCCGCAGACCGCCGGCCCAAAAGCCAGCGAGAGATGCTGTCTCCTGCTGCACCTCAGGCCTGTTCTTGGAGTTATCTGTCTGACGGTTTGCTTTTGGCTGATCGACAAAATTCTTACAGTGTATGCTACAGAGGATCGGGAGCTGGAATTTCGACATTTTCCTCTTTGACAGATTAACAAATGGTAAGTTTATACAGCTTCTCTCTCTAGTTCAGCAGTGTACAAAACGCTGTTTTCAGTAATTCATACAAATTACATTCATTTATCCCCATAACTTTCACTGATAATTTAGTGCTCCTGAATTTCAGCCTTGCACCACAATTCCTTCCATTAATTGTGAGAAAATGTAGAAGATTGATTGCATATGCAGAATACAATACAAGCCATTTTTAACACGTGACAGGAGCAACCTGTTTCGTCAGTAACGCGAGTCGTGTGATGAAAATGTACATTTCACAATTCAGTCGCGTGGTTGTAATGCTAGGAATTTTGTTAATCACGTTGACTGAAAGGGTGGGTGTGTGTGTGTGTGTGTGCTGGTGTGTTTGTCTGTCTCTGGATGAGAGTCATGTCTAAATATATGTTGAATAAAACAACACAAGCTTAACTTTAGACTGAAGTCTAGGACGGTACTTGTGTAACACACCTTTGCACAAATCTTTGCTTCTGAAAATTCAATGGAAAGTCAATATTGCCCCCTGCTGGCTGTTTTTATCAGTCTGTTTAGATTAGAAAGCAGCTTTTGAAACTGATCTTTGTAAGGCAGTCTAGAGTTTCTGAACTCCAAACAAAATAATAGTCCCTAGAGATGAAAAAAAAAAAAAAAAGCCAAGATTTCGGTATTAGTGTTGACCAATTGAAGAAGCAGGAATTCTCTGTACTGTCTCCAAAATGGCAACATTGTATCTCATTTCTCTTATTGTCCCCCCCCCCCCCCCCCTTTGTTGCAGGAAACAGCCTCGTCACCCTGACATTTCATTTATTCCATCATTATGGATTAATTGAGCTCTTCCAATTAGACATGGTAAAACTTCGTAGATTTTTAGGTAATTTTTTTCCCCTTTGATCTGAGAATTGTTGGTGATGTATTTTATCCATGCAGACGCAGACCTAGACTTTGAGTAGGAGTTAATCTGAAAAATTTCAGTCGTATATTTGTGCACTTGTGCGAGTGTCCTTGCCTGGGTAGTAGGTGCAGTCATTCTGCTCATGCATGGCCAGTGTGAAGAAGGGTTTTCTCACATATTTGTTTGGTGGTGATGGAGTAAACTTACACGTGTGTCTTGGCAGTTCTGGTTCAGGAGGACTACCACAGTCGGAACCCCTACCACAATGCTCTGCATGCTGCTGACATAACCCAGGCTATGTACTGTTACTTGCAGGAGCCCAAGGTGAGACTCACGGGTGGGACATTCTTCTTTGTCTCATTGGAAAGCGATGAAATGTCTTCTCTTCCTGCAAAACCCAAGAGATCTTCAATAGTGAGTTTCTGTAACTGTTACCTTCTGACGTCTTCTGCACAGCTCTCAACGTCCCTCTCTGCCTGCGACATCTTGCTGGGCCTTCTTGCAGCCGTCACTCACGACCTGGACCACCCAGGTGTCAACCAGCCTTTCCTCATCAAAACCAACCACCACTTAGCTGCATTGTACAAGGTGCGTTCTCTGCGTCACCTGGCAGCTACCCAGTGCTGGTACCGACTCCTCTTTCAATTAAAGTCCTTAAAGTGACACCACACCAAACAGTCCTAAATGCCATACGGGGTAATTAACATGACACGTCACAATTAAACGACTCCAGCAGTCCGGGGGCTTGATTATCATTTGCATCAGCAGAACTACAGAAGTAGAGATAAAGTTTGCGCTTGTCACATGACTGAGGACTGAACCAAACTGTCCGGTTCCTTCACCACTTGTAGAATACCTCAGTTCTGGAGAATCATCACTGGAGGTCTGCAGTCGGCCTACTGCGCGAGTCCGGGCTGTTTTCACACCTGCCTGCTGAAGATGGGTCGGTACTGCGCCACACGTGGTCACTGCTTTTTCATGCATGGATGTCATGCGATCGGCGCTGGTGAAGCAGCGTTCCATTGAGGTGGTGTGTTTCAGACTGAACATGGAGAAACAGCTGGGATCCCTGATCCTGGCCACGGATATCAGCAGACAGAACGAGTACCTAACGAAGTTCAGGAAGCACTTGGAGAAGGACGACCTGTGCATGTCTAACTCCGGCCACCGGCATTTTGTCCTGCAGGCAAGTTCAGCGTCGACAGACGCGCCGCTGTCCGGTACGTTCCGCGTGCCATTTCTGAACGGTTGTGCTTCTCCTGCTGACCTGCAGATGGCTCTGAAGTGTGCCGACATCTGCAACCCCTGCAGACCATGGGAACTGAGCAAACGGTGGAGCGAGAAGGTGACTGAGGAGTTCTTCCATCAAGGTATGTCTGTTACCTCTCTGATCGGATCTGATCGCTCGTAAGTATAGATGTCAAAAGGTGTTTCACACACCACAGGCTTTTACCACTTTTCCATTTCTTTGATAAACTGCAGATTTTTTGTTCTTGTTAAGCATTTGGAAAATAAATCAAATAAAAACAATTTTGCTTCATAACATTGAAAGAGTATGTAACAGTGCATGTCTGACATCCTATTCACTGGTTGTGCAGTGATGGCAGTCAAACTCTAGGCTCTCCTTTAACTTTAAATGCACTAGTTAACTGTTTCATCCCATGACAAATAGCAGTATTTAATGTCCCTTGCAGAACGAATGCCTCTTTTTTTTTTTTTTTGTCATAACTACTAGGGGACGTTACTTTGAGTCAAAGATACATTTTCTTTCTAAGGTGCTCAAATGATGAACTTGCTTCATTAGCAAAGAATATTGAGTGTATTTTTAGTTTTGAGTAACATGGAAATGTAGAAAATCGCAGTGTGGTGCAAGAACTTTTCACTGGCAGTGTCAAGTTTTGCTTGTCCAAAAACATTAAACATGAAATCCGGAAAAGAATGGAGGTATACAATCATCTTTACTGAAGTGGTATAAAACCCAGTTTCCTGCTGTACCTCATAAGTAACTTTTGATTTAAAATTTGATGATAAAACGGGAGTAACGTATTACTGCAGCTTTTTGGACAGAACAACTCCAGTGAAAGTGCCTTCATGTGAAATACTGTCTCACCTCTGAACCTCTTTCCCTTGGGTAATAGGTGAGATTGAAAAGAGACACAATCTGGAAGTGAGCCCTCTGTGCGACAGCCAGACCAACACCGTTGGCAGTATTCAGATGGGTAAGCTGGTCCAGGCCCCGTTCCGCTGAGGAATCCTGCAGGATTCTAAGCGTGTGAAACAGACTCCCTGTGATCAGTATGAAACATTTACAAACTGTAAACGCATCACCTTCCTCCTCCAGTTCCACTTTGAGCAGTGCTCACAGTGCTCGTCCCTGGGCTTACTGACTCAGCCATCCTGCCCCCACAGGCTTCATGACGTACGTGGTGGAGCCGCTGTTCGCAGAGTGGGCACGCTTCTCTGACACGCGGCTCTCCCGCACCATGCTGGGCTACCTGGCCCTAAACAAAGCTGGCTGGAGCAGTGCACTCCAGGAGTTGGCGGGGGGCCTGGATGAGGGTACGGAGGCGTCCGTGGAGGAGCCCGACTCCACAGCATTACCTCAGGGAAGTCAAAGGTCATGACCCCCCCCCAGAGCAGAGGGGGTGAGGGATTATACTGTTCTTGCTGCAGCCAGCCTGTGGCCTCCCCCGTTTGAGTTGCACATCTCCCACCCTGACAAACCACTGATTTGAGGAAAAAAATTTACCCGTTTTTTTTTTCTGAACATAGAGCAATACATAGATACCTCATCTCACTTCCGCTGTGCCCTCAGTCAGCTTGTATTATTTATTGGGTTTTGCTCCTTCACGCTGTTCTGGCCGAACAAATCTCACACGCTGAAATTAAATGGAAGCCGACAGGAAATTCCTGTAGCGAAAGTGCCATTTTATTTTTTAATTGCTTTCGGAGGTGGTTTCGAAAAGTGTTCAGAGAAGAGGCTCGAAGGAATCTGCTGATGCTTTTGAAACAAAGGGCCCAATCTTTCTGCTGCCTCTGAGACTGTTTACAGTGTGTGTGAGTGCATGTGTGTGTGTGCGAGAGAGAAACGCGATGAAAAGGGATCATGCCTTTAAGCACAAGCCCACAGAACCACTAGGGAACTCTGACCCACGGAAATGGAACAAACCGCAGATCGCAGTCAGTGGGACAGCGGCCCTGTGACAAAACGCCATGGTGACAGAGCCCAGGAGGGGGGGGGGGGGGGGTGAGGTTATGGGGCCCCCACCAGCTGAAAACGGACGTTTCTCAGGGACGTTTGCTTGTGGATGTGACCTTTGACCTGGGCTGCTTTTAGAGCCGGTGACCAAAGGCATTAGAAGCTCACGGAGAATGTGTGCGATGACGCAGTAGTGCCACAGCACAGCACGCCACGACCGCCCTAACTATGCACAAAGCTACGTGACCAAACTAGCGCCTAACTTCACGACGTGCATCTTGACTCTTAACCGTCTGCCTGCGAGCCTTCGCTGCGGAGCAGCAAACATTCCATATGGCCGTCCGGTACCGTTGGTTCTGTACAGTACGGTGGCGTTCTGGGTCTCCATTTGGTATTTCACATAACTGGTGCTTTATTTCATTTCAGCTAATCTGTATTTTTTTTTTCATCTTGTAAGTGCTGTAAGACTGTTTTGATGAAACTGTTTACAATTTGTTGTTACAGCCATTCTGGGGGAGAAGACTTCAGCGTCAAGCCGTTTTGAAAAACTTTACTGTATTGACCTTTTGATACATGCCTGTTGCAGTTCCATTTTGATTAATAAAACAAATTAAACTAATTCCAAAGTTAATGTGGTGCGAACACCTGCCCCGATGAATATCATTATAAAATCTCACACACACATGAAGTCAAAAGGGTCCACAGCTTTTGCCGATACCTCTGTACCACTTTGTATGACTGCAGCACTGTGTGTCAGTAACAGGAGAAATTGCTTGTTTTATACAGTAATTCTGAAGTTAAATACTTAAACCAAAAGACATTACCGTAATATACAACTTCACTAAACACGATGTGTGCGATTATCCAGTTTTTTTCCCCCCCCAAGACATTTGAATCAAACTGGGCCACTGCGTGACTTGTGATATCTGTACCAGTAGTGAAGAACCAGTTCAAACGAACCTCAAACTAATCCCTGGGAAAATTACTAAACACAAGGATAAGTTTCAAACTTACAAAAAAAAAAAGAACTGAAATAGGTTCTTTAGGATTCAAATGATGTTTGGGCTTCATACCACCTAAAGATAGCAGCTCAAAGTAGTGAATGAAATGCAGGGAGAGGGTCACGGGGTCACGTCATTCCCTGTCACCAAACACGGCACCTTCTCATACAGATGACCTGACGCTACGTCCCACTCGCCAATAGGATCTCAGCTATTCGTCTTCAATACAAGTAGACATTCAGATTCCATCAGGCTAAAAACTAAAATCAAAACGGCACATAAGTAACACGTATCCGTGAGCAGCTAATAATAAATAGTCAAGTATAATAACTATTCAAACAATATTTTGCATATATATCCCACTGTCCTATGGTAACGGATGACACTCCCCAGCATTTCCTCTAGCATTCCACCATTTCCCAGCATTTCCACCAGAGGGCGCTTTAGAGAAAATGGTCACATTAAACCATCCAGCTGAGTGTTTGGGTAAGACTGAGCAGATTATCCACCTGTTTGTTCTTTGGCGTGAGCTCATGGCTGTAGGGGCTCAGGGGAAACGCTCCCAATCTCAGCTGTTACAGAAGGAGTGGGAGGGATTAAAGGGGAGCAATTGAAGGGCAAAAAGAAGTGGCCTTAAAGTGTCATCAAACCACCGAAAGGTCAATGTTGCGGAGGCTCCTTGGTTTGGCAGGTCACACGTTCATCCGGGGGCATCGCGAGTGGAGGCGGAGTCCCGTCTCATCTGGCCTATAGGAGCTTCCTCTGGGGAGTCGACTTGAGCATGTGCTGTCCGAACTGGGGAGGAAGCGAAACCCAATGTGAGCGATACGAACAGGCAGTGGATGTGGACCGGCAGGTCCCAGCAGGGCCTCGGCGCTTACCGTGGGGGTTTCACCACGGTCAGTGTTAGCGTCGTGGCCCACAGGCTGGCTGTCCCCCTCGGCCCGGCTCTCGTTCCCATAGCGATATGCAAATTTGCGCCTAAGGGCATCCGCAATGAGAGCAGCGGGATCGCTGGGGTCACTGGGCTTGGTGTCGCCCCCCTCTGGGCGCCTAGAGCACAGCAGATAGCAGGTCAGCGTGATACTGAGACTGCTGAGCGCTCGAGCCTGCAAGAGGGCTCAGGGATCAGCTGTTCTTCCGAAAGGATCTGACAGTGTCCAAACAGAGGAGCCTGGGTGCACTGCCTACCTCACTGCACGCAGCTTCACCTTCCCCATGTCCTTCAGTACTTCCAGCATGCTGGGCATCTCTGGAGGCCCCCGGGGCTCCGGCTGTGGCCCCACAGCCGCCATCTTACCACGGCGCTCTCTGATGAGGTCAATGGCTGAGGAGCTTGGCTGCGGGTTGGGCAGAGGTGGGGGAGGTGGTGGTGGAGGTGGAGGTGGAGGGACAGGTCCAGGTCCAGGTCCGGTGGGTGTTGGTACTAAAGTAAGGAGGATGGGGGTACTGACATGTGAGTGACACCTCAGAGCACTTGCATCCCCAGACAAATACTTCAGGTGATGAGATCTGTGGAGTTCAAGGTTCGATTTAGGTTTCTAAGGGAAGAAAAAGCAGAGAATCTCGCTAACGGATAAGTACAGATCCGTTACCTAGCAGAACCAGCTCTGAATTTCTCACCAATATCACAAACTAGGCTTTGGGTTCAACACTGCCATACCCCAGTGCACCCAGCTAATCACTACCAACAGGTAGCCAGCAGACCCCCCGGGAAGCGTGCCAGGACACGTGAGATTCTCCCCAGACGTTTGTGAGCATGTGACCTACCAGCCTGGGCGCTGTGGTCCTGGGCGAGAACGATCTGAGCGATCTGTTCCCTGAGTTTGGCCAGCTCACTCTCCAGGGCGCTGATCTTCTGGATGGTCTCCCTGCTGCCAGGCAACGGCTCCCTGCGGTCCGTCTCCTCCACATGCAGCGACCTCCGTTTCCTGGAGGACCTCCTTCGGGGCTGCCGCTGGTGGGAGCAAACTATGAATCCCGGGCGAGATCCGGGCCTGCAGAGAAGAGCCAACGAAGACCAATGAAGTAACACACAGGTAACAGGGGAAGGAGCGGGGGAAACGGCGCCTACCTGAGGCCCGTCGAGGAATCGTCCTCTCCGTCTATCCAGGCAACGTCGGCCAGAGAAGCGATGAGCTCACTGCGCCGACGTGAGCTGCCCAGGGCCCGGGCACCTTCGATGAAAGGCTGCAGCTGGAAGGTGGAGGCAGGGGTGTAAACAGACGGAATCAGCGGTAGCTACGGGTGCAGACCATTACCCCGCAAATGACAAATCCGGAAAAAGCGGCCCTGCGACATTAAGGTCAGAACTATTTAGTGTCCCATTCCATTACTGACATTTATGGGGGGCTCGGAACATGGCCTCTGGAGACTGACATGCCAGAGTCACGTCTGGGGTCAGTGTCGCACCCGCCAGCTGGCTGCTCCGAATCCAGCAGTTTGACTAGAGGGGGTCGGCTGCTTGCCTGGCTTCTGACACTAGCTGCCCTGAAACTGCTGCCCCGTAGGGTTTAACGCCGTCATGCTCCGCAGACACACCGAGCCGCGACATCTGGTCGCGGGAGGAATCGAGGACCATGCAAGCACAGCAGAGAAAGGGAATGGGCTGATAAGCTCTTGTACAACCGGGAATACAACTAATAATGCTGCTAAAAAAAGGCAGCAAGGGGAATCTGTATGAACAGCAAGCAAGAAAAATAGAGTGAAATCCAAGCGTCGTGGCGCCGTAACTGAACACCAGGTTTCGCTCTGACTGGCTGCAAGTTCTGGCTCTTTTCTTTCCCGGAAAACATAATTTTTATGGCTTCTGGCTAACTCAGCATTTTTAATCACATCCCTAATAAATGCTTCATTAAACAATGGCATATTTGGAATTAATAAATTAGGAGCAATTAAGTTAAACTAAAGTTTTAAACCAAACTAAGTTAATAAAGTTTCTATGTAAATCAGCGTTCACACGTCAGGAGTGAGACATATACACGCAATGAATATTTATCGGCATTAAAATGAACTGTGTTACACACAAAACGGGGTGAGTGGAAGGTGTCAGTCCTACATCAACATGCAGCCACATCCATGACACATCAAAGAGGGAACTGACCTAGAGTGGCCAAACGGGGGCCCCGGTAAAGGATGGCGGGAAGGCAAAGGGGTGCAGGCAGAGACGGGCACCCTAGGCTCTCGAGGTGAGAGAGAGACGTTAAAAAGGGAGCACACTTTGAAAAGAGTGTGCAGGTCATCTGCCAGCATGTCACCCCGGCGGCTTTACGGTAAACACAGCACCACCGTGTCGTTTCATATGACACGCTACGCGGCACGCTGGCAGGCAGAGCTTCCGCATTTAAAACAGGCGCAACACAGAAATCTTTCCTTACAGTCGTTATGCCAGGACCACTGGCCGGAGGAAGATGGGGAAGAGGAAGACAAAATATGAAATAGAAAAAAGGCCCGAGAGATTCGCAGGGGTAAAACTGACGGACACACTCTTATGATCACCGCAGCCACCAGGAAGACAGTAGGAGGAGCTACAGGCCCAGGAAGGCCTCATAGATCAGACCTGCGAAAATCACACACAGTGCCTACGGGGGAACCGCTCAACGGTGTGTCCTACCTGAAATCGGACTCGGGGGCACGGGGCCAGAGGAAGGCGTGTTCCGATTCTTCTGACGATGCTCCGAGCGGACCCATACGGCCTCACTGACCCAAAGACCTCAAAGACATCGAATAAGACTCCACATCTCACCGAGGCATACTCAGGTTTACACCCTGACTCAGGATTAGGGTCTAAGACAGATTCTCAGGGAGAGCATGACTGCTAAGGATCTGAACATTCATCCATCTTCTACCCACTTATCCTGGTCAGGGTAGAAGGCCAGCCTGGAGTCTATCCCAGGCAGCACAGGGCACAAGGATGGGGCACGCCCAGTATGCTATGGGATGTGGACTCAAGAGTGTAAAGGATGCCAGCTTGACTGCACAGCTAGGCACTAATTTAAGGGAGGCTCTGGTCAGCGGAGAGCTACAGGCTTGGGAAGAAAGTAACAACAAACCTTTATGTTAGCCTGTGCTACAATGTGAGCGAACAGTGAGAGCAAACAGAGCACCAGTGAATGGCTTTGGGGAGCTAAGCAGTATCACTCAGTTCATACACTTATTAAAATGACCATTCTTTACATTTATTTATTTATCTCAGGGAAGACACTTTAAACTAGGACAGGATTTGTAAACTACCATTTAAATTAAAAGCACCTAGATTTCACTTAAGCACTCAGTTCTTGCTGTGTGCTGATTGGTCAGTCTCCTATAATCAAGCATGTGTCACTAATGTTAATGTGGTGAAACAGCTGGATGAATCTTTCAATCAAGGAAACAAACCAGTCAAAGCACAAGAAGAAGTGAACGATTTAGTCATGCACAGGAGCCTTTCAGTTTTAATGCAGTTTGCAAAATCTGAAGTAGCTCAAAGTGTCCTCACTGACATCGATTATCTGGTCACCCTATGCATGATTACTTACTAGGTCCATCTCTACTGCTGTTCAGATGCCGATCACTCTAGGAATGCCTGCGAGTTGGCTGGCTCCATGGAGACCCACCCAAACACATCGTCAACCTCCAGCAGCCCGGCTCCACACTGCAGGAGCAGGCCTTGCTGCCCTCACTGCCTGCGGGAGCAGGACAAAGAGCAGAAAGGACAATCCGAGTCAACCTGCACACTGCAGAATCTACTGGCTCATGGGAAAGGTACCGGAACCAGCATCCATCGGCACCGAGGAGGGGAACGTGGGCTGCACAGCCTGCCAAAATGTCTCTCACAAATAAGGTCCATTTAGGGATCGACTGCCAGCTTTGGAGCAGGCACGTTTTTAATAATAGGAGAGCAGTGTTGGGCAGGATACAATGCCCTTCAATAACACCAGGCACAGTCCCAAGTCCGGACCCATTCTGTAATGGCGGGAACAGCAGCTCGTTTCCGGTTAAAGTCAGACGGCTCGATGACTCGGACACTGTATTAGTGTCAACTGACAACAAAATACATGTACTCACCGGGTGCCATATTTAATTAGCTTTAATTAAAAAGTCATCACTGTTTCGCTGGTCACCGCGGACTAGCAGGACGAACATATACTGTAGTGAAGGCGGTCACCGCGTAATCGTGTAAATGTGCCAAATAGTGTATTAAAAGCGTATAAACCGTGTAAAATAGCCGACTGCCTAACCGGCTGACGTTTCTTAACTATTCTGAAAACGATTTGCGGTACACTACAAGTAACCACTAGCGATGAGCTGCGTAAGTACGGGTGTAAAGCTCTGATTTAAATATATATGTTCCTCGCGACATAAAATACTTTCGTGTAACTTTAGAGAACTTACAGGACTCAATTTTCGGCGAAGTAAATCCCAAGTTCGCAGAGTAAAGCGCATTCGGCTACAGTACACGGCGTATTGATTGACAATGTCATTGACCAATGACAATTTGACTGGTAAAATTGTAAACCAACCACCACTAAGACATCGGCCGACGGCGTATTGCACGACACCGCAATCATCCAATAGAGTTCAAGAGTTACAGCACGAATCGAGTCTCGTCGGGTATCCTGCTGTTTGTGACCCGTGGGAGTCTCAGGAGCAAGATGACAATGAGAAGTCGCCAGGTGGCGTGATGAATGGCAAAGCCATTTACTAATGTTTGTCTCCAGAGTAGACTCACGAACCAATCTACGAATAGCTAGAATATACGCCCTTTAAGGAAGTTTAGTTTCAGTCCAGCTCACGAACAGGAAAGGGTGGTGTAATGCAAGTTGTATTTTCAGACGTCGAAATTATGCGATACTTGGTTTATATGAAAGATTCACGTTAATTTGCAGATACCAATATGACTACAAGATTTACACCTCACTGAAGTAACCCTGACATAGAGATTTGATCTCCCATGCACCCAAAGAAATACTTTAACCTTTTAGTGCCGTTTTCGCTGAAAAGACTATGTAAAGGCTCCATAATATACTTTAAATTCATAGTTGCAAAATTAAATAATATCCCTAGAAGCAATATTAGTCATTAATTGATTCTGTCGGGTACCTAGCACGGCATGTATGCGGAAAGAAGCTTCAAAACTTATTACACTCCGGCATATACACAGGTATTACATGTACTATTCTGGGTTTCTTCAATTACCCGCGTTAGCAAATGAATTTTACTTTGCAATGCACAAAAGTAAAAATCGACATTACTTAAATTACCCCCATAAAGCAAAACCAGAGTCCTGCAATGTTTGTTTGAGAACGCTCGGGTGCGCTAAAGGTCATTACGTCATTGCTCGTGCTCGTCAATAAAACGCCGCCTGAATGGCTGTTTATCAATGCGGTGTCCTGGTATATCAGCCAATCAGCGACATCGGTCAAAAGATACGCGGCCGTCATGGGGACAGGGACAGTTAGCTGGGTAGCCACATAGCCAAATAGTGATAGTCGGAGTCTTGCCAGTTAAATTACGTACGGGTGGCCTCGTCAGTGTGGCAGACTGCTCCACACCCGCTGCCGCTGGGACGTGAGCCGATCAGGTCGCTGTGTGCAGAGCTCGTTGGAAGAGCGAAGTGTGGCGTGAGGTAGGTCGCAGTCCTGGGACTTAGCAGAGGGTATGAGGCCAGCGGCGCTGGGCGGTCAGCAGGCCCTGTTTCACGGGCCGGTTTGCCCGCTAGTCATCTATCAGAACTGGTCGGAGTTGCTGTCACTTTGGTAGGAGCTGTCGTTGTTCAAGGACGGTGTTGACAGGTAGAAAGTGAGAAGCCAAGGCCAGAAAGCGTTTATTGTGATCGGTCACGGTCCGAGTCCATGTGTTTGGGTTCCTCACTATATGACAGTGTGGGTCGGTCATTTACAAAGTGTCCGTGTATGTGGTTCAACACACCCCATGGTAGAACAGAGTGCGCATGACGGTCCACGTCTGCATTGCTTCCTGCCCTTGGACATCTCTGCTGCAGATGGGACAGGCAGCTGACAGGTGCCTTAGACGTACCTGGTGCCTGACGCCTAACCCCCTCACTCAAGCCCTCATGCTGTAAATTACCCCCCAAAGGTCATCCAGCTTGTTAGCTCAGAGCTAACTGGTGGTCATCTCCGGGCGCAGAAGTGTCAGTCCGGTGATCATACTCAGCTACTACGTTTTATGGAACATTAGGATGAATATGTTGTGTTTTTTTTTTGTTTTGGTTGTTTGTTTTAACCAAACCTGAATATCAGTGTCTGCTGGATGTAAATGCTGAAGCTGAAGGCTTGGTGTGTGAAGCCGCAGCTTCAGTACAGAAACTGAAGTCTTTGTTCCAGTGGGGCGGAATACACATATACCATCTCTGCAGGGTAGAAATATTGGCAGCTAATAGGATGTTGGTGGCCCCTGCACTCAGCCTGTGTGCCATGCCTACAGCCCGGAGCGTGGGTGTCCGTGGCGCACCATGAGCGGGGAGCCGGATGCCCTGGCCGTGGTTAACCAGCTTCGGGACCTCGCCGCAGACCCCCTTAACAGGAGGGCCATCGTCCAGGATCAGGGCTGCCTTCCCGGCCTCATTCTCTTCCTGGACCATCCCAACCCGCAGGTCGTCTACTCTGCCTTGCTGGTGAGTCCCTTTGCCATACGGCTGTTCTGTTCCCTAGATTTCCTTGTGCTGTACGCTCCATATGAATGGCTGTGCTCCAAGCCGGTGTTTGATTGTATTGTGCTGTTTATCTAACTTGTATGTCGCTTTGTATGACATCTGCTCAATATGTATAAATGGAAATGTATGTTGTGATGTGTGGCTCAGGAAGGTAAGATGGTGTGTCTGTGATCGGAAGGGCGCCGGTTCAAATCCCAAAGGTTGGCGGAGTGTCACCGCTGGACTCTTGGGCATGGACCTTGACCACAGCTGCTCTAGGGACCGGCTGACCCTGCTTTTTCAATTGTACATTGATTTTTATAAAAGCGCGTATTAAATAAATCTAAAATATAAATGTAGTGTTTTTGGCAGTATCGGTATCAGAAAGATTTCAATAATGACCGTGCTGTTGCAAAGTTTTTACAGATGGTTTGATCTGTATACTGTGACTGATTGAGACAATTAAACCTTAATTACTGTGTGAATTATCGTTTACACTTGCTTTGCTTTCTGCTAAAATTGACATGGCCAAATTTTGTTTAGTGAGGATTGAGGTTTCTCTACAAGATGCGGTCACACTGCCTTGAAAATATCCCACAGGAATCTTGTGTTCATCTCCAAAAAATAACATTTCAGACACATCGTTTGTAAATTTGTTCTCTTGTATTTTGGAGCAGCTCACCCTTTCAGAACTTTTTTTTTTCTGTGCACCATGCTGGCTAGACGTAGTTCACTGTTTGCTTCCCAAGGAGTTTCCCCTGTTTCCAGCGGAAGTTTAACGCCGCGTCAGCAGGGGTCGTCTGACATCTGCAGAGCCGGGCTTCAGTCCCTGAGTGTGCAGTAGGCTGTGTGTGTTGCATGTCCGTGTTTTAAGACCACGTGATTTACACGCTTCAAGCGGGAGGCATCTAACCCCGCCTTTGTGCCTCTGGCAGGCTGTGATTGGAAAATGAATTTTTAATGGGTGGATTGTTTTAGGTTTGTGTGTGTGTGTGTCTCTCTCTCTCTGTCTCGTGTGCACAACACACACACACACACACATCACTGGGATGCTCCTTGTCCCGCAGTCTGGTTTTGTTACTGGGGGCAGGGTCAGATCAGATGCAGCGGTGTGGGTGGAGCCTGTGTGACCATGTGACCACTGCCCTTCGCAGGCGGTGCGCTACCTGGCAGAATGCCGAGCCAACAGGGAGAAAATGAAGGGCGAGTTGGGAATGATGCTGAGCCTACAGAACGTCATGCAGAAGTGAGTAAGGGCTGCGCAGGCTGCGCAGGCTGCGCATGTGTGTCTGAAAACGGAAGCAGACGGGGGCCGAGATTATTCAGCGTTTTTATTTGCTCCTTTATTTTTTCTTGTAACGAACGGTGTGTTTATTTTTCATCGGGATTTGGGTCCGCGGTATCTCAGCTTTGAGTTACATAGTCGTTATGCATTACTGTGGTATGAATACTGCCTCACTGAAGGAATGGGGCTTTCCCCAGTTGATCGTACCCCTCACAGAGATGGAGGGGCCAGACTCGGTGCACTGTACCGCCTGTGTTATTGGCCAGAGCCGTGTTTCCTAATCCGGTCCTCGGGAACCCACAGTTGGTCCACATTTTTGCTCCCTGCCAGATGGTCTTCCAGTAGAACTAGGTGGGAGCAAAAACGTGAATCCAGAGCATGTCGTACATGATGTGTGCACCCTGCCTTACCCCCCCCCTTAATGGTGTATGGCTCAGTGGGTTAGGACACTATACCTATGATTAGTCCCGGGTTCAAATCCCAAGGTTGGAAGAGAAATGTAATCACTGGGCCCTTGAGCACGACCCTTAACCCCAGTAAATGTGACGTCAGCGCTCTGTGCCTCGTGGTGGATGCCCATCCACGCTCCCTCGGTGAATAATGCCGGTGGC
Source organism: Brienomyrus brachyistius (assembly GCF_023856365.1). Classification (NCBI taxonomy): domain Eukaryota; kingdom Metazoa; phylum Chordata; class Actinopteri; order Osteoglossiformes; family Mormyridae; genus Brienomyrus; species Brienomyrus brachyistius. The sequence goes on along the minus strand of NC_064547.1, from coordinate 19,583,202 downwards.
CCCCTCTTCCTCAGGACCACCACCCCTGGCGAGACCAAGCTGCTGGCCTCTGAGATCTATGAGATCCTGCAGGCGTACGGCGACGCTGAGGCCGAGCGGGCCGAGAGCGGAGCCTCCTGTCGCCGCAAGGCCCAGTTCTTCCTGGGTACCAACAACAAGCGTGCCAAGACTGTGGTCCTGCAGATCGACGGCCTGGACGACACCGTAGGTGGCTGCCGCTGTCCACATGGAGTTCAGACCCCTAGCTACATCTAATTACAATTTTTTTTATTTTTAAATGAATGTATTTAAATAATACAAGTGACAAGCGACCCTAAGCATCCACCGATAGAATTCCTCACGTGTGTTGTGGCGCTGGAGGGGGGGGCTGTTGCAGCCACGCCTTCATCTTGACTGACTGCCATCTTGCACAGAGCCGACGGAGCATGTGTGAGGAAGCCCTACTGAAGATCCGTGGTGTCATCAGCTTCACCTTCCAGATGGCCGTCAAGCGATGTGTCGTCAGGATACGCTCCGACCTGAAGGCCGAGGTGAGTCCGGAGGAGGAGGGGTATCTGCGGAGAGGGGCAGGCACTCATTGGGCTGTGTCCTGCATTTGCAGGCGCTGGGCGTGGCCATCGCATCCACAAAGGTGATGAAAGCCAAGCAGGTGGTGAAAGACGACGAAGGCGATGAGGTGAGTGTGATCGCTGTGGATTTAAAGACCATTTTAGAATCGGTGCCCCCACACCAGAAACGCCGAAAAACGTCAGAGAAAAACGGCTGAATCTCAGCAGCCTTCCTGAGCTGCGACCTCTGTGGTGTTTAGGTGATGGTCCCCTTCCAGGACGACTCGCTGGAGGAGGAGGTGGAGCAGAATACGGACCTCCCCGAGTACCTCCCCGAGGAGGAGAGCCCCTCCAAAGGGCTGGACAAGGCAGTGTCCCGCGTGGGCTCCCTGCAGGATGGTGTCGGATGGCTCAGCACCGCTGCCAACTTCCTGTCCCGCTCCTTCTACTGGTGACCGGCGCCGGGGCGAAGAGGGAGCGTGACCACGGCCAAGAAAGGACTGAAGAAGCACAAGCCCCCGTACTGTACGCCTGCACCCTGCCCGCACGCACGCGCTCACACTTTCCCCCCCATGTGCCACAGCCAATGAAAGACTCCAGACTGCACTCGGACACGCCCTCTTTGGGGCAGGGCTGCAGAAGGGTCCATTTTCACGGCTGGCGTTTGGGGGCTCCCCCCCCCTTCCCGGGCCGTGGGGTCGAGCTCTGACTCCACCCTTGAGTGTTTGGACTGCCGTCGTCACAGGTGATGAGCAGGAGCTGTGCTTTATTTTTATTTTTTTTGTTTCCGTCTCCGCCGTTTGGTGACGCCCGGCTCGCTGTAGGGGGGTCGCTTTACCTGCTATGCAGTGCGCTTTGACCGTCGCTCGGCACCGCCTCTGAGCCTCTGCTGCTCCCATAACCGCACCCCAGCCGTGCAGCTCTCTCCAGGTGTCTCTTTGCTATGCCGCTGCCAGCAGGTGGCTCGCCGGTTAATGCTCTAGACTGAAAGGAAAGAACATGCAGTTGTAGAGAAGAGCCTCACACGCTCTGTATCCCCGCTGGTGTAGCTCTGATGATTTCAGTAACACCTTGTCCTGTTTAGAAGTCTGAATAACATTGGCAGGATAGCATTAAGCCCCCCGCCGCTGTCTGTCTGCTGGCCCTGCTCCACCCACCCCACCTGGCTTCCCTCTCACGACGTGAGAAGCAGCATTTTTGGGTCCCACACCAATACCCCCCATTACCTTTACCTTTCATTTATCCCTCCCATGCCAAGCTGATATCCAGATGTATTATTGTAAAAACAGTTATTGTAATATAATGTAAAAAAATTAAAATATAAATCGGGCAGCACTACAGCATCGGATGGTAAACGATGCTCCGAGCTCTGGTCCTGCCACTGGGAATGTCGCCCCCATGTGGGGACAGAAGTGGGGATCACCTGACCCCCTCCACAGCCTTTTGCTAGGCCCCCTAGTGGTTGAACGATCCCCTGGTGGAACAGGGCTGCAGTGTGGGCTTATTTGTTGGGAGTTTGTGCCATGACTATCTCCAATCCGTCTGTCTGTCTTCCAAGCGTTTATCACAGACAGGCAGTGTAGGGCACCCATGTATAAATATAATCATTTATTTGTGTTTTTTAGGAATGAGATGCCATTTTCCTTTCTGTTACTCTTTTATTGGTGCTGAGTTTATACTGGAGGAGGATTGTTTGGCCTTGTAATTACTGTAAAAAGCCTCAGTAATGTGTGTGCTATTAGGACACTAAACCATGCAGAAACCTCTAAGTATTCAGAACACTCAGTATGGCAGGAAACCCTTAACTAACCTTCAGCGCCACGCTCACCTGTTTTATCGACCTTTTTATGCAGTTGGGTTACTAACGGATCCGAGACGCTGTAAAGCGATGGAGCCACGTAAATAAAGGTTGAAACCGAAGCTGTATGCTTCATGTGCTTCTGGTTCACTGTCCGTGGAGAGTGGAGTCTGCTTTGGGAGGGTCCCCAGCCAGTAGCTGCTGCTTCTGATTTGTCACCTTTGTCGGTGGGCAGGTTTAACATCCTGCTTCAATACTCCTCAAAGAAGCATCGATTCCAGCTCATTTCAGAGGTCATGGGGCGAGGAATGTGATGAGGAAGAGTTTCCGCTCGGCCGTGTGTGCTTCCTGTGGTGTAGCGGTTTTAGGGACCTGTCGAGCGACCTGCACACGCTGCCTGCCTATGAGAGGCTTTTGGACAGGGGGGGGGGGGGGGGGGCGGCTGTGCTCTGACACAAACGCTTTGCTTTCCTGACGCCCAGCCAGCTGGAGACGGTTCCTTTTTGGCAAAGACTCCTATTGTTCAGTACCTGCTCTGGATCACTGGAAAGAACTAATGTGACTGTTCTCCAGTGGGGGCTGTCTGTGCAGAGGTGTCACCCAAGCTGCAGGTGCAGTCAGACCTGGGGGGCCGGGTTCACACTAAGGAGGGGGGTCCCTGCTTCCTGTCTTTCCAGACTCCCGCTGTGCCAGATGAGCTCCGCAGAGCTAATGGGAGAAACTGACGTGCCCTCATTGATGAGTGTTAGCCGACGCCCCCTAGTGGGGGAAGGGGAGGGTCGCCCACAAATGGCCCTGTCTGCCAGTGTGGCGGGTCTTGGGCTGCAACCTTTCCACTTCATCACTTCAGGTCCAGAGTGACCACTGTCCCTTGTGGGTGACACTCCCCCACTGCCCCCCCCCCTCCCCTCACAGACCTGTGTTGCCATGGAGATGAGACTGCAGTGACATAAAGCAAGGCATTGACTGGGCTCTCTGTCTCTCAGTGAGACTCTGGTTTTGGTGAATGTCTCAGCGGTCCAGTGGATCTCAGCTATGGATTTGCTGGTTCATGGTTATGTACAATGAGAACAAAATGTCAGTTACAAGTTAAAATGGAAATTTCATGATCATTTTAACCATTATATAAATATATTTGGAGGTTAGACAACATTAACTGGATACATATAGTGAAACTTTTAATGGGTCCTGGATCTTGTTTCCTAATTGATGTAGTTCTGTTTTTAACAACAGAGGAGGGTCACCTAACCTAGCCTTCGCATCTTCAGTTTAACACAAAATTTTATAACATGTCCTGCATCTCATGGGCAGTGGGTGGCGCTGTTCCAGTGAGACAGTATTGCAAATCCGGGCCTTGTTTTCAGTTCTCCCAGGTTAAATAATTACTGATTCTGATTGGCCAGAGGCTTCACACCTGGCTCACAGGTAAAGGAAGACTGGAAACTCAGTACTGCCTGGACCTTAAGAACCGTAATTTGAGCAGCCCTGAGCTAGTGGATGGATTGTTAACCTTAACAGGGTTAACAGGTTGCGTTAATCTACGCCTATGTTCATTAATTTCGATTTTGTTAATAATTCAATCATAGAGACGACGGAACTTCTGTTCCAGTGATAACAAATCAAACCACATCGAACTAAAGTTAACTTCAGCTTGATCATTTTGAAACAGCGGCTGCAAAATTTGCAGGATCTTTGCAATTGAGCCAGAAATAACGTATTGGGCTTTATTGTCATTATTTAATCTGACATCCATTGTAATCTGTATAAATTCATAGCTCAGTCTCCCCGACTTTTGCTTAACATGAGTTATTATGCAGTGATATAATTAGGTCAAATTACGTGAGTCAGTTTACATGAAGCATCTGTGAACCAATCAGACGCCACTGTGGGAATCTCTTCGGTAAATAGGTCAGTGTAAACAGCATCCTGAGAGTCCGTGTCTCATGGACAAAGTGCCACGCCAGCTGTTTGTTATTTAAGACGCGCATAAACTGCTCTGTTACCCTGCTTTTGGCATGAGCACTGTCAGTGCGACCTGTGTGCGCGTTTACAGCAGCGTGTTCGTGGCAGAGCTGCATTGCGTGGCTTTGCGGGCCTATTAGTGAGCGACACGCTAGTCGGGTTCTGATGCACTGGTGTTAGCCGGCTGCCTGTATCGCATTAGGATGACGATAATGAAATGTCACCCCCACGGATCTGACACTGCAGCACGGACCTGCAGTGTAGTTCCATCCGGCATCAGTCATGGGATTCGTGTCCAGCTCCGGTAAATAAAGGCACAGAGGTCACCTCCGTACGATCGGCAGCGTTTCGCCTCGTCGCGCCATCTGTTTGTCACCGTAACGCAGGGCTTTCTGACGCGCCCGTACCGGGGGCTGGTGTGCCCTGTGCAGTCGGCGGCTTAGAAGCCCAACCTTCCTTCTCACGGGCTTGTGCACTGCGGACGCCATTGGTCAGGTAAGTGGGTCAGCGCCGCCGGCGACGGGCCAGGCTTGGAAGAGCTGACGGCGGGAGGAGCTCCAGCAGGCGTCCGGGACCAGCCCGGGCACCGGGAGTTCTTGACAACGGCTGCGCCGAGGAAACATGGCCGGCTCCTCCACGTAAGATGCGGCCAAGGAGTCGTTTGAGAACGTCCAAAGTCCTCCTTTTCCTCGCCCGGGGGGAGGCGCCCCCCTGCTGCCGTGACCACCTGCTTCTGATGCATGTCCTGTATCGGAAAATGGCGCCATCACTTTGCACGTGGCGCAGGGGAAGTCGAGACGATGCCGCATTGCATAAATTCAGCAACGAGACCCTAATCGGCCATCCGGAATGCTGTCTTTGGCTGAAGGTTGCAGAAGGTCCACACCTGGACGCTTCGTCCACGCGCAAAGAAAAACTGTTAGCATTTATTTAATGACGCTCCTGGAGAAATGCATGTAGATAAACTGGGTGACAAACGCAGCGGAAGCAGCAGCGCCGCCGTTAATCGCTGGCACGCTGATGACGCGTCTGTGTAACCCCTTCCAAACGATCCCTTTCAGCAGCAGCTTAGCACATTCATCCCAAAGCCGGTACATGAGGATCTCTAAGACGCTCCGCTGGCTCGTAGCCCCCGCGGTTCTTCTTAAACAAATAACGGCTGTTACACCGAGTAAAGACATGCCGCTGCACGCCCACCAGGTGGCGCCAGCGAGCTTTGAAACGCTCTCCGCCTTTACAGCTGGTCGTCAAGCTCGCGCTGTGTGGGGTCGCTTGTTTGCCTGACCAGTTTCCAAACGATCCCTTGATGTATTATTCCTATGGTCACTTGCTGATCTATATCGCTTGTAAGTAAACAAAATGGCACTCATGTAGTTAACGATTTAAAACAATTGTATAAAGCTGAAATATATCAGAGTTGCGCTCTTGCATAACGGCGAGCGTCCTTCAGCTATGGCCCGACACTGATCTAAAGATGCCGACTGGTTCTTGCGGTTATGTTATACGCTAATAAGCTACAGTGCACAAAACTACAGCTGGATACCTGGACAAAAGCAAGAACATAACGTACAGAGATACACAATTTCAAAAGCAGCGCCACACATAAATATACTGATACGCGGATAAAAAGGCAGCAACATTCAGATAAATACACATAAATAAACACTGATATACAAAGAAAGGATATGGATAAATTACATGCAGTTTCTATGTGAATGGCGAAGGGATGCACGTAAATACACATAGATATACAAATACAAGAAGCGACACAGGTAAAATTCGCAAAGATATGCAAATTCAAGAAGGGATGCACATAAATATTCACAGTAATACATAAGAAACGATGCGCAGGCCGGCGTGTTAGTAACGCCTGTAAAGTGCTTCAGCTCCCCTTCGGCTGCTGATGCTCTGCTTTGACATCCGCGTTATGGACGTTTGTCACCGTTAACGTGACACGATTTAATTATCTCCCAACGTGATCTCTAACCACTATTAACTTGTCCCGTTCCAAAGAAGGGGGCTGGAGTGAATAACGAAGCTGTTAGTTTTCCGTAGTTACGTTTGCAGAGACTCTATGTAGTCGGGCGACAGTGAACGGAAAACGGCGGATCGCAGCCGCCAAGGGAGGCGCAGGAGAGCCCGGGTTTTAAATGCTAAATCCTCCCTAACCGGGGAGCCGCCTGCTGGTTTGCGTGGAGGATCTGAGTTTGCCGAGAAAGGTAGCCCTCCGGGACGTGGCAGTCTGACTGTTTTATTGGAGGTTCAGCTCGCAGTCAATGGGATCAGCGGTAAATTACATTGCCCGGGCAGGAAAATGATATGACACCTGTAATTTATGTCAAACGACTTCCCAGGGCGGGGGTGCGCAGACGGCAGTTCTCTGGACGCCAAGCCTCTCCGGGGGAAGGAAGGGGGGGGGACGAGGGGAGCTGGCGTCAAGATTTAATTTGACCATCCTTCACCTTAAATACCGAGGGAGGGCGAGAGTGGTCCCCAGTGGCAACAGCCTGGGCCGCGCCGCAGGTGCTGGGGTCAGCGCCCCGATGATGTATAAAGACGCGCACTCGGGCTGGAGTGCGTGTCCTCTAAAAACCGCAAACTATACGGAAATCCCAAAGCCAGCCATGAGGTGACTGCCTCCACGGATGGTCATTGCAGCGGCTGCATTAGCCCCAAGCGTCCTTCAGCTATGGCCCGACACTGATCTAAAGATGCTGACTGGTTCTGGCGGTTATGTTATTCACTCCCGTGAATGCGGGTTGTGCCATGTGTAGGGATGTGAAGAAGATTCGGACCTTTAATTAAGTGTGAGATTTTCCTCTCTGGAATGCCAGTCTTGGACAACCGGGTCTTGGGACTTTTGTTACATCTATCCCGAGCACCTCCCAGCAGCAGCTCGAGACCGGGTCGCAACTCACTGGAAAATAGAAACTGCCAGTTCAGATGTTAGGTGCACCAAACCAATGAGCGATGTCATCTACCTGCCTTGTGGGGGCGCTGTGTGGCTCAGTCTGTTAGGATACTGTGTCTGTGGTTGGTAGATTGTTGGTTCAAATCTCAAGTGCCAAGAGTGATGTCACCATTGGGCCCCTGAGCAAGGCCCTTCACTTTAACCCCCAATTGCTCCGGGGTCTGTCTAACGCTGCTGTCTCAAAAATGTACACGATAAATGTAAGACATTTTGGCTCACTGACAAGACCCTCAGTCTGGGAGTATCGGAATGAAACAGCGTCATGCTGGATGGAGCATTCTTGCACTCCTGGGTGGACCTGAGGAAAACCAGCATCTCATATGCCCGTGATCGCAGTTACATAGCATGTTGTGTGGCGCCTGTAATGTGCAGTGATCACAAACAGAACCTCTATTGGACCAGTATTTATATGTCCGGGGTTCTGGCTGGGTTAGGCGTGTCCCCCGGACAGAATACACGTCTGCATGGGATGTGTGTGTATGACTGTGTGTTCAGGGGCGCAGCTTGAAATTCTGGCCCCCCTTGATTATACAGTTTTATAATTTTGCATATACTAGGGCCCTGTGAAGTTCTGCCCCCCCCAGAATCTGCGTGGGTATCTATGCCCTTACTGTACCCTTGTAAGCATGACTGTGTGTGTATTACAGTATGTATTTATTGCAGTATGTGTGACAGTGTGTTGCACTGTATCGCAGTGTGTTGCAGTGTGTGTGTGTATCACAGTGTGTATGTGTTGCAGCATGTGTCACAGAATGTGTGATTTTATTTGTCGCACTGTCTGTGTATGACAGTGTGTATATGACAGTGTGTGTATTGCAGTGTGTGTATTACAGTGTGTCTGCATTGCAGTATGTGTGACAGTGTGTATTGCAGTGTGTGTGTGTGTGTGTACCACAGTGTGTCTGCATTGCAGTATGTGTGACAGTGTGTATTGCAGTGTGTGTGTGTGTATCACAGTGTGTCTGCATTGCAGTATGTGTGACAGTGTGTATTGCAGTGTGTGTGCATGCTGTTCCCTCTCCTGTAGGGAGTGGTAGTGTGCGACTGTTTAAGATGCGGCCCACACACTGGGCCTCCGCCAGCGTCTTCTGATGAGATGCGTGAGTATTACGGATGATAACGCTGCCGCCGCCGCTCATTACGCCTCCCGGATGATTTGGGGCCGTCCCCCAACCACCCCCCCCCCACTCCCCCACTACAGGGGTGCCCTCCCTGGCTCCACGCGCTGATTGGTGGGATGAAATATCGCAGGGGAAAATTAAAAGGTCCCGGTGTCAAAATAATTCATGATATGCATATCTCGCGCCATGATGGAGCGGCCGGTACCCGGATTAGTGGTTTAATAAAAGTTATCAGGCTACAGCTGAACTGCTTCCGCTGTTCATTTCATCATGTCAAGGGTGTTAGATTAAGGGAAGAGAGAAAGTATTTCTGTGTATCCGTGTTTGCGAGCACGTGCAGCAGGAGTGTAGCGTGTGTTTGCTGACCCAGTAAAGGATCACAGCCACTGACCCCCCCTGACACACACACACACACACACACACTAAGAGGCACACTAACATATTCAGAGACCTCTGGGCTATTTGAATTATGAACCCCCCGCCACCCATTATGTCTTGCAATGTGGTGTGTGTGGCAGAAGGAGTTGGTGGCAACTGACAAAGTTTTTTCCGGGTGTGTGTGTGTGTGTGTGTGTGTGTGTGTGTGTGTGTGTGTGTGTGTGTGTGTGTGTGTGTTTAGTTTTTATTAAACAAGGTTAGTCAAGGCCCTCTTCACAAGTGTGGAAGTGTGCATAAGAGTGTGTGTGTATGTGGGTAAGAAGAATTTATTGTCATTGAGTATCTGTAGCAAAAGTTTGTGTTGCAATTTGCAGACAGAAAACAGCAGTAAGTACTAAGATAAATGCACATAAAATAGAAGCATTTCTGACATACAACAGTAAGAAGCACTTAAAGACAAATAAGTGTAAAGTGCGGATGCAGCCGACGCAGCTGACGCAGTTGAAGTAGCTGACGCAGCCGAAGCAGCCGTAATACCATGGTCATGTCCTCATCACGATGTGCAGATGCCTATGACCAATACCACATAACGACGAATGATATCGTGATATCGTTAACGAGTAAAATAGACAGGACAAAATATCTATGACGCAGGCAGTCCATAGACACACGTGTTGTGTGTGGATGGGTGTTGTCTTGTTGACAGACTGCACCAGCATGCTGTCTCAGGAGGGGTAAGACATACGGACGCCGGATGTCACTGACGTAGTGCTGTGCCGTCAGGGTCCCCCGAATTACTGCCAGAGATGACCTGAAGTCATACCCTATGGCTCCCCACACAATGATGTCATACCCTATGGCTCCCCACACAATGATGTCATACCCTATGGCTCCCCACACCATGATGTCATACCCTATGGCTCCCCACACCATGATGTCATACCCTATGGCTCCCCACACAATGATGTCATACCCTATGGTTCCCCACACCATGATGTCATACCCTATGGCTCCCCACACCATGATGTCATATCCTATGGCTCCCCACACCATGATGTCATATCCTATGGCTCCTCACACCATGATGTCATACCCTATGGCTCCTCACACCATGATGTCATACCCTATGGCTCCTCACACCATGATGTCATACCCTATGGCTCTTCGCACCATGATGTCATACCCTATGGCTCCCACACCATGATGTCATACCCTATGGCTCCTCACACCATGATGTCATATCCTATGGCTCCTCACACCATGATGTCATACCCTATGGCTCCTCGCACCATGATGTCATACCCTATGGCTCCCACACCATGATGTCATACCCTATGGCTCCCCACAGCATGATGCCAGCGTGTCTCTCCACGACATTGGCAGGATTGGTCCTCTCACCTTGGCGCTGTCATACATGCACATGGCGGTCATCTACAGTAATGCAGAAGCGAGATTCATTGATGAATATGGTACGACGCCACTTGTCACCACTCCAAATGCAGCCGTCTCTGCGCCCATGTCAACAGCAGCCTACACAAGGGATGGTGAACCCGTGGTCCGTCTGATGCCAGTGTTGGATGCCACAGGGTGCTGTAGAGAGTCCAATACCTGTGTCCGGATGGCAGGCGCAGATGTCATGGGGTTCTGTAATGCTTGTGATATGGAGATCCTCCCTTGGTGTGGTCTGTTTTGGGGGACCGGTGTGTGTGTGTGTCTGTGTACACATGTTCTCCTGGGCTCCCTACCCCTGATCTCCGTAAGTGAGCCCCATCACCAAGCAGTGTGACATTCAGCCCCCCTGCCCCTCCCAGTGACAGGTTATTAGACGCAGACTCGGCCGTACATAATTAAAGAGTGCGCCTCTGACCTGTGATGTGCTGATATTTTAATGGACGTGAGGGTGCCCCCCCCCCCCCCCCCCCACACACACACACACACACACACACAGCAGGGGCTCCTGCCTCAGAGTGATATTTCCGGGCTTTATCAGTGCGCAGGGCCTGTGACATGGGGGGGGTGGGCTTATTGGTTCCTTTCCCTCCAGTGAAGGCTCAGGCAGGGTCTCTTTTAGGGTCCACTTGAATTAAAATTGCACTCTGAGGTAACGAGATATACGAGCACTGAAATCGGCACTATGGCATCCATAGTGTTAGTGTAAAATCGGCCAGTGTTAAGGTGCTCAGTGTTAAGGCTCGCTGTTTCACCTGAACAGCATGGCATGTACCTGTCCTGCCACATATGATTGTTAAATGGAAATGCTCTGTATCTGTATCAGGTGGTGTAGTCAGGGGTGATCTAATGCACGGGTTTACTGAGGCTGGTGCCCAGGGGCCTCCACTGAAAAGGGGCCTTAAATGGGCCCCCCTGGATCTGCAACTTTAACCAGCCCCCCCCAAGCCCCGTCAATAGGGGGGCCCTGAATAATGTTCCAGGGATGCTGGATAAATGACTAACCCTGCACTCTGACCCCAACCTTCTCTCTTAACTGTATGTGTTTGTGTGCATGTATGTCAGTGCAGAGCATGATGGGATATATGAGATAAGCATTCCATTGTACCTCACCTCATACTTCTGAAAATGGTGAATCTTCATTTCGTGACGAGAGACGCAGCCCGTCTGACTTTCATGACAGGGGAGAAAGTAGCAATTCTGGACCCCCTGACCAAATGTCACTTTTGGTGCCCTTCTGTTGATTTTTCTGACTGGAGTGGGGGGCTGACTGGAGTCCCCCCCCCTCCAGTACAGAGCCTGTTTTGCCCTCCAGTGACGGGTCTGCTCCATGAGACATGCTGGAAGTGTTCACCTGGAGAAGCAGGTAGGAGACCCCCCACCCAGGACAGTGACCAGACACAGGGAGGGGGCACCTTCAGACAGGCCTGCTCCTTTGTCCATCCCCCCACCCCCCCCCCACCCCCGCTGTTTTTGTGCCGTAAAGGAGGCAGATGGCAGCTGATGAATCTTTCATAATCATGTCCGGATGGCTGCAGCGATCCCAGTTCATCTCTCTGAAAACAGCGCATCTGACGAAGAATTATGTGAGGATAACAGAGGCTGTGAGGCAAGCACCCCCCCCTCACTCGCAGCCCCTCACCCCACCTCGGCATATGTGACCCCTCCACTTCCAGGACACCTTTCTCTCTATCGGGCAATGTTTACATTTATCCAGCCCCTCCTCCCCCCACCCCACCTTGCATGTGATCGTGATAAAAGATATTACAGCAGGAGTCCTGGGGATCTTCACCCTTTCTACTGCTCATCTACGCCTCCCCAGCAGCCCCTCCCTATACCCACCACCCACCCCCCCACCCCAGACGAGACGCCGCGGTCGTTAAAGGGCCTGATAATTGTGGATCAGGTGAAGTTGGTCTCACCTCATTTCAAGGCTCCGCACCACTAGGAGCGGTTCTCCTGACTCAAAGGGCACGTAATTTCACAGTGCCGAGCCGGTCATTAATCCCGTGCATGACGCTCGTCACGTTACAGATCACGGCTTTGTTTTTGTCTGCTTTCCTGAGCTGACGCCCCCACCCCCCCAACCCCAGCCGCCCGGGTCCCACCCCCACGTTAACGACTCTTTGACGCTGCTGGGGTTTTTCCAACGCTGATGCTTTGCTCATTTTCGGGTGGAATGCCTCTCCTTCGGAGATGGACCAGTGTGGGCTGCCATCCGCCTCCACGTTAATCAGTGCTTGCAGTCCAACTCGATCCACATGGACCCACTTGATCCTGCTTGGACTCGCCCAGTACAACCCATTTACCCCCATCCCACCTGGCCCACCCCAGTCTAGCTCAGACCTGCCCATCCCTCCCAGTTTCGCCGGACCCCATCACCCACAGGACGGATGTGTCCATCAGGTTGGCGCCTGGAGTGCCCCCCCCCCCCCCACCATTCCCTCTTCATTTACTCGTTTCTGCTAAAGCGCCGTGATTGTATGCTAATGCCCGTGCTTGTTTGTTTCTCTGCATGCCTCTGACGGCAATTTACCCGGTTTGTTCTGCTGGTTTCCGTTAACTTTTTTTGCCGAAATATAAATTATTCATGAATCGAAACGAAGATCGTTCATTTACATAAAATAACAATTTGCAAATTTATGGAAACCACTAATTACTCGCCTTATTTTCCATGACTATTGTATTAAATATTCATAAATGTGTGATGATTTCTTTGATTTAGCCGCTATTTTCATTAAAGGGAAGCGGTGAGGCATCGATAACAAAACAACAAACACGGGAGCAGGGAGGAGACGCCCGCTGTGACTCAGAGGCACGGCGCTCCTCGTCTGTTCAGACGAGCGCCGTAACCCGCGCGTTCTGCAGTGACAGGCACTGCCCGTCATTATGAATGAGAAATAACAGCTGCAGTTCTAACAGCATTCGCGTCTGTTCATTTGGCGCTAAGCTCCTTTCAGATCTGAGAGGACATACAATGGACCTCCAGTCATCCCGCGGACACAGACGCCTTTTTCAGGCTGGCGATAAATACCTACCTCGGAGTCAGACTCTGTTTCTGTTAATGACAGTTTGTTTATTTTTGGCAGACATTTTTGTCCTAAGGCATACATTCTTTGAAAAGGCAGGGTCAGACGGTCTCTGGAGCTACTGGGGGTTAAAGGCCTTTGCTTCGGGGCCCAACGGTAACATTACTCTGCTGACTCTGGGATTTGAACCAGCAACCTTCTGATTGTGGACGCAGCACCCTGACCTGTTAAGCTCCCATATCCTCAAGTCCAAAGTCTTCAGTTTTACATATTACCCTCTTAGTGCTCGTCACCTACACACAAATGCCCCCCCCCCCCCCCCCCCGCTTGTCCTTTGGGCTGCCTCACCCTGTTTTCTCAGAAATGTATGTTGCTTTGCATAAGAACATCTGCTAAATAAATGTACTGCGTTAAATATGGCCTCAGTGTGGGGGCCCTTGGGGTTCTTAAAGATGGGAGACTGCGAGGCCCATCTGGAGGAGCAGACAGGGAGGTCTCCCCCCGTCAGAAAAGTCCCCCTGTAATGTATGTGTTTTGTCCTAAATGTACGACTCTGTAAAATCAGAATGAATTACCGCCGTTCGCCCCAAACTGAGTGACGTTGACAAAAACACCCAGCTCAGCCAATTTTTACCGCATTTGTGGCTTCGCCTGAGCCCACCTGCGTTGCTCGGCCTGCTAAGTGGCTGCATCAGTTTTCATTACAGGCCCCGCAGAGTGGATTTAGCTGAATTACGATATTAATTATCAAATTTACAAGGTATCACAGTGACTAACGGCTCAGTGCAACTCCAAAACAGCATCTCCCGTTCTCCCAGCGAACATGTGACGTCGGTCCTTGACTCGACCTTCCAACATTCTTGAGAACGAAGAAGTTTCTTGCAGGTTTCATCGCCATTTGAGTTTCAACGCCGTCTGAATAGACGAGTCCTCCTCCTGCAGACTTTTCTCGATACAGACGATGATCATGAGTCAAAATGGTGCAGTGATGCAGGTGACTTTGACTCTTCCTCAAACTTCCTCTCAACGCGTCCTTGATGAATTTCTGATTTAACGTTTGAACTTTGAGACGTTCGCTGTCCATTAATCTTCAAAATAAAAACCCTCCACAGAGAGAAAGATGGAGCCTCCCTGTCTCCCACCTCTTGGATGCTATATTTACTTTGTCATCATCCTTTTTGAATGCTGGTTTCTCACTGCAGGGGAACCCATGTGACTTCTCAGGACTTCCACTAGTTGGCGCTGCAGTGAGAGTGGAACACCCACCTCCAGTTAGGTTGCTTGTGTTCGTTACTCCCGGGATCACAGGAGTCGCTGTATCTGGTCAAATGGGGTCATGCAGATGTCTCTGCAGATCCAGCCATGGTAGAAGGTGGACTGCACCAGCGCCCTCTAGCTGTGGAGGTGAGAGTGTCCTGGCCATTCTGTCTGTTTCACTGGCTCTTTTCCCCATGTCAAGTACAGCGTGTTCATGTGCTCAAAACCTCAGGCCTTCAGGCCTCCTTTGAATGACATTGGTATATAAGGTTCGACAAAAGTCATGAAAACACGATTACAGGATTGCAGGGACAAGGCTGGTCTTGTGCAAGAAACATTTTTAATTCCCAGGGTCTCTGCTGAAAATTTTCAGTGGTCAAACTTGAAAGAGCATGGCCTTAATGCAGCTCCTGGCTGGGAGTTTTCTGCTGCAAAGGGGTGAATTAATCATAATCATACAACTCCATTAGACTATGTCATTCTATTAAAGAAATCACATTATCATACATTTCTTTAATTAAAGCCTCACCCAGTCAGTCCATTGTGAGGAGGTGTGAGCAGGGTGTGGAGAGGCCAGGAGTGTCTGCTGTAAGGGAGGAGGCGTGAGCTGGGTGTGGAGAGGCCAGGAGTGTCGGCTGTAAGGGAGGAGGCGTGAGCAGGGTGTGGAGAGGCCAGGAGTGTCTGCTGTAAGGGAGGAGGCGTGAGCAGGGTGTGGGAGAGGCCAGGAGTGTCGGCTGTAAGGGAGGAGGCGTGAGCAGGGTGTGGAGAGGCCAGGAGTGTCGGCTGTAAGGGAGGAGGCGTGAGCTGGGTGTGGAGAGGCCAGGAGTGTCGGCTGTAAGGGAGGAGGCGTGAGCAGGGTGTGGAGAGGCCAGGAGTGTCGGCTGTAAGGGAGGAGGCGTGAGCAGGGTGTGGAGAGGCCAGGAGTGTCTGCTGTAAGGGAGGAGGCGTGAGCAGGGTGTGGAGAGGCCAGGAGTGTCGGCTGTAAGGGAGGAGGCGTGAGCAGGGTGTGGAGAGGCCAGGAGTGTTGGCTGTAAGGGAGGAGGCGTGAGCAGGGTGTGGAGAGGCCAGGAGTGTCGGCTGTAAAGGAGGAGGCGGGAGCAGGGTGTGGAGAGGCCAGGAGTGTCGGCTGTAAGGGAGGAGGCGTGAGCAGGGTGTGAGAGGCCAGGAGTGTCGGCTGTAAGGGAGGAGGCGTGAGCAGGGTGTGGAGAGGCCAGGAGTGTCTGCTGTAAGGGAGGAGGCGTGAGCTGGGTGTGGAGAGGCCAGGAGTGTCGGCTGTAAGGGAGGAGGCGTGAGCAGGGTGTGGAGAGGCCAGGAGTGTCGGCTGTAAGGGAGGAGCGTGAGCAGGGTGTGGAGAGGCCAGGAGTGTCGGCTGTAAGGGAGGAGGCGTGAGCAGGGTGTGGAGAGGCCAGGAGTATCGGCTGTAAGGGAGGAGGCGTGAGCAGGGTGTGGAGAGGCCAGGAGTGTCTGCTGTAAGGGAGGAGGCGTGAGCAGGGTGTGGAGAGGCCAGGAGTGTCGGCTGTAAGGGAGGAGGTGGGAGCAGGGTGGGGGGCAGGTGCTGTGGGGGGTTAGAGGTTTCCTCTCCTGTTGGGGGGAGGGGGGGGGTTGCGATGGCAGCGTGCTGGTGACTGTAGTGTAACTCTTAATCTCAGAGAGCATTTCACCCCCTACCCCTCATCCCTGTCTGAGCCCTCTGCCGCTTAATGGGGTCAGTAACTTCTCCTCCAAGCAGAACAAGAGGAGGGGGCTGTAGATGAGCTGTAGATGAAACTCTGAATCAAACCATTTGAGGTATCAGCTCAGGGAGGTGCCCCAGGGTGGGGGTGGCCTGTCCCAGGCAGCGTCGGTACAGGCAAGCGGACGCCTTAAACAGCATCCCAGTGAAATGTTCATTTTAAGTGAGAATCAATGGCAGCTGTGGTGTGTGTGCAGGTCTCTAGGAAGTCTCCCTGGAAGCCAAGCCCCCCCACCCAACAATTCCCAGTACACAGAACGACAGAGAGCACAGTCACACAAGTCAGCCAAAGATATTCACTCAAAGAGATAAAATGAAATGGTAATAATCCACACAGGTCCGTCACGCCATGGTGACCTTCAGGCTCGCTCGGGACAGAACCAGGAGCGGCCACTGGCGAGCTCGTCCCCGGGGGAGTACACGCATCACCCGGCCCAGACTTCCCCTTTAATTAGGCCACGCCCACCGCCAAAGCAGCAATTATCCGATCAGATCTGCGAACGCGTGACCTCCGCCAAGGTCACACGGCGGCCCCACCCCCACAGAGCATACCCCCCACCCGGCTGATTCACGAGCTCGCGGCTGTCCCGCGGTTCTGTACCGCTGACCTGAGCTGTCAGATCGCCGATTAGCTCCCTGATTCACTTCCCTTGTTTAGCAGTGTGTCATCAATCATAATCAATTAGCCAAAATGTTGAATCATTAAAACCATTATCATTAATTAAAATAATTATCACTTTCTGCCAATGCTTCATTAGCAGTGTTGTGTAACGAGCGTGCAGTCGACCAGACTTTATTTTCGTCTCTCTTTCTATCCCCCTGTCTCCCTTTTCCAGCCGCTCTTCCTCAGTTCATCACTTCTGGGGCTTTTATTTCTATTAAAATATTTAACCCTTTAACTCGCACTCATCGAAATAGGTGATGAAAAGTGATTTGATAATAAATACCTAATAGTAGAGCACCAACTACAGTAGGAATTAGAAACTAGTGAAAACCTACAAATATTAATGTTATTTATAATCAATATGCATTATTGCGTCTCAGTGAATGACACAAAGCTTCTTTTAAAGCAGACTACCAAAGAAAATCTAGTTTTGTTTATATAATGAGTCCATTGTATTAATATATGAGAGAATTACAATAATATTGATGCAGGTTTGTAACAGATAGGAGTCTCTTTTTGATCCCGCAGTTATAGGCCCCGCCCCAGAGCACTCTGGTTGGCTAGGAGCTCCTCTCATTCATTCCCAGAGCACTCTGGTTGGCTAGGAGCTCCTCTCATTCATTCCCGGAGCACTCTGGTTGGCTACGAGCTCCTCTCATTCATTCCCAGAGCACTCTGGTTGGCTAGGAGCTCCTCTCATTCATTCCCGGAGCACACTGGTTGGCTAGGAGCTCCTCTCATTCATTCCCGGAGCACACTGGTTGGCTAGGAGCTCCTCTCGTTCATTCCCGGACACTCTGGTTGGCTAGGAGCTCCTCTCATTCATTCCCGGAGCACACTGGTTGGCTAGGAGCTCCTCTCATTCATTCCCGGACACTCTGGTTCGTTAGGAGCGCCTCTTGTTCGCACATTTTTCCAGGTAAACATGAGGCTGAAATATGAATGATGCTCAGAGCATGTGCACGAGGTCCGAATGAGGAACCGTGGCGATGATAACCCGCTGTTCTTAATCTGAAAAATGAATGCACTGTCGCTGACATGCCGCAAAATATCCAATAGTGATTTTTTCAGTTAAAGCCCAAACCAATTTTATTTTGATTTTGAACTGGAAAAGATCATAATGCTAGGAAAGTAATAAAACAGGAAGCAGACAACTGCAACAAGGTGGACAGACTCGAGCATCACAACAGTGAGCACGGCCCTGGGAAGCAGGACGACATGGGCAGCAGATCCAACCCCCTTTCCAAGAAAAATGGAGGTGCTGTGTAAAATTTATGGCAAATATATGCTAGACTGGCTAGACCTGTCACTCAATGAAAACATTTGGCGCATTATTAAACAAAAAATGCGACTACGGACACGCTGAACTGTTGAGCAGTTGAAATCCTATATCGGGCAAGAATGGGACAACATTTCACTTTCAAACCTCCAGCAACTGGTCTCCTCAGTTCCCAAACGTTTACAGAGTGAAAGAGGTGATGCAACACAGTGGTAAACATGCCCCTCTCCCAACTTTTAGGTTGGGACAAATTCAGATTGTGCATGTACTTGTCATAAACCAATAACATTTCTCACTTTCAATATTTGATGTGTTGCCTTTGTCCTATTTTCATTTAAAATTCATTATGTTTTTATTTACATTTTACACAAAGTCCCATCTTTTGTGGAAGCGGGTTTGTATAAAGTTGGGATGGAATGCAGTGGTACCTAATGATACCTAATAATAATAATAATAATAACAGCAACAATGCAGCTGGGTGTCAGACACAGTGTAAGTCCTGTTGGCGATCGCTCTCTGCAATCGCAGGGTTTTTTTTTTCAAGACGGAATTTGGATGGAACCTGACAGGTGGCCTTGGAATGATTAATTAGCTTCATGTTCTCCAAGGTATGAGCTGCTAAATGCAAACGAGTGTTGTTTAAGCTACCAGGTAATGGCCAGACGGGAGCACAGATCCAGATTTCACTGGCATTCAGTTTCCTATGGACATCTAACAGGTAAACACATTTGCAGTACAAAAAAAAATCTATGTATAGTTACAACGCTTAGCAAATCCAGTTCATTTACACTTCCACACTGAAATATGGTCTGAGAATACCGCTAGCCAGCATCGTTTTTAAAGTAATATCTGCATAAATACAATTGTTTCTGAAAAATGAAATTAGGAGTCTTTGGTTTAATGTCAAATGAAATGCCTTTAAATCGTTTACTTGCTTGGAATTGTTCTGTGATGATGCAACAGCGATGTAGGCGGGGCTTCCTGATTACAGACGCCTGTCGAAGACACTGACGCACACACTGTCCCCCAACAGAATGTGACGGTGCCCTCACCCAGTAAGTCAATGTCACCGGAAACAAGCCTTCAAAGGAGACACTCACAGGTGGCCCACAGCGCCCCCCCTTTGAGTAGCGGTGGCAGTACACCTTCCTCTCCGGTAATCTGAGTGCCTGGCCGGGGCCACCCAGCTGTCTCACATGTACATCCATAATCTTCAAGGAACAGGCATGCCGAAGAGCATCAGGACGGGTTAAACGTTTCAGTTCGTCGCTGGAGAGCTCCCGGGGGGGGGGGCATTTAATCCTGGAAATGGGCCTGTCATTATTAACCTCCATCAAAAGTAGATGGGGCCCTCTGGGTTAAGGCAATGTTGTCTTCTCAGGATACCAAGGGCCCCTGATCTAAGGTCCATAAATCCATGACCACCTGACTGACTGTTACAGGAACATGAAACCATGCGTCATGCATAAGAACCCAGCTCTGACCGCATCTGTGCGCCTGCGAGTCTGCCTGTCAGGTTCCGGTCGTACTTATGTTATTAGGGTTTCATTACAGCAAATTCTCGCTCCTCCCTGCGACTGCTGCATCTTGCCAGTGTTCCAGTGCCGACATCATTACACTGGATCTTAAATGCCTTTTACAGTAAATAAGATCAAGTCATGGTTGACGTCACTGCAGTTAACATGTTGAACATATATTTACATTAATCAGACGCTTTTAGCCAAAGCAGCATTTTTTTGAGAAAGCTGGGTCAGATATTTGGGGGGGTTATGGACCTTGTTCAAGTGTCCAACTGCAGGATTTAAACCAGAATCCTTCCAATTATAAGGACAGTGTCATAACCCACTGGGCCACACACCAACACCGAGACAAGGGTATGGGAACCAAGGGGGACTGGGGGAGATGTAGCCCCCAATAATTAATTTGGCTTCATTAGTGCCCCCAAAAATAGACCTTTACATTTAAATTATTAATAAATATTAAAGTGCGTTTGCCCCCAATATCAAACCCTCTGTACACTTTCCTGGGGGGGACCAGAGATTTATCTTGTAATCAGCTTCAGCCAAATCATTAAGGAATATGACCTTTGTTTTCTATCAATAAAATAAATAGTTTTTCAAAATAAATGTTGTACTCTTTGCTGCTAAGGACTGTCTCCTGCTAAACCCCCCAGCCCCCCCCCCCCACCCCCCCCCCCCACCCAGCCCGGTCCAGCATAAGCAGTTGAAAGATGGATAAATACTTAAAACCTTTTTTTAAGGTTTGCTAAATCATTCACTCTACCATCACATAGAGACTAATGTAGTTCATTTAGGGATCTGGATAATTTGGTGGGGCAGTTAAAAAAAAAACACTCTGGTCCAAGGACACGGCTGTTTGACTCCATGCTTGGGGAGAGCAGGCCTGTCCATGCTTCGAGAGTGATGCCTCAGTGCATTATGGGAATGTGATCATCAGCGAGCTTGACCATCAAGGTTCTTCAGCCTGCTGATTGGCGTCACAGGGGAAGGTGGGCTTTTCAGGCTGTCACGCGGTAAAGGATGCGGGCGAGCAGTACAGACATGATTTCATGGCTAATGACTCCCGCGGTAATATGACTAAGGGCCGCGCCGAGCTTCACCAAGTTGAGCTGTCTTAGCTCAAATGATTCAATTATGCCGGCCGCCCCTATCTGTCACGGCTCGACTCGCTTTTAGATTGCCTCTGCAGCGCTGCCGCGCCGAACTTACCAGCTCGACAGATTCGGGGAAGAACCAGGACAAGGAAGAGTACGGTAAATACATCACCCGCGTTATGGTTAGGTGACGTCGGGCAAATAAATTCTACTTTTGTTTCTCATCAGCTCTGTCTCTGCAGGATGGGGGGGGGGTCCTCAAGCGTGGCGTAGTGATTGGCGAAATGGAGATAGTCCTGCACGCGTGAAAATCTGATGGCCCACCGCCCCCCCCAAGCCCGTAATTCACATGTGACTGTGTGCTGGGAAGGAGGGCGCACGAGGGGCAAAGCGAGAGAGCAAGTGCTCTGAAGGTCAACGAGACGAAGGGAAACGGAACAGTGTCATAGTCATACTTCACGGATCAGATAGTCAGACCTGCCCAAAGGGGCCCATGAAGGAAGAATATCCAGGCTCATGAAGAGGCAAGATACAGGCCCATGAAAGGAGAACATCCATGGAGATGAAAAGCGACATCCAGGTTCATGAAGTGGGAACATCCAAGCTCAGGAAGAGAGAAGATCTAGGCTCATAAAGAGAGAAGATCCGGGGCCATGCAGATTCTCACGGAGGTGTCAAACCCTGACTCTGCCTACAATGAGTGAACATTCTCAGATCATCTGCAGAATAGCCTCGCACACTACAGTTTATATGTTTAAATATAAATACAGGGATGTGTAAAACCTGCCATCTGACATGTACAGGAGGCAGGAGAGAATTTAACAGTGCAAATGCAAGGGATCCATAACTAACACTGAGTGCCTATCACACTACGTTTTTGATGTAGGTGTTAGACAAATATTTTAGACTGAAACGTATCAGTGACACGCTGTCTGTGGGACCGGAGAGAGGATTGATATCAAATCAGCCGCCGTAGCAACCATAAGGAATATCACGGTCACAGGTCATTGGTCTGTGATTCAGTCTAACCCATAATACTAAAAGCACCACTATAGTTTTTTAGGTCATTACTTCAGGGATTTTTCAAGTATATTATGTTATCAAAAACACGACAATTCATAAAACATCCCACAGCATTTATCAGCAGAATTCTCTCTACTTATTAACCCAACTAACAGCATAATCAGAGGATGTTTTATAAATTGGTTCATTGTCATGGTGCCGCTGTATGTAAAAGCAGCATTTTAAGGCATTAGCAGCTGTCACAGCTAAAACCTACAAACCTACACAATCTATAGAAATGACGGTCAGAAGAGAATAGATTTTACTGAGGCTGATGAAAGAGCAGAACGGGAGGTGATCAAAAAAATTAATAAATAAGCAAAATAGCCATCATAGATTAGAGAAGGAGGCTGGGATTTAAGGTGAGTGTGTGTGTGAAAAGGTGAGGATTCACCAAACTTATTGTCATATGCAGAGTAAACAGTCAGTCGCACTGTGATGGAAATCTCAATCTGCGTGTCCTTCCTGCCACCGTTAAACACAAGCACAAAAAGTGGGGGGGGTGCTTCAAAAAGACAATAGCAATACACAAACACAGTGCAATGTAAATATATAATGTGCAGGGGTGTCGGAGGAGCATGGACACCCTGGCAGATTCGGGGGGCTCAGCACTTGATAGGGAGCCCAGAATTTCAAGGTACACCCCTGATAGTGCAATGTAGCAATGTAAACATGTAATGTGAATGTTAGGCCTGGGAAGTAGCCCCATGTGTGAGTGATCCAGCCCCCTCCCCCCACCAAAGTGAACGTCGTCTGCCAGTGTCTGTGTAAATACAAAGAAAACGTCATTTTTCCACTTGAATTCCAAGCCCTGCCTCATTTCCCTCGATGTGGCTAACAGAATGTAACCGCTGAAATGTTTTAACAAGGAGAATCTGTCCACAGGGAGGCGACCAGGCAGATGAAGAGACACGTTTTTGTGCCGCGCTGCTGCTGTGCAGCAGAGGGTCTGTTTATGGCCCAAAGCGATGCTGTGCAGCCAGATTAAGGGACCAAACCACCGGATCGCTGGGCATCGTCTCTGTTTCTCCTTACTCATACTGGGAATTATCCGGAAGGCCTCCTACTTAAGGGTGAACGCCGCTGTGGTAAGTTAATGCCCAGGTGGAGGATCAGATGGTACGTCTGATTGATGGCGTCAAAATGACTTTGTACTAACTATGAGCACCAGGAAGATATTTCTGATGCACCTCAAAATCCACAGATGAACCAAAGAGATGAATCATCCTCACTTTTCACTTGTGAAACATAAAAGCACATAATAAAAATAATAGTGACAGCGAATGTATAACCCCATCGCGAGTGATGAGACTCATATGGCCAAGCTAAGTGCCTAGCCCGCTAATCGTCACTTCACTTAACTTTAAGTAAGATGGCCTCTCAGCGACATGAAACAGAATGTCCTCAGACGTTTCCAGAATCATCTGCTGGGACCCTAGAGTGCTTCATGAACAAACACAACAAGTATATGATATATTTCTTTTTCATTTTCAGTGCTGTGTACACAGGTGCTGAGGAGTTGCTGCTTTTGGCAGTACATTTGTGTCATGTTTAGGCCAAGCTATGCTAATATGCGTGTATGTGAGTATGAAGAGTCACAGAGTGACTCAACTGGTTGGTTGAAACAGAATCTTGACCTGGATTTGTACTCTCTGGGCCTGAAATCTCCACCTCTGATAATCAGGTTATAAAATTAGGAAAGCTTGTTGAGTTAACTAATCCTTTATCTTCTGCGGGTGCCAATAAAAAGTGATAGTTAGGTACTGATCCCATCATTATTCAATGATATCGGTTCATGTGTTTCATGCAGTTACTATAATGTATTTGTTCATGATTTGTACATGAGTGGTAGCTGAGTTCCTAAGTGACTTGTGCCCCCTCAGGTAAAACGTTAACCATAACGGAATCACCCGGAGAAGGAAACAAGACAGTTCAGCCAGGCGTTTGGGTGCATCGATGACCTTCTCTCTTTCTGCAGGGACTCATACCAGGGCAAACATGATAAGTCACAGATTACTGTGCGGCTTGTTTTAAGCCAACAGGCTTCTTCCTTTCACTGCTGAAGTGCTTCTTCGCCCTGAACGTTTTGCCTGTCAGCCGCTGGTCATGCCCCTCTGAACGTCACGGCTGAGGGCTTATGCCCTTATTACACTGACTGCAGGGGCTGGTTTTCTCCTGCTGCAGCCAGATGAGGAAAAAAAGACCCCATTTGTACAAGTGACTTGACACATTAGGAGGTCTGGCTGTTTACTAATTTGAGTCCCAGCCGTCTAACAGCTCTGCTTAACAGGGATGAGCACATCTCAACAGTCACATGGACAGGTAACGCGCGTCAGAAACACAGTCAAAACCCTGTGCATTACTGCAACAGGGCCTGTGCAGCACCATGACAACACAGTCACATGCATCAGAATTAAAACCCCATGTAGTCACACTATGATACTTTGGGCCTCCATTTCCCAGCATCCTTATCACCACAGTAAATGTCGCTTTCCCTCCATGTCATGCCCCCATCAAGCTGTAGGGGGTTATGTTCATCTGAACGCCGTCGAACTGTGGTCGCGGTTTCTTTCCTGGCACTGAACAGGACAACCACTGGTGGAGTTCCAGAGCCTTCTGGTACAATATTCGAAAGCCGACTATGAAATGTCGGTAAAGATTTAAAAATGGCCATGATTTCAAAGCAACTTGTGGCAAGTCATGAACGGATGGACGATTCTTGCGACGCTAAGCTGGGAAATGGAGATGCAGAGGGTGCTATTTTCGAACCTGAGAACAGTGGAGACGTGTCTCAGCCCAGGTAAGGTGGCATAAAGAAGGAGGGAGGAAAGACTGAATGTGGAGGAGCCACATCACCATGAGACACATCGCATGATATAACCTTACCTCAGCCAGAACCATTTTACACACAGACAAGAACATTCACACAGTTAATAAACTCCCTCGTATTATGGTTAGTAAATCAGGCAGCTGCTTTAGGAACATGCTCTGCTTTTAAAGGGAACCATTGATCGTCTTGATTACAAGTATTCAGAGGAAAAAACTCAGAGGCGTAAAAAGGGGTGGAGTCACAGGGGCGCCCCAACTGAAAGCTGATTGGTCTCCGGTGTCCCCCCTCCCGTGTTATTCACCAATTCAAAACATATCATTGGCTGATGACAAGGAAGACCCCGTATGAATTATGCCTCCTCTTATGTCCCCTACTTTAAAAAAATCGCAGAACTCCCCCCAGATGAGCCACTGTGCCTAATGATTATTTGGGCTTTTATCCATTGTCTTTTACTGCTGTCAGACCGTTTAATAAATCCTGAACTGTGGGATCTTGATATTGACTGACTAGCGATATGTCGCATCATATCGCGCAATAGAGATGCTGCAATCCAGACTGCGGTGCTTTTGCAGGATGACGACGCACGGCCGTGTGGGTCTCGCGCTTTGGCCACTTTTCTTGGACTCTTTCAGGATTTCGCTCCTGCAGTCCGTCCCTGATCTGATGTGTTTCCATACCGAGTGTGGAACTATTCCCCCGAGGTTTCCGCAGATTTTAATCAAACTGAGCTTATGACGGCAGCGGCCTGGCACGCTGTTGAACCCCCCCCCAGCCACCCCGCACACGGTCACCTCGAAGCACGGCTTTGTTCAGCCGCTGTGGCTCTACTCCTCCCTACCTTAAGCGCTGGGCAAACCGCATTACGGGGCCGGAGCCAATGGCGCGCAGCCTGGAGAGCGTCCAGCTCCTCATTGGGAAGTAATGGCTCTCAGTGAACTGAGTTATGAGCAGCTGTTAGCGGGCAGCCTGTGACATACTGATAGAGCAGGACGCCGTATGCCGGCTCCCCAAATCAAATGATACAAGGCGCGGTGGAGAAACATCTGTCATTAGCGATTTTCGGCACGCTCCGCTAATTCTGGACAAAATACGGATAATGAAGTTACCACGGGAAACTTCAAATACTGTCAGGTCTGCAAGGAGGTGAGAAGCCGGCCCTCATAAAGGCCCCTAATCTAATTCATATGCTGCCGGAAACAAACAGAGCTGCGTAATTGTTTTCGATCACGATGTTTTTAAATGCAAATGACAAATGTTCTTCTTTAATCAAGGACAGAGACGCTGGGGGTCTTCCTTACCCACCTATCCACCCCCCCGCCCCCCCCCCGGCTCCGCCATGCCGATCGCCGGGGGATCGTATTGATAGAGTTGGAGTTTCTTCCCGCACAGAAACTGGGGGCCCGATTTCTGACATACGGTCAGGAGGGCATAAGTATGTCGCTCACGTTCAGCTTCAGACTCATCCTCAGTCGAAGGAGCTGCTCCAGTGCTGCAGCAGGTAGCAATGGAGAAATGAATCATCTCAATTAATTCACCCTAACTGTGAAATTTCCACAGCAATTTATATCTCCTAGCAGGGCCGATCAATGCTTTAGGCAACTAGGGCATCTTCTTCGGACAGGGTGCTGATTTCACGGGGCTATTTTGCTTTGTCTTAGACAAGGGGGTGCCTGTGGTGAAGTTTGTCTTGGTTGCCTCCTAGAAATGTGACTTAGACCATGTGACATAGACCATGTGACATAGACTGTGTGACATAGACCATGCTGTTTATCACGGCTGATCTAACCATCTGAATCTGAACCATTCTTGCTGCCTTAAAGGGGTACAGCACGATGAGGATGGTGAACACGGAGGAAAGTGAAAGAGGGATGTTTTGCCACCCCATCGTGGGTTATTCCCTGCCTTACGGCCGTAGCTTCTGGGATTGACTCTGGACCCCCTGTGTCTCTGAACAGGACAAGAGGTTTCAGAGGTGGATGGATGGTTGGATGTTTTTCCAGTTTATGCGATATGTTCGGATACTGGAATTAATGGAAGCAATGGCAGGCTCTTGCCGGAATCTCTGGTGCACAGGTCAGCTGCACCGCCGTGGTGTGCCGCCGGGGGGGCGTAATGGGCCACTGGGCCGCAACGGGCAGCACGGGGCCTGTAAAGTGCGCATGTGCAAATAGCTAATAGCTAATGTCACGTTAATTATTATGGGTGCCACATGTTAAGCAGAATGTTGTACCACTGAAGCTATGCTTGTAATTTTTAAAATCCTTACAGGTCATTGAGCCAGAGTAATTATGGGGGGGGGGTAGCTGGAGGCACTGCCTGTGGGGTACACTGCCGTGTGTTGGACCCACGTGAAAATGAACATCAAAAACAAGCAAATGTACAGGCTGATTCCTAATCCAACCGCTCACACTTATATTTTCTTGAGTAAAAATTAATTTAAAAAATGAATGGTCCCGGTAGAAGGTTCCGGTAAACAGCACCTTCAGCACTTCACCCCGATTGAATGTTAAGGTGTCAACTAACTGTTTCCATGATATTTTTGCAGGCTTCTCATTTAAATATTCGTTATTCTGCACTCTTAATCCAGAACAGCTGTTCATTCCCGTTTATGGACTGGATGGCAATTCTCCTGGCCCTAGAGGTTGCAAGTCACTCCCCCCCCCAGCTCAAGGGTCAATGCCAGAACAAACCTGATGGGCAGGCCCAAGATTTTCATGGGGGGGAGTGGAGCACAACTGTCAGCTGGGGTGTGGTCTGAGGGGCCCCTGTTTTTTGAATGTCTGCCCCCCCTTCGCTCCCAGGGCTGTTCTTTTCTTCCTCTGCTTTACCTCACACCACATCCCATCGCTGCGATGCCACAGTGTCGGCCAGGACCATTACCTGCCTCTTCCTGTGCAGCCTGCTGATCTCCCTGGTCTGGGTCAGGGACAGGACTGGGAGAAATGCAGAATGCAGAACTGGGAGGGGGGAGTGAGACCATGTGACATAAAGTCAGTGGCTGCAAACATCTCTGTCAGCTCTGCAGCACCAGAACCGCTGCCCTGCCGACGGAGCCTATCCACGAGCATGATGCCTGATTACGGGACGTCTGACAGATAAATTTAATCACAATTAAGGCACAATTAAACATTTCATCCCCCTAATTACTGGCTGTAAATGTGGCCTGGTGACCGCAAGGTGCAAGAAATCAGCCGCCGTGACGCACTGTAATGGTGCACAGCTGCCTTGCAGTGAGCTCGTGTTTACACAGCGCGGCACAGCTGTAATTCATGGTGAAAACGGGGGAAATGTGCCCAAGTACACTGAGGATTCATATACATTAATGAGGTTTGAATTCATGGCGGCTTTCTCTCGATAAATGATTAACGGTCGAGCTGGTGAACTCGTAAATATCTGAAAACGGCTGGCTGTTCCTCGCAGCTCTGCTGCAGAACCTCAACCAAGTGTTCGGTCGTTGGTGTCTCGCTGAGCCTTGGCCGGGACGTGGACGCTGTTTTCTAGGCTGTGGTGGGTCCTGACGGACCCCAGGACGGGCCGGATGGCACCGACCACACCCACAAATAATTCTGGTACAGTGACTGCCCCATGAACAAATCGTGCATTTGCAGAAGTGAATATGTTTCTATTATAGCGTCTGTATGGGGTTGTGGGGTGCGGTAGGGCGGACACCTTACCCGGTGTGCGACACAGCCATGTCAGTATGGTGACCCTCATGTTATTCTGCTGGACTGGCCGCAGGGGAGCTTCAGGCAGGGCCTGCGGTGAGAACAGCGCCCCCTATGCCCCGCCAGCCGGGATAGCCATCGGGGTCCATCGCAGCCACCAGATGGCACTGACACATGTGAAAGTGTGAGAAGTGGAGGACGAGACGGGAGCCGGCGCGCGCCTCCTGGCAAAGAGGGAGGCTGTGCGTGAGAGGCGGGGTCCGACCAAGAGGAGGAAGAGGGCGTTGTGCCTTTAATACACTAATACACGCCGGACTGCCTTACAGAAAGCCCTGCTCACACGTCACAGTGCGTCATGGTAAAGCCGGTTTTAGCTCAAAGTAATGCCAGAAGTCTATTAAAGGAACGAAGAAAAATTTGATATATATATATATATATATATATTTATACACACACACATATATGTGTATGTGTGTGTGTGTGTGTGTGTATATATATATTTATGTGGCTGCATCAATAATTCCCAGTAACCATTTAAAGAGCTTTTCTCCGGAGTGTCCTGTCTCCTGTCTGGCCTCCAGTGTCTTGTTTATTGTTGCAACGCAGACTTCATGCATGCGCACGCAGGTACATGTCATCGGACGGTTTTTGCGCGTGCGTTCCGCTTCCACGAGCAGGATCAGGCTAAGCCCGGCCGCGGACCCGCACATGGCGCCGTACACGTCTCGCGAGCTTGGATAGATTTCCGGGGTTCATACTAAAGTAATCAGCCTCCCTTCTTTGGCCGTGCCAAAGAATTAGCCTGGGAAATTCACCAAAATCTGTGAACAGCTTGGGAACAGATTGTTGCAGGAGGGTGAAAAAAAACCCAGAATTTCTGCTCTATAAGCTGCTTCCAGGACAAATATGGAGCGGAGCACCTTGAGGAGGAGCTGGCCCCCCCTGGGCGCCGGCGGGGGGCGTCTGACGTTTGCTCTCCGCGCACCGGATAAGCATGTGTGCTTGTGCACTAAATCCCCTC
This sequence comes from Brienomyrus brachyistius, assembly GCF_023856365.1. Lineage (NCBI taxonomy): Eukaryota > Metazoa > Chordata > Actinopteri > Osteoglossiformes > Mormyridae > Brienomyrus > Brienomyrus brachyistius. Next base: position 19,553,822 of record NC_064547.1, on the reverse strand, counting down.
GATCTCTGGGGCTCAGGGCTCCGGGAGAGGGGCTCCGCGCAACTGCAAGCCGGTGCCACCTCTACGGGGCGAACGCACCTCCACCCCCACCCCCGGCGACAGCAGTGAAATCGGGGACAGTGAGAAACCGGGAACAGGAGCTGGACGGTGATGAAACAGCCCCGGAGGCCTGGCACACGCCCGAGCGGCTGGCACACCACCAGCGCCGCGCCGAGCTTCGCCACCGGCCGCCCGCGGATGCCCAGAGTTCAGCGAGCCGGCCGCTTTGGGGTGACACCTTCAGTCTGTGCTCACGGCGTCCTCGGCGATCCCGCCGCCCGCGCATCTGCTCCGGGGTCAGGTGCATGCGACCCCCTGAAGGGCCCGCTGACCTTCTTTCATGAGCAATTACGTGAACATGAGGGCAGGAGAGTCGCTTCGAGCGGCTTTTGGCCGACAGCGGAGCGTCACGCGGCCGTGTGCGCGAGTTCCCCGGCATCCCAGCCTTCGTCGGGTCTGCAAAGACGAGCAGTGTCTACCACTGCCTCCATGCCAGCCCAGAAGCATCACGCCCCGTTAGCAAAAGTGAGAGAAACCCCCGAAATCCAAAACATAAACAATGGTATCCATCCATCTATCTATCTGCTGACCACCTATCCAGTATAGCGCACAAAGCAGAGGACACCCCAGTCCATCACAGGATACAGACACACTCACACACACATGCTCACACTAGTTCCCCATAATTGAACGTCTTCAGACACCAAGAGGAAAAGAGAACAGCAGACTACAGGCCGTGTGGCCCACTAGATCATCCTGGAGCTTCGGTCTAGTGTGTCGCTGCTAGTGAAAACCAAAGCTAATACTAGTGACATATCAGATGATGACTGTCTAGCGATAGATAAATAGATGGATGGATGGATGGATGGATGGATGGATGGAAACTTCAGTAAGCCGGAATGAAACGGCATGTTTACATTAGCAACACGCACATTCCGGCGGTAAAAAAGGCAGCAGCAAACAGTAACAATAGATAAAGAATAATAAACAATGACGGTGCAGTGGTGTCTCACTTGGCTTCTGAAATAGCACAGGGCGGTCGATGTCAGTGATACGGCTGACGGTGGCAGTCATCGGGGCTGCCTTACTGTCTCCTAAGGCCTCTGAAGTGGCTGGGAGGAGTCAGGCTTTATGGCCAGACCGCCTGGATTCACCCTGGTGGGTTGCTGCTATAGTGTGACACTGAAGTGGCTCCCGGCACCCACAAGCCAGAGAGTCGCACTGGTGTCCCGGTCGGGGGGGGGGGGTTGGCCGGGTGATCTGAGCACGTGGGTTTTCGGGACGGGGTGGGATGCCCTGATGGAAGCTGTGCCGCTGTGGGTGCCGCGATGGAGCTGGGCAGGCGGGTGGTCACATTCACACAAAAGCAGAATGCTAACTGAGATTCTGGCACCTGGGGAGGGCAAATAAGGGACAGCGAAGGAAAACGGCCACGGGTACCGCTGCCTCCAAGCTCGTTATTTAGGTTTATCGATTCACCCGACACAAAGAATGTACACCGGGGAATGTAGGGTCAGCCAGACTCTAGAACGATCGGGGTTAAGGGTTTTGCTCTGGGGCTCTACAGTGGCATCTCTCTGCAGACCATGGGACTTGAACCAGTGACCTTCTGATCACAAAGACAGCATCCTAACCTACAGAGTCACACATAACACTGTAAGGCCTCCTTTATTTACACACTGTCTATATGTGTAAGACTCATGACCGAATGTCCTACCTTTTGTTGGGCTATAACCCCATGTCTTACTGCTAATAGACCTTAGAGATAATGCCCCACTGGGGCCATTTATTCATCCTTCAGCTTCTATTAGTGCTCTTTGGCATCGTTAGCATTAGCTTACTTTAGCAACCTTTAGCTTTCTTTTAGCATGATTTACTTTAGCGTGTGTTATGTCTTAGTGTATGCTAGCATTCTCACTCCTTGCCATATTTTTACGAATCCTTGTTTCGCTTTTATTGTCCAATCATATCACTCCAGAACATCCTGGGAAACAAAGCTATCATTTCAAAAATATAATTAATGCTACTGTAGTTTTATCATTTCGCTGGTAATTTCATTTTATCTCTTCACGCAGATGGGCACTGTAGCCTGCCTGGTTAATCATCCAGCCCTAGGGTCCAACAGCAAACGCCTCTCTGGGAATTTCCACTGTCTGGTGGCCTGTGTGTTTTTGTAATCAGGGCCACAGTTAATTTCACCTCTGTGCAATGTCATAACATCCCCCCACCCAAGCGCTCAATATTTTTATCTCTGTTTATCTGTGTTCGCTGTGCATTTTGTGAAATTGCACGTTTGAAGTGGGGGGTGGGCGGGGGGTGAATCTAGGGGCTGTTTGCGATGTCATTGGGAGTGACGGCCTCGTGGGGGCTTAAGATCTCACCCATGAGCCCATATGCATCCCTGCTCAAAGGCAAGAGCGTTCATTCTCCCCTATGAATGGGAACCTAGCTAGATTACTCACCATACGGTCAAACGGCACATGCACGCCGCATTAAACACATGCACCCCGTCCGCATGCCTGCTTCGAGTCACCGTTCTGTTTTTCTATGCGTCGGAGTGATTTCAGCTCATCGATGCACCGGGTGGTTCAAGCTTCCGGAACATTCCAAACGTCCGTGCGTGCCACGTCGAAAAACTGGGACCTCATACAGTCTCAGCCACACTCTCAGACAGCAGGGCGGCCGCGAAAGATGGATTTAAACAGGCACATGACTGACGCATAATCGCTTTGACCTTTGATGTCAGAGTTTATTTAGCATCCAGATATTTCCATACCGCCACCCCCGCCCCAGTCCCCTTCCCCCAGCCCGCTGCCGTCAGTGCCTGGAAGTGTGGATGTCGCTGTAATTCCGAATAATCCGAGCGGATTGCTGTTTATTTTTGCGGGAGCCGCGAGCACAGGGCCGTGACAGCTGAAGAAGTCTGTATTTGCGGAGGAACAGCATGGTTTGTGGAGAGCAGCTCTGCTCCTGGGGGAGAGCTAATGGCTGCAGTCCTTCCTGCACTGAGATAAAGACTCATAATAAGCCTGTGTGCTCACCATCTGGCTCCGCGCATGTGGTCCTTATGGAGGCGAGAGCAGCGCAATCTGTAAACGATCATGAGCCATCGCGGCCCCTCCAGAGAGTCCGCCATGCAATCAAGGTGACAGATGGCATGGCCATCGCTGTGGCCTCGCCGAGGAGATCAAAATCACCTTCAATAAACTCTGACTGGAATGGGCACAGGCCCCTCGCAAAGTCAGTTTGTCAGTCAAACTATGGCAGCTTGCTGCATTTGGGGGGGGGGGGGGGGGGGAGCTCGGTGCCCAGCTCTGTGTTTTCAATATTTTCCGTCTGACTGCCTGTGAACTGTGATCTTCCTCCGTCGTCCTCGCCGCTCCGCCCCACGCGGTTGCAGGCCAGCCAGCCGCCCAGCGTCGTCTCGTTATTGGGGAAAATTGAGAACATGATGCCGTTAATGTGGGGTACAAACAGCTGGCGGAGGGGGAAACGCCTGAGAGAGCAGGGTGGGGCGGGCAGGGGGGGTGGGAGGGGGGGACCTCAAATCCCCGAGTGAAGCACATTGAGATGGGCGCACACCTCACGCAAATGCACACGCGCGGACAGACGCGCGCAAGAGAGGGATGCGCACGTCATGCACGTGGACCCACGGCCACAGACACGTGCATGAGAGAGTGGTATAGATCTCATGCACAGACACACACGCATGGGGACACGCGCAAGACAGAGGGGTGAACATCTCACATGCACGCACGGACACACGCACCCGAGAGAGGAGCACTCACTGCACGCGTACGCATGGACACACTCACAGACACACGAATAAGTAAGTAAGTAAGTAAGTAAGTGGAGCTTTATTGTCAACCCAAACAATACACAATGAAGTACACGGTGAGACGAAATATCGTTCTCCAAGATCATGAGTGCAACACGAAACACAAACAACACACAAGACTGATCACAATGAGGGTGAGAGGCACAGTAATTTTTACACTACACCTATATACATATAAATATCTGAATGTGACTGAAACGCATGCTTGCACACTACCCAGATGATCCCTGCATCTTCTCCTCCTTTTCACACTCGTTTTCTCATCTTTGGCTTTTATGCCCCTGCTGCGGGGCAGCCAGTCATGCAGCAGTATCATGCTAATCAAAGTAAGTCTCACAAGATAAAGTCTGTAATGTGAGATGTTCATGTCGAACTCATTCCACGCCATCTCACACCTCCCTCTATTACCCTCTTAAGGTGGGTCGCCCGCTACACCTGTTAGCTGCCTCACTGTTCACACTTAGTTAGCAGATTCTCAGAAACCAAAATCACAACGCGTTCTGAGAACCCGTTCCGGGTGACGTCAGTTTATTGTGATTTGGGAACGGCCGCTTTTGTGCTCCTACAGGACGGGTCTGTGCCTGGAGTGGCCCGGGAGCGGCTCCCCTTTCCGCTGGCATTGCGGCGCCGAGATGCCGAACGCAGTTTCACACGTCCCTTTCGCGTGGGGCGGAGCCCTCTGCGCGGATGTGAGAATAACAGGCTGCCTTTCCCAGCTTTTTGCTCCAGTGCAGAAGTTCAGCCTGCAAGCACCATCTGTTAAACACGACGGAGAGAGCGGACAAGTGAGTGAGCAGGCCTGAGAGGCACCGAAAGAGGCCCCAGCAGGAGGCGGCGTGCGGAGTGGTTAAGGAGCGGGAGGCGCGGCCACACGCTGAGGGAGGTCAGGGTGACAGCTTCCTACCTCCTATGCTAATGCTTCTTATTAAGGTGAGATCTATAAATGGCTCATATTTATAAAGCATAAATAAGTGAGAAACGTCTGTGATTTTATAACTAGGTTATTGACACTAACAGTTTTATTTTGGGTATTAATTACTGCATTTTCAGTTTTTTTTTTCTCTCCAAAAGCTTTCTGGGAGCAGCCTCTCATAATAAACATGTATAAAGTTACAAATTATGAAAAGGATATAATCCTAGCAGGCTGTGAAGATTTGCCCCAGACAGGAATATATGTGGGATCCTGCAGAAGAACACACCGGCTAGCTTGATGAGGCTTAACTAATGAACTAACTAACTAATTACCAAATGCCTGGCCTTTATACACAGATTTTATGCTAATTTGCCTAGGTGTTCATTAATCCATTATATGATATTTTATATGAAACTATAAACTTATGAGGATGGGACATTAATGTATAAAAGTAGAGGACAGCTGTGATGTCTCGTCCAGAACAGGACCAGGGCGTAAGCAGACTGCGGCTTCCAATCTCCACCATCCTCCCTTTGGGGTAAATGACTGGATGTCAGGAGGTACCCAGAGACAGCAGCAGAGGAGGAACATGACGGACAGCACTGGACAGTGAACGATCACGCAGAAGACAGAGACAGGTGGCAGTCGATGGTGTCCCGCTGTGTCCATGCCAACCGTGCTATCCGTTACTGTATACACATGCCATGCAGAGGCATCTGTACAGATTAATGACCAGTGACAGTGCTTACAGGACAGGCAGTGCGGAGAGGAAGGACGTGATAGAGGAAGGAGAGTGTTGCCAGGAATGACAGCCCCTAAGGGAAGGACAGTGTATATATGAAGGAAGCTCCTACAAAAATGACAGTGTATATATGAAGGACAGCTCATACAGGAAAGTGCATACAGTATGTGAAGGATAACCTTTATAGAAGGCACAGTGTATATATGAAGGATGACCCTTATAAGAAGGACATTTTATATAGAAAGGACCACCCATACAGGGAGGACAATGTACATAGGAAGGACGACTCTTCTAGGATGGACAGCGTATATAGAAAGGACAGCCTTTACAGGAAGTACAGTGCGTATAGGATGGAAAGCCCTTATAGGGAGGACAGTGGGTATAGGATGGAAAGCCCTTATAGGGAGGACAGTGTATATAGGAAGGACAGCCCTTACGGGAAGGACAGTGTATATAGGAAGGACAACCCTTACAGGAAGGACAGTTTATATAGAAAGGAGAGCCCTTACAAGAAGGACATTGTGTATAGGAAGGACTCAGTTTGCAGGAATGGGAATGTTTGTAGAGAGAACAGTACTGACAATAACAGCAGACTTCGCTGGAAGGACAGTCTTTACAGGAAGGATATTGTTCAGAGTAGTTTGCTGACAGAAAGCACAGCCCTTAATAATGCACTCAGTGCTGAGAATACAGTGTCTTATTTCGCTATGATCCCTTCCTCTTCAAGCCGCAGTGTTGTGAGAGACCCTGGCCATGCATGTCTCTTTCTAAAGCTCCTTGTCTTCTCAGCAGAACTGCCTGGCCTCAAAGCACTGATCTGTGTCCAGACTGAAGATATGAAAAACGACTGTGGGAGTCTCTAACATGCCTTCATTTTTAACCCCGCTCGTCGAGGTGCATGCTTTGTCATTCCTCCTGCCCCCAATAACCTTGTGATCCAGCTCTCACTTAGTTAATTGGCTTATTTGATTAATTGGACAAATGCCATTGTTCTTTCCAGACACCGAGGATTTAACTGTCGGCACCTCAAATCAATTTGACTTCCAAGCCGTAGACTATACCTTTTAAAGATTGTTAAATATCTGCACTTCAGTTAATAATTATATCAATTAAGTTAATGAATACGTTGAGCAGTAATGAAAAGTAGGAGCCTGGTGTGGGATAGAAGTCAGGCTCCTCGTTTTGGGAGAGGAGACTGTCACACTGGTGACTTCAGTCTTTAAACCATTACTGCAGTCATTAGTTAAGCACGACAGTGTAATAATCCTGCTCATTTCAGCCATGTTGGCAGTCAGTCATTTGCACTGATAACAAAAGGACTGTTTATAATTTTACAGGGATAATTTATACTGTCTAATTTCACTAAAGCTTTATTGAATATTATGCACGAAAAACCTGAAATGTAACATTATTTTCTGCCATCGGGTTCTTAAAATATTCAGTGGAATTGTAGCTGAAGTTCAAGAGCTGAGACATTTCACCAGCAGTGGCACTTAAGTGTGTAAGGTGCCCTAAGGATGTCATCGTGGTCCGACTCGCGTCTCCCAAACTGGACTAGCATGGGGTCAGACTGGGATGCTTCAAGGATTCAAAACCTGCATTATTATTTGTACAAGTGCAATGAAATTCCCTGCAGCCTTAAGCGACATGTAATGATGAAGAACAGTAAACAACAAATTATAGAATGTTGAGCAATAGGACATATACAATACATACAATATACAGGCAATACTCAATAATCAACAGCACACACAAACACACACACAGAAACACATATAAATCCGTATAAAGTCGGACAACAAGGTGCTGAGGTTAGAGTACCAGTGGTTACCAGTTAAGCCTATCCTGCCAGGTAATGTCTCTGTGGTAAATAATGTTAGCGCTTGGGACTGGGATTATACTGTAACGTAACAGGCTGTTACATCAGGGCCTGTTCTGTTTTCACTGCACAAGTCCTCCAGTACTCACAGACCACTACCTCAACACTGACCACATTTCCTGGCTGCATCGCGGCCGCAGTGACTGTGACTATGCGCAGTTATGAGTTCTGATGCGATATTGGTGACCTGCACTCACAGGGGTCACCCCTCCTGTCCTGTGGTCCCCTCTTCGGTGCTCGCCTCAGACACGGCGCGAGTGACAACGGTGACATTTCACTCGCGCACTGCCACCCTAACCAGGGTTTGACTGTTGTGCTAATTACGTTCCACTGACTGGCAGCAAGTGCTCAACCATCTGCTGCCCCCTCCCCCCCCCCCCCCCCGCCCCCCTCCCCAACGTAACTGAGCGAGATCATTATTTTTAAAGGGAGAGAGGCAAGAAGCTTCCAGAAGGAACTCAGGGCCCAGCTACATTCATCATTCCTTCAGCCACGTGCAACTGTGTTTAACGGCGGCTTTTCGCGAAGCAGCTGTCTGGTTTTTCAGCGAGCTATTCGGGTTGCGGACAACTTCTAAATCTGCTTCTCTAACATGGGGAAGGAAGCACATCATCAACTGAACCCGTATGAATTTCAGGGGTCCAAGACTTCCTGCTGTATTTTATGTACATAATTGCATATAGAGAGACAATATCTATCCATTTAAATCACAGTGAAGCGGCATAACTGTTTACAACACAAACTTTGTGACACTGTAACACTGTTTACTGGTTTCGCTGCCAAATAACGGTCTTCTGCCGTAGTAAAGCTAAATGCCCCTTAATGGAATAACTGGCAGCTTTGCCAAGAAAAATCATAACTTGAGGAAAAACTTCATTATATGGTTACCCCCATGTTTGATGTTCAGCGCGAAGTCAGCCGGGTTATTTATTAAGTGTTTTTTACAGAAAGTATTTCAATTAAAGAGTCTCTCTGGGCAGTGAAGGGAAGTGTGTAGGAGGAATGATGGGCACAGAGGAAAGGGTTAGGGTTAGGGGAAGTGGGATCGGCAAGAGCTTGTGGGAGTTCTACTTACACAAAAATGTTCTGAGCACAGAATGAAAAATGGTTCAGAGAGATAATCAATCAGATTGTAGAGGAGGTGGGTCCAAGCAACTATAGGAGGCAGGACCAAGACATCTGATTGGTTGGTTAACTCTCTGAACCAATCATTTTTCACTTTGCTCTCAGAACATTTTTGTGTACGTTAAAGTCCCTTGAGCTCATCTTAGGGCCTGGAGGAGCAGGTGAAGTGCAGAAAGGAAGTGACATCACTAGTTACTCTTGGCATTTAGGCAGCTGGCAATGAGGCTGCCTGGGTAATAATCAGGACGCAGTTTAAAGCATCAAAACATAAAAAATAAACTATTAAACAAAACCTGAAAAATAATACAGATGCAATAATTCAGACCCTCCTGAGTTTCAGTGCTGGTTTTGGGGGTCTAAGCTGGCAGTAAATCATCCTATACAGTCAACGTGTCATATTTCCTTGTCAAATGAAGGTTTTAATATAATATTTCATTGGTTGATGCTAGTAATTTATGCTGATTAAAAATAAAACATAATGTTTTCTTTTTATCTCCTGGAATAAACTGGGGTTAATTTTTCTGGAAACAGGAAGAAAAATGACTGGGAGTTCTAATATGAGCAAATATGAGCAAATAGTGTGTGTGTGTGTGTGTGTGTGTGTGTGTCTGTGGGTAATGTTTATATTACCAACATATTAGGGTAGGGTGGGGGTTAAGGTTGTCATAGTTAGCGTTAGCTTTTTTCTTATAGAAGTGAAGCGGGCCCCATAAGGACAGGTATACCCTACGTGTGTGTGTGTGTGTGTGTGTGCGTGTGTACACTTGCTGAGGAAGGGCCATACCAGGGGGTATTTGATGGGGTTGCCGTGGATACACCTCACCACTTATTGAGTGTACCCAACCTTCACCATGGACAACGCCTGTGAGTGAAGGACCCCCCCCCACACCCCCACACCACCCACCCAATACACACACATTTTGTATTCATATCTTTCTGGGGACTCTCCATTTTTTTCTTTGGAAAAAACCCACCAATGACATCCTTCGCCCCCACCCAGCTCCAACCATAACCATAAGTAAACAAACAAGATAAAAAGTCTTTTGGTATTTTTAGTTTTTTTGATTTCAGTCACAGATTTTTATTATCATGAGTTTCCCCTTGGGGGGGGAAGGAAAACGTGCTCCACACAATGCGAAATAACAGGTTTTTATTGCACTGTGGGGACATTTGCCCCCACAATCTAATACAAACATACCCCCCCCCCCCCCCACACACACACACACACATTCACAGACACACGTCCTCCCACAGTGTGAGAACTGCAACTATTTGGGGTGACGGGTATCAGTCTGACTGCAGTCCTGGTCCAGGATTACCAAAACGAGATGGTGGGGGTCATATGTGTGAGGATTAATTACGCACACATGTGACCCGCCATTGTCATGTACCTGTTAGCATGAATTCCATTTGCGTAATGTATGTGCACATTAATACGAATCGTGCGTGCGTGGGTGATATATATTTACGTGTAAAAAAAAAAAACTGCTTTCATCTGAGTGGGAATCACACATATGCGTGTGCGGTGCGTGTGCGTGACTGAATAACGATGCCGTCACGCGTGACGCGGTGGAGGTGAGTGCCCCGCCGGACCCCCTCGCCACGTCTTGCCGTGAGACACACGCCTTTCAGTCCCAACAAGCGGTTGCTCTCCATTGAACCGGCCGGCTTGACCACCCAGTGTAAATATTACCCGCATTTCAACGCCATTCCGCTTCGCTGTGGTTTTTCTGTGCCCGTATTTCTGACTTTTTTCCAGCGACTTGATTTCACAAATGGAGGAGAAGCATCTGCTCGCCCGCTGATTTGCATATGGCCACATTGTTGCTTGGATGGGCGTCTGCAGGTAGGCGATGTGGCCGGAACCCTGAGCACATGGGATCAGCACCCACGGGTACGGGCCGGCCACACGGCCCCAGCCAGACGAGCCCGCATAAGCAATGAGGGCACCGTGCCCATGCGTCGCGTCCAGAAATTACCGCAGGAGAGCGGGGGGCAGCGGGGGGGCGGGGGTAGTGTGAAGGGTGGGGGGCGAGGGCCCCTCTCCTTTTGTTAGGCTGTGCTCGGAGACGCCGGTGCACGCCTGCTTTGCATGCATGGCTGGTTTTTCCCTCGTAGTTTTTATTTTCTTTGTGTAATCAGTGTGTCAGGGACATTAGCTCGCATTGTCTGCCTCCCCCATAGCCGCCGTTGTCTTCTGCTGTCGCTGCTGTCAGTGTAAAACATCCAGCGAAGGTGAACTGCGATTAAACTGGATCAGATGACGGCGTGATGTCAGTGATGGGACATGCTAAGGAATAAATACATCTGGATCGTGGTGGGGACTCGGGTCCGGCTCTCGCTGGGTTCGCACACGCCCTCCGGGTCTACTGCTGCCGGAAGGTTCTGGGCTCTGTGCAGCCTTTAATCACATGAGGCCATTTAAGCCATCATTCACATTCATAGTTTTCCCCGAGCAGTCCCTGGCTCTGGGTTCGAGTTGCCCGTCCTGTCATTCAGGGTTTGACAGCCGGTGCCAGGCGGGTGGGGGGGGTGGACCGGCGCTTACGGATCGGCGCGCTCCGTGCCGGCTGTCTGGTCTCATCGCCTGCCTCTCTGGACTGGACTGTGGAGTGGAAAGCAGCACCGGACTGGCTGGTCCACTGCGGCAGGCAGATTATCCGGCGCATGTCCTAATCCCAGACCCGGCTGTGCTGCATGCCATCCTAAGCTGGCGGGGGTGGGGGACCTCTGTGTGGGTCTCTCTACATGCCTGTTTGTGTGCGCATATACACCCCCCCCCCAAGGCTGGTAACGGAGGGGTTAAGTTCCCCCCACCCCCAACCACTGTGGCTCTCTGTGCTCATCAATCCACGCTAACGGGGAAAGAGAAAGGCGTGATGGCTACTGATTGCCTCGTTAGGGCCGAGTAAGGCTGCGCAGTGTCCCACGCCCCGCCGGGCCACTGCGTTTCCCCTGCACATCTGTGCCCCAGCTGCCGTCGCTTCAGCTGCATCCATCCATCCATCCATCCATCCATCCATCCATCCATCCATCCATCTTATCCAGTACAGGGCTACTATCACATGCATAATATAAACCATCCCATTAACATGTGCAGGCAACTACTGTTGAACAATATCAACCAATCAGGATTCTTAAAGGCCACTGGTAGCTCCCATCTACTTCCCAATATCAAATAAATAAGATGCGCCTTTTGAAGTCCTTGTGTTGAACTCTAGTTTGACCACTGCGGGGCGACACTCTTCCCGTTAGCCGCTTCGCGGTGACCGTCAGCGGTCCTCAGGGCACGGAGACGGAGAGAAAACTTTCCCTGCAGCTGTCAGGCGGATGAGAAGGCAGCCGCTCGGGGTCCCTGGAGACAGTGGTGTGTTTGCAGTGCGAGTCACCTGTCAGTGCCATGCAGAAATGAGATCCCGCCGCCTATTGTCCCAATCAGCGCTTTCTATCGCCCTAAATTGTCTCTGGGGGGCGTCGTTATTACACGACAAGGGGAGATAAGTGGGGTGGGGGATGGACCGGGAAAGCCAAAATGTAAAGGACACTCAGCGTCGGAGGTCCCCTACGCACATGCACATCGCCCCCTATCGCCTCAATCCCTTGTCACACCCTTCACTTTGCATGTGCATCATCAGTTGGAATCAGCCCCCCTCCTCCCCATGCAGTCACGTGTCACAGATTAATATAGAGGGCAGTGGGGGTGGGACAGAGTCACTTGTGAGGGACAGTCACATGATCACCGGGATAGACCCCACTCGTCGACACCCAGGACATATAATGCATGAAATTATGTATACATGATATCCGGCCTCAACCCCATACCCCCCCCTCCTTTTACATTCAGGAATCAAACGATTGCAACATGTCAGGCCAAAGACTCAATTTATTTATTTTCTTCTTGTTGAATTTCTCTTCAAGCCCCCCACCCTGTCTCAGAGTGTTATATCAAAGCGAAAGCACAGCCCTGGATTTACATAAATCACCCCGCCCTGACTAAATGGGGCGACTTGTCTTCCAGACAACCACATATTCAGAAAGAAAGCTTCTATCGCTATTATTGGCAGGGGGAAATGCTGAGAGAGTAATGGAGGAAGGGGCTGTGTTCATATTGCACCCATCTCTACAGCAGGCACTGCAGCCTGAAACTAAAGCTCTGGATGTCAGCTTTCCTCTCAGCTGCTGAGGAAGCATTTTAAGCTGCGAATAAAACAGACCAGAAATGAAACCATCCAGTTCAATTATTCGTTTTCTTCATAAAAGTAAAATATAAAGAAAAAATGCAACCAAACAGGTCCATTTCCCGCGGAGGTGACTGATAGCTTAATACTCCATCGCATTTTAAGGATGTTGTCACAGGCCTCTGATTAAACGCTGATGTGACGTTCCGAAGATTTCATGGTCTTCGCTTTTTACATCTCCCCCTTAATGACATTCTCAAAAAAGCATTAAAACTCATCATAAATCGCACAATAATAACGGTGGAAAAAAGGAACGGTAAAGCTTAACTGATGGCAAATTGATCCATTCGGTGACGCCAGGTTGCAATGCTGCTTAATTTACTGTTGTCATCTCACTGACTTTGCGGCGTATTAAATCTCATTGGCAGTCGCTGGAATTAAAAAAAAATTTTGTAAGTTACCGAAAATAAATCTTTTATAAATAAAGGGTAACACTTTACATTAACTGCACCTTCATAATGCATTCATAATGCATTCATAGAACATTCATAAGCAGCATGCAAGTACACCTTAGCATCCTAACATTCCTTAACAGCTTTAATATATATTAATAAGGAGCATTAAATGATTATACAATTATAATGTTTGTTATTATTATATAAGGGGTTTCCTCCGGGTACTCCGGTTTCCCCCCACAGTCCAAAGACATGCTGAGGCTAACTGGAGTTGCTAAATTGCCCATAGGTGTGCATGTGTGAGTGACTGGTGTGTGAGTGTGCCCTGCAATGGGCTGGCCCCCCATCTTGAGTTGTTCCCTGCCTCGTGCCCATTGCTTCCGGGATAGGCTCCGGACCCCCCGCGATAAGCGGTTTGGATAATGGATGGATTATTATATAATGTTTGTTATTAATGTATATTACAGCTGTTAAGGGATGTCAGGATGTTAAGGTATACGTCACCCCTGACCAATTAGGTGAGGGAACCCTTGCCATTTACCCAGCATGCTCCTCAGTGGAGGTGCAGAAGGCAGCCTAAATACCCCTTTCTCCCCCAAGGATTTAAGTGATTACGTGATTACTGTGTGACACTCAGCACATTAAGGACCGATTCCGATGTGACACTCAGTGTATTATGGACTGATTCAGGTGTGACACTCAGCGCATTAAGGACTGATTCAGGTGTGACACTCAGCACATTTGGGACTGATTCTGTTGTGACACTTGGAGGATTAAGCACTGATTCCGGTGTGACACTCATCAGATTAAGGACTGATTTCGGTGTAACACTCAGCAGATTAAGGACTGATTCCGGTGTGACATTCAGTCCATTATCGACTGATTCCTGCGTGACACTTAGCACATTAAGGACCGATTCCGATGTGACACTCAGTGTATTATGGACTGATTCCGGTGTGACACTCAGCAGATTAAGGACTGATTTCGGTGTGACACTCAGCACATTAAGGACCGATTCCGATGTGACACTCAGCACTTTAAGGACTGATTCCTGTGTACGTAAGACAGATTCTGTTGTGACACACAGCGTATCAAGGACTGATTCCATTGTGACACTCAATTCATTATGTATTGATTCCGGTGTGACACCCAGTGCATTATGGACAGATTCTGGTGTGACACTCAGTCCGATAGCAGAGTGAGAAGCGTCCATCTGCCTAGCGATGCATTTCTTAGACGATAATTCACACCATGATTCTGATATTTTACTATCAGTATTATGCACTGCCAAAAGCTTTGTGAAGAAACTTTCATAGCTATTATGTGTGATACCAAATTAAATCTGAGTGATTGACAGTAACAGATAAGCCTCACCCTCAAAACAATCCAAACTGCACTGTCATTTAGCTCCGCCTTCTCCAGCTATGGTAAAAAGCTGGTTAACGATGTCATTTCTGTGGTGTTTGTTCTGGCTATCTCATCCAATGTTTTATTGCTCCAGACTAAATAATTAAGCAGGAAAGAGTCATTTGGATGGAGAGCACGTTTCCATCCTACTGAGGACTCCTCCGACGTGCCATTTGCTGGAACAAGGTCAGTATGTCCCCCAGCCAAATGTGTAGGTGCCGGTCAGTGTCATCGGGCACGGGGGTGGCACAGGGTGACAGCCTGCCTGCAGGTTGTCACACAGTAAGCAGTGAGCTGCTGTCGAACGAAGCAGAAGACGGTCTTTATTCTGAGGATGATGAAGCTGTGAAGGCGACAATCCCGGTACTCCCACATGCCTCTCCATGGTGAAGCAGTATCACTGTATGCCCGTTTCACTGGTCGAAGTGGCACCACTGCAAGCCCCTCCCTGGTGAAGCGGCATTGCAGTGCACGTGTCTCTGGTAAAGTATCATTGCAGCACGTCCATCCCAAATGAAGCGGTGTCCCTGGTGAAGTATCACCATCACACGCCCGTCCCTAGTGAAGCAACACCTCTGCACACCTGCCCTTGGTGAAACGGTATCCCTGCACATCCATGTCTGGTGAAGCAACATTAGCAAACGTCCGTCCCTAGTGAAGCAACACCTCTGCACACTTGTCCTTGGTGAAACGGTATCCCTGCACACCCATGTCTGGTGAAGCAACATTAGCAAACGTCCGTCCTTAGTGAAGCAACACCTCTGCACACTTGTCCTTGGTGAAACGGTATCCCTGCACACCCATGTCTGGTGAAGCAACATTAGCAAACGTCCGTCCCTAGTGAAGCAACACCTCTGCACACTTGTCCTTGGTGAAACGGTATCCCTGCACACCCATGTCTGGTGAAGCAACATTAGCAAACGTCCGTCCCTAGTGAAGCAACACCTCTGCACACTTGTCCTTGGTGAAACGGTATCCCTGCACACCCATGTCTGGTGAAGCAACATTAGCAAACGTCCGTCCCTAGTGAAGCAACACCTCTGCACACTTGTCCTTGGTGAAACGGTATCCCTGCACACCCATGTCTGGTGAAGCAACATTAGCACACGCCCGTCCATGGCGGAGACGCTCTGCATGGCGGGCAGTGCCCCGCCGCTTGGCTCCTGCTGCGTGTCACATCCGGGCCCCACTGAGATTGACTCCAGCCAACGCGAAGCCCATCAACATTAGCGCCCATCTGCCGTAGATGCCATTCGCTGGCTTCTGAAAGGTTACTCATTTAAATGCAGCAGCTGATAATTGTTCTCCTTCAATCGATTGGAGGGCGAGAGAGCATCTCCTAAAAGCCCCACGGTGACGTGAAACCGACAGCCAGCTTGCGGTGGCTGCAGAACGGGCTCCCGTGGCAAAAGGCAGCAATGCCCCCTTTTTTATATATGGCCAAACCTGACTGATTTATGTAATTGTTGACCATATGGCCTGAGCTGTTAGTCTCAATCACAGTCAAAGGAGAGTTGAGTCAAGGGCAGGGGTTAATTCCACCTAAAACTGCAAATCGGCCTTTCTCAGGGGGGACATTTGCGACGAGAATATAATATATCTTTAGGAGAAAAACGTCAATAATCAGAACTACAAAATGTCAGGTCTATGCCTTCTGGCTGTGGGGTTCGTGTTAGCTTGGTGATGCATCCATGTCTGGCTCCCAATAAGCTGTCAGCTCTGAAGTTCCTCGAGTTGCCTGGGGAAGTCAATTCCCACCCACACACCTAGTTTTAATCACGTTAAAACTAAACACGACAAGTGGTAACACGCTTTATAATTATTGACATCATCCCAGATATCCGCACACTGCTACCTGTGTCTGTAATAATTGCATGGGTGCAGTTAGCTTGGGGCTGTTTTATGTTAAACTGTGCCGCTCGGTGGCTTGATGTGTCAGAATCATTATGGGCAGGGCGCACGACGGAGCCTGATTTCAGGATTTTTGCCAGGTTGGGGCCCCGCTGCTGGGACAGGGGCTCTTTTGAGGCACTCAGCTGTCATCCGTGGTGAAGGCATCACTATGGCGAAGAACAGAGGCACTGGACTGCAGCTAACTGCACGTTTACGCACTGCTATGGAAAGACGACCAGATTCAACCTTTCCCCCAAAGTAACAGAAACACAGGCGTGTAACTAATTCTACATAATAACAAATGTGTTTTACAGCATTCCGGATGCCTCTTAGATGGGCATTCCCAAGTGCGGAGGAGTGGAAAACCAGGAACGGGAACTGGAAAATGGGGCTGAAAGACTGGAACAAGATATGCACAAGAAACCGAAATCCAAATCCAGACAAGACACCAGCTAATCCAGAACCGCGGACCTAGAATCACGGCTCAAGATAATCAGAACCTTGATATTCCAAACAAGGCACCAGTTACCCAAACCTCAAAGTCAGGAACAAGGCTCTGGCTTCTAGAACCGAGAGACTCCAGACAAGACACCAGCATGTATAGAACCACCCATGAAGCCCATGATGAACCACAGGCAACCAGCTATTTCCAGTTCAAAGAAAGGTTATACCGGCCATTTTTGTCCAGCAGCTTATTCAACTCAATGGTGAATCCCAGCGACAACAGCAAGAAAAGTCCCAGACCGGTGCGTCTCCCTCGCCACTCTTTGTACCTTTTCCCCTGTGTGGCCCCTGACAAAGCCTAGGAAGCAACGTGCCAGTCAATGCCAGCTCTGTGTTGGCTAGTCGCAGCGGTGCGCAAGGTGCGATTTCACAATCCAATGGACCAGGCAAGGTGAGACACGAGTGGTGCTGGCAGGATCTGTCCCCCCCCCACGCTCGAGGGCAAGAAGACACCCGAAGAGTCCAACAGCGGCCCCACAACAGCAACATCCACAGCACATAATACCCTTTGAAACTATGCTGGAGAGGCACTGCAGCGTCCACATGTAGGACATGGGGTCAAAGGTCGGACCGTGTGCGGTCTGCGATGCTGCTTCAGAAGGGGATTGGTGAGGCGGTATGAATAGATGAATGGATTAGAATAAAACAATAATATAAGCAATTTCCATGGTGTTTACATGCATTAGAAAGGGGGCAAATCCGTACTTTCATGTTTCATTAAAATGTTGATTACATGCAAGGAGAATGTACAATGGCTAAGTGGTCAGTAACTGTGTCATGCACAATGATTGCATGGTTGGTACGTGTCAGTCAGTTCTGTCTGCTCACTCAGACCTGCTGCCGCCACAGGACTTTGGGTCCAGGCGCTGGTTGTCTGGTTTCCTTGCCAACCTCCATCAGCACACCTCGCCAGCGGGCCCAAGCTTCATGGGAGGCAGACGTGTGGGCTGCAAGGGGAAGCCAGGCCGACGCCAAGGTGCCGCAGTGCCGGGGGGCCCGGGCCGCAGAAGCCCACCTGATGGTGCGTCGGGCCTCCCGGGCCACATGCCCGGGAGGATCCATGGGCTGGACTGGCCCCAGGTCAGTTCAAATGCTGTGTGGTTTGGCTGGAGGCCTGTGTGTACTGATCCAAGGCCATTTCCAACACATCACATCGACCAAATAGGAAGAGGGGTTTGGTAAGGGGGGAGTGGGGGGGGTAGAGAAAAACTGGTAGAGACAGACACACAGACTAAAGGCTCTGACATTTCCCTGTGAAAGTTCTGGAAAACTGCACACTGGTAAACAGTGCAAAACAGAAAGACAGGAAGCACTGGTAGAGAGATACACGGATATGCAGGATAAAGGTTCTGCCATTTTCCCCGTGGAAGTGTCAGTGTGAAACAATGAGATATGAAAATAAAAAAGTGAGAATCTCAAGGTGACCACAGACCTGCTGTATATCTGCATGCACACACCGAAACATCGCTTCGCTTAATGTAATGCAATAATATAATGTTCGAAGAAGACAACAAGCTGGCTTGTTTGTGTTTGCGTGTTTTGTTTATTATTCCAGTGTTTACACAATTCTGGATGCAACACAAAAGTCAAGCTTATGATGATATTGTCATGCAGAAAATGATATCCGTTACTGACCTTGCAGAGCTACACACAGATTCAATCGCTCTCCAAAACTTTTATAATGGAAATGACTTGCTTAGAAAAAAAGGCCAAAGATTAATGGAGTGAATATCTCTTTAAATGAATTAATTATGAATTAACATAATCAGTAGAACTTCAAACATGTGTGATGTTCAATAATCGATGCATCACTTATGAGTAACTTTCATATGTAAGGGTTGGGTGGAAATCATGTTTTGGTTGTTTGTATGCAAACTGCTTAATATTTATGCATCTGTCGTCCCATTTGAAGTAGGCTCTTGCTGTCCTGGATGGCCACCTAATTACATTAACTACAAAAAAATGAATAAAAATAGCTTTGTTCTTCACACGTTTTACATTTCAAATCAAATCTTGTGAATATTTTACAGTTACACCCAAACACTATGACAAAATGATATTAATACATTTTTCTGTGGAGAGGGTAATAATATTGTCATAGTTACAGGACAGAATTAAAGAAAATACTAAATTACAGTTATATACATATATATATATATCAACACAAATAGAATTTTTAATGATACATTTTTATCTACAGAGTTCAACAAAGCGCATAGACAGTGGCAGATAGATGCTGATTTCTTCTATCTGTTGGACCTGTAATACTTCTTGCAGTTGGTGTTCACCTGATCTTATTGCATAAAAAGCATTATATACGTGACTTTGATAGTGTTTTGCACAGTTCTGGAGAACCTTTCATTGTCTGAGAAAGTGAAGGTGAGACCCATCTCAGGCTGTGTTTAGCATGAGTGGGAAAGTGAGGACCAGCTCTGGGAATGATATCTAGTGGTGAACAGAGCACTCTGAGTTGACTTGCATGTGGGTGGACTTGCATAGATGAGTGACGCTTTGTGCAGCACTGGTTATATGTGCTTTGGGCACTTGGAGGAGACATTTGACCTAAAGCTTGGGCACATACCGGGTACTGCAGGGTACCACACCGGGTACTGCAGGTTTCCACACCGGGTACTGCAGGGTACCACACCGGGTACTGCAGGGTACCACACCGAGTACTGCAGGGTGCCACACCGGGTACTGCAGGGTACCACACCGGGTACTGCAGGTTGCCACACCGGGTACTGCAGGGTACCACACCGGGTACTGCAGGTTTCCACACCGGGTACTGCAGGGTACCACACCGGGTACTGCAGGGTACCACACCGAGTACTGCAGGGTGCCACACCGGGTACTGCAGGGTACCACACCGGGTACTGCAGGTTGCCACACCGGGTACTGCAGGGTACCACACCGGGTACTGCAGGTTGCCACACCGGGTACTGCAGGGTACCACACCGGGTACTGCAGGTTGCCACACCGGGGTTGCTACTCTCTGCTTTTAGGGTCCATGTATGGATTTTTCAAGAGTCACGTCCACATACTTGGTCTAAAATTGAATTAGTTTAGAGTGAATGACGTCCTTTGCAAGATCACATTGTAGTTTTATTCTCACTTGACCAGGACTTCCAGCACATACTCCAGCAGCTTCATGCCGAGTATGAAGTGGCAGGGATGAGAATCAGCACCTCCTAATCTGAGGTCACGGTGCTCTCTCGAGAAAAAATGAATTGGTTCATTCAGGTTGGGGGGCAGATCTGAGTCTGCCCTTAGTGATGGAGATTAAATACCTCGGGATCCAGTTCATGAGTGATGGTATGAAGGAGCACAGGGTTGACTGATGGGTTGGTTCCATAGCTTCCATGGAGGCTAAATGGGAGCTGAGTGCTCGGACAAAACTTTGGCCTTATTGGTCAATCTAAGCTGCAGTCCTCACCTATGGCCACCTGCATGATTAAGTTGTGCAGGGTTGCAGGGCTTGCAGTCTGCGGCAGGATGCTCGGCAATCACGAGGGACCTCGAAATAGAGTCTATTGGTATTTTGGATTGAGATGAGCCAGCTGAGGTGATTCACACATCTTGTGAGGATGCCAGGAAACATATTCGGACATGCTGGATGGACTGTGTCTCCCATTTAGCTTTGGAACATCTGGGGATCCTCCAGAACGAGTCCAAATTCTCGGTTGAAGCTGGTCTAGTTAGACCTGCCTGATGTGCTTCTACTAGGACACTCACCAGGAAAAGTAGACTTAAGAAGATGAACATTCATTTCCAAAAGCCAATCATCCCCCATGCTGGTCCCCCTTACTGTCAGCTCTACCTGATACTGATCTCATAACAGAAACCAGTTATACTGATACTGACTGTTATTGCTCATAATGATCTCGCCTTGCTATCACACGTACATTAAGAAACATGGCCTACTTGTCTGCAAGTCAGAAGAACAGTTGGAATAGTTGTGACTCAGAAGTAGCCCCACCGAGATGTTATCACGTCAGATGGTGCTTCACCACCCGTCCTCTCATCCTGCCCTGATAGGAACACAAGTACAGCTTCTCTGAACCATTGTTCCGCAGGAAGGTCTTTTGTAATCTTATTCACAAGCGGAGTCCTTTGTTAAGTGTATGTGTCTCTGCTTGATCTTAAAGCCAGCAGTGAGACATTTGAAATGACTGTAATTAAGCCGAAGGAATTGTTGGTCAACAGAAATAAAGACTGAAGCTGCCGGAAACTCTGATAAGCACTGGGTGTTTTGGAAATCATTAAGTAACCAAGCGCACCGCTTCTGAAACTAAAAAGCTTTTTAAGTACTGCTGCATTTATGTGTTTTGGATCAGTGGACAGATGCATTTATAAATGAGGATGTTAACACATGGTTAGCACCTCAATCAGGTGACATGCAGAGTTCGTGTTTCTTATTCAGATGTAAAGCTATTCGTGGTATGAGACAATTCAGAAGAGTATAACAGTTTTCGTACATTGTTTAAGCTGAATAATTACAGAATATTTCATTGTATTTTGAAATAAAACGAAATCAAATGTTCAGGTTTACCACCGAGGAGCAGGTGAGCAGTATAAAAGTCACAGGAAGTACTCAACTTATTCTGCTCACCCTCAGCATAAAAGCCATTAAGATCGAGCAGTGTTGGGGGGTGGGGCGGGGCTGTCTCTTAGTATGGCACCAGATCCAAAAGCATGTTTGGACTCTTGTTTTCACAGGCTTTATGGCTGTTGACCTGAGGGACGTTGGTACATAAATCTCCAGTGGAGAGGACTAGGGTTGATTAGGGGGGGTTGGGGTTTTTCCATGGGAGGTGAGAGCTCATTTTGGGAAGTGTGGGAGTCCTTCCTGGGAGATTGGAGGTCCAATTGCCCAGCTGCGTTACCCTCCAGGGTCCTCAACAGACATGCACGCAGGATCCCAAGCATGACTTAAGAACAGCTAATATTATTCTGTGAACTTGGTGTGAGTTCTAATTCAGGCAAATTACCATGGAAACTGACGGGGCCACTTCCTGGTTGTTAGGCCGATGACAATGTTCTGAGTGGGGGGGGAGCAGGACAGCGCTAAGAGCAGATGATACATTCCGGAATCCAAAAGGGCCAAATAAACATTTGAATCTAAAATGTGACATGCAGAAGAAATGCACCTTAAGCTGCAGCCTGGTGGACTCATCTGCTGCACCGCGGTGTTGTCACAGTGGACTGGGTGCGCTCCTGGCATCCCCATCAAACATCCACATGCTGTTTATTTGTTTCTTTTTGGCAGGGCGGTGGAGTTACCTTTGGGAAATCATGCTGAGTCTCATCCCTTCCCTTTTTCTGTTTGCACGGCATTGGTATACAGCAGGACAAAGGAACAGTTTTCACCGCCGTGCTTAACGAGGCGTCTGTCACCATAGAGCCTGTGCATCTCCGACAGGCAGCCAGTTTTCCAGAAAAGCCACAAGCCGTTACCTAAAAAGAGAGGAAGGGGAACAAACTTGAAGTGTGCTCCTGTTTGGCAGAAACCTGCAGAGAGCTGCTGCCCTGCATTTGGGTCACCTGCCGTTGCCAGCTGTTTGTGAGTCGGTTGTGTCTCCAGCTGTGCTCTTCAGCATCTGCTCTGCAAAAGCAACATCCAGCTTTAAGAACTGAAATGGGGGCTAATATCCATGCCGGAATGTCACTTCCTTTGGCTTTGGGAGCCAAAATTCATACCAGCTGAAGTAACAAAGAAGGAGGAAGGGGAGACAGACAGGACCTGGGAAATGGTTAGGTAGTCTGGTAAAGAGGAGCCAGGAGGAGCTGATCAGCCAGACTGGCAAAGAGGAGTCAGGAGGAGCTGATCAGCCAGACTGGTAAAGAGGAGTCAGGAGGAGCCGATCAGTCAGACTGGTAAAGAGGAGTCAGGAGGAGCCGATCAGTCAGACTGGTAAAGAGGAGCCAGGAGGAGCCGATCAGTCAGACTGGTAAAGAGGAGCCAGGAGGAGCTGATCAGCCAGACTGGCAAAGAGGAGTCAGGAGGAGCCGATCAGTCAGACTGGTAAAGAGGAACTAGGAGGAGCTGATCAGTCAGACTGGTAAAGAGGAACTAGGAGGAGCCGATCAGTCAGACTGGTAAAGAGGAGCCAGGAGGAGCTGATCAGCCAGACTGGCAAAGAGGAGTCAGGAGGAGCTGATCAGCCAGACTGGCAAAGAGGAGTCAGGAGGAGCCGATCAGTCAGACTGGTAAAGAGGAACTAGGAGGAACGATCAATAAGACTGACATAGAGGAGCCAGGAGGAGCCGATCAGTCAGACTGACAAAGAGGAGCCAGGAGGAGCCGATCAGTCACACTGGTAAAGAGGAGCCAGGAGGAGCCGATCAGTCAGACTGACAAAGAGGAGCCAGGAGGAGCCGATCAGTCAGACTCTTAAAGAGGAGCCAGGAGGAGCCGATCAGTCAGACTGACAAAGAGGAGCCAGGAGGAGCCGATCAGTCAGACTGGCAAAGAGGAGCCAGGAGGAGCCGATCAGTCAGACTGGCAAAGATGAACCAGGAGGAGCCGATCAGTCAGACTGGCAAAGAGGAGCCAGGAGGAGACGATCAGTCAGACTGACAAAGATGAACCAGGAGGAGTCGATCAGTCATATGAAGAAACAGATTTTAAATAGTCATGTAGTGATGTAGAAATTTAACAAGAATACCATTAATGATAGTCAAAGAAATTTGGGATTTACAGGGATGTTTGGATGGCGTGCACAGAACCGCCTACATTAGTTATGTTAGTCATTTATCTAATGTTAATGTTTCATTGAATCGCTTGATGAACTGACAGGATAACCTACATGCTCATGCATCTGTATCTAATGTCAGTTCCTGGTATGACTCGT
Organism: Brienomyrus brachyistius; assembly: GCF_023856365.1. NCBI lineage: Eukaryota > Metazoa > Chordata > Actinopteri > Osteoglossiformes > Mormyridae > Brienomyrus > Brienomyrus brachyistius. The sequence continues at coordinate 19,529,998 of NC_064547.1, read as the reverse complement.
ATGATGAGTAGCCAGAGTCAACACTGAACAGTTTCATTATTTGTTGTCTTTATGTAGCCGAACAGATAAATATTAGCACATCACATAGGTCATGTCTCAACTGTCCACTATCATAATTTCACTACCAAAGTCTTCCTTGAAATGTCCACACTACCTTTTTTCCTAGGCACCTCAACTTGATAAACTGCTCGTACTTACTTTGCATCATTCAGTATTTAGCTGTGCTTTGGTATTGCGCATAGGTGATTCTAGATCCCATTTAGAGGGGCGATATTTTTTGTTTCAGCCCCTCTAAAAAATAGGCGTCCTGTATTTCTTGAGACTGAGTGTGGGAACCCTGAAGTAAAATCCTAGGATCATCCCCAGTGTTTGGTCAGCCAGACAATTAATTAGGAGGGTGAGAAGATCACATTAATTAGAGACATAGTGGACGATTCTACTTTTGTGTATAACAGTTATTCATGGCTGTCACCGTAGCCCCCCTTTTCGCAAACCCCACGCTCGGACCCCTGTCGTGCTGCTTACATACTGGGCCACAACATTTCACCTACCTACATGCACACATCATAAAATCACAAAGCCTGAACATCACTGCGCATTTCAGGCTCCTTTGCCTACTTCTCTCGACTGAACAAACGGTGCCGAATTCCAGCGCGAGGACTTTTACTCTGAACAACCAATTCGGTTTTTTGCCTAAATCAGTGTAAATGTATCAATCTGGCTGAATGGCGGTCGTGCCATTTTATTTAGGGACATTTAAATTTAAAGCATTGCATTCTTTAAATATCGCAAATGACTTTGTCTGTGAAATGTAATTAACCCATTTTAGGCCAATTAAATAACAGACCTAGACAGTATTGGCAGTTGTGCAGCTCGGTACGCAGGAAAGGTGTTAATGGCATTTTAATTAAATATGGGAACAAAAGGTCCCAAAATGGGGTTTACAGCTAATGAAGCAGCAGCCATTTGGTGAGCGTGCAGATAGGAGGCATTACTGTCCCGCTTCTGCCTGCTCGGGCCTGCCCTGGGTCAGGCTCTCCTCTGTACCTCGTCACTCAGAGATGGCCCTGAATTCACCAGGAGAACCGGGATGGAATCGCACCGCTCTGTCCGAATGTTATCATCCAGCTACGATTCACACTGAAACGATCCACTTCTATATCTTTATAGAGGGACTTTCATTCGAACTGCATACATGAGTATGTCATGTACAGTATTACTGAAAATACTACTTTTTTACTACTACGTCAGTGAGATAAATGGTGCGAAGGCATCATTCTCAGTAAGTGCTAGTGCAAAGTGTTTTAGCAGATAGGAACAGCAGGTCTAAAAGAGAAGATGTAAAATATGTGTCTCTTTTTGATGGTGGTCTGGTGGCTTCCTGTATGAAGCAGTTGTATTGTAACTGAAGGGTTCTGGGGTTCGATCCCACCTCTGCACTGTAGGAGATTGGAGCCCTTGTGCTGAGTTGCGTTCCTTCCACCAACCAAAGGTATGGGGTTCATTTAATTGGTCATTTTAAGCTGCCGGTAGAGTATGTGCCCTGTGATTGGCTGGTATCCCAGACTTGTGCCCTGTGATTGGCTGGTATCCCAGGCTTGTGCCCCATGATGCCTGGGATGGGCTCTTGGATGAATGGCGGAAGATGGATGAATTTGCAGTTATAATGTGGCATATGTTAAGAGTTGTCTGTCTGGAGATCACTAGAACTCCTTGTAGACATCTTATTAATGCTCGAGGGCTGTAATGCCGCTAATTAAGCACCAAACACAGCAAAGTTTAATTATCACTGATGACTAATCATTCCTTTAATGGTGTCCTACAGTTCTGCATAATCCCTACAATCTCCACTGTTCTCTCTAGCATTTCACCAAAAAGCAGTAATACTTATTTCTGAAATATATCAATATGGATAAGAGTACAAACATCTGAGAAGATGAATCACTGGTATCACTTTGCTTCCCCACGACTGTGTTTTTAACTTCACAGTGAACACGTGTGTGATAGATTTTCATGGTTGTAATTTGGTGTAACACAGTGAAGGGAATTTTTTTTCCACATTCCAGATCAGTCTGCATTTATATCACATTTCCCTGGAATCAAGCTCATCCAAAATGGAACAATGAGCACATTGAACGCAGGGCTTGTTTTGCTCCCCTCGTCAGCGACAGCAGCCTGCAGGACGTCTCGCTCTGTAAGGTCTCTGCTAGCATTTATGGGGGTGGGGGGGGGGGGCTGTACTGTAAATCCGCTCTATCCAATATCCCACTTTTCAGCTAGTGCATGTGAACCTGAAACAATAGAGGCGCTTTTTGGCAGTTGTAAACAGCAATTGGCAGGGTAGCGAAAAAACCAAAAAGAAGAAAAAAAAAAAACAGAAGGAAGAGAAGCATTTAAAAATCCCCATAAAAGTACAACTAACTGTACTTCTGGATGACAGACTGCCTTCCAGCATGGCCAGTGACAGGGGTCCCAGGGATGATGGCGGATCTGAAAGCATCGGCCTCCAGGAATTGGCATTCAGCTTCCCTGGTCAGCTTCCCCAAACAGCTTCCTCCATCACATTCCCTGTTTAGCTTCTCCATCAGCTTCCTTATTCAGCTTCTCCATCAGCTTCCTTATTCAGCTTCCCTGATCAGTGATTCCAGATTAGCTTCCCCATTTAGCTTCCGTAATTAACTTCCCCAGTTAGATTCCCTTTTTGCTTCCCTGATCAGCTTCCCTGGACAGCGTCCCCGATCAGCTCCCCCATTTGCCTTCCCCAGACAACTTCCCTAGAAAGCTTCACCAATCAGATAACCAGACAGTGTCCCCAATCAGGTTCCCTGAGCAGCTTCCCAGACATCTCTGTTCAGTTTCCTCATTCCGCTTCTCCAATCAGGTTCCCCGATCAGCTCCCTTGATCAGATTCCCTATTCAGTTTCCCTGATCAGCTTTCCTGATCAGATTTTCCAGACAGCTTCCCTGTTCAGCTTCCTCGTTCAGCTTCCCTGTTCCTCTTCTCCAATCAGCTTCCTCAATCAGCTTCCCAGATCAAATTCCCTGTTCAGCTCCCCCCAATTCAGCTTCACAGGACGAATTCCTCAGACTGCTTCCCCTGACAGACTCCCTGGAGAGCCCTGCTCAGTCCTGCTGCCAGTCAAACACAGGACATCAGGCAGTAGCTCTGTGGATTTACGTAAAATGCTGGAGAAAGGTGGCCCTCTAAGCGATCTGTGCTGATCTAAGGACGGAATCAAGGGAACATGAAGGAAACATCCTGCGGACAGAACCCAAGCACAGTGCGCTGTGTTCATGCTTTTTCTAATGTGTGTGACTCCATGTTATGGACTGGTCTACACTGAGGGTGACAGGCTTTTTAACTCTCTGGATTTTCACCTTTTTTTGTGCTTAATGCAGTTGTGGTAGCTTCAGTTTGGCAAAGATCACCTGTAACGGTTGTTCTGCTATTGCACTGTTCATTCACCAATGACAGCAATACTTCCTTGCTCAGAAGAAGCTGGGAATTATTTCACTAACTAATACTGCAGTTTTCCCCTTTCCCACATTGATAGCTTATTGGAGCAGGTCTGATTAAGTGTATTTTAAAGGGATAGCTTCAGGTTCCCCCTTGGATTTAGATTCCAAGCCGTGAGCTCGCCCAGTTGCTGCCTTTATTCTCACTCTTAAATTTAGCTGGGATAGAGATCTCGTAGAGGACAATTACCCTTCAGACTCATCTGGACCGCTTGCTTATTAACATTTAAAAACACCTCTGTAAAGCGTGAAATTCAGCCAGTGACAGGTTGACTAAGCAGGAGAATGAAGAGAAGCGACGTCCGCAACAGGGAAGAGTGATTTTAACAAGCATGATCATCAGAAAGAGACAAAACCCCGGATCAGGGAGGGATGCCGAACAACTCACATGTTCACTTCCATTATCAGTCAGAAGAGGGCAGTGTTCAAGAAGGAACCAGAATGCATCTGTGATCTTCAGTCAAAGATCAGGATCAGTACTAACTTTATAAGGATAAATTTATTAAATCGTTTAAACGGTTTCCCGTGCAAATTCTGCGATTTGCAGCATTATTTAAAGTGGTTCAAAAATGACACCCGTGCGATAAGGCTGGGACACATACAAAAGGCAGGTTTATAAGTCGGGAGGACAGCGGCACTAAACTGAAGATGATATTCTGCACTGCCTTACAGAAGCAGGTACTCAGATGGTTAATGATGAAGCTGGGTGGACAGCAGTCAGTCGGAACCGCACAGCACACACACTGACATCACAGCACCGATGACTCAGCCTGTATTAAGCACTGTAAACACTTTATTATTCCAATGTAATGTAACATAATAAGGATAAAAGCTGCTGTAAAAATGTCTCCTACTGCTAAAGTCTGTTGTGACGTCGTTTTCTGTTATATTTTCCTCAGAATAAGAAACAAAGTATCATTTTCTAAAATAAAGCATTAAAACTCTTGCTCCAGTACGGCTTACACTTGTACCTGGTCGTTCGTTGGAAGTACAGCCTTTACTTCAAGCTCATATGTTTGTGATGTGCTATTTGCCTCACTATTGACTTTGGAAAAAAGGTGTCTACTAAATAAATTGAAAAGCAATCATGTAAATTCTATGATTGTGTTGCTGCACCCCGTCCAGCGCAGCCTGGTCTCCAGTCTTTCGTGACATGGCTCAGTGCAGCTGAAAGAACAGACGGGCAGACAGGGCCGGGACACTGTTAGCAGCCTAGGGACATCGCCACAAAGCAGGTGACATCGCCACAAGGCAATGTTAAGATCCCTGACGAGTCCGCTGAGGGCATTTTCGTTTTGCAAAGGAGCAAATTTTTTCCCTGTAAGGTGTCAAAACTAAAATTCAGCAAAAACCTATGGTATTTTATGTCCAAATGTTAGCTGTCCAGTTTGAGCTCAGCTAGGACTGATGAACACTGTAAAGCCGGCTCTTTGTGTCCTAGGTAGCGCCATAGAAATGGCACGCAAAGGGTCATTTGTGGTGGCGTGTGTCACGTCCTGTTTTATTCATGAGAAAAAAGAGTGATTATGGTAATCGAGTTCCGATAATATGAATCCATCCTCAGAAACCAGAAGTTTTCTCCGAGAACAGCATGGGTGTCTCCGTTCAGGTTAGACGACTCGTTCGTTCCAGCGTCAAAAATATGAGAACGGCGTCCCTGTCTGTGTGACACAGGGCCTCGTAGCCAGTCAAGCAGTCGTCCTTCTGCGGGCCGTGAAGGAAAGAGACGGACGAACCGCAGCAGAGAGGAAGTGTGGCCCCTCAGTGATGCATCGCGGAGGAAAAACAATGAATCCAAATGAAATAGTCATTAATACTTCATTCAGAAATCAATATTAAGTGTCCAGATGGTTTTCCAGCTGAGGAACGACTGCGCTGTCATTCTGGTTATCTTTAATTTAGATACGCTCTGAAGCGCTTTCCATTGTTGTACATGCCTCCAGGGTCTGGAAGCTGCACAACTATTTAAATATGAGAATGAACAAAGTTTATTTAATGTCACTTCAGCTGGTATCCAGGCTAATTTGTGTGTACAGAGCTCTGGCTGAAGCTGCAGATGGCACCTTCCTCAGATTATGGTTGAGTTTCATACATTTCTTCAAAGTGGGAGATGAGGAGATGTGGAGTGTGGTCCACCGCATCTCCTTGGCAGCCGCCTGTCTTCCGCGTTCACGCACCGGTTGGTGTGTCCGAACGGTGTGCATTGGGGGGGGGCTGCCCCCAGCGGACCGGGCCCGAGGAAGGCGCTCACATCCCTGGTGGGGGCCCCTGCCATCTGGTGCCCAGATCCACGTCGCTGAAAGACTCCGAGCCTGAGAGTCGCTTGTGGACCGTCGCGGTTCTACAGATGTGAGGAGTCGGCATGGTTACCGCCTCCGTCTCCATCTTTCCAGGCTGCGGCTCACCGGCCCTTCGGCGTCTATGATGAGTGTGAGCTTCATGTTTCGGGGTGGTTTTTTGATGCCAGGGATTTGGAGGGCCGGTCTTCCTGCATTTCGGCTGAGGAGGGGGCACAAACGTTTGAGGGAGATCGCAGACGCGTGGAAAAGTGCGAGTCCCTGACCTTGCTAATTAAAAGACAATTTTAAAATGCATTTGTGATTTTCTACTAGAGCGAGGTACTTTATTGTGGCGCGGTGCGAGAGAAGCTGGCCCGCGAGCCCTGACTCCTGGGCTTCCACTAAACTGCTCATGAATACACAAACCATCTGTTTTCCTGGACGCCTGTCAGCGTGAGCGTGGCGGACGCAGCTGCCCGGGTGCCACCGGCCTCAATCACCAACCGCGACCTTTGTTTCCAGGGCGACGGCTTTGTGCGGCTCACGAGTGTGGCCCGCCACGCTCCCCCCAGTCCAGTCCGCCATTGTACGTGCCGGTCCCTCTGCTTCCTGCCGCCAGAGTGAGCCGGGACCTCGGCTGCCCATGATGCTGGGTCCCACACTCCGCGTCCTGGTGGTACTGAGGAAAGGTGAGAGTGGATGGTGGGGTGTGCTGGGAGAGGGAGGAAGTGTCGGAGCAGGCGTCCAGAATATTACACACTAAAAACATAATCATGTCCTGGCAGGATAGCAGAGGGGTGGGGGCAGGGTGATGGACTGATGTGACGATGGCTCTCCACTCATCAGTGTCGCCTCACAAACTGTAAACAGACTGTCTCTCCTGGATAACAAAACCTGACCCAGTGTCCTTTTCTTTAATCTCAGTATCTCTCCATCCATCCATCCATTCATCCTTCCATCCATCCTCTAACCATATTTGGGATTTTGTGCAAAATTTACATGATAATTTTAATTTCTTTGATACTGTCTGTTGCTGATTTTTTTGTATATGTATGTGCTACACATACAGTCATGTGCTACATATGCAGTCATATGTAACGCGCATGCGCAAGTGTCGCTGATCACCATTCTGAATATGCTGATAACACTGTATATACATTCATACAGCTGACGCTGATCACCAATCTGAATATGCTGATAACACTGTATATACATTCATACGGCTGACGCTGATCACCAATCTGAATATGCTGATAACACTGTATATACATTAATACGGCTGACGCTGATCACCAATCTGAATATGCTGATAACACTGTATATACATTCATACGGCTGACGCTGATCACCACTCTGAATATGCTGATAACACTGTATATACATTCATACGGCTGACGCTGATCACCACTCTGAATATGCTGATAACACTGTATATACATTCATACGGCTGACGCTGATCACCAATCTGAATATGCTGATAACACTGTATATACATTCATACGGCTGACGCTGATCACCAATCTGAATATGCTGATAACACTGTATATACATTCATACGGCTGACGCTGATCACCATTCTGAATACGCTGATCACTTGGCTGTGGCGGATGTGTTTGGCTCAGTGGGATTGGCTACTGTATCTGTGATCAGAAGGTCACCAGTTCAGATCCTGGGCTGTGCAGAATGAGGTGGCCGTTGGACCCCCGAGCGAGGCCCTTAACCCCCAAGTACGTTAAGAACTGCCTGACCCTGCTCTCGCAAAATGTGCATCACTGCTAAATTAATCCCAGGAGGTTATGGAAATGTCCCTCATTTAGAACATTTACCACCAGTTCATTTATAACAAAAGCAAGGGTCTTCTGGTTTCCGCTTCTCCTCACTTGTGCCGGTGGTGGTGTGACAGACACGCAAGAAGAACAGTAGAACGCGGCGGGAAGGAAGCTGCTGCATTTAGGTAACACAATGTCCCCATAACGTGATAAATATCCGTTTCTTTTCCCTTATGGGGACCAGGAAACTGGTCCCCATAAGGGAAAACTCTACTTTATAAAAATCGGTGACTGATATGAAAAAACTAAAAATACACAAACTCTTGTATTTTGCTTGGTTACTTATGGTTATGGTTAGGGCTGGGTGGGGGTTAAGGTTGTCATAGTTAATGTTAGCATTTTTCCCATAGAAGCGAATGAGCGGGCTCCATAAGGATAGGTATACCCTACGTGTGCGTGTGTGTGTGTGTGTGTGTGCGCGTGTGTGTGTGTGTGTGTGTGTGTGCGTGTGTGTGTGTGTGTGTGTGTGTGTGTGTGCGTGTGTGTGCGTGTGTGTGTGTGTGCGTGTGTGTGTGTGTGTGTGTGTGTGTGTGCGTGTTTGGGCATGCACAGCCTTTCCCTGGAACCCTGCGTGTCAGGAGTCAGACTCGATTACGCGTGATGGCTTCTCGTCGTGGACAGACTGTCACTACAGGCAGGCTGGAAGGAGCTGTCTGTGCAGAGCTTAGCCACAGAGACTGCACTCAGGCCCCCGTAATGCTAATTTTGTACATCTCGCTCTGAGACACAGCCATTGGACTACGTTAAATATCCTGGTACTTAAATTTTTTTTTTGGGGGGGGGAGGGGGGCTGCTCTGTCATCAGTGAGATCATGCGCGTGTGCCTTGGCAATGAGTTTCCGTCACTCACAAAGTGAAACGGTCACCAACATGCTCACCCTACGCACGATGCTAACAGCTAACATGCTGACAGTGCAAATAGTGCTAATGGCTAACAGTGTTAATGATGCCATGCTTTAATTTCAGAGGTGGGGGTCCCATCAAAGAGCCCCGCACGCTTACCGGTTATTAGGTGATAGGCTAAGGGGCCACTCGCAGTTGCACTCGGGGGGGGGGGGGGGGTGCGGTGGTTGCTGGTTCCCGCTTCATCTGTTCCATGTGGCAGTTTAGCACTCCATCATGATCTGCCGCATTGTCCCCAAGAAAAGGTTGGCTGTGCTTATTGAGTGCTGCTTCTCTTAGAGTCTGGGTGTGTGTGAGATGCTGGGCCCGAACGCGAGGCTTTGAGGAGGGCCAGGGAACCATATGGATGCTTAAATGAAGTTTAAATGAAGCACAATGACGACGGTCGCCCCTTTGTGCAGCAGCCCCGCGTTCAAAAGCGCTGGGTGGGGTGTGAAGTTAAATCCCAATAATGAGGCGGTGGCACACAGGCCAATGAATGTAGGGGCTCCGTAATGTGGGTCCCCTCTCTACCCTTTGACGGTTGATTTCAATAAGAGCCCGGTGGGTGTGGGGAGATGTCCTGCATTCAATGACAATGACACTTGACAGATTGTCCAAGCTTGGAGTCTTTGTCGCAGGTTGATGAACTGAAAGGACGCGGGTGGTTGCCAGTGGATAAAGGTATTTAAAGCCAATAAATAAATCTTAAAAAGCGATCGTTCACAGTGCTGGGCGTGAAAGGAGTTTTTTTTTTTTTTTATCTGGAAAATCTGCTGTCTTTGAAGGACTTGTGAACCCGACGGCATCTCATTGTTCAATCACACAGATTAAGTCAGTCAGACAAGCAGCAATCTGCCCTTTCTAATAAAGCGAGTTTTGTCATTCGGGGCTGGGGCCCTTCAAATATGACAGGGGGGTTGTGATTTGTCACAGGTTCAATGGGGGCCTGAAAGCGTCCCCTTTCGCTTAAGAGGGACATGAGAAGCCCCTTGTGCCTGCTGCTGCGTTTGTGCGAAGGTCACGTCAGGCTTCCCCTCAACGCTCATTCGATGTGAAGCTTCTAGCTGGAAGCCGAACCCCCACCAGCCTTTGTGATTGTGGTACGCACGTGATTCTAAACAGCGGCGTGGGATGGACGTCGTCCCAAACGCCAAGGCAACAACGCGGCAGGGCCGTCGTGACACGAACACGCACTGCGTGTCATGTGGTCTGAGCACCCCCCACCCCCCCTCATCCCATAATGAGGACATGTGGTTTTACACGGCCCTCTGACACGTAGCAGCAGACACCTCATGTCATTCCGTTCGGACGCACACGAGGATTGGCGGACACTGTTGGATCCGCTGATCACGTCTGACACAACGCTGACGGGCTGGGGGGTGAAGAGGCCGCGTGACAAAGGGCAAGCAGAGGCGGCTGGCTGTGAGACAACCTCCCCCACCCCCCCCAAGTCCCCTACGCTTCCCCAGCCCCCTTATAACAGACCAGGAAATCAGTCAATTTATTGTTATCTCTCCACTGCGGAGCGTGGGCTGCGGTCACTGCAAACACAGAAGCTGTGTGTCGGAAGAGTTTATTTACACCAAGAAGGAGTAGCTCCTTTACCGAACGATCCAAACATCTCAGGAGGTCTGAGAAATGTGTGTGTGGGGGAGTGGGGGGGGGGGGGGTGGCGGTTTTTTTATAGTTCATGCTATATGGGGCAGCAGGTGTTGTTTTGGACATGGAACCGGACTTGTGATCAAAGGGTTACAGTTCAAAATCCCAGGAAGGCAACGGCTGTCGTACCCTTAAGCAAGGTATTTGACCTGAATAGATTCAGCGAACCGCCAGCTCCGTAACGGATATCACACGGGCATGCTGAAGGTATGTGCGGCCCTCGCTTAGCAAACAAAAAAAACAAATAAAATCATGCAGCAAAATTACATTGTCTTTAATTGTGAACCATGTCAAGATCTTCTGTTGTTTCGTAACAGCCTAAATGCAGTGCCGGGGGGAGGGCGGGTGTACCACGGGTATCTTGGATGCAACAGGGGGCCACCTGCCACGGAAATCTGGATTTCCTACTGCTGGACTCAGTGTCTAACGCCCAGCGAGCCAAAATAACTCTCTTGACGTGTAGCGTGTAACAGATTTTTGGCACAATTCATTTTTATCACATTCTTTCTTTTTTTCATGCGCATAACAGACATCTATGAAAAGATTCGCCTCTGCCGGGTTAGAGTTCATCAGACTTCTTGATGAAAGAGAATATTTGAAAAGCATTAGCGTGCTGACATTTTTTTATTGAGTTAATCGGACGCGTTTTGCTGAAGCGGACGTGGAATGCGATGCATTTAAAAACTGTTTTTTTAATGTTTTTTTTCGTTCGTCTTGTTTCACTGTTTAGCTCCGGCTGAAGCCTTTTCATGGGGTCCATCTCATCCCGGTTCCTGCGTCTCATGTGTCTGTTTTATCTTAATCAGCTCTTTGTTATGCCTTTGGGGGTGGGGGGGGGGGGGCAAAGAAGCCATTATTTCCACAGGCTGGGTTTGACCACGTCACAGGACAAGACTAGCAGGACTCCCCCTACCATCCCGCCCCCAGAGCCCTCATGGATATTCTCAATCAGCTGCTTCTATCTGCCCCAGGGGTCTCCCCCCTTGTCTGCGGTCATTAAAGACATGGATTAAACAGTAAATCCACACCAGTTCTGCACATTCATAGCCCTGTTGCTGAACCTCTGCAGTTACAGTAGCAGGATGCAACGTTGCATAAGTATGGAAATAGAGCAGCATGCATTTGCTAGGCGTGGCAGCTTTTAGCATAGGCTAGTGTAGGGGTTCTTAACCTGGGGTCCGTGAGCCCCCAAGCGGTGTGTCAATGGGCCTTAGGGAGTCAGCGATCAGATTTAAAGCGATAACTCCACAGTTTCGTCTTCGTACTGAAGCCAAAGAGCAGCAACCTTCTCACTGAAGTCAACGGAGTGGAATTTGCGTATTGTTTATATTGCATGAGATCATTGTATTTCATTTCTACATGGATTGCCCGTTAATTTTGCAAAAAAAGGAGTGAGAAACATATTTTTTTGTTCAGATTTTTTTATTTATTAGTGTTTTGTGCGTGTCATGTAGTGTATGAGTGTATGAGACAAAGTTCAATGAGATATATTAATTGCGTGCAAAATTGAGTTTATGTGCTTATGTGCATAATTTCAGGAGAAGGTCCATAACTTTCACCAGATCCCAAAATGGGAACCATGACTCAAAAAAAAACCCTGACCGGGCAGGTCAGCACATTTACTCAGGCGGCAGCTTAGCGTAGCCTAGCGGAACCCGGGCAACACAGTTACTAGGGTGGTAGCTTAGCATAGCCTATCTGGTCTCAGGCAGCACAGTTACTGGAGCGGCAGCTTAGCGTAGCCTATGGAGTCCTGTGCAGCACAGTTGCTTCGTCACGACTGGTCGATTCGCCCACCTGAACCATATATACGTTACACCAGTGGCCTTTGTCTGGACTCCCCTCCCTGTCTGGATTTGCATCCTATGGGCTCCTTTTCGGTTTATGAAATGGGTTAAGAGTGGCATATTCAATGACATGTCGGGGGGTGGGGGGCGGGTGCTCCAACACGGCCGGAATACTGAAGCCTTTATCCGTGGATTTACAACTGATTCCATTCCTTTAATTATATATCTCATTATTTAGTGTAATGGGTTTTATACGTATGGAGTATAAAACATGTGGTAACAGGTTGTGTTGTGTTTCGCCTCCGACTGAAGCGCCCTGCTTCACCCTGTCTGTCTGGCGATGAAAATTATAACACGGAAGAAAGATTAGAATGAGATGGTCGTGGCCCTAGGCATTTACCCACTGATGGCAGCCACATAAACCTGAGCAAGAATGATGGGAATACATTAGGTTATGCATACACACTGTTATTGCTGTACATTATATATGTTTCATTTATGCCGCTCCTCACCCACCAGCGGCCGTGACAGATAGGTAATTACTCCCCGAGCACTTATCAGTGTGGCCGCTGTTTATTGCCAAAATGAAGCGCGCTTGTCACTCAAGGTCACCGGCGGGCGGCTGTGTCCTCTTTAATACTTCTTTCACAGTTGTCGAACTTCGCGTGTGGCCCTTTAAGTGTGCTCCGCCCAGCTGCTTCATGGTGCCGGCACGTTGGCCAGGTCCCCCCCCCTCAGCATAGGCTCGCCCCGTCTTCATTACTCCCTGGTTTCCTCAAACGGTGCATCCACCACCCAGGGCTGATCCAAGCTCTAAGCGAGCTTCAGACCTCAGAATCTAGTGTCCCAGACGGCCATCTATGCCGCTTATAGGGCTGAGCAGCCCTGCCATCAGCCCCATCGGCCAGATCAAGCTTCCACTAGAATACAGCCCTCGGGAAGTGTGTGTTTACTGAGGAGCTCGCAGGTCGGTTGTATGAATCCGCAAGCGGGATGGAGGAATGCTGTTTCTTTGGAGTTGCGGCATTCAGTGCTGACCCATGACTGACTAAGAGCCGTATGTCAGGACTCAGAAATCTCTTTTCCACCAACACAGAGCCGGTGTTGTTGCTGGTGCTGGGCTGGTTCTCGCTCTGGTGCCTTTTGAGAACCTGCTAGCGTTTCCACTGGTTTCAAAAAAGAGTGGAGTGTTATCCGTTTTATTTTTTATTTATTTTGATCTGTTTCTATTTTTAAGTTTTAGAAGTTGCCACACTGAAAAAAAATAGCCTTTAAGTCTCATAGTTTTCAGAATATGACTCAACAGAGTACAACTTTGTCTCTATAGCCTGTATCCACTTTTGTGTACTTAACGGCTGTATTTCTCCCGCATGTCAGTGAGTTTTTCATGCTTGTTGTTTTACCGCTGTCCTATTAAGGATCGCACAAAAAAAAAGCCTGCTAAACATTTAGCTTTGCTGTCCGCCTCAAGATCTCTTCAGTGCTTGAGTGCCACAATATTTTAATTTACTTGACCTGTGACATGTTTTTCATTTATTATTGAATCTGGTCAGCAGATCAATCTTTTGTTTTTCACAGGATACAAAATAATGTAACGTCATTCTGCTAATAAGCTGGCAAGTTGTTTCACTGCCAGCACCGGCGATATTAGACAAAACTATATCAATTATGGATTGAATGCAGAACATTTGGACACGACAGTCTGTACCACTTTCGCTGACGTTTATGGTGAAGTTTCACTTTGATGTGGCACTTTGGTGTTTGGTCTTTGTCTTTGATGTACAGCACCGGGGTTTGGTCTTTGTCTTTGATGTACAGCACCGGGGTTTGGTCTTTGTCTTTGATGTACAGCACCGGGGGTTTGGTCTTTGTCTTTGATGTACAGCACCGGGGTTTGGTCTTTGTCTGTCATGTATCGCTTTGGTGTTTGGTCTTTGTGTTTGATGTACAGCATTGGTGTTTGGTCTTTGTCTTTGATGCACCGTGTTTGGTCTTTGTCTTTGATGTACAGCCCTGGTGTTTGGTATTTGTCTCTAATGTACAACACCAATGTTTGGTCTTTGTCTTTGACGTACATCAGTGGTGTTTGTACTTTGTCTCTGATATGCGGCATTGGTGTTTGGTCTTTCTATTTGATGCACAGAATTGGGGTGGTGTTGCTGTTTAATCTATGCTTTTAAAATACCAAGTGAGACTGCAACCTTCATATTACCCAGTGCTGGTGTTTCATAAATTATCTTTTTTTTTTTTTTTTGTCTTTTTCAAACTTTAGGTGAGAATGAACTGTGAAAATGAACAGTTTTTTTTCCCTCTGATGTGACGTTGACAGAAGTACTTTAAGGCATGGGGGGGTTTTTCTTTTAATATGTTCTGTTTTTTCCTGAGGCTTCACTTTTGCAGACATTGTGAGCTGTCATTTCGGTACTTTCCCTGATTCTCTTGACACGCAGTGTTTTTGACAAGTGCTGGACATCAGCTGAAATACAGAATAGGCTGTTAATGTTTTGTTAGGTACATTGGCAAATTGTGTAAGCAGGTGCAAAATGAATACATACCTTTTACATACCTTTTAATGAGTGCAAGGTTACACACAAGTTTAAAAATTTAGCTATACATGGGTAAAAATAAATAGGAAGCAAATAAAACGTTGGGGGAGAGAAAGTTGTACTACTGTATTGTTATTTGCTGTGGGTAGAAAGTTTATTTTATGTTCTTTTATGGAATATTTTAACTCGATAATATAATCTCACAGAAAGTGCACCAAAACTGCTTTGTAGATGTTGAATATGTTGTTAAAAGTTTTCAAACGAAAAGAGACAATTAAAAACTGAAAATTAGACCTATTTTACCAACTGCATATTAAAATATTTGATGGCCAAATGTTAGGAAAACCAATTTGTCAAGGAGGCATGCAACATGCAAGATAAGCTGCACTTGTGGATTTTAATTGCAAAAGCCAAATTGCTATTCTAAGGTCAGTCAGTCGGGAGCCTTGCAAAGGAAGGTCAAGTATAGAAGTGCTGGGAAAAATCCAGAATCATAAAATTCAAATAAGAATCCAAATTGTAACCAAACTGGTGATTCCGTCTGGTGCCCTTTCTTTTGATGTCAAAAATCATGCACCTTTTGTCCAACATTAAGTTATGATTTGCATGAATTTGGAAAGTAAATTGACTTATGTTAAGCCACAGAGTAAAACAGACACTGTCCCTGTCATGTTGACTGACACTCATCACCAGCCTCACCATCGTGGAATGTTCTAGCGACAGAAAGGTTCGCGGGCTGAAGCACAACCAAACCACATGCTTTGGTATTGCTCAGACTGGAGTCATCTCAAAAAGCGACACTTTCCACGGACCCGTTTCTGCGCGACATTCAGAATCTGTTGCATGTTCCTGCCAGGAATGTTCACGGAGATATTTTTATATGTTGAGTCTCCGGTGGGGGCATTTTCACAGCCCCCCTTTGGATGAGACACCTACAAACACTGCCTGACGAGAGGTGATCGTGTTCCGCCGTTCGCGCAATCTGCTTTCCGCAGGTGACCTGTGGGGGACAGGAGTGCCAGGTAATATTTGGCTGCGTGTTCCATTTGAGGAACGCGTTTTGTTTTACACTACGGAGCCAGAATCTATATTACAACAGTACAAATATTACTTGTAATGTCATATGGATTCTGAGAACTCACCAGAGTGACCCCAAAACAATCAGCAAGTATATCAAAACATTACAGTTATTATCCTGCATGGGATGGAAGGTGGACTTGGACTCCAAAGACGGCAGCACATGTTTTCTGCACTTGCCTGTTATGTAACTTCCAACCGCAGGTAGTGCTGTCACACTCCCTAGTTTTGGGTCCATCCCAATCATTCGGAATACTCAGTCTTTCCACGTGTCTTTGTGACCTCTAAGGGAGTTTCGGTGTCTCTGAATATCTCCCCGTGAGTTTCAGTGAGTCCCGCTGACTTTCAGTGCCTCTCCGTGAATTTCAGTGTCTCTCAGTCAATTGCAGTGACTTTCAGGGTCTCTCAGTGACTTTCAGGGTCTACCAGTGTCTTTTGGTGAGTTTTAGTGCCTCTCAGTGACTCTCCGTGACTTTCAGTGTCTCCCAGTGTCTCCCAGTGGCTTTCAGTGACTCTCAGTCCCTTGCACTGACTTTCAGAGTCTGCCAGTGCCTTGCAGTGATTTTCAGTGACTCTCAGTGATTTCTAGTGAATTCACTGTCTTCTAGTGCCCCATACTACGACTAAGGAAACTAGGACAGCTAACGAACAGTTAGGTATGATACACTGGCCTTCCCCCCCCCCCCCCCCACACCTCTCCATAATGATGAGTAGCTGTTAGGGAGTATTTCACATTTAAAGGTCACTTCCTGGTTTTAGCTTCCTGCGTGGCTGATGTGAGTGGACTCGGGGTCCTCACTGTTCACACCATTAAGCTTAACACTTCCTGCGTGTGATGGGAACTCCATCTCTACTTCCAAGCCTGAGCTGTACGTTGCCATTATTATCATTATTCTGCATCTGCATCCTCTCAAGAAACAGCTGTTGGAAGCTGAACCCAATGCAGAGCGGCAGGGCCTGCAGTTCTTGTTCGTGCGGCTAAGTCCTCTCTGACGTGATGACTTCTGGCAGGCTGCTACGCTGAAGTCTTTGTCCCCGACGGCTTATAGCCACGCTGACCGCAGCCTCCAGCTTTTCAGGCTGGAGAGAATGGGGGCTGGGGGACGTTCTCCTCTCTGCACTGGGTGTTACTGGTCTGCAGGGCTTCTGCCAAAACCAATCTACATCACAGCTTCTGTCAGCAGGTCCCGAGGTCCAAAGGTCACCCAAACATCTGGACTCTCAACCTTGTCCTTTAAGGTTTGTGGCTGGGTAGCATCTCTTTATAGCCACTGTCCCAGAGCCCGTCTGATGACAGCAGAACTAACGTTAAACCACCTCAGACGTGCTCATAAATACTTCCGTTGTAAACAAGTCCTTTGTGCAAATGGTTTTACATTAAGATGGTCACGCCAAACTGCAGGGAAATGGAAAATGCTGTTACATGCATGTTTGCTTTCAGAGCCATAACCGGGACTGGAACAATGGGTTTATCTGAAGCGTTTAATGTGTTTAATGGGTTTAATGACTTCCAGCTCAAACGCATATACATCTCAAAAAGCAGGGCTTGAGATTCTAGGTTTCTCCTACCACCCAGAGACATGAAGCCAGGCTAACTGGTCTATCTAAATAGCCTATACTGGTCATGTGCCTTTTAACGTACTGGCATCCCATTGAGGGTGCACCTGTACCTTGTGTCCTATCCTGTTTAACGTTCTGGCATCTCCCCGGACCCCCAACACGTTCTAGCACAAGTGGTTGGAAAATTAATGGTTTGGTGTCATGTATTTATGCTCCTTACAAACCTTTGTGCAGTCATGATTCTGTGCGCTTATAGCTTTACGATTACCGAAACACATTTCAGCATCTGTTGGGATATTATGGGATAGAGGATGATGCCTCATCAGTGGCATAAAGCCCGAAGGTGAGCTGAGTCGTGGAGGGTACATTCGTGTTACTCGACAGGCCAGTGAGTCCAACCCAAAGTGGGGGTCTCAAAGTCCCGGCCCACAAGATAGCTTTATGACGGCCCGCCACATGCTTTTAATCCATTATTAAATCTGGTCCATATATCGATTTTCCATTTTCCACAGAGGAAAAAAAAAATGTAACGTCATTCAGCTCCACCAGCACTCCATCCTCTGGCTCGGCTTTCGTGTTTCAGCCCCCCCCCCCCCCCCCCCCCCATTTAATTTTTAATTTCTTTCAAGCAAAAGTACAGCTCAAGTGGCCCCCATAAGCTAGGGACATCCTAGCCAGTGTCCCACAAGTTATTTATGCTCGACGTCCCAGTATTGTTTCCTCTCCCCCCCCCCCCACGTGAAACTGGGCCCCCCCAACCTGCCAAGTGATGCGTCAGGTGAGATAGAGACGCGGGCCGGGGTCCATCCTCCCAGAGACGGCAGGCTGTGATAAATAAAGGGAAGCCGTGGATGGATGGACCGCGCTGAAGCGCGGCTCGCAGCCCTGCAGATTTACTGACGCTGTTGCGCGTGATTGAAGCGATGATGCCGCTCGGAATGACTGGGAACCATGACGGCTGTATCTGTCTTCGTACCATAAACCTGAAATTAAACACAGAGAACAGTGACTTCCTCAGTATCAAGTATTTATGTTCAGTATCAGTGACGATAAATATCAATTATTTTTGTCAGCTAACATTGTGCTTTTAGACTTGAGTCTTTCTCGGTCTACTTGCTTCAGTATAGTATGAATCACCCATTGATGGATAAACCCAGTGGCTCCCGGTACTGTCATTACTCTGCTGTTACTGTTCTTACTCTTACCAGTATGACTACATTAGGTATAAATAAATAAACAAATCTACACACCCTTGTTGAAATTACATTTTGTGACATAAATCCTCAAGATAAATCATGTCAGACATCTTCAATGCAGCCTTGTAACTAATAATAGATAATTATTAGGACAAACAACTAAAATAAAAATACGCTCCAGCACCCTATATAGACACCATATATTAATGGGTGCTGTAGCATTTCTCTGTGGCGTGCCCAGTCACACCGGAAAGCCTGCCCACATCTGCAGTCGATGGAAGTGAGTCTCGTTAACACAAAATAAAAACCAGCTTCTCCTGTCGCATTTCCTTGAAGGTTTTTTGGTGGCACCTTACTGCGATTGCGCTCGTTTCCTGCAAGTGGCGACATTCTGCACGCGCCTGGTCTATTGGGGATGTCAGCAAAGTGGAAGAGATTCGTTTGGCGCAAAGACCACACAGCTTCTAATGCGAAGAGCAGCAGGCTCGCCGGAGGGCAGCATCATGCTTTGCAGCTGCAGATCGCAGAGTCCAGGTGTGTGAAGCTTATAGATTCCTAGTCAGAAACACTTAATGCAGTAATAAATGCAAACAGTGCTTCTATAAAGTGTCATTCAGTGGGGATTGTGTGCACAGTCTACAGTTATGCAAGCCTGCAGTGTCAGTAAGGGTGGGCAGACCTTTTACATCCACTGTACTCGCCACAACCCTCGGCTCTCCTATCTCTTCTCATGACTTGTGATGTGGATTCACACCCCCGGCTCACAGTTTCCTCTTACATCATCAGTTCCTACTTTACTGCTGATATCTGTTCCTGGACGACTGACCATCTGAAACTCAATCTGTTGGAGACTGAGATACTCCTTATCCCTGCCAGTGTCTCACTGCACAAAAAATAAACATATAATAGCTGCTGAAACCTCAGTGAGATCCTCGACAACAATGTAAGCCTTCTCAACATATGGTACATCTGATCTGATCCTGCAAATTACTGTACTGCAACATCCATAGACTTGGATCTACCTCATCCTGCTGATCTACTGGCTGAAGCTGCAGTCACCTCTCATTTATACTGCAGCATCTTCCCAAAGGTTTCAACATCTGCCCGTGTCTCCGCACCTGTTGCTGTTGTTTTTGACCTCACAAGTCATTCCTATGATCCATCTCTCCTGATCTCCCTCGCTGTATTATAGGGTTGCCAAGGAAATTCAGTTCGATTCAATTCATTTTTCTATAGTGCCTTTCACAACGCATTCACCCCGAAGCATTTGACAAGAGGGTGTGGCAACCCATTAGTACACCATTTATACAGTATGGTGCATTAAATGTGGGAAAGGTAGAGAAAGAATGTCAGAAGGCAACAGAGGTGGGTAAGCAACATCTCGCGAGCAGGGAAGAAAAATCAAAAAGTCTACCGGCTGCTCACGGTTTGTACTGTAAGATGTATGATGTCACAGATCATAAGCCACACCCACAGTGTCATGCAGCCAATAGGGATCTTATAAATACAACAGCATTACTATGTCTGAAAAGCCTGACCCAAAAATCCAGCCATCATAGATCCTTTAGGCTCCGCGTCCGTCCACATGTACATTGTTGTATATCCTTTGAATGTATTATGTCTGTCTTCAATGGGAGCAGCATTGTACAAATAGTCCGTGATGAATATGTGTAAATAAATGTAAATGCATCAGTGGAACGGCATCTTCCATGTTAACGAAATCCTGTGAATGGTATCCAGGCAGAATCTTGCGGTTTCAATGGAGCACCGAAGCCACAATGAACACAATGGTCATTTTGCCAGCAAAACAAAATAGAAGCATTAATCTTTGGTCCCGCAAATTTATCCAAAAGGTACCGAAACAAGTGAGAGCCAGAACATATTGGAGAGCATCTATAAATGTCACTTGTCTGGTTCCGATTCTGAAATGTCACTGGAATGGAATGGATGCCAATCATATTCTGTTTGAATTATCTTGTATTTTGTATTGTTTTTGCTAATCATTGCCAATAAGGGTAACACTTCATTTGGATGGTCTGCCTACAGAGTATTTGTAGCATTTCAGCAACTTAGCTGAGCTTCAGCAGTTCAGCGGTTCTGCTGCCTTTAGGTGTTTAACACAATAAACGCTATACAGAGCACATGTATTGACTCATGAACACGCCGACATTTTCTTAGAATAATTTAGTTGAAATTGACTACTCACTCAACCGACATTATAGTAATTGTTGAATCTCGACTAATAAGCTGTTGAAATGTTGCGAACGCACCGCATACCCTCCGTAAACAGACTATCCAAATAAAGCACACTAATAACAACTATTTATTCATTTTCCAAAAGGCATCATCCATCGCCACAGTCAGGAGGCATGAGAGAAGGGGACACCGGTCAGTCACCGAGGACACTCACGTACCTCGGAGATGTAACTTCCCCGTTGGGGGTGGGGGGGGGGGGCACCATATACAGGAATTCTCCACACAAAGCACCAGGCCAGAGCTGAACCCACGACCGTGGTAGCAAGAAACCACGGAACAACCTACCTACCCGCAGAGCTCTCCATAGTAACGACAGAACAGATAATTACACATAATAACAATCTTATTAAGCAACCATCAGAACTTATTCATCTGGAAAAGATTACATCGTTAGCTAAGCAAATGATTTTACACTGACGCATTTTAATAACATGCCCTAAAAAAATCTTAAGATATTGCACGACACTACCGCGTTACATTTATAAAATAGTTATTATATATAACAGTTATTAAATTCTAAATGCTTAGAATTTTGCTGTAAAACGTGGGATCTGGGACCAGTGGTCACGTGCAGCCCTGCTTGCAAATGAGGCAGTGTCGAACAAAATGTAAATATAAAATGTGATACAAGGACTTGGCTTGGAGATCATGCAGATGGCAGCACGATGGTGAAAAATGCACGCAGTAACGTGAATAAGAGAGCAATGCTCCGTGTGATTCTCCCGCAGTGACGCGGCGGCAGCTCGACCGACTGCACCAGTATACGTAGAACGTTCTGGAGACTCAAACCAGCACGTCCCTTTTCAGTTATTTTAGAGGAGGCACATTTCTGGACTTGCCTTTAAAAGCGGCCCATTTCTGTCCCGTAGACAGCCGCTGGCGACATATTGCATATGAATTATTAAAATGAACAGGATTCCTGACATACCTACGTTTCCGCAAAGGTTTTTACGCAAAAACATCATTTGTAAAAAAGCACTTGACATTATGTCCTCAGAACATGGTTTGAAGTGAGATTTTCTGTTGGAATTGAGCGGAGTGTTCAGTAAAAGGCCTGGCAAGTTCCTTCACTCCCTGCTCAAAGGCTGTTCTTCATCTTCGTCTACACTTTCCATCACATCCCTTTGTAATCATTCGCGTCTGTACCTGATATAGGAGCATTGTTACAAAGAGCTTGCTCAGGTGATGGGTCCCTCGGTGTTGTATCACACCATCAGTCACAATACAGTTTTCCACTATTTTTCCCTTATAGTTCAGAATCCAGACCAAGCATTGACAGATAAATGATAGTGTTGCAGGGCTGACCCATGTTAATCTCGAAATGTGGCGCTGTACAGGAATCACCAAGAAGGCCACCTCTATCACAGGACTGACCCTGAACAAACTCACCAAGAAGGCCACCTCTATCACAGGACTGACCCTGAACAAACTCACCAAGAAGGCCACCTCCATCACAGAACTGACCCTGAACAAACTCACCAAGAAGGCCACCTCCATCACAGAACTGACCCTGAACAAACTCACCAAGAAGGCCACCTCTATCACGGGACTGACCCTGAACAAACTCACCAAGAAGGCCACCTCTATCACAGGACTGACCCTGAACAAACTCACCAAGAAGGCCACCTCCATCACAGAACTGACCCTGAACAAACTCACCAAGAAGGCCACCTCCATCACAGAACTGACCCTGAACAAACTCACCAAGAAGGCCACCTCTATCACAGGACTGACCCTGAACAAATTCACCAAGAAGGACATCTCCATCACAGGACTGACCCTGAACAAACTCACCAAGAAGGCCACCTCTATCACGGGACTGACCCTGAACAAACTCACCAAGAAGGACATCTCCATCACAGGACTGACCCTGAACAAACTCACCAAGAAGGCCACCTCCATCACGGGACTGACCCTGAACAAACTCACCAAGAAGGACATCTCCATCACAGGACTGACCCTGAACAAACTCACCAAGAAGGACATCTCCATCACAGGACTGACCCTGAACAAACTCACCAAGAAGGCCACCTCCATCACAGGACTGACGTTGGGCCCACTGGAGGCAGTGGCAGATGAAAGGATCTTGGCAAAATTGGACAATATCATGAACAATTCTCCCCGTGGGCTTCAGGGGGCGCTATACTGGAGCACATTCAGCTACCAGCTAAGACGTCCTACTGGGGATGGTTCCTGTCTGCTGCCATAACGATGGCTCCTCCCTCCCCTCCCCTCCCCTCCCCTCCCCAGCCCCATGCCAGGAAACAGTCCATCTTTCATATTGTAAACGCCCAGTACTATCTGTTTTGTACTCTGAGAATCACCTCTTGGGTGATCTTGGGGCTTCTAAGAGATATATGTCTCCATGTTGTTCTCTGGGTGTGGATCCTCTGCAGGTTTTACTGGGTCTTATTTGATTGATTTATGATTTATTACAATGCTCTGAAACTGTTATGCACGTCAATAAAATAGCTAGTATTACCTGAGAAAAGGAGGCTAAATGTGCTTCCTAGAAGATGTATGGTTACAATGGCCAGCTCTTTGACCTTATTCCAATGCCTTTTATACTATTTATGTAGTTCCGCCTCAGGAGCAGAGTGCTGAGCATATGGCAAAGTCCGTGCTGATTTAGAAGTTTTCCTTCGTCTCGGACGACGAACTGCACACCTTCTGCAGTATCAGAACACCTTACCGATTAACCTCATCTACAAGCCTGTTGCAATACCTTCACCAAAAAAAAGAGACTTAAATACTGTATTTGTCTCTTTATTTGTTTTAGGAATTAAACTGTACAAGTTAAAATTTATAAAAAATACATTCTCATACTATTTTCCCATTGGGGTATGAAAATGAGCACAATTAAAGTTCAGCAATCAAAAAAAACACACATTCAACGTACTATTTATTTACGATATATTTTGTAATTTAAAAAAAAATGTATCAATTATACCAGAATGCTAATTATGTATTGTGCTATGGGGGGACTGTGGTGAAGCCCACCTTGGGGGGCCCATGTGCTTTGCTGGGCTCTTGCTGCTGTCTCTCTAATCCCCAGTGGTCCCTCGCACCCTTCCTGGTTGTATTTATACATTGCTGTATCGTCCCATTAAACCTCTGTCGTACTGCAGCATTGATCGGCCTCTTGCCAAAACACGGCACTGTCTCCACGCGAGCGAGAGACGGAGGTGAGAGTCCGTCGGCGGTAGGTGTTGACGTAGCCCTGGAAAGTACATCTGCTTCGTCGGGATGAAACCTCAGGAATAGCAGTGGGTCATGTTGTGAATTCCTGGAAAGGCCTGCAGGACGCCATTAACCAGGCGGCAGTAATTACGTTTGCGCGAGGATGCCGGCGAGCATCACTCAGCTGGGGAATCGGGGCCGCGATAGTGAAGTTACGTCTCCTTTTTTGCTCCTAACGTGACTCGTTATAATCCGCAGAAGCGTCAAAGACGGAGAAACGGGTGCATTTCACATCGATGGCGTGTTTCTAACCAACCTGGTCAGCGATGTGGCCTGTGGCTCACTGGAAAAATCAAATGATTTTTTTTTAGAATTCAATTAAATTGTAGCAATTAACAAATGCAACATTTATGCAGTAATTGACAGTAACAGAAGCTGATCTGTATCAGACAATATCGTGATAATAATCGTAAGTGGGGAGAGCGCCGAGGGATTCCTATCATGTCCAGGATTGGAACATACCCTTGCGCCTGACAAATACTGAAGTGTCCTTCTTAAAGAGCAGCCATTTGGATTCCGGAAGTGGAATACAATTGTTGCAGTAACAATGGTCTTGTGAAAGTTAGAAAATACTTCAGAATTCACTTTTTCACTTGGCACTAGCGTAACAGGCGGAGCATGCCGCTCTTAATTATTACAGCAATAACTGTAATAATAAAATGATCCTTGGATTTACCTCCAGGCCAGAGACCTGGGAGATCCTCCAATCGCTGCATGGGGGGTGGGGCCTCATAAAAACCATGTGACTTGTGTGTCATTCGCTTTGAAATAAAAATATAGCCGATAGTAAAAATGACTATCGATGAATGGTTATGCGATTGCAGAGCAAAGATTTTATTTGTGTTTTTTTTATCTTTACTGGTTTATGTGTATCTATAACTAAACTGTTGATTTGTTAAACACTATGTGAGATCGGGATGGAAATCCCCCAGCCACCGACACATTTCTTGCATAAAATTTCCTTGTCCGCTGTGATATAGAGTCTCGCCATGTCTTTGATTAGATCTGAGCCAATAACTACCTCGTGATTAATCTGGACTGGGCATGCAGGGTAAGTCACCTTCAATAACGTGATGGCATTAGCTGTATTCTCTTGCAGGGCATGTTTGTTTGGTTTTACTGCTACAATCTCCAACATCACTGTAAAAACACCCATTTACATGACCTGCAATAATCAGACAAATATAAATACCAGATTTTTTGCTTAACCTGAATGGCCACAACGGAGATTGATGATATGAAAACAATTTAAATGATGTTAGACTGTGGTTTGGAAACCAGCATTCGTATGGCCCTGGTTCAGGGACTCAGACGCTGAAAGTTTTAATTAGTCCTGTCTGGTCCCGTCTGGTTGGTTGTGCTGCAGGTGAACGACGCTTTTCTGTGGTTTGAGTCCAGCCTGATGCATTGAAGGTGGTGCACATGCAGTGCTCGAATGTTATTTCCGGCCTTCGAGAATCACGTCCCTCCAGGAGTTCCTGCCCAGTATACTACCAGCATGCTTGCACTGCCCCAGTATATTTCCAGCGCATACATACTGGTCCAGTATGTTTCCAGCATGCTACTTCTGGTCCAGAATGTTTCCAGTATACTCTTGCTGGTCCAGTCTGCTACTTGCATGCTCGTACTGGTCCGATATGTTTCCAGCGTACATACACTGGTCCAGTATGTTTCCAGCGTACATACACTGGTCCAGTATGTTTCCAGCGTACATACACTGGTCCAGTGTGTTTCCAGCATGCTGACACTGGTCCAGTATGTTTCCAGTGTACATACACTGGTCCAGTGTGTTTCCAGCATGCTGACACTGGTCCAGTATGTTTCCAGCGTACATACACTGGTCCAGTATGTTTCCAGCGTACATACACTGGTCCAGTGTGTTTCCAGCATGCTAACACTGGTCCAGTATGTTTCCAGCGTACATACACTGGTCCAGTGTGTTTGCAGCATGCTAACACTGGTCTAGTATGTTTCCAGCATACATACACTGGTCCAGTGTGTTTCCAGCACACTTGTGCTGGTCATGCATGATTTGCGCATGCCTGTGCTGGTCCAGTATGCTACCAGCACTCTTGTGTTAGCCCAGTTTCCAGATGGTCTTTATACATTTTGCCCACTCGAAGCTCTCCCCTTGCTTGTACATCTCCTCTGCCACTGCGCTCACCACATTTACGCCGTAATGATTCATCATGAAACCAGTTCAGCTGGAAAATATACGGGTGGGGGGGGCTTGGTTGTCAGGGTGGCCTGCACGCGACCGCTGTGTGATTTCACTGATTGCTGTCTCCTGTGTGACAGTCCAGCGCCTGTCAAGCGGGGCACTGATGTCATCCTTATAATCGCCCCAAATCACTTGCCCGGTGAAACGCTGGAAGTCCAACCCATTGCTGAAAGTAGTTCCCAAGACCTGCTTTTGTGTCACACCGGCGAAAGCCCAGCGTACATCACTGTCGCTCGAGCAGACTAATCTGCTTAACAAGTCTGCAGGAAGTAAGAAGCATCAGGCAGGACTGAGTATGTGGAAGTTGGCATTTTTATTATTTTTATATTATTATTCACCCAGACGGATCACAGGCACATTCCCAATACAGGACTTTGTTCAGTTACATTCCCGGTTACATTCTCAGTCACGTTCCCAATCACATTCCAAGTTAGATACACTGTTACATGTCCAGTCACGTTCCCAGCAAGATCCCAGTGGTGACTTAATGGTTAGGGAAGCACACTGGAAAATTGAAAGATTGCAGGTTTGAGTCCCTGACCAGCAAGGCACCGCTGAGGTACCCTGAGCAAGGTACCGTTCCCAAGCACTAAATTCTAAAATCACTAAATTCTAATTAATTTCTCAGTTACTTTACTAATCATCTTTCAAATTACAATCCAAGTCCTGCTTGGCACTGCAGTCTTGTATTGAGCCGTACTACTTGACCAATGTATACTTGCTGGGTAGCTAATTTTGTGTTATTCATACATAAATGTACATTTTAGCTTCTTTGAAAAGCATTTTACTGGGAAGTGCTTTATAAAGGCAATGTGTTAATAATCCATCCATCCATCCATCCATTTTCTCAACCGCTTATCCTACTGAGTCGCGGGGGGTGTTAATAATAATAATAATAATCATTATTATTGCTGTTGTTGTTATTATTGCAGTTATCTTTTTCTTCACTCATCCCAGGACGCGGGGAACATACCATGTCCTACTGACACAGCAACAATCTTTCTGAGTGCTGTTTGCCTCTCTCTCCAGCCCAAGTGATTGTGTGTCAAATTTGCCATTAATGAAAATGATAAACAGCTTCTTGCAAATGAATAAGGCGTTCCAGCAAAGAAAAGAGTGAGAGCCATCAACCTTCATTCACCATCATTCACCATCATTTACCTCATTCGCCACTTTTACATCCACTCCCCACTTAGTTCCAGTTCCTTCTGTTAACCATGCTGGTTTTAGGGGGCGCAGAGAGGAGTTTATGGTTCTGACCCATCTTGCATGAGTGTGGCACTTTCTACAAACTTCACAGGCCTTTTCCCCTCACTATGTGTTCTAGAACATTCTAACTTGGTGTGAGGGACCTGAAGACAACTGGTAATCACAGTGGTAAAGCCCATTGACCATGTTAATCACAGTCCAGTCTCTAACATCGTCCAAAAAACACGCAGCATCTCTACATGAAGCTGGAGACGCATGATTCCAGATTCTGGACGACCCAAATTCCTACTTCCGGCACCC
The DNA here is from genome assembly GCF_023856365.1 of Brienomyrus brachyistius. Classification (NCBI taxonomy): domain Eukaryota; kingdom Metazoa; phylum Chordata; class Actinopteri; order Osteoglossiformes; family Mormyridae; genus Brienomyrus; species Brienomyrus brachyistius. The sequence continues at coordinate 19,502,438 of NC_064547.1, read as the reverse complement.
AGGTAAGACACTGCCTCACCTCGACCAGGCCCAGGCTGATTCTTAATTGAAGATTTGATGAATGTGTTCATGCATTAAAATACTACAGCAGTCATCTTAAAACGGATTACCGTTATATAAGACCAGGGTGTGTGACCTTCAGACACATAACATTCCTCTTAATTGACTAATGATAAAATGTTTTTTTTTTTTTTATCTCTCAACAACCCTTTAGCATAATTGAATTTCGTTCCACTTTTTTGCTGAGCTTGTAAAACACGGGTCTTAATGGTGATAATGAGGAACCTAGTAATATAGCTTCAGGTTGGTCCTCTTCCTCCCCCTCTTTCACCCTTCAAACTTTATGAGGGGGGGGGTGTTCTCATTAAGTAGAAAATTAGAGCAAGAAGCCGATTGGTCCTCATTAGCATGCAGTGATCCTTGGCTGGGCCGGTGTCCTAACATCTTTTAATTAGCGCACTGCAAATCTAATCAGGGAAATAAATGCTATTAATCTTCCTCTTCACCCCCCTCCCAGAATGGGGTTCCAAGGCATCCTGGGGCTGTATCAGGTAGCCCCCCCCCCACCAGAACGGGCTCTGAAGCAGCCCCCCTAACCTTAACCTGTGTGTGGGTCTCTAATGGATATGAAAGCTACCATGAATCAGGCAGCACCTATCACAGCGCCCCCCAGTGGCCTCTATAGTGACCCCTATACCTCCCACATGAGGGCACGGGATTTCTCGCCCCCTAAAGCCCCCCCCCCATGACAGGGCATGATATTTCCCTGTATGGTACATCCGTCTCCACATTCCTTACACCCTCATTTCACTCATTATGAAAATTCATAAACTGTAACCATGAAGTCCGCGACCAGACAGGAGCTAAATGTCACCGGCTTGTCTGCTGGAGAAGCCCCCGCCCCCTCCTGCCCGCCCCCCACTCGCTCTTGGAGCCCCCGCTGAGCCTCAGATCATCCAAGCCGAGCCCAGGCAGAGCTGAGGCCTGAGCAGACACCCCATGCCCGTACCGTCCTCCATGCTGAAATCGCTCTCCTCGTTCCCTCTATCGGCCTGACCTTCTCCTGCCCTAACAGCCCGCGATGCTCATACATCTTCCTCTTCTGGGCTGCTCCCCGTTCCTCCTTCCAACCTCCACAGCCCTGCTGCTCCAGGCTCCTAGGGTGGCCGCACGCCTTTGGGAATTCCCTTCCTCCCGATATTTGCAGCTCCCCCTTCTCCCACCTTCAAACCTCCCTGTTCTCTATACCTCCTTCATCCATTTATTATTCAGTGTACAGTGCATCGCTGTACTGTTCATCACTGCGCGCTTATCATTAGTATTATAATCGTCATCGTTACATGAGAAACTCTGCTCAGCACCAGGTTGACCATGACACAGTATTTCAGTGAGTAAAGTCACACTTCAGGAGGCACGTGCAGTAGGAGGTCGCAGCAGCAGGCCCATGTGTCCCTGAGCCCCTTTCGCGTGTCTGGCTCCGTCCCGGAGCGCCTCACTTTACTGGTTTATGCTCCTGTTTCTGTTCCTGCTCCTTGTTTTCCTTCTTCTCTTCACCAAAAATCCCGGCAGCCAACTTCCACGCGGCCACAAACCCCGTCCTGCCGCTTTCGTCGCCAGCGATTTAACTCCTCCTGATCGCGGTCACGACAGCGCCCCCCCCGGAACGTCACATCGGATCACGGCCTCTGGACGCCGCTGGCTGGCCGCAGCCTCATTTCTGTGGACAGACGTGCGCTCATTGAATGCCCCCCCCCCCCCCCCCCCCATGGTGCGCGCCCTCAGGCACTTCATCTCCCTCTGCATTTCCTCTGCAAGAAGGGCGGCCGATACCTCCCCGATCTGCTCGTTAAACGCATCCGCAGTCTCCGTCAGCCATCGCTACGGCAACAGCCCAGCCTCCCTGTCCCGGCCATTAGCGGCCACTTGCACATGCTCCGTGCACCTTACCCGCGCGAACACGGACGCGGACGCTTCATCGCAAGCCCCGGCAGACACGGGCGGGGTCTGCGCAGCCGGGTGAACGAGTCAGTTTTGATTACAAAGTAAATGTTGCAGCTGCAGACAGGCGCTACATGCTGATATGCATTCTATCAGGGTGATTTATGCAAATTATGCACATTATTCCCGCTGGAATTTCATCTGAAACTGCCAGGATAAATTGCCGGAAATTAGCCATAAAATTCACTATGCGGGGAGGGCAAGGTGAAGGCCAGGGGGGCGCCAAGGACACGGGGCTGTGCTCAGCCTGTGTGGGCGCGTGCTAGCACCCCCATCTGCTTGTGTACAGGGCATCCCAACACCCCCATCACCGGCCATGTGGGACGACCCAACACCCCCATTATCACGTGTGGGATGTCCCAACACCCCTACCGCCACCCATGTGGGGGTTCTGACACCTCCATTGTCATGTGTGGGGCATCCCAACACTCTTATTACCATGTGCTGGGCGTGCCGACACCCCCATCACCGGCTATGTGGGGCGTCCCGACACCCCCATCGCCGGGCCGTGTGGGACCCTCCCAATACTCCCATTGCCATCCGTGTGGGGCGTCCCAACACCTCCATTATTATGTGTGGGATGTCCCAACACCCCCATTATCACATGTGGGATGTCCCAACACCCCTACCGCCACCCATGTGGGGGTTCTGACACCTCCATTGTCATGTGTGGGGCATCCCAACACTCTTATTACCACCTATGTGGGGCGTCCCGACACCCCTGTCACCGGCCATGTGGGGCGTCCCGACAACCCCGTTACCGACCGTGTGGGGCGTCCCGACAACCCCGTTACCGACCGTGTGGGGTGTTCCGACACCCCCGTTACCGGGCGTGTGGGGCGTCCTGACAGCCAGATCCCCCATCATGCACCATCAGAGAGCTTCTTGAGCAGATCCCCAGATAGACGGTGAGAGCGCAGGCTCCTGGCTGCCATGTCCACCTCCGGAATGCTCTCTGCCTTCCTCCCCACAAATCTGGCTGTTTTTAACAGCGCATTGTATGGCCCCCAGGGGCAAAGCTGGAAATTGTTGTGTTTTGCACTTCCTGCTGGACTGCTGTCATCTTTCTGTATGGTGGGGGGGGGGGGGTAGGTGGGGGGTGGTTGACTGTTGAGCTGCCCTCCCCACATGCATGTTAATAGCTGATGCATCTAATCAAAGGGATTGTGATGAGCCCCCCTCCCCATCTCAGGGACATGGCTGTGCGTTGCTGCTCCCTCTCGCGCTCCACGTTCAGCACATCCTCACTCCCAGTTAATGTCAACACAGAAACGTCCGGAAACGTTGAGATCAAACCGGAAGCTTCCCTGATGCGAAGCAGAGGATCTTCATGCTTCAAACGGCTTCTGTGCTTTGCATGAGAAAATGGCCGATTGTATTTTCAAAGTTAATGCTGATATAACATTGTGTGTTTTCATGGTCTGTTCACATTATCTATTATTATTATTATCATTTTTAATCACCTACTTGTAAGATTTTATGAACAAATATATTTAAATACATTTAAAAAAATGTAAGAGGTGCACTGAAACATTCTGAGCAATTATTCACTGACATGTTCGTTGCTTTGAAATTTTGCTCCTTCTCATTATTTAAATCATTTTTATCATAATCATTGATTAAAAAAAAAACTTCCAAAAAGAAAACTATTAATAGATCTGGAGGCTCCTTCTATCGCTTTGGCGATTTAAATGGTCACACTAACACACAAAAACCCTTAAATCCTGAAAGAAGACTGTCTCACCTCGCCGAGAGGCAGCTAATTAACCCGTCGGCCTTCAGAAAATATCTTATCGCTTATATAAATTATTTAAATTGTGTAAACAGCAAGCTGTCCGAGGGACTGATGAAGTAAATTCTGTTACCAGTGAGCTCAGCCCAGTGCAGTGGGCTTTGCTGTCCTATGGACCCTGTCGGCCCCCCGATTCTCCTTCACTGCGGCCTAGTCCACATAAGCCCAGGATCACTGGCCCCCTCGACACACCCCCTTACCCCTTTCCGAAGGCGGCAGTCAGACTTGGGCGTCACACAGCTCATTCTCATGTCTGCACATCTTTTGTACACGATAACCAGGCACGTGTTTGATTGCTTTTCACGGCAGCACAAGCTAAATTAGTGCATCACATACATCCTCATTACATTTTAGTACCAAGCTAAAAAAGCACATTTTGAATGCATTTTCAGCAAACTACAGTTCAAACTACATTATTGACTTTTAAATACATTTTCAGAAAATTTTACCACAAAGTAAATTAGTATATTGTAGATAAATTTTGATATGTTTTAGTTCTTTTTAATATATTTTTTTGTGTCAGCTAAATTAGCACATTTTAATATATATTTAGAACATTTTAGCAAAACCTAAATTGTTGCTTTTCAAATTTATTTTCAGAACATTTTAGTGCTGGCTATATTTGCACATTTTAATATCTTTTTAGAACATTTGTACGAGCTAAATTAACACATTTTAGTTCAATATCATTGCATTCCAGCCCAAGCTAAATCAGTACCTTATATTTTCAGGACATTGCAGTGCAAACCTCTTCTTATATCTTACAGTTTGAAATCTGCAGATATTGCCAGTTCTTTCAGGTTGACCTTCCGCGAATCTATTTGATCCTATTGAATATTCTTATTTATATATTTGCTTGTTTGTTTATTATTTTTTATTTATTTGTGTCATTCCTGTCAATGTGTCCACTTGTTAAAGACATTCTTGCATTTTTACATAAGAAATGGTACTAAAGGTGGTTGCTTTGTACATTTTACACTCTTGTATGAGTAATAGACGATTCAATCATTGCAGTTATGCGTGTTTTTGTTTCACAAGTAAACAGTTTTTCCTCCTAGCTGGTCATGGGCTCAGAATAATAAGTAAAAATGGGCGGCATCGTGAGGCCTTCTCCATTTACGCTGAAATCAGTGTTTTGAGGTTTCCCCGGCCTGCCAAACCTGCCCAAACTTCCTGCCCTCCTGCCGCCATGTTAGCGACGACCCCAGCGGCTCTAGGAGAAGTTCGGCGCCTGCGATTCCCCTGAACACGTGCCCTGCCGGCTTTCGTCGGGTATGGGGGCGTTCAAAGGCAGACTTCAGGCTCTCTCTCCCTCTCTCTTTCTGTAGCTCGCTCCTCAGCTGCTCTCCCCTCCAGAAAAAATCTCCTGCCGCGTGGAAAGGTGCAGCGAGTCAGGGGTGTTCAAACCCAAAGAAGAGAAACGTGGCATTTTGGACAGCTGTGGCCGCTGGCCATCCGGGGTGGGCGGGGGGGGGGGGGGGGGGGGAACAGGACATTCACGGCTCAGTGTTAAGTATCGCTAATCAGCTTAGCACGCGGACTTATCAAAAGCAACCTACACCCATAATCATTCATGTTTCCAATGCATACCGCTCAGTGCGTTAAGCACAACACTCAAAGGTACAACAGGCGATCTCCTCCACCGACCTTATATAATTCAAAAGCAATCATGAAGAATGTTACGATTCAGGGCTCTCCAGGATTATGTTCCATCAAATCATCCTGGACGCATGCGCTGCAGTTCCTGCAGTAACCCACGGTCACTGCGTCATCTCCCCGTGTTTTTTCTCTTTGTGTGGATCCACAGCTAATGAATATCAAAGCCAGGGAATGAATGTACCTCGGCTGAGCCTTAATGCGCCTTTGCAGGGGTCACCACTGGCATGCTAATGAGGGTCTCGCTCAGCTCCACGCGACGCCCGATTAAAGGCGGGAAGCTAACGCTAACACAGCGCTTGGGGTGAGCCAGGGCCCTACCGGCCGCACGCTAACACTGCGTTAGCCGAAAGCTAACACCGCACTCAGTTCCCAGTTTGCTGCTAAGTGAAATTCTGCTTCAGGAAGAGAAAAAGCAGGAAATAACCAGCAAGCGCATCACCCAAAAGAACACAGATTTCAAAGGCAGTACAGAAATAAAGTGTCTGACTTAAAAAAAAAAAAAAAAAATGCATTGCTGGTTTCTTGAGCTGAACAGTGAAAATAAAAAGTCTTCACTAGAGGCAGTGTGTCAACAACACTGCTGCACTGCTGCACCCAGACCTGCAGGGGGCGCCCTGGAGACCCTCCCACATGGGCTTCAGTCCCCCATTCCCAAACCTGTCTCCAACATGCTTAATCATGGCCCTTATATTCTGCTGAACCTCCAGATCTGAACTGTAGAAACAACAAATGCAGAGTTGCTGTAAACGACTGCTTTGTGTGATGGGAATTGTAATCCCCAGACAAAAACCTCAACTGATTATCTCCCACTAATAAAGAGGGATTACCAGATAAACCACTGTTAAATCTGATTAATCTGTCAAAGATGAACAGATTTTAGATAATGTTTAAATAGCATTACACTAGGTTCACAGAATTGAAATATATTGAACAGATGTTGGACCACTTGTAAAACATTGTCCCAAACACATTTTATTCCGACAAAAACGGCTCTCTGTAGCAATCATAAACTGGCTAGATTATCACAAATGTAATTAGTAGTAATAATTAAAATATTCAAGATCAGTGTGCACTGCATAGTATCTCCATGTTGTAAATTGAATGCTTTATGTGTTAGACGTTACTGATCAAACCTAAGACAATGAAACACAACAAATTCTACATAAGATGAGTATTAAGACCATGCCGATTCCCAGTAAGATTAAAATATCCCCCGTCACCCACGACGAGACGTCGCTAATCCCTTACTGCTCTTTTACAGTTTGGTAGTCACCTCACAGGCACCGCCTCCTGCACATGGTCCCTGTGCGCTCAGCTCCTACTGAGGGGTAAACAGGAGGTCGGGATACCTTTCACCCCCCCCCCCCAGACGAAGATGTACTGTGTTGACGATGATGACGATGATGAAGCTCGGCTGTGCATTTGCTGTACTCAACGTAACTAGCAGACAGTGACATGGTCTACTGCATTTATGATCACCTATTTCAGGATATCCGTCCATGGGTTTGAAATTAAATACATTATTATTATTATTATTATTATTATTATTATCATCTATTGACAGGGTGACACACTGCAGGTTAAAAGTACTACGGGAAAAACCTACAGATACAGCCAAGGGAATTAACATCCATAGTATGTAGCTTAATTTTTTTTTATTTTGAGTCCTACTCCAGCTTTGGAGTGTGGAGTTACCCGGGTACGCTGAGATCCTCACACGGCCCAAAGGCACACAGTCAGCCTAAGGTGCTAAGCACTGGAACAGAGGTGGCTCTGTGCAGGAAGAACAAATGCATTATAATCAACTGGTTGGTTGAGGTCAGATCTTGGTCCAGATTTTTCTTTCTATAAACGTGGGCCCTTACAGGTAAGATGGAAACCTGTTTAAATGATCGATTGGTTCACTGCAAAGCTACCAGCTTCCCCTTGACTGGAGGATATACAGCTTCTTTAGGAAGAGGAGAGAAACACAGGAAATAATTCAGTGGGAAGTGGGATTACTCACTGGCACGTTAGCATAATGGAGAGGGCAGTGCATGCACTACTGCTGCACACATCAAGGGCTCCAATGCTTATCATCCTGGTCATTCATCATATCCCTCTTTTAATAGGAGTTCTGCTAAGTCTTGATATCATAAATGGGCTATTTTATGGCTTATGAAAAAGCTTTTTATCTTCTTTTTTTTTATTCATGCACGGTTTTGCTGCCTATTAATGTCTTAAATACAGGTTAGTTTTGCGAAGCGCAATGTTTGTGCGCTCGATTACAGTATCAAATGCAGAGTCTGATTCGATGGCTGCCCACAGGTTTCTCCGGAGGCGTTGCAGTACTGTATACAGGCTACACAGTGTGCGGGGCAGGCTCACGTGTGCGCACGTGCACGTGAGAGCACGAACGCTCGCTCATGGGGACTTCCCCTTGATTTGGTCCGGCCAGAAGCCAGGCTGAAGGTAAACCGGAGGAAATCGTCAGAAACTTTGGAACATTCCGTCGCTTTCGTCTGGCTTGCTTTCGTTCAAATCAGATTCGTTTTTTAAATGTGCCCCTTTCCTGTCCCCACAAGAGCCGAAAAACAAAAGCGTATGTGATGAGCGAGGGGCACAGACTGCTGCACCGGACACCCAGCGGTGACAAAATCCGCATCGTGCATGTGAACCGAAAAAGGAAATACATCCAAAAAGGTCCCCTGCTGAAGCCAAGTTCCGCTCATTACTACAATCACCTAGAGATCCATAATCACAGTTCCTGGGATAAGAAAATCCATATTTGAATGCACCTGTTGATTTCTGTCTTGATTCTTGTACTAAGTTTGCTATCCATTCTGCCCCTGAGTGCTTTTGTATATTTACCCAAGCGCACAGCAGTTTAATGTAAGTGTCATTCATCACTTTATGTCCTCTGGCCCCCTGTGCTGCTGTGGAGGGACCGTTTCGCCCAGACATGGTGTAAGGAAGGGGGAGCCGCTTGCTGCCCTCGCAAGACAAATATCATGAGCATGACCTTTTGCCCCCCCCCAACCCCCCCTCCCCCGGGTTTACACAGCAAAGCAGCTCTGTTAGTAACGGACAGTTTAAGTAGGAGTTTAATAGGCTGGATTATGCATTAATACACGTCCATTGCAGAATGACTCCCAGTCAAGTACCTGAAAATGTCAACAACAAAAAAAACAATTAAATTACAAATATACAACTATCTACAGTGAGGCGTAGATACAAATCGAATATCAGCACTAAGTGTAAATAAATCGTTCGGAAAGATGCATCATTCAGCATTGTAGCAGGCATGTAGTGCAATATATGCTATAAATAAAAATGGCGTCCCCCGCATGTACAATGCATGCAAGCTTTCAATGTAGGCTTTTCATTGCAGTAACTGCAGGAAATTAAGTCAAACTTTAACAGGTCTTAACCTGCCATAACAAAGCACATGCATTACTCATATAAATTGTATTATATACTTTTTATTAGTCTGTTTATGCTGCATGTTATGAATTGGATGGCCATTTGTGTTCAACCCCGCCTGTTCTGCAAAGTGTCCTGCAGTCATTTACCCCATATGCGTCCTGCAGATATAATACTGAAAGCAGTTGCACTGGGGAAATGTATTCCTCTGAATCACATCTTACTACTGGGGGTCTTCAGACATTAATTGCTGGCAATATTTACATACTAATATCGTTCTGAGGAAATTATTGTTTTTCCTCTTTGCTCCATGATTCATCCATAGTGATTTAAATAGTTTATGTGCCTTGGATTAGAGGGGACAGGGTAATATCGCTGTGGTCTCTGTGGGTAAATCACACTGTCAGTGACTACATGACAGCACTTTGAAAGGTCCACGCAACGGAGATGGCAGTAACGCCAAGGCTTTCAGCACCATTTCTCTTCAAGGGTGTAATATTTACCATCCATGTAAACAAGTTTCAACTGAGGAATTTTGAAATATATATATATTTTTTTTTACGTCTGCTTAGATCGCAAAGATGTCCAACTGCCCAGACGTCCAAACATTAACTGTCCAAAAATTTCCAGCAGAGGAATTTACTTTAGTGATAATGCAATGCCCACCTGTCTGCTTTTCCCACTGAGTATACAGGTGCAAATCAAAATCACGGTTTCGAGCGTTTCTATTCTGGAAATCTGGAAATGTACGAAGAAACCCATACTCGGTCACATTTAATAGTTATTCTACAGAGATTTGGTCAGTCCAAAAGAAAACCTAGATATTACAAAAGAACGGCCAAAAACCTATGTTACATAAACGGCACAGATCGCTGTCACTTAGTTTGACATCCTCCCACTGACCATCTGAGGACTCGAGGCTGCGTGCCCGTGTGATCCTCATTGAGAAAGTGCCGCTGTTGTGCCATGCTAGCTTAGCCGTGCTCTCATTGTTGCGATGCCACACCGCCTGCCTTTCTTTCCTCCACCTCCTTTTATCTGCTTCACCATAGATTGGCTCATTTAACTGAAATCGGTATTATCAGTCTAAACATGCTCTTCAGATCCATCTGGTTCTAAGTTCTCATCCCGAAAAGGTCACCTTAGTTTCGCCATTTTCTCTCTTTCAATATCCAGTAAGTGTTTCTGAGAAATTGGGGTTAGCCAGTTCCTAGAATACTTGTATTGTTTAGGGCTTTCCTCGGTGGCAGAACAGTGGAAACGCGCTGCTGGCCATGGGATTCGAACTAGCAACCTTCCGAACAGAAACACAGAATCCCGACCCACTGAGCCGCAGACCAGCCCCAAAAGGCCCGGAGAATGCCTGGAGGTGTTGACTCCACTACCCCTCACATACTAACTGAGCGCTACACCAAGACAAATATCACGATTCCTCCTTGCAGTTTCCCACATGCTGCTGAGGATAAGCATCAGCATGTGATGACCATAGGCCTCGCTGCCCTGACAGCATATGAAACGCAGAGGTCATGCCCTCACTCTGAGGTACGCCTGGGCTTCACAGCAGAAGCACGATGCCCCTCAGTGGAGAGCACTCCTGGATTTGTTTAGCACTGTGTATGGGGGCATTAACATCGTAAGGGAACCGTGTCTGCACCGTAAGATATACCAACTCTGAAAGATGGCCTGACATTTCTGGGTTGTTATATAACAATGCAGAGAGATCGTGGGAGCCATGGAATTGCTGCTCATGACAGCAGACATTATAAAGGATTCCTTTGGCTTTTTACATGCATAAAAGCACCTTGATGTAGAAAAAAACACTAAATGGTACCTGATCAGGACCATGTTACTGTCTATTGTTCAGGGTGCAGTTTTTATGCTCCGCACAGCCGGCCGAGGATTTGAGGGCCCTGCTCTCTGAAGCTCACGGCATACAGTCCTGTCGAGACCGGATGACAGAGGTACCGATTCAGTTCCGTGGTCGTTTTTGAGGTCGTGCTTTGATGGTGTTTGGCGACCGTTCTGTTAAGTGTCCATCTCTCCCTGTGGGTGAGTTTCGACTCGCAGTCGTGGTTCCTCGTTACTCAGGTGCTTTGTTCGGGTTTAGCGTCTGCTGTCATGGATTTTGAGGCCCTTCCTCAGGAGATGCAGACTAACGTCACGGTGTTGGTGACCCAGACGCCCGCGGTTCCGGTGCTGACTATGAGGCCTCAGCAGAACCCGGCGAGTCGCCTCGTGCCACTTTGAAAACATATCGAAGTGCTGATTGTAGGACCTCTTCTGTATCACACACACACACACACACACACACACACACACACACACATATGTTTGTAATTATATCTTTGTGGGGACCGTCCATTCATTTCTATGGATAAAACACTAATCCCAACTATGACAACCTTACCCCCTACCCAGTCCTAACCATAACCACAATTTACCAAACAAAATACAAGACTTTTGGATTTTTTTTGTTTTTTTTTTTAAATTCCACTAGCAGACTTTTATAAAAATGTGTTTCCCTTTGTGGGGACTGAAATGCGGCCCATTCAATGTCAAAATAACAGGTTTTTATCGCACTGCGCGGACATTCAGCAATATATACATAAATCTCTCATACACACTCCAATTTAGCCTTATTTAACGCACATTTGTAGCTGAATTTGAAATCCTTTTTATAAAAATATCAATCTATATTTGCAAATATATAATGCGTCTATTTTAATAAGTAAAGAATTACTAGAAAATGCAGTAATTTTAAATTTAAAAATAGCTGTTATTTATTCCAGAGAAACTTTTTAATGAACACTACAGGTGCTAACCACTGAAAGGTATTGTCCTGTCTCTGCGTCTGAAACCTCATCACGAGATAATCATTTCGCCATGTCCTCTTACCAAAACACAAAGCGGTAGTCCGCGCTTCTAACAAAGGGTTATTCGCATAAATAAACAATTACTACGCATGGAAAAAGATCACTTTGTTACCCTGATGATGCACACATTGGACATGTTCGCATGGCAGGTTATGAACAGCATTTAGCCAGATTAACTTTTACTTAAAATCTGTACTAGAAGAACACTTTAAAATAAGCGAGTTTTTAGGGAATAAAGCATAATTAAATATATTATTCATTTGCAATTACTGGCTCGAATCTAGGCGACAATCGAAAATCTGGAATTGACAATTTCATAGTCGCCAAAAAGACCTTTACTATTTAGGAATTGCTGGTCATTGAGAATAATTCGTACGGTTCCAAAGGCAAAGAATCAAAATGCAAAATGATGAAGTCTGGTGCCTCGTGCTTTGATTTACAGTCGCTTTCTAGTTTTCAGGTTCAGTCCCAGATGGCCTGTATCCCCTTCGTACATAATTTATAAAATGATGGAAATAAAAGTCACAATTAAAAAAAAAATGTTTTCTTCCAAACGCGGAATTCGCAGATTCGGGGACTGATCCTGCAGTCCAGTGAGCATCGGCATTTTCAGCTTTGTTGATGATACTTAACGCTTTGTGTCTGCTTTCAAAGGAAGATGCAAATACCGTCATATGTGTTTTTCACCTTTGAAATACAGACTACTCAGATTGTGAGGTAACTTTCACTAACCGAGATTTACTGGTCAGTGTGTCGTATTCTTTGCGGAACGCGTATAACACGGAAATATCTTTCAAAACCGTGAAATGCAGTGATCAACGTTAAATATACCCGGCAGTATGTATATGGATAACGACAATGCATTGAATAAATTCATTTCGCATTTTGTGCAATAGTGCTAATATAAAGAACTTTAGGCTGCATGTCAATTACATAGCCTGATAAATGATGTTCGAAGTCAAAAGTAGCCTATAGCGAACTTAATCAATGAAAAATGTGTGAAAATGTATTATGTTTGGAAGATTTGTTAGAAGTATGAGTCTTTAAAAGGGCCCAATGCCTCTGAAAGAAAACAAATAAACAAACAAACAAATAAACAATAGAAACCCTTCTTAGTGTTTGAAATTAAGAGTATATTGTTAGATAATATTTGGGGTCGTTTGAATAACTTTTTGATTCGGTCCCCGAGCACTTAAACTCAATGAGGAATATACAGAACATGATTAAATATGTTACAAAAAGCCCGAATCGAGTGCAGTCATAGTCCACTAAATAATTATACAACTACACGATAATTATGCATGGCCAAATTACAGTATGAAATGCAATTCAAAATTTTCTACGTCTTCTTCAATGTTTTTTATATTTAAAAGCTGATTTTAATTTTTTAAGTATTTTTTTAATCTTAGTAGTCTAGTTCTAATATATAGGCCTAGGCCTGATATATTCCCAGTGATGTATTTATGAAACTTTCGCTAGTTTGAATCAATAAATCGTTAAAACGTGCCGATCTATCTAGCCACGTCGAGAAAATGAATACAAAATATACAAAATACACACATTGCATTAAGCCTATATTGTGGCAATTATATATTTGCGTTACAAATAAATACTCAAATATAGAAGTTTTCGTTAATTTACAATTTCTGTAATGGCACTGACAGGGCAAAAGCGATATTAGTCTACTTGAATTATCTTTTATATTCTAGTGGAAACTGATACCCAGATTCAGACACTATGGTAGCTAAAAAGGTTAAGAATAATATAGTCTTCTATGTCCCCCCCCCCCCCACCCCGCAAAACAAAAAAAATATCTGAACAGGGTAACGTAGTTAGGACATACTAATAAATATTTATAAATATGTTTCACAGCCTGGATTAGGAATGTCACGCGTGTGCGGCTCCATGTTAATAGTTATTCCCGTCAATTAGTAATTCGCCATTGTGCCTGAGCCGTATGACTGTTTACACTTGCTATAGCCACGTATAAGACAGTGACCCCACGGTATATAGTGCCACCGCCATTTTTAAAACGACCCCCCCGGTTAATTTCTAATCATCTTGATGGACAGCAGAGACTGAACAAAACAAACTAATGTCGGCGTTGCTGATCACCGTGCCCGGTGATTAAAGACACCCAATTATACCAATGAACAGTGTCGTAATTATGTTCCTTAATCATATCCAGGAGGTTTAATTGCCTTAATGATGTGTTTCATTAAACGAATGTAGGTATTATAGTCGACAGTTTTCATACACAGTTGTTTTCAAATTAACATATTATTAAACACCGTCATGGAAATTGTTTTAATAATCATAATTAGGGGCACGCCGGCTTTGCCATGTAATGCAGGAAGACGTTCTCTCTTAGCCCTGGGCTCTGGAGCACCACGCCGGGCGTCGCTTCCCAAGGCAGTTACGTTGCATGAAAAGTTACAGCTCCCGATGAAGCAGAAAACGACCATCTCGTTATTCTTTTCCTTTTTGTGTTTATCATGAACCATGACACACTGTGAAACTCCGAGATCAACAAGCGCTCCGGATAGTAATACCGAAAAAAACGACCAGGCACAGTCACAGACTCGTGCCCTCGACGTTTACAGGGAGAAGAGGAAGAAAGTTTGAGTCGCTTTCCATATAAAACACTGTTCACTCTCTGCTCTTAAACTACAACCAACTCGGAAGCTAAAATCAAACAAATCATTGAAATGAATCCGTTTGAACCGTTTCTAAAGAAATCAGAATCAGGCCTGTAGCCCAGTATTTAACATGTTGCAAACCATCTCCCACAACTGAGCGAGTGAGCAACAGACGAACACACGAAAGTATGTTTTGTTCAAAATATTTTAATAAAGCTTTCCAAACATATCAACACATACACAAGGCCCTCAGCTGTCATATGTTGACTAATGTATCTACAATACTTCATATCTTGACCTGGATGAGCTTGATCCATCTAATTCAACTTTCCAGTCATACTGTACGGGTAAGCATCGTATTTTATACAGCGACCGTGTCGATGCAGAAAGATTCGAATGTACCATGCAGTCAAAATAATTGGCTTATACAACACCGAATTCATAGATGGAAAATAACTATCAAAAGTGAATAAAAAGCACGCCTTTGAATTGCTGTGGAATGAAAATTATTTCAGTTGTTCAACGTAGAAACTATGCAGTTTTTGAGTTATTAAGCACGCTTGTTAGCCGGCAAAACCTTCAAACAAACGGTTTCTTCACAAGCGGATGCACCCGACCACAATTAAACCCATCTTCACTTCCAGACAGAATAGCCTGCGATGTTTCGTGTTTCATAAATCAGTACCGCCGAGAAAACGTTATATTCATTTGTAAATGAGAACAAATGCGATCAAAAAACGGGTTCGCAGTCCTGAATAACATCAGCAAATGTTCAAGTGGGTTAAAAGGTAAGGAACTGCATGTTGTCAGGTCAAAAAATATTAGGATCCGCATCACCCATATAATACAAGATTTAGACCTTTAACTCTTTCACCAAAGCGTAGACTTCTGTTTAGTTTTTACTCTCGTTCTCATCAGCACTTAAATTATGTTTTATATACAGAATCAATAATATCCGAACCAAATGTATTTTAAGCGAATGGATTTTGTGAATGATACAAAAGTTTACTCATTTTCGGCACGTGTTCCCCATTTAAGTCATTTAAAGTTCTTTATGTTGCAACGGCGGCTTCAGTCTATTTTGAATCTTCATTCATATAAAGAAAGTTTTTTGTTTTTTCGCATTCTTGTCTAAGCGAGTCTATTTCGGTTGAATTTAAGGCTTATCAGTGCACTGTTTACAGAGGCTGGAGGTAACGTTGTTGAAAAGGGCACATTTGTCGGGACAGGAGGGGGCTGCCACTCCGGCGGGGAAGGGGTACCCGGTCGGCTGCTCGTAAGTCCCCATGCCCGGGGTGAGAGCTGTAGTCGCCGGCAGAGAAGCAGCAGAAATTGCCTGGCCTTGGTTGAGGTAAGCAACCAGCCTTCTCATCTCGTCCAGAGCCTGCGCCTGCATCAGGATGTAGTTTTTGGCGAGTAGCAAAGTGGCAATTTTGGAGAGTTTCCGGACGGAGGGACTGTGGGCATAGGGGATGACGGCCCGCAGCTCGTCCAGCGCGTCGTTCAGGTCGTGCATCCTCCTTCTCTCCCGGGCGTTGATGTTCAGCCGCAGCGTTTTCTGTTCCTTGTTTTTCTTACCTCCGTCAGATTTAGACCCGGACGCCGCTGTCCTCCCGTCTGCCATAAGCACCATGTCGCACCTATCGTCGCTGTCATCGTCCGGGCTCTGCTCCCCGCCGCTGCTCTCCGCCGCCGAGGTCCGGTTGCCACTTTCTCCGTAATTCACGCACAAAGATCCACTGGGGAGGCCGAGCGCTCCTCCGCGCCCCCCGATGAGACCACCGGGTTGGATCGGGTCCGATTCATTTTGTTCGAAACAATTAGTCGGCGACTGACGGTCCCGCGAAGGCAAATCGACGCTGGCGCTTGACCTGAAGCTGTCCATCTTTTTGTTAGAGACGGCGCTGAGAGTTTTGTGGAAAATGTCTCCTGCTCCGTTCAGGCTCATCCTCCTGTCCATAGTCCCAGCGAGCTGCCTTGCACAGAGCCTCAGTAAGTTTGCTGCGAAGTTGCTTTCGACGCCGCTCTTCTTGTCTAGGGAGGTGTGGCGACGGCCGCTTCCTCCGGAGAGCCCAGTTCACCTTGACTAGATCTCAGCAGCGATCTGCAGCAGCATCAGCGTGAGCGGCGGCGGACGGGGGAGTCGCCTTACATCATTATCTCAAAGCAGGTTATTATTATGAAGAAGATTCGCCCGGTGGGACGGAGCTCTCTACCCAATCAGGTTAACGTTTTAATTAATAGGATTAATTCGGTAACAAACATCGGAGCATCCCTCCGCCTGGATGCTCCGCGCACTTTGCGCTGATCTCTGCGCACAGCCTTATAAAAGGCGTCCAGGTCTATTATTCGCGCTACCATCTGTATGGGCAGTTTAGTGCATATGTTTGCAAGGCGCCATGCCGTATTAGTATACTAGCTAGTGGGAAGACTGTCACCTTTACTACATCATGTCCTAAATGCTGACACTTTTGACACCAGTAGCCTCACCTATAATTATTCAGTGGGCAACAAAATCAATCTGTTGTGGAGCTTTTAAATGTCACAGAACAAACAGACACAATGTGTGTTAAGTAAAAATACTCAGAGAACAGGTTCCTTAATTCAATAGGTTTAATCCTTCCTAATGACGTATCTTTTGTTGCAATGGTGTCAATAATACAACGGCGCATTGTGTGTAGCATAAATAAAGGCGTAAGAACCAGCTATTTACAGTTTTCCTTTTTTTGTAATTACACGTTTACCCGTTCAAAGCATGACATTTTGAAGTGGGCCCCGTCTTTTGTTATCCACAAAATGAATTGTCCCTTATACCTCAAGCAAATTTAAATTGTATCACGAAAGTAAAAGGCCTAGTGAATACATTTATTCCCCCGATTTCATTAAAAACCTTTTAATTGTGCGGCTCAAGGATGGCCTCAGGTGTCGAATTCTTTTCATTACATTTTACTCTAATTCTCATTTCACCATACGGTTATTTTCCGCTGATCATTCAGCGGGGGGAGAGACACTCCATTACCTCTCATAATATATTCACAATGAGAGCTGCTGCCGAGTCAGTTTTAAAGATACTATCGCAACAATTTGCTACGCTTTCCGCACAAAGAGGCGGAATTCAACAACTAACAAAGTGAATTACCAATGAAATAAAAGCCTTTTTGGATCAGTTTTTTTTAATGTGTGCACTATACCGAAGTATACGATGTCAGAATATACCGCGGCACCAAAAACAAGCAAACGCTCGAAATGAAATGTCATATTAAAGTTATAGTCATTTGGCCTGTTTCTTCAAAGTGTATTTAAAACATGTGGATTAATATGCAGAAACGTACCATTTGGCGTAGCCAGCTGAACATGTTACAGTCTGATTGGTCGTATATACTAAAGTTTTTTTAAATGTCTTTAGAATTCAAATAACTGATGGATATCTTAGGACAATGGGCGGAAAACAGGGCGCTCGCTCATGTATAAGGTCATAAGATAAAGGTTGTGTTGCCAGTTCGAAATACCGTAAATTAATACGATCAAAACGGAAATAAGGTCAAATGAATATACCGACATGATTGCATTACTATATTCAAGTATTTTCATACAATGCAGATTATTCTAGATACAAGCGTATATATTACTAAACACAAACTTAGACTTTCGAAACGTATGAAGACAGTAGATATAATGATAGCGTTATTTTTAATCGTTTATTGCACAACAAAAGGCAGAGCGAGTTTTCTTTTGTTTGTCCTATTTCATTCACCTGCTTGCAATCGTTTTTTGCGCAATCTTTCATTTTTTTGCTAGATGGACGCCCAGCCGACGTAAGATTTTTATTTATTATTATTCATTTTATCAGCATTTCCTTATATTACCAGTTAGCCATACATCTAAAAAAGGTAAACACCAAAACGCCAACTTTAACCCCAAAATGCTAGACAGAAAGAAAGCGTTGTTGAAATGCTATGGTTTTATTTAGGCGAACATTGCCATCTACTGGCGAAGTGTTGTCCATGCAGACAAAAGTCTTGTCATATATTCGCACTATACGCTCACATACACGCTTTCCTGCATAAACTAAATAATAACAATAACAATAATGACAATAATGACAATAATATCACCGTCTTTCTTCTCCAAATATCTCATTTAGAATTTAGTGAATTTTTGAGTAGAAGGTGAGGTTCAACACCATCTTCTGGTGGAAACGTGAAACGTACCAGTTACCGTGAAAAGTACGGCTTAACCTTCTAGAGAAGTAAATGTTTCGCCGCCACGTGCTTTTGTGAGCTTACACATTACTACAGAAGTGCCTCGGATTCATTTACTGCGCCATCTGCTGACACAGCAAGAGAACTACAACTAAAACCCTCTCAGATGCCAAAGCGGGGAATAACTATCGAGATCTTCCAAGATGAGGTTTGGACTTAGAGTGGACGAAGCACAGCAGCAGAGATGCAGCTCAGTCAGTGACGCATACTCCACAGTGCCCTATCTGTCAAAATACAGTGACGGTTTTGCAGTTGTCAAACTTTGCCACATAGACATAGACAAAGAATATGAGTTGTACGTATCCCGGCCATTTACTCACTCGAGTTATTATAAGGTTAAACGACATGAGAAAACATGACGTGTAATTTGGGAATGGTTTGTGAAATTTTTAATTTGCTTTCTGGGAAAAGTTAACCAGACAATTAAACAGAATCTGCATCCAATCGAAAGAGGGCTGGAAGGCAGGGAACACATGCCCCCCCCGGAACGGAGCTGAGCTGAACTGCAAAGCCTGGCAGGTGGGATTCTCCAGCTGTCGGCACTCTGCTGAACATGCTGCTGAACACGTGACCTGCGGATTCCACGTGTGATGCTGGGGCAGGAAGCTGTCACTACACATGATTCGCTCCTTGCTGACTTCCACGTCAGGGTGTGAGGTGGTCCCTCATGCTTGCCTCTATAAACCCCCCAGAGGTGCCCTAACGAATGAACTTTCCATACTCCGATGCAGTGCTTCGTGTCGTACGGAATATCCCGAGTTACGCGTAACAGACCGCATCGCTGGGCTGAGGCTGCGTCTATAGCGAAAGCACTCGGCTCGCACAGATGACGGGATAAAGAGCATTAGGAACAGATGACTGCCAAAGGCAGCTCCTTCATCAGCAGACAGCGGCAGAGCACCTTCATGCCCAATCACTCCCTGCTAATGAGACACGATGGGCGAGAAACAGCAGCACAGAACGTCCCTGCTCCTCCCGCCCGTTATTGGCTCCATGCCGTGTTCAGTGCTTACAGACTGGCCGCCGCACGCTTAATCTGTCACATCCCATTCAGCACCGACACGTGTAAAATCCCCCCTGGCTGAAAAGACACAGACCGCAAGTGGAGATTCTCCGTGTTGTCTCTGTGATTCCTGCATAAATTTAGAAAGCTTACTATTGAATATCCAAGTTCTTTTTGCATTGACTCTGTTTAAATGGCAGGGTTAGCTCTACCTTTTCTGGGACCTATGCAAAACTTTACTTGGAACCCCCCCGTAGGGAGACAGCTTGTGATCATTTCACTTCCTCCGCAATGTAGGTAATTGGTGCACCCTGGGTAGCTGCCTATTGTGCCTGTGGCCAGAACCGGCCCTGTTAAGTGGATTCGATTCCCACCCGTGTGTGTGTGTGTACATGTGTGCGGATTTTGCATGTTCTTCCTATGTTTTTGTGGGTTTCTTCCCCTTGCGTGCGAGTGTATTCCCTGCTTCAGACCGGCCCGCCGTTCAGGGTGACCCTTAGCTGTGTCAGCAGTTTTGGGGTCTTCAGGTAATTCTGTTGAAGACAAATTTTCCACTGACAGCCTCTAAAAATTGGAAACGTCTCCCTGTTATATTGCAGATGAAGTCCCTTACCGGCACACTGTAAGCGGCAGCTACGCTGTGCTCTGTCCTCCTGCTAGCCCTGCCTTAGATTAAGTGCTGGATGATGTTATACTGTGTCATCATCTCACTTTTCGATGTCTGAAATGAAGATGGATCTCTGCATGGGGCCCTGGGTTCATTTCAATGTTGCAGTTAACCCTGCAGTCTCTCCCCCCCTCCCCCCCCCCCCCCCCCGGCCCCCGCCCCCCAGCCCTATCTGTTCTAATCTGGTTCTGGATCACTGAAGCCTTCATTGGACTGGGTTCTTGGAGGACATAAGTATGAATGTCTACCTCAGTAACTTGACTTGCTGCAGTATTTTGAGTATTCCATACTTGATTGCTTTAGCATGCGATCAGATGAGAGTTTGTGTGGTATTTAGCAGACTCCTCAACCCAAAGTCATGTACAAACTGGGGGTTAAGGGCCATGCTTAGGGGAGAAATCCAGGCCATGCCTAGCTGAGAAATCACTGTCGTCAGACAGGGATTTGAACTGGCAACCTTCCGATCCCATGCACAGCATATTAAACCGCTGAGCCACACACCACCCCATAATATCCTTTAAGTCATAATTAGTTTATTAATATAACAAATAACAACAAATTTATTTTTGTATAGCACATTATCACAACATTACATCGTCTCAAAGCGCTTTACAGCATCCTCACCCAAAGCCCCCAGTGAGTAAGCCATAGGCAACAGTGGCAAGGAAAAACTCCCTAGAAGGGAGAAACCTTGGGAGGGACCAGACCCAAAGGGGGAGCCCCTCCTCCAGGGGCCGGCAGGGAGAGTCAAATAAGATCCCTTTGTGTGTCATAATTGTGTTGCAGCCAAGAGCGGCTGTGCTTGTGCACAGTGATATGACATTTCCCAGCACCGTATCAGTGTCAGCACCCGTCTGCCCCAACCTTTCCTGTCTCTTCCCCTTTTGGCCAGCAGGTGTCGCTGACCATCCTGTTCTCCCTGTGCCCAAGTCAATCGTGTGTTTCGCCAGCTCCCTGGATTGCTGCATGGTGCTTAGGGTTGAGCATGTGGCTACCAATCCTTTAGCTGTGTGCTCATTTTGTGTCTGTTATATTTATTAGATATTGTTCCCTAGTGTTTCTTTTGTATTAGTTTTCTTGTCCCAGGTTTTCCCTGCTTCTCTTCTGTTTTGTCCTTTTCTGGTTCCGTCTAATTATCCCTGTGTTTTATTCCCAGTTAATGTTTCTTAGTTTTTGGTATTTGTAAAGCTCAATAATTTCTGTCTTTAATTATTATTAGTTCCACCTGTTGCCTGTTTTCTTGTGCCATCGCCGGTTGATTACCATCACGTCTCCTGTGTTTCCTTGTTAGCCCTGTGTATTACGTACCTGATCCTCTTCTGTTCCCCGTAGAGCCATTGACTGTGTTTCTGGTTATTCTGTGTCGCTATGTGTGCTTCCCTGCCTGTTCTCCGTGTTACCGGTTCCCCCTTGTAGGTCATTTTGGTTCTGTGAGTTTACATTGGAACCCTGTATAGTTTTGACCCATCGTGACCCTTCTGTTTGCAGTGTTCCCAGTGTTTTCTGTATCTGTCATTAAACCAAATTATCTCGTTATCAGGAAAATGAGACTCGCTATCTTGATGCAAGCCTGGCCATTCACGGCTTCCCTGTATAATACAAGAATATCTCATACTTTATAAAACATGAAAAAGTGGGTGAATTCAGTTGCTATGCCAAGACATGAAAACCAAACACCTCATGAATCTTGGGAACCTGAGGCATCCATTGTGGTCTGTCTCTTAATTTCTTGATTATCTAAAATAGAATGTTTTAATTAAAGTTGCTATTTGTTTCTAATGTGACATTTTCTTGTAAACAAAACAAAAGTAATGAGTTTTGTTATAAGACCAATAAACCCAACGAAGAGATGTCAGGGCATCACAGCGTAAGTAACTGACCCAAAAGAGAAATAGAATTTCCTGCACATTTAATGCAATCAGACTTTCCCTTTAGCGTATATCTGCTGGGTTAGCTGGGCACCAGGGAGGTGAATCCCTGAGCACCTTATGAAATGAGAGAAAGCTGGTCCATCACAGGGCAGACACACACACACATGTTAGTATTTCCTTTCATTTCTGCAGGAAATACGCTAATACAAATAATATCAGCCCTAACCCCCACCGAGCCCCAACCTAAACCATAAGTAACCAAA
Organism: Brienomyrus brachyistius; assembly: GCF_023856365.1. NCBI lineage: Eukaryota > Metazoa > Chordata > Actinopteri > Osteoglossiformes > Mormyridae > Brienomyrus > Brienomyrus brachyistius. The sequence continues at coordinate 19,480,009 of NC_064547.1, read as the reverse complement.
GAAAACAAAAGCCTTTTGGCATGTTTAGTCTTTTGATTGCAGTCATAAAATTGGGTTTGCTCTTGTGGGACTAAAAAACGTCCTCACAAGCTCAAAATAACAGGATTTTATGTGACCATTTAGTCCCCACAATATAATATATACACTCACCGGCCACTTTCTTGGGTCCGCCTTGCTGGTACCAAGTTGGACCCCATTTTTCCTTCAGACCGGCCTTCATTCTTCAACGCGTAGATTCAACAACATTCTTGAAGCATTCCTCACAGACTCTGGCCCTAGTTAACATGCAGATTTGTCTGCTACACCTTCATTATGCAAATCTTCCATTTCATCACATCACATCCCATAAGTGCTCTATTGGACTGAGACTTAGTGGCTGCGGAGGCCATTTGAATGAAGAGTGAACTCATTGTCATATTCAAGAATACTGTCTGAGATTATATGGCCGTTGTGATATGGCATGTTATCCTGCTGGAAGTAGCCATTAGAAGCTGGGTACACTAGACATAAAGGGATGGACATGGTCAGCAAAAATACTCTGTTGGGCTGTGGCATTTAAACGATGCTCAACTGGTACTAAGGGGCTTAGAATGTGCAAAGAAAATATCGCCACACAATTACGCCAGCAGCAGCTTGAATCATTGATAAGAGGACAATACAGCAGTGATAGGCTTCATGAATCATTTTCTGTATTTTCTGACCCCACTGGATGGTGCCATCTATTCATAAATGTGTTCAATGCATGCCCCAAAACAAACCAAGAGCGCCATCTAGTGGAGTCAAAAAATACAGCAAATGGTTCATGACACTTCATTTGCCCATCAAATCAAAATCTGACCCTGCTATCTTATTGTCACGGTAGAAATTGAGACTCATCTGACCAAGCAACATTTTTCCAATCTGCTATTGTCCATTTTTGGTGACCCTGTTCCCACTGTAGCCTCAGTTTTCTATTTTTAGCTAACAGCAGTGGCACCCAGTATGGTCTTCTGCTGCTGTAAACAATCTGCTTAAGGTTTGACATGTTGTGCATCCAGAGATGCTCTTCCGCATGCCTTAGTTTTAACAGGTGGTTATTTGAGTTACTCTTACCTTTCTATTGGCTTGAACCTGTCTGGTCCTTCTTCTCTGACCTCTGACATTAACAAGGCATTTTCACCCAGAGAACTACCACTCAATGGATGTTTTATTCATTTTCAGCCCATTCTGCGTAAATCCTAGGGATGGTTGTATGTGAAAATCCCAGTAGATCAGCAGTTTCTGAAATACTCAGACCAGCCCGTCTGGCACCAACAATTTTGCCACATTCAAAGTCACTTAAATCACCTTTTTCCCTCATGCTAGTGTTTTATGTGAACATTAACTGAAGTTCCTAGCCTGTATCTGCATGATTTTATATATTGTGCTGCTGACATATGATTGGCCAACTGCCCTGTGATCCAAGCTAGAGATTCCTCATTGGTCAGTTCAGTACTTTACTTTCCAAATAAGGAAGGCAAATAAGGTAGCTGTCAGTCTTAGATTTGTAGAAAGATAATCTAAGAAGGAACACGTAGGAAAAATAAAATGCTTGTTTTGCACGGGAAATAAGGCTGGATTTGATAGATAGATAGATAGATAGATAGATAGATAGATAGATAGATAGATAGATAGATAGATAGATAGATAGATAGATAGATGTGCATGGCTCCGTATCACATGTAGAAATGTGGTCTCGTTATCTTGTAATACTGCACTCTTGCCAGAAGATGGCAGGCTGTACCTATTAAACTCACAGCCTTTTGACCGAGAGATCTGATTCACATACTTTTCAGCAAAAGTCGTTATAAAGAATGCAGAATGACAGAAGAATTACGGCTATAGCTGTCAAGTCGGAGTAAAATTTCATCAGGCCTTCAGAGCAGTTACATTCTTGAGGCGTAAAGATCCCTCGCACTACATTCTCACATCGCACATTGTTGCTCATTTCATGTGACGTTTTGCTAAGTTGCCGCCCCCTCAGAAAATGGAGCTCTAGGCAGCCACCTATGTAGTCTATTGTATGGACCTGCCCTGCCCTGCGCTCATTCCCACCATAACCCCCCTCCCCCAGCCAAACATGAGACGTCAGTGTCATGCTGTCAAGATCACATCCTTCCAAGGGGATATTGTCTAGAATGTGTTCATGAGTGATTCATCTCCCAGAAGCGAGTTTCATTCAGACCAATAACTCACCTCCTGGCCAGTTTCCTGTGAGCCACATCACCAGCACTCTGTGGTGTCTCTGATTTCGAAAATGCTGAACAATTAAAGGTCTCGTCTCACAAAGCTATTAATAACTATGTGCAATTTACATATGCAAGTAATATCCACCATAAATAAATATATAGCGCTCGCAGAAGGTTTTGGCATGCTAGCGTAATTAATTAAAAACACTGCAAATTTTTTATTCTTATAAAAAAAAACTCATTACTTTATTTTATTTGTTTATGAAACAGATGTCACATTGAAACAACCAGTAGTTCTAAGTAAAACATTCACTTCAAATAGTAATAAATTGAAACCCACATTGTACTTTCAAAAGAGCCGTTCTGATTTAAAAAGTTAATTGACAAGCAGTCTGATTCGGCGCTTTTCAATTAGTAACACTTTTTCGATAACATTAAACACCAAACATTTGTGTTCAGTATCCCTTCGGGAGCCAATGACTGCAATTGCAATTAATAGCAAAATGGCAAGAATAGAACCGAATGAGTCAATCAAAAAAATTATGACACTAATAAAAAGAAAATGTCTGTGTGGGAGATACGCGCAGATATATTTTATCTTGTACTGTCTCTGTCGCTTCTCTTGCATCTTTATGGTCTGTCAGTTAATTTCGTTGTCCAGGCAACTGAACAATGACAATAAAAGTCTTGAATCTTGAATATGTTAAACAACGGACTTTTCTTATGAAACCAATAAATTTGCAACATATTTACAGAATTATGGAAGCATCCCATGACTTTCTGTGAGCTCTGTTTTAGAGCTACAAAACCGAAAACCGAATCAGTGCAATTAGTTCTTTAATTATTATGCGAATATATAGAGCATTTTATGGTCAGATTCAGAGAGCTGGGAGGAGATAAATGAAAAGCATTACTGTGCATCAATAAAACGACTTTTTTGTTTTGTACCCAAAGCCACAACTTTCAGTACTTTTGGAGATCAGTAAGTTGTTGCTCAAACAAGGAGGGAAATATATATTCTTATCATCTATTCAGGGTCTCATTGAGGTGTGATGTCAGCTTTTCACTGTGCTCTTTTGCTGCTTCTAAAGCATCATTTCAGTGTTGACTCCACCTTTGTATTAGACAGGGGCCCCATCCATTTCATCATCAAAGACTTTGATTACAGACGGTCTTTCTGCAAGTAACATATTATTTGTGCATTTTATACAAAGTCTCTGTTACCTACCACATAATCTGTGGTGCCCGATGATGTCAGCAGTGCCTCAATTTAGAGAGACCATCCTTTCCTACATTCTACCAGGAATAGTGTCCCTGTTCTGTCGATAGACGGCATCCTGTTGTATGTTCCAGATTAAACGCATTTCAGTCCGTATGTGAAAATACAGGACAAATAATTTTCTCAATTGGTTTAAAATCGGAAACAGCGTTTTACTTTTCGATAAGGGATGATCCAGTAATATATGGGGTGGTTGGCAAGTCCAGGTTTAAAACTGTACTAAATAACTGTAGTTGTGGTCCCTTTTTACCAGAGGCCCCTGGGCTTCAGCATGGGTAAGCCTGTGCATTAAAGTGCCCCAGCGTATCACCTGCTCATCAATGCTGTTAAGTAATCGGCAGAAACTCCGGCTTCGTCAAAGCATCGCTCCAAACACAAAATCACATGTGGCAGTCAGTGGTGCAGTGATCTGCCTGCCACAGGTCCACCTACTGTTCCATGTGGTCGATTTCAGCTCTGGATGTATAGCAGTTAAACAGCTGGTAGCATTTTTTTTAAGGTTATGAATATGAGTCTGCATCAGTGGTCTGACTGTTAAATAATAACAAAAAAAAACTTTTACTGTAAATAGTTTTCGCCCAATCATTTCACAGCACTTTAGTGATGATAAATAATACCGCCATTTATCTTAAGTAATTGCTTCTGACGAGGTGTACTTAGTATAAAATTTATCTAAGTCATTTGTATTTTTAAACTATAAAATTTATCTTTGGTGGAAATGAAAAACTCAGAAAATAATATAAATTCTGTTTTAACAAATTAAATTAAAGGATTGAAAAGTCTGTGTTCTTCATGTAAAATCTGCCATAATATTAATATATTATGATTGTTAAAAGTTGCATAACTGCTCCACCTCCAGGCTTGTGAGTCTCATTACAGCCACCCTGTTTGTGGGACATCTGCAGGTTTTTCCTGGTTTTGCTTCCAAAGCACCAGTCCAGGTGGATTACATCAGTTGGAGTCTTTGCGCACATTACAATGGACTGGCATCCTTATTACACCAATGTTTGAATGGATAGAAGGATGGATAGATGGTTTTATTGATATTTATACTGCAGACCTTAATGTCTGTGTTGCCATTCCCTTTATGTGTATTGAAATGGATTATTTAATTGGTGACTTTCATTACGTAAAGTAACATGCATACCTCAGAAACATTTAAGCTGTATGATAATGTGATGAATCTCCTGGGTTTGTTCGGGCCCAAAGCTCATGGATGACAGGTCACTCCATTTGGGTGATGATGTACCTGCTAGGTAATGTGTCCAGTCACCTGCCATTTGAGGTTTGTACTTAATACTTTTCTGTGTGCATTTTTTTTTCATGTCCTGTATGGCAGTTGTGTGTGGTGATTTTTCTGTTACTCGTTTTTTACTTTGGGTAATAACAATTTTTTCAATATTTATTATTGCTTTTGTTGTATATAAGCCCTTGTTATTTGCGTTAGTTATATCTCCAATGCTAGTAGTGGAATCTGATGTCCTCTTTTTAATTTTATCCTCTAAGTAATTTACAAGAAATTCAATAATAATAAAATTTAAAAACCCATTCAAGGAAATCCAGTCATAAAAATTATATACCAAGTATCTGGACGTCATCAAAACAATTGACACAGCCCTCGGACAGGTCGTGAAGGAAATTGGATAATATAGTGCCTGTTCCGCTGGGAATATACAATTTTTTTCTCGAAATGGTGATTTTTATGTATGTTAATTAGGCTATAGGCAGTAATTTCCCGTTGATCGGGTTTTCCATAACGAAAGCATGGGCATCTCGGCCCGCGCAAACCTGAATGGTAAGTTGGGTAGGTGTAGACGCAGTTCAGCACCAGAAGAAGCGGACAGCGCTCCATCTCATTCCAGGAGCACCCGAAACCTAATTCGTTGCGGTACTTTACACATTACAGCAGCAATTCATTACATCACGAACGATATTAACACCCGTGACAGATACAATTCGTTATCAAACACTGTAAATCAAAAACCAGTAATAAAACAATATGTAGCTTTATTGAAAAGGAGAATATATTCTTGCACAAGTAAATACAGTAGCGCCGCGACTCCTGCGGGACGCAGCCGGAGGCGCGAGGCGCCGCTCTTGGCATTCACCGCGTGCCTTAATTGTATGACATTAAATCAAGGTCCGCTGTGAACACGGAGAGCCGGAGCCGGGGATCAAAGACGCTTCATGCTGCTTCAAAACAAAATGTCTATAGCACAGTCCCTCCAGTCCCATGGGCTACCTTTCCAAATGTCTGCTTCCACGTTCACATACCATATATTGCATTATATTTATATGTATGCATGCATGCCTGTATGTATGTATGTATGTATATATGTATGTATGCATGCATGTATGTATGTTTGTATGTATGTATGTATAAACCTCGTACGAACTTAATAGCTAAAAAGATGCCCTCTACGCTCCACCTTGTGTATCTTTGCCATATTTTGTAAAAGGCGAACAGAATTCCTCAGTATATCACCGTTTATTCCGACGAGTCTCGCCGTGATGGTCTCTCTGGCGATCAGCGCATAAAGATACTGGTAGCTTTAGGCGGCCATTACAGTGCGTTACGGCTGGGCGCATCGGCCACAAAGGGTTAAAGTCGTCAGCAGCGCTGTATTTTTGGAGCTTGATTCAAAGTGATAGCAAAGCCCGAATCCAGTTGGGTCAAAAGGAGCGGTCCATTTCATCTGCTTCAAAGGACCTGCACCGGCAAGGGGATCACTTACGCCCGTATTCCGCTTCAAACACCTACAAAAGAGAAAGCAGGCAATGAGGCTTCGTTAATCGCACATCTCCAGTCATGGTGACCAGTCGATCAGTGTCGGGAGCTGAAAGAGGTATTCCGTTTTATGTAACCAGATTTCTTCTGTGGAGCAAAATTAAAGAAACGTCAGTATATGCGCCGTCAAATTGTAGAGGTTTTCTGCGCAGTTAGGACGACACAGGAAAACGTACGCGTCGTGTCAGAATGAAGGAGAAGATCTGATAATAGCAACACTGACGCAAAAGAGCGAGTCTGTAACACATAACGGTCCAGACTTAGAGATTTACAAACCCGTCGCATTCCGGCTGCACGCTGCAGACTCCATGCAGTTCAGCGCCAGTGATTACTTCCCATGCGGAAACCTATAAGTGCTGCTGATCTCAGTCCGTACAGTCTTCTCCCCCTGCTTGCTGATCCAGAATTTGGGATTAATGGCTCTCGAGCCAAACAAATAAGGCATCTGCCTTCAGCACAAGAGGATTACATGGGGGGCATGACGTCACCGGGCAAACAGATGTTTCCTACCAAAGTCCCCATCATCTCTCTGTGCCCTTGAAACCGAAGCAAATGCATGTACATCCTAATTTCCTTCTAGCCAGGTTATTATTCACCGCCGGTGTCTTTAGGAGCGCTAGCAAGTTAAAAAACTGTTTATTGCAAATAAGTTGCATGCCCCTGTCATATGCCACTGTGCGGAATCGCTTGGGGACCCTGTTACGCGCGTCTTAATCCATTGTACAGTCAAAAAGTGTACATCAGTATTTTCGCGTTTTCCGTACGCGTACATTCATGTATGCGTCGTTCGGTATCTATATTTTATCCCAACCTCCATCCTAAACACCTCGTGCATGCACAAAATCGCCAATTAGAAGGTAGCCGAAATATAGGCTATTTAAATGGTGAAGAATGTCCTCATTTAGAGAGCGTAAATTCGGGTCCAGCTGGAATTATGTTTAAGATATGAGGTCGCAACTGAAATTTTTGAAATTACAATGTATTTGGAGGTAGGAATAAAATCAGAAACCTCGATATAGTGACAAATAATATTTCGCGTGTATGTGTGTCATGACATCTAGTTAAGCCCTAGTAGCTAATCTGGAGATTAATTTATTAGGCTCCTGACTGAACGCATGGTTCAATTAGCATAAAATGCAAGGGCAACACTATCGCTGCAGACTGGTTTAGTTCATGTCAGTAGTTCTGCTTTAATACATAAACATTAGCATTAGTAGCATTTCAATGTTGGGTAGAGCTTTTGTTACGACTAGCAGTTTTATTTATAGTAATTAAGCCAAGCACAGACAATGATATTTTTCTATGGACCCAAAGTATAAGAACAGAAAAACAAAAATATAAAATTATAAGGCCATGTTTAATATTTATAAAACAGTAGTATAGCGTTAATCTTATCCACATATTATTGCAGTGTTACCGTTATTTTTTACTTTATTACATTTCATTATGAACAATAAGAACAAATTAGGCATAAAGAATTATATAAGTTCCCTTGTAGTTTTTAATACCTTAATCTTCTTGTGCTTATAGCGTTACTGGAAACATAAGAAAAGCAAAATGATTTTAGCCGACATAAAACAAACGTTTGACCCAGCAGAGGGTCTTGTGTATAAGCAGTCATCAGGTACTTCATAATACTTGATGTTTTTAAAATCCTTTATTTAAAATGAGGAAAACAAATAGCAGTTCATTGATATTATACTACAACCTCTTACGTCTGTTTACAGAAACGGTCATGTTTAGGGTCCCGCACTTTATTTCCTAAAACCTCATTGAAAATACGACCCAGTTGACCCAGCATAAACGCATCCATTGTTTTCAAGCGTCAAACGGAGAATGAGACCGACGTTCAAAGCAAAATGATGGCGCCTTGTTTTTATTCTGCAGCAATTTACTGAACTTGCGCATAAAGTGTGTTTGCGCTGTATTTTTAGATGCAATGTACACTTCCCAAGAATCTAATTTCATATTCCATAAAATAAACAGATTTTTAACCACCAGAGACGGGTATATCTCCTTCAATGGCAACTGAGACAAACTGAACGCTTTTTTTTGCCGTGACTCTCTTCCGAACGAAACAACTATACACATACATTTTATACTGATCATTTTTTTAAGACAATAAATGTAATGTGAGATTTCGTACTTACAATCGTTCGTTACAAGTGATCCGCGCCATATGGTCGATCATCCATAATGGTTTTGTATCCATACACAGCTTCATCTCAATCTCAACGCACGGTTTACAAAATTTGTGGGAAATAGGTTGTATTCCCTGTCCTTTAGGTACACGAATGCGGATTCGGATGAGACCCAGTGCTCATTTGGCTGTGGTGCGGATCTGCGCGTGAGCCCGATGCTGGAGTATCTGCAAGGCACGGGCGTGTTTTTTTTTTCAGAAGAGGGCAGGTCGCTCTATGCATTACAATGACTTAAATCGCCCCTCTCCCCCCCCCTCTCTCTCTCTCTCTCTCTTCCTAAAACACATAGACGCGCACACACTCACAAAGCACTGTACTGGAGAATCTGTTGTAGGCTACCAGTAAACACACACTGTCTGAATTGACTTTTTAAAAGAATCCTATTGAAAAGGGCCCACCACAAACCTTTAACTGCATCGTATAAAGAACGTCAGGTTTTGCCACAGCATTCATATATCACACAAAAATATTCTTGGAATTACTGAGAACTAAAATAAAAAAAAATCTTCGCCATCACGACTAGGAAATGTGTCTTCATGGTCTTTTTTAATTGATCCCGTGTTTGCAGGAAGATAAAAGTTATTCTGAACATATACTTTAATACCGTTTTCCCCTCATATAATACAATATTTTGTTGCTCGACATTTGCTCAATCCAGATGCATTCACCCAAGAGAATGCAAATCCAGCACAGGAAGGGATTCAATTATATGAATAGCATAATACTCTAAAATACTAAAGGGAATGAATATTTATAATCCAACGATTACTGAGATTTACATTGCAGGTTCTGCCACAAGCTAAATCTGGTGACACAATTCACTAACATCTACTTGATAACCTATCCGTTGTTTTACTCTTTATTCCATGTAATGGACTCGCATGCACTGCCGCAGGAAAGGAACTCACGCCTAACTTTTCAGATTCTGTGCAATTATAGCAATGCTACAATTGTTGTACTTATCGCGAAATAAAAATAAGTCAATAAGATCAATGTTCCTACTTAACGAGTTGAAGTCAGTTTAATTATCATGAGAGATGAGCGGCCTTTTTGTCGTCGCCCCCAGTAATATATCCTTTAGTGATCTCGCAAAAATGGGAATCACTTTCCAAAAACTCTAACCTCTACCTTCGAAGCACAGCGCATTACTATCCTCCGGTTCTCTTTTGTTGTTTTGCTTTTATTTACGTTCAGCTAGATGATTTTATTGTGATAGTGAACGAAAGACCACATGACTCCAAGAAAATACACAGAGACTGCGCAAAATATCGCTAGACGGACACATCCGCTATGCGGTGCGTCATATGTCGCGAATACCCAAAACCTTGCTGTGCGCAGTGAATAATTCATTTAGGTAAGAGCTTGTCTACTTCGGTTGCATTTTTCTACTTCCCGCTACTGACTTTTAAAAGGGTGCAGCTATACTTCTTTATGTATAGTAGCGCCCGTTTCACGGGCTTGATGGACATCTATCTGCAACCCACTGAGGATTTTGAACAATCAGATTAACTGTGTCGTTCTTCGGGAACGTATTTCTCTCATTTTTAACAATCGATACCAAAAACACATTTCACGCCTGATACTAAAAGGATCAAAGGAAAATAAATATCAAAATACTGCTTTAAGGGTTTCACAGTTAAAATCAATATACCTAAAGCAGGTGTCTAACAAATACTATGTTATTGGACGTCTGTTAAGCAAAATGTAATCTCCCAACGTGTGTATACAGGCGTACAATTGTTTAGGCCTAGACTAAACAACAGAATAACATCAAATCATTGCGTTAGCAGATGAATTCCTGCAAAATACCATAACACATTTGTTCTGAATTGTTTTGTTTTCCACGAGAAAACTGCTATCAAAATAATTATTTTTACAAATAAATCTTTCACTAATATAATTATATCGAGAACATATTAAGAAAATGTTTGCGGTAAGCGTATTGCTTAAGAAGCAATGGAAGCCGTTGAAGGCTTTCAACGCCTTCCCTAGGAAAATGCCATTGTTGCAGTTAAAACAATGGGAACTGCGGGTGATTCTAGTGGTCCACGGGATGAATGGAGGATCTGCGGGATGTACGCGGGTCAATGCCTGGGGTCCCCGTCCCAAAGCCCCTTTCTCAGCGTGCCACAATACAGCATAAATAAAGGTCGTGGCTCCGCAGGGTCACGGGGCTGCCCCTATTGTCCCACACTTCAAAACAGATAAACATTTATTAATCAGGAGTTACCAGCGGCCCCACTCCCCCAGAGGGTAGGGGTAAAAAGAATAAGGCAAAGAGAAAGAGCGAACAGATCTTCCAGACGCAGGAACAGCCAGTAGGCCGCAAGGGCAACTTCTGATATTTTGAAATGAAACAGGTTTTATCGGTAGTGTACAGTCTGGAGTGATAACCGAGGAAGCCGTGACGTCAAAAATACTACATCAAGTAAGAAGTATTAGTGGACTAAAAGAGAGGCATCGGAAAAAATGTAGGCTATTTCAATTGCTTGTTGCATGAGGTTGTGAATATTGACAATGCAGTGAAATAACCTAGCGAGTTTGCCGTAAGAACGTTGCATAACAATGCCGATTTGGGCTTAATTTGCATGAAGTTGTGTGTCGAGTTTAATCTGTTACATTATATAATATCTACGCGTACGTGTATTTTTTCCAATTACTTATTGACGACCGCGAATCGCCTTATATAACTAAAAAAAAATCATAGACAACGTAATAATGCCAAATTGTGCATTGTTGTTTATATAATGGCCAACTATAGATAACGGAATAAAATTAAATAAAATGAGCATAATATTAATAATACACTAAGGATCGTGTAGAAAAGGGAGAGAAGTGTCACGTTTTCATACGTCTACAGTCGCTTAAATTAGGCTGTAACAACATGAAATCTGCATATAGCATTACAGCCCCGCAGTTCTGCAGGTATTGAGTATTTCGCCAGGAATAAGAGTTTATAATAATAATTATTATAATTCTAATAATAATTATTATCTTTCGCATATAATGCAGTGTAGCAATGAGATCTTAATACATTTTATATATTCAAAAAACTCGTCTGAACGAAATGAGTAATTATTTTATGTTTTTCAGTTATTACTTATGCTTCCTGGGCTGCTAATAGGATGCATCTATATTTTAATGTTTTGCCAATAAATACTAAATAGATAATGGGTCAAGGTTATGTATTAATTCAATGCTGATATTTAAATATGCATTTTCAGTTCTCTCTTCTGTGGAGTACCTTGAAAAGACACGTTTTAACGAGTTAAACGCCTGAGATGTGCAAGTCTCCAGTATTACAGTGTCACTGTGTCACTGGTGAATAATAAAAAAAAAACACAACGTCGGGACGCCGGGACTGTTTCATTAAAGCGAAAGGAGAAAGTATGTCTTACCATAAGTGACACGTACGGTACGCTGTCACTGGGAATTTTCTTTCGTTTCATGCGCGCATTTTTTCGTTGACTTTAGTGTCCGTTTAACTCATTTTATCGCGCCAATAACGAAAACGAGCACATTGCTTGCGTTTTTCGCCTTAATGAGGGCGTAGACGTTGGCGGTGAGTTCCTCGGTGCAGTTATACGACAATACATGTTTTGTGTCTGCATTAAGTAGACCAGCGGTACCCGTGAAGACAGCCCATTCTCCTTAACGATATTTTAAGACAGTAGGATATTGTATTGAATTATATCAATGAAACCCAGGTGAAAAGCCAAAGTCTTCACACCAATAAATATTTTATAAATGAATATGTTATTATTCCGTCTATGCGATGATTTGATAGCATTTTAAATACTTTTTACACCATTAAATATGCACTTGTATCAAATTGTATCTAATATAAAAACTGTAAAAATATAAAGAATAAACTTAATTTATGTTCATATTTTTGAACATTTAAGGAATTGCTGAAAGTCACAATTAAAAATACAAACATAATATTGCAATTATGTGTAGTTGAAAATGGACAATTTACTGATGAGTCCAGGCTCTTTCTTCCAGAAACAACACCATTCAAAAGACAAACCATATAAATATCAACATATTTTATATTCAGTTTCTCACCAGTGACATGCAATACAAACACACCAGCCTGTCCTCGACACTCTTGGGTCTCCTTCATCATAAAGACACTTAGTTACCCCCAGATCACCACACTGTGGGAGAAAGTTGACCTTCTGTGTGTGTAAGAATAAGACAAACTTGTGGAGAGATGTGACGAAATACGACGAGCGATTTTAAGGCAGCAGCTCCGCCACCTGTGCGTGTTTGGATTTTGGGAGGACACTTGGGTACCCAATGGAAGCTGCGGAAGCGTCGCACCCCACAAACGCTCCACATGTGGGGGTCTACCCTGCTGCCCAGCCTCTGCAAACTCCAAATCCAATCAAGAGAGCATCTCACTCATTTAGCAGTAATAAGTCTGCTAAGCTAGGGAAGACTGATGAAATGGGCCAGTAAAATCTTATCTGAGTTCTCAAGCTTTATTGACTGTGAACAGCATGTTGTGTGGTCGAAACCTTGACTTCGTGTTGAATTCATTGAATTTCCACATACAGTTGCACACTTAGTCCACCTTGTAATATCTGCGGTCCCCTTGTTCCGAACTTCTGTAAGCATCTTGAATCACAAACTCCATACTTTTTTCCCGATTTCTGATCATTGACTTTATTCCTATTTCAGCTTCATCGCCATGGTGACGTACACGACCGCCATCATCGCCATGGTGACGTACACGACCGCCATCATCGCCATGGCTTCCTTGCGGAAATTCAGCCCAGTCTGAAACTCCACTCCTTCTTCTGTGTCTGGGATTGTCCTTTGACAGAAAAGGCTGGCAAATCATTTATTAACACTGTGTGCTGTGCTCTCCAAATTTATTTAACTTGTTCGTCTTCTAATCTTTACTACCCAGACCCAGAAAAGGAAGGTAGCACGATAAGATGTTTTATCCCCTTAATTTAAGTGGCAGTGGTGGGTCTACGCCCTCATTAAGGTGTCATTCATCTTGGGCAGACTGGTTTAATTTGCTGTGGACCTCATTGTTTAGGTGTAAGTGTTTGATTATCTTGTTATTAATCTTTAAAGGCATCTTCAGAGTCGCTTATTTTTTTCATTCCTCAAGGGCTTTGATAGACAGAAGGTCAGTTAGAATGAAATGCATCACACTACAGAATGACAGACTGTTCATTTGGACATTTGCTTGTGTCAGTTTAACTTGTTGCTGTTCATATTTGACGTGCATGTTTGTGTATGTGTGCGAGTGACTATAAGAGAGACCGTGTGATTCTGTTTTAAAGGCACTTTTAAAATTATGCCATGTTCAGCACGAATCACGTGGGTGTCATTCGGAGCAGCTAAAGTTATAACATTAACAGAACCCAGTATGGAAAGGATGTGCAGTGGATATATGAGATTGTTTAATATAAAATTATTTAAACGACAATTTAAAGTTACATTTTCAAATTAAAACGTTTGTCTAAGACATGGGGAATAATTTAGGGTTTAACAGCATTTATTCTATTGCTGTTAGAGGTAAAAAAAAGAACAAAATATTTGTAAAATGTTATAAATGCTACTTTTATTTGATAAGTTATTTTTATATAGTATAATAATGCAAATAAAGCATCAAAGCTAATTTGCTGACGCTGCCCCTTGATTGATTATCATTCTTAATAGCTTCCAACTCAAGGAAACATGCCATTTCAAAGCAGTCAGAAATGCTCTGACTGTAGAATGATGCCGTTAGTTAGATGCAAGAAACAATCTCTGCATGTTTAAGTGGAACATGAAAGTGAGCAGCTCACGTCCAGGGAAGAGCAGAATCCATGTGGTTATCCAGTTCAGGGTCACATGACCTGGAGTTTATCCCAGAATGCACAGGGTATGAGACAAGGGGGACCCCCTCCGCCCCCCCCCTTGCCCCCAAGTCCCTATAAGCAGCCTACTGCATTCATGATCTGTTTTATTATGAAAGTTATTATGCTGAATTACATAAATAAATGATACACACATGTGTATTTATGATGCATTTACTATGTATGGGTAACATTTGTTTGCTGTGTCTGACCATGGATAGGAGATGGAGGTAGAGGATTTGCACTCTCCTGCAGCACCTGACTACATTATTCAGTCATATTTACGGATGTTTTCCAGCGACTTCATTGTATGTATCTAGCTGGTAAGCGGCACGTCTTTGTTGATCAGGAATCGGGTGATTTAAGGTGCTGGTTATGTGTTGTAGGACATTGAGGTAAATTAATTGTTCAGCTGAAGTCTGTGTGATACGTGAACAAGAGGAGAGGCCAGCTGGTCATCAAACCTGCTGCGGAATTATCCGTTACTCCCGAATCCAAAAGCTCGCTCCCGCCCGAGCGTGGGGCCAGCTGTCAGCCACTTGATTAATGTCTTTGGCATTTTTTGCATCTAAATGTTCAGCCAAGGAGCCCTTCCTGTGACGGAGCCAAACGCTGCCTCTTCAGTAGCCATTGTTTGGAAGCCTCTTCACATCCACACACCCATAATAAAAGACCTTCCTTTTCAATAATGCTGTGTGTCCTACATAAGGCTTCCTTTTCTGCAGGCTTGGTTGTCTTGTCCATTCCTTTGTTAAGTGAACCTGAGGAAAGTGTTAAGTAGGGATCATACCCAAGGAAGTTGCTCCAGTGTTAAGATCATGCGTGTTAATCCTTTACACTTTCATCATAAAATCATGTCATGAAAACCTGCAACTAATATGGCTCTAGTAAGCTGTGTTATATAGATCAAGCCGTAACTGACTATCAAGTTAATTACATGTTGCCAAGCACCTCAATTAAGGCTCAATTAGCTGTAATTAAAAGCTTTAATACAGTATGTGTCCAGTTGTTAAGAAGAAGCTGAGCAGTAACTGCGCTGACAGCGTTTAAAGCCTGGAAGCTTTCTCCAGTGCAGCCAGCTGAGCTCACAGGCCTGCTAACGTCCCAGGCCACATGACTGCATGTGCTTATTCTGTTCATCACGAGGTCACTGTGATTTTGTACTTTCAAATTAAACTATGTTAAACTGTGTTAGTGTAGCGCAAGCTAAAACCCTGGCTTCCTTTAAATCAAAGCTAAATAAGATTTGAACAACTCTGAGCTGTTAGTTAAGTTCTCCCCAAATGAGCTCGATGAGCCGAATGGCCTCCTCTCGTTTGTAAATTTCTTATGTTCTTATCCATGCAGGAACCTTTTATTATTCATCCGGTGTACCTACTGTGTGTACGGTGTATCTACACATTTCTTAGAGCATTTAATAATGATTCTCTTCTTTATAATAGGTCAGTATCATTTTCCTCCTAAGAATGGAGGCTGTGGTCATATTTCCCTTGTGAACACAAATCACACGTCATGTAAAACGAGGCAGACGGCAGCGTTAACACGCGGCATGAGAAGCGGGTGAGCAGCACTGAGGGCACCATAGACACGCGCGATTATATCCACTATTTGTGCAGGAACAGAAAAGGCGGGAATGGAAGACAAAGGCGCAGGCGGTGGGGGTCGGAGCTTCGAGCTCTATGGGCGGGAGTCCTACAGGAGATGTGCTGCTTTCGCTTTCAGGGAGGGGGAAATCTGCTCAGATATTAAGATCAGTGCTTTTATGTACAAGGCTGGTACGGCTGTGAGGATAGTGAGCTGACTTCCAGTCACACAGTTTAAATGGAAATGCATGAGAACTGAGCATTAATGTGTGATTTCCAAAGTCATAACAATGAAGGCCCCTGACCTGCTTTCATGATAAATGTACAAGCTTTAGGCTGCTAGAAAATAATACAGTGATATGACGCACATTTAATTCTTAACTCTTTCAGCTGGAGCATGTGTGTGTGTTTTTTTTTTCTACTGTTATTGGATGTAAACCTGACCTCCTTCCTCATGCTGCTCAGATATCGCACCGTGATTTCAGACACTGATTTTCAGACACGACGCTGTAAGAAAGCTGAAGAACCACTTTAATTAGTGTTATTAGCTCCTGAACTTAAGACAATAGCTATGAATATGCACAACCCCCTCTGCTAGCCGCTGTGTCTTGAGTCGGAAGCCCAGCCCAGCCCCCTCTGCTAGCCGCTGTCTCTTGAGTCGGAAGCTCAGCCCAGCCCCCTCTGCTAGCCGCTGTGTCTTGAGTCGGAAGCCCAGCCCAGCCCCCTCTGCTAGCCGCTGTCTCTTGAGTCGGAAGCTCAGCCCAGCCCCCTCTGCTAGCCGCTGTCTCTTGAGTCGGAAGCCCAGCCCAGCCCCCTCTGCTAGCCGCTGTCCCTTGAGTCGGAAGCCCAGCCCACCCCCCTCTGCTAGCCGCTGTCTCTTGAGTAGGAAGCTCAGCCCAGCCCCCTCTGCTAGCCGCTGTCTCTTGAGTCGGAAGCCCAGCCCAGCCCCCTCTGCTAGCCGCTGTCTCTTGAGTCGGAAGCCCAGCCCACCCCCCTCTGCTAGCCGCTGTCCCTTGAGTCGGAAGCCCAGCCCAGCCCCCTCTGCTAGCCGCTGTCTCTTGAGTCGGAAGCCCAGCCCAGCCCCCTCTGCTAGCCGCTGTCTCTTGAGTCGGAAGCCCAGCCCAGCCCCCTCTGCTAGCCGCTGTCTCTTGAGTAGGAAGCTCAGCCCAGCCCCCTCTGCTAGCCGCTGTCCCTTGAGTCGGAAGCCCAGCCCAGCCCCCTCTGCTAGCCGCTGTCTCTTGAGTCGGAAGCCCAGCCCAGCCCCCTCTGCTAGCCGCTGTCTCTTGAGTCGGAAGCCCAGCCCAGCCCCCTCTGCTAGCCGCTGTCTCTTGAGTCGGAAGCCCAGCCCAGCCCCCTCTGCTAGCCGCTGTCTCTTGAGTCGGAAGCCCAGCCCAGCCCCCTCTGCTAGCTGATGTGTCTTGAGTCGGAAGCCCAGCCCAGCCCCCTCTGCTAGCCGCTGTCTCTTGAGTCGGAAGCTCAGCCCAGCCCCCTCTGCTAGCTGATGTGTCTTGAGTCGGAAGCCCAGCCCAGCCCCCTCTGCTAGCCGCTGTCTCTTGAGTCGGAAGCTCAGCCCAGCCCCCTCTGCTAGCTGATGTGTCTTGAGTCGGAAGCCCAGCCCAGCCCCCTCTGCTAGCCGCTGTCTCTTGAGTCGGAAGCTCAGCCCAGCCCCCTCTGCTAGCCGCTGTCTCTTGAGTAGGAAGCTCAGCCCAGCCCCCTCTGCTAGCTGATGTGTCTTGAGTCGGAAGCCCAGCCCAGCCCCCTCTGCTAGCCGCTGTCTCTTGAGTCGGAAGCTCAGCCCAGCCCCCTCTGCTAGCCGCTGTCTCTTGAGTAGGAAGCTCAGCCCAGCCCCCTCTGCTAGCTGATGTGTCTTGAGTCGGAAGCCCAGCCCAGCCCCCTCTGCTAGCCGCTGTCTCTTGAGTCGGAAGCTCAGCCCAGCCCCCTCTGCTAGCCGCTGTCTCTTGAGTAGGAAGCTCAGCCCAGCCCCCTCTGCTAGCCGCTGTGTCTTGAGTAGGAAGCTCAGCCCAGCCCCCTCTGCTAGCCGCTGTCTCTTGAGTCGGAAGCTCAGCCCAGCCCCCTCTGCTAGCCGCTGTCTCTTGAGTCGGAAGCTCAGCCCAGCCCCCTCTGCTAGCCGCTGTCTCTTGAGTAGGAAGCTCAGCCCAGCCCCCTCTGCTAGCTGATGTGTCTTGAGTAGGAAGCTCAGCCCAGCCCCCTCTGCTAGCTGATGTGTCTTGAGTCGGAAGCTCAGCCCACCCCCCTCTGCTAGCCGCTGTCTCTTGCGCCTGCTTTACTGCCTCTCGCTGCTGTATACTGATAAATCAAGCATCCGACTCCCCCATAACCCCAAGTCCTCATTAGAAACTCCTCCCCCACCTTGCCATCCTCAGCGTTTGGCCCCAGGCCATCTGGTCCCCCTCCCCCCACCCCCCTCTGTCTTTCATCCTTGCTGTGGTGAGAGAGCCCTCCCCCTCATCAGCATTGTGTAGTGATTTCTGAGCGTTCAGGGTTACCCCCCCCCCCCCAACCTCACGCCCGCCCCATGTGCTGGACCTCAGCTATCATGACTTAGTTTGACATCCAAGGTCTGAGATGAAAGGGTGCGGTTTCTCCTCAGGTGATCTGTGCAGCTGCCCTACCGGCGGAGTCAATAAGCTGATTCTGCAATAATCTACAGTGTTCGGTCTGATTAGACAGATTCTTTAATCTCCTGATATCGATTCTATTACTCGCTTTTCCTCGAAGAGGACGTCTACCAAATAAACGAATGATCAAAATGGCAGCCGTGATAATAAGGCTAATAAGGGAGTAATAAGGGTGAGGATTTGGTCCCTTTTAGGTATGTGAGTATGGCGCATATACGAAAACGAGCTCGTCGTTAGTTTGACATAAAATGATACAGGAGCCATTATTCGAGTCCACTGTTTTGAAGAGGATAAACCTGAAGTTCAGTAGGTCACCAGTGAAGTCCGTTCGCCTTTCAGGTCGCTGTTTACGCTGTCCTATGCTGTTAAAGCAGTAATATTCATCACTAACAAGTCAAGATAGATGCGCGCAGAGTCACGCATCTGGGCTTGACGCGGTAAAATAATGCAGCGCTACTCTTCAGTCCTGTTAGACATTCAGGACTTCCAATTGTCATTTTTACAGCTGAATAACAATATTGCTCAGAGGGCGAGAGAAAGAGAGAGAGAGACGTTTCTAAGAAGTGCCTTCCATGCCTAAGCCCTGCTTTGTACAAAGCATGAACTATTTATATCTAATGAAGTCATATCGTTGCAGTAATTTAATTGCATGCAGCAGAGCGTCATTAAATAGCTAAAATAAATATATATAAATGTGAATGCAACTAAAATGCATGAAAGGCATAAGTGAGAGATGCAGGCTGACTGAATGAAGAATGAACCTGCACACCGAGGATTATTAATGGGCTAAAACAGCAACGCAGGCACACCTCTGTCTGCAGGCCAATCAGCCGCCTTCTGCTGCATGACCTAAATACACTCACACATGCACTCAGCAGCTAACAGACGATTCCAGACCCAGTGCCCCTTGCCTGCCGAGCCTCTCTCCGCTCCCTACATTCCAATGGCGCACCTCTTCTTCCACATCCCTCCAGTAATTCTGGTTTTGGCCACCTTGTGCTCAGATAACCTCTGTTTTTTTGGGTTTCACTCTAAATGATGGAGTAGGGAATCTGGATGCCAGGTGCGACAGAGCAAATACCCGCACGGACCCCGTGTGCAGCACAGCAGATACTCGCACAGACACTGTGTGCACCACGGCAGATACCTGCACAGACACTGTGTGCACCACGGCAGATACCTGCACAGACACTGTGTGCGACACGGCAGATACCTGCACAGACACTGTGTGCGACACGGCAGATACCTGCACAGACACTGTGTACGACACGGCAGATACCTGCACAGACACTGTGTGCGACACGGCAGATACCTGCACAGACACTGTGTGCGACACGGCAGATACCTGCACATACACTGTGTGCGACACGGCAGATACCTGCACAGACACTGTGTGCGACATGGCAGATACCTGCACATACACTGTGTGCACCACGGCAGATACCTGCACAGACACTGTGTACGACACGGCAGATACCTGCACAGACACTGTGTGCACCATGGCAGATACCTGCACATACACTGTGTACGACACGGCAGATACCTGCACAGACACTGTGTGCACCACGGCAGATACCTGCACATACACTGTGTACGACACGGCAGATACTTGCACATACACTGTGTACGACACGGCAGATACCTGCACATACACTGTGTACGACACGGCAGATACCTGCACATACACTGTGTGCGATACGGCAGATACCTGCACGGACGCCATGACTCCACAAACAAGCCCACCAGCCTGTCAGTCACAACTTCAAAAGCTTATATTTATATTATATGAACAAACCATTAGCTAAGTTTCGGTGTGATGTGTATTATTTAAATTTCATTATTCATCTTTGCCAGTTCATTTGCCCTGTAAGAAAAGAAACTGACAAGAGAATGACAGATTGAGCAGAATGGATATTCACATTTTCATACACCTCCTCTCCTGCAAGAGTTAGTAAAGCAGCAGGGCATTGGGTGTGAGCAGAGATCACCGGAAAGCGCCGTTTTAATGCTTCAGAACATGCGGCTTTCTACATATCCTGCGCATTTAGGCTAGTTCTCCTCAGCCTGTCCTCCCAGCGCCTCCCCAACTGTATGCATGGCTCCATCTTTAGCCGTTAGCATACTCAGCAAACCCTGCTGGTGCCTTCAGTCTTATTCTGCTCTGCACGTTATCAGGCTCCTGTGAAGAGGCGTGTCGAGATTTCAGCCATTACAAGAAAGAAGTTTAGCTGTAATTTGCATCCAAAATTCGGTGACTCGGTTGTGCATCTAAAATTTCACCTAAACATTATGATTGTATGTGATTAGAAGGCGATTTAAACATGAATTTAAAATATATATGTAATTAAAAGCTATATTTATGTGTCTCTAATAAAGTGGTCGTTGGGTGCATTAGAACGCAGATATTTCACATATATTCGCTGTTGCACAGATCTGTGTTTATTTTTCACGTTAGTGCTGAAAAAATGGCACATTTTAGTCCCTCTACACTCCCTGAATACTGTAGCTTTTGCCAGAGATTCAGTGCACAGTCACAACGTTTTTGTCCTCTCCCACTGCCACTGTGCATCATCACACCTGTATATAAAAACTCCTTTGGACTGACAACATCTCGGGGGTGAAATCCATCTTAATCAGGGTGGTAATATATTTAGGTTAATCAAATGTATGCTGGGAGAACTGAGATTTGAAAGTTTTTTATTTGTTTTGGGGTTTTTTTTTCCAATTTACTGCTCATGAGGGGATAATTTGCGTTATAGTTGGCTCTTGGTCAGCTGGCTGCCAGGTGATGTCATTTCATGGCTGTACTGGATTTGACGGACATATGTTTCGTGGCAGCCGCGGTCCCACTGACTTCCTGTTCCTGCCGCACTGTGGCCCGTGTGCAGGAATGAGCAGAATGTGCACCGGGACTTAATGCTGATTGCCGCAGCTGCTTACACGTGGAGTCACCATGGCAACGGGGGCGGTTGCCAGGCAACCATGCTCTTTCAGGGACACCGAAAGTGCCCAAAGGGTTACTAAAAATATATAAGAGTATGATACTGTGACAGCGAGCCATCCTGCCTGCAGTTACATAGTGGCTGAAAGAAAGACTTCTGTGTGCAGGAATGCAGTGGCTTCCGTGCCTGAAACCAGTGGGGTTTTGCCAGGTGGAGAAAAGAGGCCGAGGGCCCTTGAGGAGAAGCGCAGTGCAGACAGCCATAGGCCATGTGCCGGGTCCTTGGGGCGGCATGCACACTGGGGTTGCTTAATGCTGCAGTAACATCAGCCCAGATGGGTCTGCAGCCTGTGCACAGCACGTATAAACCATGCTATGACAGGAGGTGCAGCTCACCAGGAGCAGGGGAAGGCAGCAGTGTGTGTGTGTGTGGATTGTGTTTACATCGCATTGTGGGGGCCAAATGTGTTTTGGGACCATTTTTCAGGTCCTCACAAAGATCTGTGAATGCAATCAGAAAACTGAAAATGCCAGAAGTCTCACATTCTCTTTGGTCACTTATGGTAAAGGTTAGGGCTGGGTAGGGGTTAAGGTCATCATATCGGGATTAGAGTTTTCCCAATAGAAATGAATGGAGAGTCCCCAAAAAGATATGATTTTAAACCCATGTGTGTTTGTGTGTGTGTGAGAGCGAGATAGAGAGAGAGAGAGAGAGGCTCACTCAAGACTGTGGACAGATGCACAAATTTAGCACCAGCTTCATATAGGGTGACATCTTCTAGATTTATACAAAATGTCGCGTAAAATATCGACGAGACGAACGGCCATAAATGCCGATGTAATTCCATCCAGCATAACCCTGTTCATTACTCGGGAGGGAAGCTCAATGTCAGCCGACGAGGTCAAACTCGCGCGTTGGACCGCTGCCATGAGACATGCGATCTCATGAATAGTGCAGCAAGGGGGAAGAAACCAGGCACAGCTGAGCTTGAGGATGACGGCTCCATACCCACAATGCCTTGCAAGGTCCTTATTAAACAGGTACACCTGCTCATCCTTTGATAACACTCTCCGAGCGTAGGCAAAACCAATGTTGGGCTGTTTATCGAAATTAGTCACAGCCTTGGGACACCCGCTCAGGCCCCAGGAAACTCACTCACAGCCTCGGGACACACACTCACAGCCTCAGGACACTCACTCACAGCCTTGGGACACTCACTCACAGCCTCGGGACACTCACTCACAGCCTCAGGACACTCACAGCCTCAGAACACTCACTCACAGCCTCGGGACACTCACTCACAGCCTCGAAACACTCACTCACAGCCTCAGGACACTCACTCACGGCCTAAGAACACTCACTCACAGCCTCGGGACACTCACTCACAGCCTCGGGACACTCACAGCTTCGGGCCACTCACTCACAGCCTCAGGACACTCACTCACAGCCTCAGGACACTCACTCACAGCCTCAGAACACTCACTTACAGCCTCAGAACACTCACAGCCTCGGGACACTCACTCACAGCCTCAGGACACTCACTCACAGCCTCAGAACACTCACTCACAGCCTCAGAACACTCACTCACAGCCTCGGGACACTCACTCACAGCCTCAGGACACTCACTCACAGCCTCAGAACACTCACTTACAGCCTCAGAACACTCACAGCCTCGGGACACTCACTCACAGCCTCAGGACACTCACAGCCTCAGAACACTCACTCACAGCCTCGGGACACTCACTCACAGCCTCGAAACACTCACTCACAGCCTCGGGACACTCACTCACGGCCTAAGAACACTCACTCACAGCCTCGGGACACTCACTCACAGCCTCGGGACACTCACTCACAGCCTCAGAACACTCACTTACAGCCTCAGAACACTCACAGCCTCGGGACACTCACTCACAGCCTCAGGACACTCACTCACAGCCTCAGAACACTCACTCACAGCCTCAGAACACTCACTCACAGCCTCGGGACACTAACTGACGGCCTTGGGATGCTCACTCAGGACGCTCGGTAATGGCCTAGGGATACTTGCTCATGGTCTCAGGACACTTGCTTAGGCCTCAGGACACTCACAGCCTTGGGATGCTCGTTCACAGCCTTTGGACGCTCATTATTGGCCTTGGGATGTTCAGTCACGGTCTCGGAACACTTGCTCGGGTTTCAGGACACTCACAGCCTTGGGACTCTGACTAACAGCCTCGGGATACTTGTTCCTTAAGGTCCTGCCTGAGTGCAGCCTGTTTTTCCTGCAGTTGTTTTTGGAAATAAGCAGCGGAAAGCGGCGCCAAGCTTGCTGGGGGGGGGGGGGGGGGGGGGGGGGCGAGGGCCAGCCGGGTTTCTTATTTATTATTAATAAATGTGTTTTTTGGTGTCCCCTGGCACACAGCCAGCATGGCCACGCGGCCCCCGACGAGGGGGGCGGTCGGATCGAGGCTGCCACTGGCCCTTGGCCAGGGCGTGTGCCACAGGCGGGCGGCTTGGCGCAGCATAAAGGCATGCGGCGCAGTGAATGCGCCTTTGTGTGGCAGGCCATGCCAGCCAGCCTCTAATGAGGAGCTTCTTTGTGGCGGACTCTCCACATCAAGTGGGTCGGTGGGCTCATTAACCTGCCGCTGGCGAATGAAAGAGCCAGGCACGAGAGACTGCCATGATCGCGCACTTAAAGCCATCGCCCCCCACCCCCCGCCACACACATACAACAGAAATGGAGGATTCTCACGCTGAAGGGGGGGGGGGGCAGGGGGTTTTAATCACACATCTCTCACCTGATATTGTGGAGCAGCTGATAACAGCAGAGCACAGCCGCGATCAGGAACAGCCAAAATATCACCAGCACCCCCTCATTCTCAAAAGAATATCCGGAGTTGCTGTGCGAGTCCCTCACACACGCCTGTCAGGGAGGGGTAGGGAGTGACTGCTCCGCCGTCACCATGCGTGCTGCTCCCAGACGTCAGTGAATGTTCTCTGCGAGCCCTTTGGGGCACCAGTTTCTTGCAGTCATCCTTCACACCTTTGTGTCTCCTCTCCGTCTCCCTGAAAGCTGGGCGGCCGCGTCGCCATGGTGACGTCACACGGCGAGCGGCTGCAGTCTCGCTCCTGAAGATTCCGTCTCATGTCCATCACCTAGAAGAAGCAGGCAACTGAAAGAAACATTATGTCTCAGGAAAAAGAGACAGTTTGCTGTACAAATGCGTAAGATACAAATGCATAAATACTGTAAAAGTATTGCGTTTTATTTGTTGTCAAAATAAGAGTTTTTTCATTCACATCTCTGATTCTTCTAGGCCAGTCTTGACTGTTTATGTTCATTAATAATTCATTTTTTTAATAAAAACGATGATGATGTTGGTGATGATATTACTGTCATATTTCTTGTTGTTCCAACAACGTAAATAAAACAACTGTAGATATGGTTTAAGGATGGGGTTAGTTATGACCCGTCAGTCTCTGAAACTGAAATGTAAAAACATGAGAGATGCGAGATCCATGACGTGCCCACGTGACAGCCGGCACACAGGGGATATTCTGAGGCGGGGGTGGTCCCGGGGGGAGGGGGGCACATGGAGAAACTGCATGTCTCCGGTGCGCTTTCCAACTCCCCCCACTGGTTATCATTCAGGTCAGGTTTCTGAATCACAGATGACGTAAATCTTCAGCATTGCTGCCCAGCTTTGGGGACCCCTGACTGCAGTGGCTGGTCTTTCACATACTGAGACAACCATACAGACACTGACCTGCGAAAAGGTCCGACCGTATAATACATTCGATTCCGCCATAGGTTCTCACATCCCTGGCAGCACTTCATGGTCTGACTAGCAGACCCCAATTAAGAAAGAACAATTAGACTTCAGAAAAGCGGATCAAAGAGTTACAGCATTTGTCACACTGACAAATTGTATGTGAGGTTTCATTCATTAGCAGGGCTGCTAATGTTTATTCAAATGCAGTACAGCTGCATTATTGATTAGCTCTTATATGGATGATCTGAGAGGCTTGGAGGCTGCCCTGTGCACTGCCTGCGTTAGCTGGAAGGGCCCAGCTAGCGTAGCGCCTTAGCGCTTCTGGAATGAAACGGGACATCGCCTAGGGCTGCTCTCTCATTACTGCTCCACAATAAAGCTCTGCCTGCCGTTGTACTGTACCTGCACTGTAAAATCACCGAATACATGGAACATCCTGCCTGCCTACAAGAGGCTCAGTCTCTGTTTACGTTCAAATTCCAAATGCTGATTTGTTCACATGATAAGAGTTTAAATGTATCATTTATCATGATAGAACACGCTGGTTATTACAAAAAAAATGTACATGTGTATTTAATCTCTCCTGCTTAATCTATCTGTAGCCGGAGACATTTTGCATTTTTCTGGTTAATGTGTGTGTATGTTTGTGGATTATGTTTATAATCACAAAAACCTGTTATTTTGACGTCGTGGGGACCATTTTCAGGTTCCCACAAAGATCTGTGGATGCAATCAAGAAACTAAAAATGCCAAAAGTCTCGTTTTTGTTTGGTTACTTATGGTTAAGCTTAAGGCTGGGTAGGGGTTAAGGTTGCCATGTTAGGATTAGAATTTTCTCCATAGAAATGAATGTGGAGTCCCCACAAAGATATAATTACACCCCTGGGTGTGTGTGTGTGTGGGTTTCCCTGTGCCCCCCAGCCCCGCTGGAGGACGGTCACTGTCCAGCCCACTGCAGTATCTCAGCAGATGAACCGCACTTTATCTGCACACCTTGCCTCACCCTAATTTCCGGAAGTGAACCTAAAAAGCCGTATGTCTAAAAACCTGTACGAATGTGTCAGTACGATAACATTATTATCTTAACATCCTTATCACAGATTTTTTTAAATATTCTTTTAAATAAAATATTATTTTACAAAAGTGCCAAGTGTGTATGCTTCAAACACGCCACCCAGCCTATAACTCACGACCTCTGAGGTGCAAAGCGATACTGCAAACCTTCGCTCTAACATACCCTTCCTTTGTCTTATTATTGATTTTAGCTGTAGTAGCAGTTGTAGTAGTGGGATAATGTTCTGGAAACGTTTCCATACCGTAATCGTGAGATTCGGTAAACGTCCATTGAACGAAAAATTAACGGGGGTATAACTCAATAAAATTCAAATGTGATGAATTTAAAATAAGACTAGTCTTAGGTAGCCTAAATATCTAAATGTATATTAAGAACGAAAGTTAAATATCACGTCTCAGCATAAAAATAGGGGCAGCGAATCTGGAGGTTTGCATGGATGAGGAGGCAAACTGCGCTGATCTGCGGCCGGTCCGCCGGCATCCAGCGCGGCTCTGAGCCCTGAAAAGGAGCAGCTTTACCGCGGTGCCTCCGAGTGCGACGCTGCAGGGGAGTCTGACGGATACAATTATACGGAATCACACTTTATCACTAAAACCTTACTGCTTCGGTGCCGGCGACAACAGCATGTCGATGAATGAATATTATAGTTCTCCCCGTTCATGCATTCATATAAGTACAGATATTAATCTTAGTTTAACACTGACAGATTAAGTTTTACTGCCAGTTAACTGTGTATCTAAAACACTACAGATCATTCACACAAACCTTAATATTTACCACAGTGATGACCAATTTAAGAGATATCCTTTTAAATCAAATGTACACGGAAAGCAATTTCATACTTTTTATGCCTGTATAATGAATCTTAGAATTTTCTGTATTATTTAAAATGTACACCTCTTTCGAAGTGCTTATTTTTTATTGCTGCCATTACACATTTTAATTAAAACTGGTGAAATATATTTTTCTTTAAATGCATTTTTACATATTTTTAATTATTATATTTTTCACTGTGTCAGTGGCACGTTTTATGCACTGTGATGTTGACTGGCATTTAAAAGTCACCTGGTTTGGGGGTCTTGCTGTGATTCGCATCCCAAGCCATAATAAATTTTGGTGTTATGAGTTTAATTTTTAAATTAATTTCAGATTAATTATAAAACTCTTTATCTTATATAATTCCAGGTAACCCATTTAAAACTGAACAATGTCTATAGATATTTTTATAAAAATTGCTTTTCTTGTTTCAAAATCAGCACAAACATGAAATTGGAGAAACCTGAATATTGACCGGATTTCAAAATAATCTGTTAATTTCCTAGCCACGGAGATGCATGCAGGGCCTTCTGGCGCGAGGACTGCGGGACCCTGAGTCCAAGGCGTCCAATTCAGGACGCTTCGGAAATTCACGAGACTCTGAAACACCCCTCCGTCTGCGTTTGCGTTAAAAGCTTCTGCTCAGTCATCAGGAGGTTTTCTGTTCACGTCATTTCAGCTCTGCTTTGACTACAGGGAACAGGGAACATGCTGATTGCTCTTCTTTCAGACATGACAGAAACTCACCGCGATTAATTTCATTGTTCACAAAACATTTAATTTATTGTTCATTCATTGAATTATTCAGGTTTTGTTATGGAGAGAGATGTGCTTTTTCTAAAATATGTCACTCTGGTTCAGTACCTCAGTTCAATTTCACTACATAATGCATCTTTTTCAGTTAATAGTAAGCCTAATTAAATTCAAGCTATCTGGTACTTTGCTAGTAACACTATTTTGTGATTCTGACCTGTAACCAGACTGTGACCACCCTGTTACTCCCCCCTGTTACTATTTCGTAATGGAGCAGAAACCTTCAGTCCAGGCGGCCATTTTCTGATTCACTTCAGAAATAGACATATACTTTAGATGCAAGGGGATGCCAGTAATCAAGGCTCCTATTAAAGTACAAGACACTCACGGCTGTTCCGATAAAGAAGTTTACCCATAAAACACCTGGCTAGCAGGCTTCTCTTTTGCCTCCATCCTCCTCGGCTAGACTGCGAGCCAGCTGAGGCTAACCGCTAAGTGCTACCTGCGGGGAGTTTCACCGCTGCTGGCGTCCCACGTTCAGCCTGAATACCAAGCAGGGCAGCAGAAAAAGGTCCCTTTAAGGACCTCCAATAACAAGTCGACGCGATCTCTGTTTACGCTGCGGACAAACACAGGTGCTCCAGAAACATAAACAGTGGGGTTTTTTTTTTCAGAATTTATGTGCAGCCAAACTACTGGGCACGTTTTGATGTGGTCTCCTTGCCGGTGAGATGCCTGCATTCACATTAAAATAATGCAGCTGAGAGCTGCCCCTTTGTCACACTTAGCCAGTGTGCCTCACATGATCTGTCTCCTCTTTACACCTTTGAAAGGCCCCTTTGATGTTGCCATGCTTACAGAGCCATGGGCTTTTTGTGAGCATCACCTAAGTGAACTATACGTCCTACAAAAAAAAAAAAAACGGCTGATGCTTTAACAATGATGCTCCTCTCCCTCAGCCCTCGTGTCACGTCGCAATTTAATTTGCGACATGTGGCGCGTGTGAATATCTGTCAGTGGGTCCATCTCATAAAATCCTAACACATCTGCTCGCACCCTCGTAGAAGAGTGTGCCACTTTCACTGTCTAGTGAGCTCTTCACCCAGAGCTTCTACAGTTTTATTTCAGATTTTATTTTTGGAGAAGTGGCAACATCGGGACTTTCTTGGGTCTCCTCTCTGCTCGAATTTCACCTCAGTTAACCGCTGTAGTACCTGCTCCCGTCTGGAAGTCTCTTACAGCAGCAGTTTCCAAAACCTGGTGCACGGAACACTGGGAGTTTAGGAAATAGCTTGGTTAATTTTTGCACAACATAAGCTGCTTTACAGTCATAAAAAGATTGGGAACCCCTTCCATAGAGGAGTCACCACCTCCCATGGACCTACTTTTACCAAGCTTCTTGTTTCCAAGTCATACTTGTTTCAGGTTGAGCTTGTGCTAGCGATGGCCAAAATGACAATTCATGAACCATTTGCTATATTTTCTGACTCCACTAGATGGTGCTCTTGGTTTGCTTAGGGGCAAGCATTGAGTCCTTTTTTTTTTGGAAAAAAAAAAAAAAAAGAGCACCACCTAGTGGGGACAGAAAGTACAACAAATGGTTCATGAAGCGTAGGCCACCGCTACTTGTGCTTTCGTTTCATCCTGGTCTCAAAAGACGACGCCTCTATCCAAAGTGAATTGTTTTGAGAAAGCAGCACCAGATACTCCCTAGAGCAACTGGGGAATTAAGGGTTTTGTTCAGGGGCCCAATGGCGATGTCACTCCACCAGCTAGGGAATTCAGTAACCTTCTAATCATAAGTGCAGCATGCTAACCCGCTAAGCCATACTCACATGTTATTTAACTGCAGACTGGGGGGAGACAGACCACACTCCTGTCCAAATGCTTTATGTCTTACACACCCTCCTGACAGGAAAGAGGGGTGAGGAAAGGGGGGGGGGGTGGGACCTGGGTTGCTCTGCCCCTCCATGAATTCTGTCACTCCATCGGGACCTTCCACAGGGCCCATCAGGGACTGTGCAGAGCACAGCGGTGCCCCAATCTCCGCCAGTACTCCGGCGAACCCCCCCCCCACACACACACACACACACACATGGCAGTGCCAGCAGAGGCAGGGCCTGGGGACAGCAGGAGGTGACATTGGGAGGACACCAGTGGAGGTCGTGCTCGTTCAGCACACAGCCGGGGGACACAGTTAATGGCCGAGACGGTCCGGCTGGCAGTGAACGCGAGGCAAGCTGCTGGGCCAGGCAGTGTCCCTGTAGAGCCTCTTTGTGGCTTTTCTGTGGAGTCACAGCACAGTTCATGACGACGATCTCGCGGGAACCCCACTTCCAGGCTGACATCTGGGGAATACTGCAGGTGTAGATGCAGAGAGCTCTTCTTTCTGGGTGAAATGCTGTGCCCCAGTGCTGCAGTTTATAGACCATCCATACTAAAAATGTGCTTTTTTTCCCCATCCATATTCAGGCTGACTGCAGTTCTCTCAATGACCACCAGGGTGCATCAATCAATTACAGTAAATTTCCTACGGTGTGGATGCAGGTGAATCAGTGACAGCCTACAGATACAGCAGAGAGAAAGATTCTAACTTTTAAAGGCAGGGATAACAGTCATTGCTATAATGTCTTACGCAAAACAAATTCCATATGCATTTTTGAACATAGTAATAACAGGATTCTTATTCTGAGTTTGATTGCGATTAGTATTTAATCAGGTTTCAATCACCGTGGGATCCTCTGAGACTGCATGGCATCATTCAGTGCATGCTGGTGTTCAGCACATGGTAGCATTCAGTGCATGCTGGTGTTCAGCACATGGCAGTGGTGAGTGCATGGTGGTGTTCAGCACATGGCAGTGGTCAGTGCATGGTAGTGTTCAGCACATGGCAGTGGTCAATGCATGGTGGTATTCAGCACACGACAGTGTTCAGTGAGTGGTGGTGTTTAGCGCACTGCAGTGTTCAGTACATGGTGGTGCTCAGTGCAAAGCGATGTTCAGTGCACGCTGGTCGTCAGTGAGTGGCAGTGGTCAGTGTTCATCGTACAGCAGTGTTCAGTGTCTGCTGGTGTTACGCGTGCGGCGGTGTTCAGTGCGTTGCTGCAAAGCTGCACAAGGGGAGAGCACAGTTCTGGCTCCAGTATAGCAGCAGAGGGACGTCCTCAGAAGCAGGTCATGCAGCCGGACATGGGTCTGTACATGAGGAGACGTGGTGCCTCGCACGTGCATGGTCCTCGTAGGGAGGGGGGCCTCAGAGGAACCCCCACATCCCAAACCCAGCGAGTCTCAGAGAAATATTTAATGATGCCCTTCTTTGAGGCGTTCTCAGCACTGGCATGATTGGCCGCATGAGTCGAACCACACTCCGCTCAGGGAGGGAGGGTGGGGAGCTATGAAGACATGGCGGGGGAGGGGGGGCAAGGGATGAGAGCAACTGTTTTCTTTTTCCGTCTTCGTCTGCGAGCGCGCACCCCTGCACGGCGGAT
Organism: Brienomyrus brachyistius; assembly: GCF_023856365.1. NCBI lineage: Eukaryota > Metazoa > Chordata > Actinopteri > Osteoglossiformes > Mormyridae > Brienomyrus > Brienomyrus brachyistius. The sequence continues at coordinate 19,448,622 of NC_064547.1, read as the reverse complement.
AAATAAAGTGCCGACCGCGATTATGCGATGGCAGGAATTGACCAGCCCAGTTAATCCCGCATTCAGCTTGGATCTCCACTCATTTCCCCTCCCTCCCCAGCCTGTGTGCTCATCCCTCGCGGGGGTGGGGGGATCGGCACTGGGGTCACTCTCCAAAACAAGCACCCAAGCTGTCAGAGCACATTAATGCCTGGCCAGCCGAGACGGTGCGGTCCGCATGGCACGACTCCGGGCCGATGGCGGGCGTCACCCACAGGGAGCCATGACCTCCCACACGGACCGTATTAAGCAGGGCCAGCCCCCCCCCCCCCCACAATGGTTTGATTTGCTTCCAATAAATTTGTGGGGCAGAAGAAAACATGCAGTGGAGGCTCATTGACTGGTTTGTGGTTTCTCTCCTCAACACCAGCAGTGCTTCATTTGTCTCGATTCATCCCATTAAATAAATAAACCTTTATATTTAAACTATTGTGTCCCCCCCCCCAATAAAAAGCTCTCTCCTACACCATTGCACGCCAACATGCAAATATTCGTTTTCCTTCGGTGCTTCACCATTCCTCAGTTTTTAGGTTCTTAAGGAACTGGAATCAGATTAACATCCAAACTCACTCCCCGGTCAGTCTGGTTTGATATAATGAAAAATTTCAATTTAGATTCTTTTCTCGAACAAAGAACATATACAACGGTGATAAAAAAAAATTAAATTAGCTAATTTAATATTTTTAATATTAATGTGAATGAAAAGTCAGGAGACTGTTCCCTTTGTTCTTAGCCGTTCCTGGTTGGCCGTGTGCTTTTTCCGGCACATTCTGCGGCGTGCTGCGCATGCAGTTCAACACGGACAAGATCTTTGAGTTTCTTGCAGAAGACTGGGAACCCATTGGGATAAAGTTAGATGAGTTTATGCGTCATTAAGCAGCATTGCAGACCAGTGAAATGCGATGTGGAATCGCTCTGGAGCTGTTAGTGGACGCATACGAAGGTCTGCATTAATGGGGGGAGGGGGGGGTCTTTCTTTGCCATTCCATCACTGCCCATCAGCATTTTGTCAAAATAATATTGATTGTACTTCTAATGAAGCTTGAATCTGTCTCATAAAAAGGTAAAAAGCAAAGAAGGAATAACGATAGAATCTACAGCACTAAGTGGGCAACCGTTCTGGTTGGCTGGGGTGTATCACATGATGATGCCTTTATCCCGCTTGGAGCTTAATCTGATTCCATCGTTTGTGGCTAATCTAACCCTTCCTGACCCAGGTGGTGACCTCACAGCTCAGGTCTCTGGTCCTCGGCATGTCCAGTGTCCTTGTCAAAGCTACAGGCCAGAGACCCCGAAAGCCTCGCCGCCCTCCCAGCCCAGAAACCACACCCCAAACCCTCAATGCCCACCCGAGCCCAGACACTGCACCCCAAACCCTCAATGCCCACCCGAGCCCAGACACTGCACCCCAAACCCTCAATGCCCACCCGAGCCCAGACACTGCACCCCAAACCCTCAATGCCCACCCCAGCTCAGAAACCACACCCCAAACCCTCATTGTCCCACCCCCCAGCTCAGACACCACAGCCCCACCCCATCGCCACCTCCCCCGGAGCCCAGACACTGCACCCCTAACCCTCACTGCCCACCCCAGCCCAGACACTGCACCCCAAACCCTCACTGCCCACCCCAGCCCAGACACTGCACCCCAAACCCTCACTGTCCACCCCAGCTCAGAAACCACACCCCCAAATCCTCGCTGCCCTGCCCCCCCCAGCTAAGACACTGCAGCCCGAAACTCTTGCCCCCACCCCCCCCCATCCCCCTCCCTATTTTACCACAGCCTTTGCCACAGGCTTTAATTATTTCTGATTTGTTTCGCTGTGGATGAAAAACTTCTCCAGGAGAAGAATCGTGTCTCTGACCCATTAATTACAGCAGCTTGACTTTCCCACAAAAAGTTTAGACACCCTGACATCACTAGAGACAATTTTTTTAGCAGAATTAAAATGTTATGTCAACAGTGGTGTGGATTAGTCATTAACCCTATAATCGCCTTCTTTCTGTGTGTCTCTGTTACGCATTTTTTCAGATTTCCCTTTGATTAACGAATACTTATTTATTTTGTCATAAGAATCTGCCTAAAATCGGTATAACTACAGTTCATAGCAGCGTAAGCTTCACGTTTAGTACAGTTATTATGACACACATGCGTATCTCTTTGCAGCATGTTGCACATGTTTTCATATATTACTCCCAAATTTCCACTTCTGATGATGAAATATAGAAGCAGTTATGAAAATGGTGTGCTAATTATGGGCAGTGAAAGTGCTCAGCTCCTTATCAGTGTGATTACCCATCACAGTAGTGACACACTTACCAAAATGGTGTGTTAATTGTGCTTAATAAAAGGTTCACCCCCATCTTCCTGCTTGCTTACCCAGTACATGGGAATCTCAGATCCGTCTTTAGCAGAGCAGGACACAGGGAAGGGTGGAAAGCAGAGCTCTGCGTGTGACACGGCAAAGACACGCAAAGTGCATGCACACGGACTGCACATCCTGCTCTGAGCTGGCTCCCGCTGCGTTATCATGCCACCGCATGTCTGAATGTGTTTGATGTTAATTATTCTGAAGCGAAAAGCCTAATGCTTTGATATTACCTGCTGTTACACTTTACGACACTTTGATTTTACTGCAAGGAAGCGTCACAGTGTGAAATTCTTTCCTGCACCATATTTGTCTCCGTGTGTAATGGATGTACTTACATTTTAATTCAGTTTTTCTTACCTACTCATATTCAAGCTGCTTAGATGCAATTGTTGCAGTGTTTAAATGCGCAGTAACATCTCTTTGCCTGTATGTTTGTCAGTAGCGTGCATGTCAATGCACACATTTGCTGTGTGCCTTTGTACAGATAGTAGCAGGAAAGGTGAATGCTTTAAGTATGTTTCATACACAAGCGGACAGTCAGACTCCGCAGCTTCATCGTGAATTGTTAGCTCTTCCACTGATTTGTGGAGGATGCACCCAAACCAGTGAGCCCAGTGCCGCATCTGTCCCCATTCCATGGTCATACAGGCTGCACTGTTTCGTTCCTACTGACGCTTCTCCCCTTTCCGGGATATTGGTTGAGTAATACAAAACCCTCGTAAATATTCAAATTCACCCTATCATGCATATTCACAAGGTGCTTCACATTCACATCATTTGCGGTCAAGTGATCATGCAGTTGTACAAAAATGATAATAACAGGTGTGATTTCAGGGTAGCTGTTGGTCTTTATTAACTCTATTACAGTAAGTCCACTACCCTACTTGGTACTTAATGCAACATGAGCTGCTATGGACTGACTTTTGAGACAGGCTCCTGGCATGAAATATGGATGGACGTATGTGTGTGTTTTTGTTTGTTTCTAATACTGGCTTGAATATTATCATTGATTGCAGGTCAATGATAATATTGATTTCAGATACTGTCCATAACAGCCAGAGCAGGTGATGGTCCAGTTAATGATAGAAGCCGGACCTAACGGACGCAAAGTGGAGCCCTGACCAGGGAAGTGAGCCAGAAGCTTCCTTGTTTGGTGTAACATGCTCTCTAATATTTTCGCTCTTCACATCCCATTACCACTGTTTTTCCCTGCTCACTTTCCACAAATGTTCTTCTCTATCTTGTTTTTTTCTTAATATCTGCTGGGCTTGTGAACTGCAACTAATTTCATGTATTATGTACATTATTTCATCATGGTGAAACGAAAGGAACAAATTAAGTCAATTTTGTTTCCAACATTATAAGCTTTAGCTTTAAGGGAAATTGCATGTTGCTGCCACACTTTGGCGCTCTAATATAAATGTGTGTGTGCGTGTGTGTGTCTGTGTATGTGTGTGTGCGTGTATTCATGTGTGTATCTGTGCGCATGTGTGTGTGCATGAGTGTGTGTGTGTGTGTGTATGTGCGTGTGTGTGTGAGCATTCGTACCTTACCTTATGGGGACACAAAGTCCTCACAACGTGACGAATACCCATTTTTTTCCCTGACAGGGCTGCGTGTCGACCACGTTCACGGACTGTTTCAGAGGCCTCTCTGAAAAGGACAGAAAGGGCCCGGTTTCACACCTCCACAGAGAATTCCAGCTCCCGATGAACCGGATCTTACGTGGCCTGCGGTGGCTGGGATCTAGTCCCAAGATCTCGGCTCAGACTGCAACGGGCATTAAACTGAGGAGAGGATGGAGAGAGAGCTCAACGATACAGAAATGATGTCACAGAAATGATGTCACAGAAATGATGTCACACTTAACACCTGCTGAAAAGCACCTTTGTTAATTCATAGTGAATGGCTCCACAATGAGGACTGCCACTTGACAAGGATTCTGCAAACAAAACAAATAGAATAGAATAGAATAGAATAGAATAGCTTTATTAAGACACTCTAAATAAAATGCATATTGATACAGTCAGCTTCAACTGTAAGATGCAACTCAGTCATTGGTGCAGACTAAAGTACAAGCAGCAACCACACGATCATCATGCTTCACGTTAACACTAGAGAGTAATGATCCGAAAAGCTTTTGCTGGTCAACATAGCCGCAGTTTTTGGGGGCGAACTCACTGCAGTATGAAGTCAGCTGGCTCTGCAAAGCCCACATGCTTCTGCTTCGGAAAGCCATCGCAAGTCCTGGCAGGAATTTCGAGGAAAACAAATCAATCGCAGGACGCTGATGTCGGAAGCAGAATTGTTGGTTGACCGAAGGAAGGCTGGGCCTTTTCTGACCCCAACCCCCCCCATTTGATTTTTAATGCCAATGGGATTTTATTTTTCATTATAATGTTTAAATCCAGCATTTCAAAGTCCATGGCCTGGATAAATGAGATTGGTTCACAAGCTGTGGCGGCCCAGCCTTTCAGTGGCGGTTCTGCAACATAAAGACACAAAGCCGGGCGGATCCATCATTCCACAAGCTTCACCATCGGTCCCCTAATTCCTGCTGAAGTATCCAGGTCAGACCCTGAAGCTTAGCTGCACAGGTTAGTTCTGTAACGTAGCTCAAAGCCCCAAGAGCGGAACCCACTTCCTGACGCTGGGACTGGAGCACAGTTTCGTTAATGTCGACAGTCACTTTAAAAGGACTGCTTTTGTGGAGGACAAAATTAAGGCAATCAAATGTCACCAGTATCCATGTTTGTACTGTCTACTGCCGTCTTTAATTATTTCCCCGGGGATTACAATCACATATTTATAGAAGCTTAATGTACTCTGCATATATTTATGTCTAAGGTGGCTGTTACTCTCATGCCGTCATAATCGGAGGGTCCACGAGACCCCAGAGTGTGACGGGGCTGCCCTCCACAGAAGAGAGGCATTCTGGGAAAGGTGCTGAAGCAAAAGCAGACAGAGCTGATGAACATTGTTCTAAACATTTCTACAGGGAGGAATTAATCTGGTGCAAAGAACCTTTTATTTTCACAGAACCAGTGTATCAGCCTCTACTAAAAGCAATTTGTTTTTTTGGGCCATGCTATCTGCCCAAACAGGACTTTGAAAGCAGTGTGCCGTGTGGCTTAAGAAAAAAAAAAATGCTGCCTTAATCAGATTAGCCTTGGCTAAAATCCCAAACTGCGGCTGAAGTGCAGTGCTTGTGGTTTCGAACGGCTTATGCTAAGTCTGCACCATGGAAATAATCTACTTTTAAAACCTCGGAAACAAATCAGCTGCGCTAAAGACACAAGTCGCTGTCATTAGAGAGTGATTAGGATAAACATTTTTATACTCACTGGCAGGTTGTGTGCAGTTTCTATCTGGGGCAAACGGGAAGATCTGCCATATGGTCATCGCTATAAGATGGACTGTGTGTGTGTGGGGGGGGGGGGGGGGGGTTGCTAGGATGGTGAAGTAAATCCACCTGCACACACAGAAAAGAGAGGCACACACAGATTTACCGAACAGACAGACACACTCACAAACAAAAATAGCAGACACACACAGAAAACGTGTAATCAACCAAAGCTTTTATCCAGAGCGTCATACTTTTGGGTCAGCCAGTACTTGTACCAACTGGAGGTTAACGGGTGACATCACATATGTGACCCATCACCACGGAATGAGTCTTACGGGTGCATTTCTACCAGTGCGACTTAAAACTCATTTCGTGGGGATGGGTCACATATACACACACAGATATAGCAGAAAGATAGAAAGAAACAATCCTCACAGAAAAAATACTCACAATTGCATGCATTGCATTTTTGAATATTTTTGAATAGCTAAATGGATTCGGAGACGCCCATAACTGCTTTGCGATTTATGTTTTCCATTACATTGTCAAAATAGATCCCACAGGCTTCATGTTAAGTTGCTCATCAATCCACAGATGGCCGTCATTCAGTGTCTAGGCAGCAGCTGGGGTTTGTATACATCTTCCAATAACCAGAAGGGTGCATGGTCATGTCTGGGGAGGATTTACTGCACCCAATCCAGCTGATATTTACTGAATAAAGCAAATGTAATTGATATGCATGCCAGAAAAAGAACGACCGCCACACAATCCCATCTTGTTAATTGTCATGTGTGCTAATTACTGTCAGGTCAGGTCAGGTTGGGGAGCATGCACTGCTAATTACTGTGGTCTATCCAAAATCACCACCAGTACCTGCTGTGGTCTTCACAACGGCTCTGATGACTGTAGAGCAGTGTTCCCTAATACAATCCTCAGGAACCTACAGACAGTCTTGCAAAAATGCTCTAGGGGAAACGTCACTTCAGATGCAGGAGTTTAACTAGAAATCCTGATGTGCTTATTAGGGGATATTTGGCTGATTTGTTTTACAAATTGCAGTTGGAGTTGAAGGAGTTGGAGTTGAAGGCTTGTGAGAGGATCTCTGCTGACCAGAGACAGTTTGGCCTCCTGCGTTCAGAGCCTCTACAGTTACCATCTCAGTACTCGGCCTTCCGTTGGATTCAGAATAAGATTTGTTTCCAAGGCCTTATTCAATAAATGAAGCAGATGATTATCTCATTGTAAAGCTCCCATGAATCGTGTTTTACTACTTGGAGCCTGGAGGAATAAAGAATCCGTACTCATTCAACACCATAAGTATCATTTTGGATATTTATAGTAATTGTTATTGCTGTGGTATATTCAGTGAAGATCAATAAAGTCTGTATTTCAATGGACTCATTGCTATGTGTGTGCCATCTATGTGCTCATAAACACATTATCGCTGGCTTCTAACCAACCCCTAGTAATTCATACCGCATACAATTCAATTAAAATATTTTGAATTAGTCTATTGTTTCATTAATTTGGCTGACCATATATTGATGGGTAGCTCATTCCATCAGCGAGGAACCACACGCAAGAATCACCTCCAGTGAGACTTTTCACACAGAGCAGAGATCTCCGGGTAGCACTGATTTGCAAAGCGAAGAGGAACAGTTGGGATGTAGGTCTCAGCGAATGATTCGATGGGGGTAGGTGCTGGCTAACAAACCAGAAGCAAGGAAGCTGAACTTCACAAGAGCATCTACAGGGAGCCAATGAAGAGAGACAATGAGGCATGTAAAACAGGAGCCGTTGGGCTGAATGAACACCAGACGCAGTGCTGCATCTCGAATCATCTGTAGATGAAGAGTGTCTGGACAAGCAGAGGAGCTGCACCGTTTTCTAGAAAAGGCCTGGTTATCCTGATGTTATAGAAAGCAAGTCTACAAGCAAGGCTGGACTGGGATTAAAAATCGGCCCCAAGCCAGGTCGGTGATTATTGTCGGTCACATAGGTGGCCATTGGGCCACCAGGAAATTGCTTGGTATACCAGATGGCCAGTGCGTCACGGGTCAGGAGACCACAACCGAGGTCCACTAGACTACGGGTCTCCAACCTTTTGATGAGTGCAGTCCAACATACTTTGTGCAAAAAGAAAGGGGTGGTATTGGGGGATGATGGTCATTAAACTCGATTGGCTGACCAGAATTGATAAGTTTAGCAGTTTCCACTTTTTCCAGATGTGATTAGAACATGCAAATGCCAGCCCAGTGCACTGCTGGTTGGGAACCTCTGCTCTGGGCCTCAAATGTCCTCCACTCAATCAGGGTCTCAATCTGCTGCAGCCTGCAGAGCATGAACATGCAGTAGTCACACACTGCAATTCCCCTGGGAGCCTCTAGGGCGGAGCTGCCCTATTTTTCAGAGGGTGACACACACCAATAATAACACTTTTCTGACCCTACCATTAGTCAGGTGATGAGCTAGCAATGCTCGAATAAATCAAACAGGAGCACATGCAGTGTAGCTGAACAGGGGTCGACAAAAGCTGCCATCACAGTACAGGCAACTCTCAACTTAAATAAACTCGACTTATGTAAATCCCGGGAGACCCCTCACCCGAGCACTCTGTGCCACCAGCTCACACTCTCACCCTGCAGTAATCAGCAGCTCTTCAAGGTCCCTGCAATAATTGTGATAAACCAGAATGACTCCAGTCTTTCTTTCCCATAGAGGGGACCCTTGTGTCTTACTGGGGTCCCCTGCTTGCATTAGCATGATCCCATCACTCTCTGCATGTGTGAGATGAGCTGTCTGGCAGGGCGGGGCACAGGGTCTGGCTCCGCCCCCTTCTCCCTGTCCCGCTTGATGATTATCTTATGTCTTATCATTCTCTCCCTGTGCTACATCCCCATTTGCATGTAATTAGAACCGCCCATAAAGATCTGATGCTGGTAACAGGATGAGGAATTCAGGAGGAGTAATTAACATGAACGTGCATGCTTGGGGTGGGGGCTGGGTGGGGGCTGGGTGGGGGATGGTTAGGGCCTCACTTCCAGCACCATATGGCCATTTCTGCTAATTCCATTTGACCTGTGTTTCCACACAAGCACAGAATTTCCATGTGTAACTGCATTTAAGGACAATTCCGATATCAGGCCCCTTGCCTGTCGTTGCTACATATGACATAAATGTGCCCCCTGTGGAGGAAGGTGCTGGGGGATCACCAGCAATCATTCCACTGTATATTAATGCTTCTAACAAAGTGCGTCCTGTTTCAGATAAATCACGCCATTTCGGGGTTCAAATACTTCCTTGCAAAAACATTTTATGACAATTTCTTCAAAAATCATCTTGTCTCATAACAGCTGTTTTACAGAATTACTTCCCACATGGGTGTTTTACTTACACAAATGTGCTGAGGGCAGAAGAAAAAAATTTTTGGCTCAGAGAGACAACCAATCAGATTGCAGAAGAGGTGTGTCCAAGCAACTGGAGGAGGTAGAACCAACCAATCAGATTGTAGAAAATTGTGTACAACTAACTAGAGGAGGTGGAACCAACCAATCAGATGTCTTGGTCCTGCCTCCTCTAGTTGTTGGACCCTCAGTTCCTTCTGTCCTCAGAACATTTTTGTGTCAGTAAAACGCCCACGAGCATTTCCTTCGTATTATATTTCTGCTTTCATAAACATCCTTTAAATTGGTCATATTTTTGGTATCGTTCCAAATCATTTTGTGATACCCAAAGTGAAGATGTGCAAATAAAAGGCTTTATTTACATAGACATGTACAGGATAAATAATTGTCCTGATTTAAGTTTTTTGCAGCAGTAAAGGGACAAGCATGTGACCTTCAGTAGCCAATCACTGCTTTGAACTGTTACCAGACTGGATGAGTAAATATGTGTTTTCCTATGTGGTTTGGGGGGGGGGGGGGTGTGCGTGGAGAGGGGGAGATCCATCTGGCCATTTTGACTCATATTCTGCTCAGGGTTAAAATGAAAAGACTTGTCTGCATCACACAAGAAAGCGTGCGCCCTGATCTCCAACAAACAGGATTCTGATTACTTAATGCGATGCTATCAGAGCAGGAATCACGATCTCAATGAAAATTAGCAGCTGGAGGGACATGAGGCCGGCAGTCACAGCCCCAAGACACGAGGAGGGTCTCATACGCAGAGCAGGAAAATGAGCAGAGGATGGTATTGGGGTCACATCCCTGCTGCTTCGAGACTGACGATTCTTTACTTGCCTTTGTGGCTCAGCACCTAGGACCCTGGGGGCTCAATGGGCTAAGCCTCTGTGCCTGTGATCAGGTGGTTATTGGTTCAAGACCAGCCTCAGCACATCTGCAGGTCTTTGAGCAAGTGTAAAGCGTAAAAATTCCCCACGGGGATCAATAAGGCAGTACTGTGTTAATCACATACACAGTCAGTAATATTTAACATGATTAGACAGCACAAAACAAGATGAAAACACTCACAAAACACCAAAGTCGACATGTAACTGGGAAATGCAGAGGTATTTATGGAATAAATGTAAAAGAAAAGAAATGGCTGACACAGAGAATATGACTAGATAAATTATAAATATATGCGATAAGTATAAGATAAATAAAAGAAATTGCCAAAATAATAAATATGGTAAAGTGCAACATGTCCATCTGTCCTGTAAAGTGTGCTGTCCGTTTGTGAGGCTGCAGTGTCATTGCTCCGTTTGAGTTGTTGAATTGCAAAAGGGTAGAGATTAGATAAATAAATAATATTAAGAGATCAGACTGGACTGAAAGGTGCTCAGTGAGCCCTCTGCTGTGGGCGAGGCTGCTTCTAATACACCTTCATAACCTGCGGTGATTAACATGAGGTTGTTAACACATCATTTCCCATTTCCCACGAAGAATTTCTATTTAATTACACAGCTCACTATGCATTTTTTTCCTCAGCTGCGTTTGCTAGCGCTTAATAAAAGCAGGTTTTCATTATATTTTCATACTGAAAATGCTCACACACTTGCTGAAACATTACATTTTACTTGGGATTCTTATAATGCCCTACATGTAGTACTGGAATTAGGAACTTCCGCTGAGTTCCTATTAAATATTCAGCAGTCAGGCTTAACGGCTGTTCTGGATTAACGCTGGCTTGTCATGGGTGTGTGCGTGTGCGAGAGCGTGTGGGCACGTGTGACTCTGTGACACTGGGACCGCTTGTCCCTGGGGCAAGATGCTGAGCGACTGCCGAGGTGTTTGTTGATAATCGGACCACGTGGGCCGTGTGCAGCATTTCATCATTAACGCAGCCAGTGAAACAGTGGCGTGATGCTGCGATGCTGAAGGCCCTGTTCTCCTGCTTTAATACATTCTGAAGCGCTGGACACGGATTCCGAGTGTGACGCTAACAAAGGACACCACTCTCTGCTAATGCACTGCTATTATCAGGCATTCGGCACAGAAAATACCATGAATATGCTTATTTGCAGTGTTCCTTTATTCTTTCAGTAAATCTTTGAAGTGAAGTTTCAAGAAAACCGCCTGAAGGGGTATATATTCCACTTTTATTACCAAGGTCAGACTTTGATCAGCATACACTATTGATACAAATCCAAGCAGTAACACACTGTAACCAGCTGAGTTTCCCGGTGAAATAATACTACACTGCAACAAGTTTAATTTCTCGAAGGAACAGTGCTGGAGCGTAAAAATTTGAGGTTCTTTATAGAACATTGCCACGCAGTAACAAGCTGAGGGTCTTTATGGAACACTTATACAGAGAAACAAGCTGAGGTTCTCCATGGAACACTGACACAGTGTAACAGTCTGAGGTTCTCCATGGAACACTGACACAGTGTAACAAGCTGAGGTTCTTTATGGAACACTTTGATTACTGCACGGAAACATCGGGACCCATGCAGACGACAAGAAACTCTGCTTTCCTAGTTGGTCTCCCATTCAAGCACTTGCCAGACTCACAGCTGCTTTATTACCCGGTCCGAAGTGCAGGTGGCATGGGTGCTGACACACAGCGACAATCTAAGGTTCTCTGAGGAACAATAACACACTGTGTCACAATCTGTTTCCATCAGCCCTTTCATGTTCCTTTTGGTCAGCAAAGGTCTCGGCTGAGCATTCCATTTCCTACCCCTCTGGTTCTTGATTACCCCCACCTGTTCCTCGTTTTATGTGATTCCTAGTGTCTAGCTAATTGTTAATGCCCCGCACCTGTTCCTCATTCAGCCCTCATTATCAATATATATACTCACCTGCTTTTACCCTATTCCTTTGTTAGTCATTGTGGAAATTAGTGTTAGTGCGTTGTATCAGTGATTTTCAAACCAGTCCTCAGGGTCTCCCAAACAGTCCACATTTTTGCTCTCTCCCAGTTCACTGGGAGCTAGGACAGAGCAAAAACGTTAACCATTAGGGGGTACACTAAGGAAACACTGCTTTAAATTGATACCTATTTGTGGTTTTTTGCTAGTATGACTTGTCATAGTTTTACCCAAGTTTTACCTTTGTTTACACCAGCCCTTGTTCCTCTCGAGTTCTTTTCCCTGCTTCCTATTTTGCCTCCCAGTCCTTTGGTTTCTGTTTCTCTTTGAAAGTTCGTTCCCAAAATAAAGACCTCTTTAAAAAGCTGCCCATGTCCCATTGTGACACACTGTAACAATCTAAGGTTCTCCGTGGAACAGTGCGGAGCCATAGAACCGCCCGGCGTGCAGTGTTTGATTTTATCCTCCTAAAAGGAATGGCAGCATCTGTGATATGCCATGGCAGGGGGGGCGTGTTGAACCACTGAAAGGATAATGAGCCAAAAAGGAGATGGGCTTCCATATCATACAGTATAATACATTTGATGATTTACTTGATTGCACATCATCACCCAGCACTGCAGGATCACCACACACAACGTCCTCCAGATCAGCACATGTGAGGAGAGTCAGCAGAAACAGCTGCCTACCTCAGTGCTTTATGTAAACATCCATAAGCATGTTTACAGGGAGTGGACATTACACACGCTCAAAAACGGCTTGGGATGAAATCAAATCATATCATTTGCCAAATCACTTCAGGCCCATAGCCAGAAAGGAATTTCGAGGGCGGTCCAGCAAATTTCAAGGGAGGTGCAAATTCGTCATTTTACTACCTGGCCATGCGCCTGGTCAGGAGCAAAAAAAATTCTGGGGGTGGCTACATGCCTGCATCAAGTACAGGTGAATGATGAAAGTCCCACAACAACCGCAACAAAATAATGCAAATAATAAACAAATCGTGCAATTACAAGTATACAAAAATGGTATTTGCAGCATTGTGATAATAAATAGTGTGCAAACTGGAAATAATAAATACGACAAATGGCCGTATGAAGGTGGGTATGGATTAGGCACGTTTGGATGCAGTGATTGGGCTCACAGTGGGACCAGAGTTCAGCATTCTGACAGCCTGGTGACAGAAGCCGTCCCGGATACAGCTGGTTCCTCACTGCCGTCTGTTGGATTTGTCAGCTGAGTCATCAATGACGGGGTAACGTAAAGGACTGAGGATGAGGGAACGAAGCGCTGACCTCCAGCCAAAGCGAACTGCAGCATGTCACCAGGAGCCCAAGACGACCGGACCCGGCTGCAGCTCCACCGGCGCTGAAACCTGCATGCCGAGAGACACGCCTGGTAGCTCTCTGGCCCTCCAGTGGCACTGCAGAATCCATTTGAGGTCTTAAGTTGTCAGAAAGGGGACTGTGATCCTGAAAAGTTCATTTAGCTTATTTATGCTCACTGGATATTAGTATTTATAGCTATTTATATCGCAATGTACAGCAAAGTGATGCCTTATGTTGCCATTTGCAGAAATATAGTTACATTGGACTTCTTTAATTTCTGCTCATGCCTCTTGCTATCCTATATATATATATATATATATATATATATATATATATATATATATATATATAAAGTGAAGCTTGGAATCATACCCCGGGGGGCTGGCAGGACCTCCAGAACCTGCACTCTCACCTACCATAATGGAGAGATGGATGCATTTATTAACCTGTGTGAAAAGCCACAGCTGTCATTGGCAAATACAGTCCATTAGCTCAGTGACAAAATGGCATCTTCATAAAGAGCCAGGCTGAGCCTTATGGATACCAGGCGAATCAAATCAGAAAAGGTCCTAGAACAGGCTTTGCTGGTGGAGCCATCTGGGGGTTTCTGGGGGATTTCAGAAGCTGAACACCCTCACAGTATTGGAAGGGATAGTGCGTATTAGATAGTGTGTATTTTAGAGTGCGTAATAGACAGTGTGTATTTTAGAGTGCATATTAGACAAGACATTTCAAACAGTGCGTATTAAGCAGTGTGAATTTGACTGTGCATATTACATAGTCCAGATTTGACAGTGCATATAAGACAGAGTGCATTTGACAGTGCTCACTGGACAGTGCGTATTTGACTGTGCGTATTTGACAGTGAGTATTAGACAATGCATATTAGTGTGTATTTGTCAGCCTGTATTTGACAAAGCGTATTTGACAGTGCGTATTACGCAGAGCCTATTTGACAGTGTGTATTAGACAGTGAGTATTTGACAGTGCATATTATCTGACATATCTGACAGTGAGTATGTTACTGAGTGTATTTGACAGTGCATCTTTGACAGTGAGTATTAGACAATGCATATTAGACATGGGAACTAATGTGTATTTGTCAGTGCGTATTTCACAGGGTATATTAGTGTGTATTAGGTAGTGCGTATTAGGCAGTGCATATTTCATAGTGTATATTAGTGTGTATTAGGTAGTGCATATTAGGCAGTGCATATTTCACAGGGTATATTAGTGTGTATTAGGTAGTGCGTATTAGGCAGTGCGTATTTCACAGGGTATATTAGTGTGTATTAGGTAGTGCATATTTCACAGGGTATATTAGTGTGTATTAGGTAGTGCGTATTAGGCAGTGCATATTTCATAGTGTATATTAGTGTGTATTAGGTAGTGCATATTAGGCAGTGCATATTTCACAGGGTATATTAGTGTGTATTAGGTAGTGCGTATTAGGCAGTGCGTATTTCACAGGGTATATTAGTGTGTATTAGGTAGTGCATATTTCATAGTGTATATTAGTGTGTATTAGGTAGTGCGTATTAGGCAGTGCATATTTCATAGTGTATATTAGTGTGTATTAGGTAGTGCGTATTAGGCAGTGCGTATTTCACAGGGTATATTAGTGTGTATTAGGTAGTGCATATTTCATAGTGTATATTAGTGTGTATTAGGTAGTGCGTATTAGGCAGTGCATATTTCATAGTGTATATTAGTGTGTATTAGGTAGTGCGTATTAGGCAGTGCATATTTCATAGTGTATATTAGACGGCGCATATTTCATAGAGGGTATCTGACAGTATGTATTTAACAATGAGTATTAGACAGTGTGTTTTAGTGCAAATTAGACAGCATATTAGACAGTGCAAAGTAGATGGACAAAATGCAATTTTACCACAGTTAACATGGTAGTTAATAGTCTTTTTTTAGTCAGAACATTTCGCCGTGGACACAGATGAGTCTTTCCAGGGACACATTGGTCCTTGTATGGACAGGTTGATGATCCCTTCTCTCACATCAGCGATAAACAGAATCAAACTTACCCTGGTGTCAGTTATATTACTCAGGAGATGCAGAATGTGATTAATCATATAAAAATACTCTGGTGAGATTCTCAATTGCTCTTCTCTTCACTGTGCTTTACTCCAGAAAGCAGCAGCTGCTGCTTCAGAAATCAGGTACAAACTGGTTTTGACTGGCGCTGTTCATGCCATCACTGATTTTTCTCATGCTGGTTTTCCCCGATTTTTTTCAATGGGATGACAGGAGCCACAGTCAATGTGAAAAAGCCCCATTGCAGCAGTCAGCTCAATAATTCATCCCCTCTATGTTCAGCAAACAGACTGTTTATTTTATAATACAGATACAATACAAATCACTGTTGCCACACCAGCACTGGGGTTAACACCAGTATCCCATCAGGAAACGCAGGGTCCCTGATGTCTCTCATTTTACATTTATCAGACTCTTTTATCCAAATCAACATATGGCACCAGACAGACCCTGAACAATTGGAGACTAAGCAATGATGACATCACTCTGCCAACCCTAGGACTCAAACCAGCAACCATCTGGTAACCAGCACAGTGTCCACACCCAGTGAGTCACACACCTTCCCACTGTTGACCCTTCTGCTGTGGGACGAGCCATAGTTAAACCTCTGCATTAATAACCACCAAACCACTCTGATCAGAGCGATTCTGAGGAGCTGCTCGTGAGCTCGCTGCAGCCAGCCCTCCATAACTTTGCCAGTGACTCATCTATACAGGACGGCATTTACTCTCAAACTTGGGAACTTGAGAATAAGTGGCGACTCCTTGGCTGACAAGTGCATTGTAGAACAGCTGCGGTGAATGTACTGTGTAACTGTCCATGCTGCCTTGGTTAAACTGTAATGGGGCATATGTGGGCGATCTGTTTGCATATGCCCGCATTCTCCACCAGCGTGGTGGGGCACGAGCATGAACAGGCACAAGCAGAGTGGGCACCGTGAGGCTGCCGCTTCAGTAATGTCTGGGGGTGCAACAGATACAGAACGGTGGGGGTCACGGGGCTTGGAGCCCGGGTAGAGGTCGGCGTGATGTCCAGGCAATTCCCCGGCCTTATACTAGGGGACCCTAAGCCCTAGTGATTCTTTACTAGAAAAGTGGTTGGAAAGATTTCATTTGATCACTAACAGCCTACATATTCCCTATTGTCATTAATGATATTTATATTTGATTTGCCCAAAGAGTTATGCATGTTTAGTACTTAGTACTTGTGCTCAGTACTTGCCTGGATATCTCCTGGATACCAGCACAAGCAATCATGTTAGTGCAAGTACTGCAGCTAAAACCTACCCTATAGCATGACGCCAAGATGGACATCATATTTCATAGCTATTTATCCAACCTGTAGGAGGGAGTAATGTGATGCAAAAGGTTAACATTTTATAAGACAGACACAATTTCTACTGCATTTATGCCACAATTGTTCTTGTTTAAGTGTGGGGAAGTACAAGCTCCCCTTGGAGCAAAGCAGCCACGTTTTGGCAGAATCTGCAGGGCGGTACTGCAGTAGCATTTCAGAAGACGTGCTTTATCCCTCGGCCCTCTCTTCCTGCACTTGGTCCCGCACTAGGAGCCTCCCGACCTGCAGAGGGAGCTATGAGGCCCAGGGCACTGTTGAGGAGGACAAACCTCCACTGAATCGTTTCTGATTCCTTTTGGCAGGAAAGCACAGGCCCGGGGGCAGAGCAGGTGGAGGCTGAGAAGTACATTAAAAAGGTGAGACTGCAGCAAGAAACAATATATAAATATACAAGGAGGAACTGAATCTGTTCCCTGGATCTGTCTCAAGTTATATTACCACATATGTTCCGAGGAACACAGTGGCAATTCTTATGGTACAGTTGCGGGGGAAGGGTCAGATGCCTGGGGGGGTCAGTAGGACAAACAACAATGCAATAAGCGACAGTGCAAGACAAAAGACATGTGCAATATAAGAATGAGTGAACAACAAGTAAGCAATAAATTGGTGATGCACTGGGGATTCGGGTCTGCAAATAAGGACAGAGGTAGTGCAGTGGTGGCAAAGTGCAGGAGGGGAATATTAACCTCAGCGTGTGGTACAATGCAGTGAGGGGACAGGTGCAGGTCACTGGTTATTTAGTGACCTGACGACTTACGGACAAAAGCAGGTAATGTGGGTGCTGATGCAGTGGTAACGCTTTCGAGAGGGCAGGAGTGTGAACAGGGCGTGAGCAGGGTGGCTGGCATCCCTGATGATGGACTCGACCCCCTTCTGACAGTGGGAGAGGTAGATGGATTGGAGCTGTGGAAGGTCTGCTGATGGTCTTTGAAGCAGTCGGGACAGTGCTTTTCGGTAATCTGATGCCCTGAATGGTTAGCTTACCTAACCACACTGCGATGCATCCAGTTAGGACGTTCTCAATGGTGTACCGTCAAAGTTTATCAGGGTTTGGTTCCCAACCCAAAGATGAACAGATGAACAGTCTCTGTTTGGCCTTTTTGAGGATGCAGCAGAGATGTTCAGAGACCAAGAGAGGGCGTTGATGATCTGGATCTGCCCCACAAACTGGTATCTATTATCTAAATCTGAATCTGTCCCTTCAATGTGCTCTCTGCACCACATTATGCTCCAAAGCTGCCTGACTTTTATCTGTCTTTGAAAAAGGAAATCATTTAAAGAAATACTACAAAGACCCATGGATTTCAGATGTTTTTAGGGCTATCGGGTTGCATACCCATAGGAATGTCTGTGTAACCTACGGTCTCTGTATGTTGTTTAAACACTGCATTATCTATAAAAAGCACGCCTATTGACAATATTTGAGACTGAATATCTCTGATTTATACTGTAAATTGGGAAAAAGGTTTGTTTTAAGACATTCTGAAGTCATACAGATGTAATTATTTAAAATGTTTAAAAAATGTTAAGTTTCCTCTTTTTTGTTTGAAATTGATTGCAAACCAAGTAATGAGCAATTCGCTTTTATGGAGGTGAAATACTGAATAAGTGAGCACTGATTGGTAACCAGAGATGGATAATAACTAGTAAGCCGGAGCATCCAGCCTTATGACAGCATAATGAGGCTTCATGAATATTCATCATATGGACAAAGCAGGTAGTGACTGCAGTGGCACTGTTGTTTGTCACCTTAATTGTTCATATATTTATATGCTGTGATTGTGTCATTTTTATATGCACTGATTTGTGTCACTTTCCTTTGGAATGGCATTCCTGCTGATACAGGAAATGCATTTCTGCATTTTTGACAACCTTTAAAACATATCAACAGAAAGCGTTTACTTCATCGTACCGAAATGTATATTTATTTAATTTCGGGGGGGGGGGGGGGGGGGGGGTAAGGATATTCGCAGTTTGTATAGCAATTATCATAATTATACACGTTTCTATGGTAACCAGTTAGTCTGTTAGTTTTGATTCACTATTGTTCCACCTTCAAGCTGATTTTAATTATTGGATGGCGATATAAAGGATTTTGCTTGCTGGTAAGTTAGACAATGGATGGAAATTTGGTTTTAAAAATGTCTGCTTGTGTGTCTGTACGTGTGTGTTAATAATCCCTCCTATCAATCCAACAGTAAAAACAGTGACCTAGATAAGCAGAACACCCTACAGTGCAGGCCAATTATTTACACATAAAAGGGCATAAAATATTTTACTTCAGATGTATTTTTTTTTGCTCTGAAGTGCTCTAAAGTGATTGTTGGTTAATTGAGTGGGTTAATTTTTTGCTTTCATTACAGTATGAAGACACATCAGGGATATGTGTGTTTATTTAGCGTTTTTTTAACCGATGTTTTCCAGTCATTTATTTTAATGCACTCTGGAGACCACAGCAGGAACGGCATTCTACATTTTCATATACGTAAGCATAGTTCAAATAAAATGTTTAAAACATTTGAATATGGGTAGTAAGTGTATATTTGCTCAAGAAAAACAAAAAAACACAATTTAAAATTTAACATTAGGACGTATGCAAATGAATAGCAACATAATTGAAAGTAACGAGCTTCTGTGTTTTTCTTTGTGTGCTTCTCCGAAAACTTATTGATATTTCGTTGGACGGCTAGAAGAACACAGCTTCGGTTCTCAAATCTCTCATGTATTCATTAAATTTCACCACTAGCTCAACAAATTCATGGGTATATTGCTTGGTCTCTGTAAACACTGCTGTGACCAATACAAAGATCATTTAAACATCATTTTCTTTGGTAGCCTAGCCTGGAAGACTTTTGCACAGTACAGTGTGTGTGTGTGTGTGTGTGTGGGTATGAAATTTCTCTGCAATTTATTGCTTACCTGCAGTCACGGAGAGAGTATTATTCACATTGGGCAGCACTGTGCTGGGGTCAAAGGGCAGAGTGCGGCCTGATCCGTAATTGGAGCCCAAAGAAGCCAGCAGCACCGGCATCAGGACGAGCTTCAGCGGGATGGTTTGTCTGCATCGGGAATAAAAACATCGGAGGTGATGGCAGTCCAGCCGTTGGCTCCAGAAGGCAGAATAGCCCTAACCCTAACCCTAACCCTAACTGCACCGTCAGCCTCCGTATGAAAGCCTGCTGGCTCCATCAGGGAAGCCAAAAATATCACCAGACACCCACACCGTTCCCATGAGGACTCGGGTAAATAATACAGAGCTGTGGTCCAAGCACTGATCCCTGTGGTACCCCGCGGGAGCGAGGGCTTTTATCAGGACAGCCCAGCGGTGTGGACCATGACATCATCTCCTTCTGATCTCCTGGTATGTCAATGGCAAACGGTACTGCCTGCCTAGTAACAAATAAAGTAACTGTTTAAAACTAAACAGTTATATACTGAATATTTGTATCAAACCTGTAATGTTTTCAGAAATTAAACTATTCATTATATTACAAATATACTTCTCCTTAAAAATGATGAATGTGGTATATTTGGATTTTATGGTAATCTGATTAACTAAGTAATCAAAAGCCTAATCAGTGTAGATGGGAAGTGGTTGCATCTCAGAATTACAGGGAAATCTAACATGTTCTACAAACCCTGAATGATTCCCGGAAGGAGCTGCAGTTTACTTCCTGTCAGAAACTGTCAGTTAAATGCTCTAGCAGTCATGGAGAAAAACCTGTAGGATGGGGATGAACCCAGAGGATCAAGGTGAACTCAGAGGATCCTAAGCAGCGGGATTGTCTCTGCTGGCTCTGCCTCATATTCTCGGTTAATCTCCCGTCCAGCTGGCATTCAGATTTAACATCCAGAAACTCACAAAAGATACATTTCATTATTTCTTTTGCTTGAGCCGATTTTTGGGCTTAAAATGTGCTCATTTTTAGTGATGGGCAACTTAAACTTCATGAGCCATTTGCTGTATTGACTCCACTAGCGCCATCTAGTGGAGTCAAAAAATACAGCAAATGGTTCATGAAGCTTCATTTGCCCATCATTACTAATTTTAGCTTAATCTGTCTCCTTCCATTTTTGGCACTTGACAATGTTAGGTTTAACAGAAATGCAGGTGGAGGTCACAGTGAAATCCATGGTGGGGGGGGGGGGGCTCTTTGGGCTCTGCTGTACAGCCTTGCTGTATTTACATGACAAGTTGGAGCTACAACGAAGTGCAAGTGGGATGGGCATTCATCACATCCATCAATAGGTAGAAATATAGATGCTGACAGCTACAGGTGGGGTTGAGCTGATGGGGGCGTTCAGGCCCTGAGAGGCTCTGTTTAGGGAATAACAGTCCAGCCACAGAGGGGGGGTAATCCACAGCCCCTCGACCACAAAGATGGACTGAAGGAGTGATGATTGGTCGCTCAGAACATAGCACTCAGGGAGCAGTAACGTCCAGGCTTGGGGAGATGATCTTGCTGATGTCAGGCGACTAGTGCCAGTTGGCAGAACATCCATATCCAGCCCCGTATTGTTTTGGGCGTGGCCTTGCAATCGCATGCTGACATACGGTCCAGAACACTGACACTGAAATTTTGAAGAGTGTCCACTGAGGTCCGAGGTGCAGTGCCGAGCTCATGCCCACCAGGGGGTGCTGCCATGACACCACTACCATGCAATTATACCATAAGGTGCACCACAGTGAAAGAAATCCCAGAGCATCATTAGCATCACAGCCTGTATACCTGGGATTTCCTGCTGTTACAAAACCTCATTAAAATCTCACTCACCAACGTAAAAGCCTGAAAACACATGAACATTTTCTCATTTTTGAAATTTTATCGTACATATTAGCATACACACACCGCTGATGCTCTTATGCATGCTAAGATTAGCAAGTGATATTAATTGTTGCAGCAATCATCACTGACAGTCTTTGTGCTGTTGTTTACATTTACATTTATCGGTATTTTTTTGTTCAAAGCAACATATAAGTGAGGCAAATAGCACAGTACAAACATATGAGTGTCAAGGAGTCAAGTTAGCAGAATTGCAGCAAAAGCTGAGTTTCCATTGAATACCCAGGTACGAGTGTAAACGGTATTGGAGCAGGAGCTACACAACTATTCTAACAAAGCAAGAACCCAGTAAGACAGCTTTTCAACTCCGCAGAAAATGCAACGGTAAGAGCCTTCCGGAAGCATGGAGTTGTATTTGAGTAGTAGTGATGTTCCTGGAACAGAGGGGTCCTCAGAGATTTCCTTAAGCTGGGAAGGGAGTCTGATGACCGGTTGTGGTCTGGCAGCTCTTGGCTGTTGTTCTGTTGTTGTTGTTCTGAGGCTGGAGGTCAGAGAGTCTGCATGTTTCCTGGCGCGCTCCCCACTCAGTAGCATGTGCTGTCTGCTTTGTGTTTGCCCCCCGATGGTAGTGCGTGCAGCCAGGCCGGGCGGAAACGCATCCGACTGCATGGATATCGATGTAGGAATGGAGCACTCATATTCTGTCCCGTCCAGAGAAACCTCAGACGTGCTATTCCTGTGACTCGCTGCATTTCCGCTCCCTCGTCTCCGATGTCCCGGGATACAGGCCCGGGCCACATCGCCCTCTGCACGACCTTGCCGGGAGAGCTTGTCGTGCGGCCCCATGCCGAGGTGTGCGAATGCGACGTGCAGCTTGACAGCCTGCAGCAAACGGAAAAAGCAGCGGCACAGACCGAGCAGCACGAAGCCCTGCAGAATCGGACATGCAGACAGTCTGGCTTCAGAGGCGGAAACCCATCGGGAAAAACCAGCATCTCGCTGGGTCCGCCTGCTTTTAGAGGAAGATCACCCCCATCTGGGCTCCTGCTGGCCAGGACATCCGGCTCTTATGGTACTTCCCATCACAGATCGGATCCCAGCCAGGCATCGCTCTTGCACACTGTCCATGCACGTAGGTTTCCACGTCTGCAGTCACGTCCCATTGAAGTATGAAATACAATCATTTTGAAAGGTGAAGTAGCATTTCCCGTGTGCAAGTTAAACACAGGCACGATTAACATCACGCTCACAGACACACTAAGAGGATTAGACAAGGTCATCTGTGCTGAAATTAAACCCCTTAAGCATGCATTTATAACATACAACTAAGATGAAAACAGCAGCAGGATTTATGTTAAAAAAGACACTTTTTTTTGCTTCAGATAAATGTACACGGTGCAATTCACCTCGGCTCTGCATGACTGATTAGGAGGATGCCTCTCTGGACGTAGCACAGAGTGGGCTGGCGGTGTCCCAGGGCTCAGTGTTTAGGAGGAGATTATGGGATGGTAGCACAATGGCGGAAGCCTCTGGCACTGCCATGACGACCTGTGTGGCAGCAACACGAATTACTGCGAGCGAGGTCTCCAACCCCAAGCCAGGCCTGAGTTGCAGAATTTCTCTGAGGACGCCAGGGGAGCTGTTTCCTTGGCCGATCCCCCCCCCCCAGCCAGTACCAACTGCCGAGCTCAGTATGACTGTAGCTACTGTCATTCCAGAAAGTTCTGTTCACAGAACACGACGATTCTGATGCAGCCCCAGCATAAGATGGGTTTAACCTGGCAGAGGTGTGATGGTGTGGAAAGTCACTGTAATTGTGTTTTGGATGGAAGAAGAAAACTACAGAACATGACCTACTGGGAATAATTCCAGAGCAGATGCTGAACACCAGGAGAACATATCAACAGAAGATGCTGAGGAACAGAAGCTTGGAAATGAGAGCGAAGCAGGACAGCAGAACATCTCGCTCGAGTGGATCAGAGCAGCGACTCCCGTCGAGATCAGAAGCCGTTGGTTTCATGGCTGAAGGTCAAAGCGGATGGTGATGTTCAGGGTGTGTGCCTCCGTACGAACATCCTGCACGTAAACGGTTTTTACGGTACATCTGAGGATTGTTTATAATTTTGTAGATCAGGAGTGTCAAGCTCCAGTCCTGGGGGGCCGGAGCCCTGTGTAGCTTAGTTCTTTCCCTGTTCCACCACAAATGATTCAGCTCAGGAGCTGTGTGGTAATTAGCACAAGGAGTTGAATCAGGTGTGTTAAATGAGGGGAAACCCAAAAATGTGCTGGGTTCTGACCCTCCAGGACTGGAGTTTGACACCCCTGTTATAGATGCTGAAGTTTAAAAAAAATAAAAAATTCAAGATCTTTCACAGTGCCCCTTCAGACGACACTCTTGCGGGGAGCTTACACAGCATTGGCTGAAAAGCGGCAGCCCTGTAAAATGTAAGCCTCCTTAATGAAGCCTCCTTCTTCATCAAGAAAACTCGTTTAGAATGTGAAGCTCCTCCACCTGCGTAAATATGGGTCATCGTGGGCCTGTCATTCCGCACAACTTACACTTAGACGTGACTCACGATATTTGTCGGGAATTTCAGATTGACGTGGATAGATAGATAGATAGATAGATAGATAGATAGATAGATAGATAGATAGATAGATAGATAGATAGATAGATAGATAGATAGATAGATAGATAGATAGATAGACACAAATGTGCACAGGTATCTGTACATATATAAAACATGCTTATTTAATATACACACATGCACACACACACGCAGTTCATTCCTTTTGGGTCCGAATTCCACGTGATACCTGCTGTGGTTCCCAGTAATGAACAGCGCATATGAAACCGTCCCCCATCCCAAGGTGGGGGTGCCTCTTTATCGTGGTGCCTTCCCTGGGGGATCCAACATGCCATTAGCTGAAAGGCGAACTCTGTATCTTAATTACAGCGCATTTATCAGCAGTATAATCACATACAGCGGACATTTGGGCCCAGCAGACCTGCAGCCTGTTTATACTGGCTGACCTTGACCCGAGTTCCTCTGGGGGGGGGGCGACGCCTGCCATCCAAAGACTGCTGCCTGTCCTGCCACTCCTCCACACCACAGGGGTGCACTATCTTTGTCCTCACCAGCCACCGTGTCCCGCTTCCATCATCTTAATGGCTCTGGTGCTGCCTTTTTAGGTCAGTCCTGTGCATTCACTTATAAGCCCATCCGTTATCTCTCTCTCTTTCTCTCTCACTCATATTCTCCCTCTGTCTCACGTATACTTCCTAGAAAGATCTATATGTCAGCCATCTAGCCAGAAGAAGACAAAGGGACTGTGTTAATTACCCATCATTTAGTGCATCACAGAGCAGATGGTCACTGATGATATGTAAATGGTTGCGTGTGCGTGTGTGTGTGTGTGTGTGTGTGTGTGTGTGTGTGTGTTCTAGCATGTGTGTGGTGGTGAGCGAGGGCCTCACGGGGGAGAGGCGGGCTGCTGAAAAGACATGTCGATTATTCGATTCCTCCTTGACAAATTGATGACAAAAGCTGTAATTATAGGGTTGTGAAATAGTGCAATTATTTGCAGGCTCCTCTGGGCTGAGTGTCTGAGCATTTCGTGTGAGACGTGTAACGCAGTCCAGTTGAATACCAAACTACTTGCATGCTAATATTCACGATTTGCATTTTGTAATTTGGTACAAACGCTCAAAAAGTATGGACCCTTTGTTCAAAACGGAAAAACGAATACATGCTTATTTAGGACAATATTCTTTCTTTGTTCCAAAAGAGAGAAAAAAGAATCTGGATTGATTTGGAGGAATATTATATCCGTCTGTGTCAAAACATGCTGTATTTGTTGACTGCATAAACACGTTTTTTGGATGTGAAAACAGTCTTGCATCCATATATAGCAATTGCACCACTGAAGTATGAACAGAATAGATTCAAATACGTTATTACATTGTCTGACCATTATATAGTCATACAAAACTAATAGCACAGCTTGTTCAGTGTGCGTTGGTGGGAATTTAAACATATCCTCTGTTCTGCATTGTGAGATGATTCTCAGAGTAACGATCACAGCGTTCTGGCTGGATATGTACAGTACTGTAGTGTAATGACACACGTACGCTTCCTGGGTGTGGGTTTTCTGACAGTCGCCTGGGTGTGGAGTTTCTTCAGACGCCGAGGCTTGTGGCATCTTCTGAGAGGAACTTGGTGAACGGAAATTCAGGATGAAGTGGATAAGAGATGATCGATGGTCCTGCATGCAGCAGACTGTGCACAAAATGCAATATATATGTTACAAGCGGCTGCCGATCCATCGCACAGGAAGCAGTGAAACCACAGCAGTGGAAACTGGCGCAAGCAATCAATGGTCCCGCTGGTTTGTACACCAGGCGGCTCGGTACGGATTTCCACAGGCTGTGTGTGTGTGTGTGTGTGTGTGTGTGTGTGTGTGTGTGTGTGTGTGTGTGTGTGTGTGTGCCAAAGCTTCCCCTAACTGCTGGGCAGCCTCTCTCCCAGCAGCCCCTGGGACAATTACTATTTATTTAGCAGACGCTTTTTATCCAAAGCAACATACAATTGAAAACAGGATCAGATGGTCCCTGGAGTGATCGGGGGTTAAAGGTTTTTATCAGAGGACCAACAGTAAAAATCACACTGCTGACTGGGATTTGAACCAGCAACCTTATGATCACAGGCGCAGTAACCTATTGAGCCACATACCACTCCCAAAAAAAAATTTTTTTTTAAATGGCGGGACCCAAAAGACCGACCAGAAAGTCAAGTTATGTTTTATTGTCCCTCCCCAGTTATGTACAGATGCAGTGAGATGCAATAACAGTGGTCTAGGACCACAGTGCAAGATTCATGACAGGATAGGCATTACAGGGTTAAAAACAGTGTTTCTGGAAAAATGTATCTAACGCACAAAAAAATTCTATACAGTTATTATTAATTTAAGGGGACAGGAGAGAGAGGCAAGACTACCACCTATGTACCTAACATAACATAACAAACATACAGGGAGCTACATTCCACATTAGAGAATGACCAGGCACTCTTTATAACGCTGGGAAATTAGTGCATCGAAATGCATCAGACGCGAACAGTATTTTTCCGTATTCGGCTTTGTCCCTGAACAAGATCGGCACGCGCACGCGCCCCCGGCACGCGGATGTGCCCATGTGACCGTCAGCATCGCCACTCGCAGCCGAAACGGGGCATCCGTGTGCCACCCTGCGTGCAGGGCTGACCACCAAAAAGCAGCACAGCGGCAAGACTTAAGCCATTCTGCTCGATTAGCATTAGCATCAAGGCTAGCATTCTCATCTTGGGCCAGCTTACAGCTGTGATTAAACGACACAGGGAAACCCAGATTCCCCGTTACTTACCATGATATCCGCAGAAACAGAACATTTTGATTAGCGGTTTTTAAATAAATTTAGATAACTGCGTCAAACTATTGTAATGGCACAGAGTTTCTCAATATATTATGAATCCATTAAATATTTGGACGATCACGGAATATTTCTCTGACGCCTCAAGTATAGGAGATAGATGTCAGCCACTTTCTGTTGTACTTGTTCACATGATGATGAACCAATGAGGACCTCTGCTGGTGATACAGGGAACATAAACCTGGTAGCCAACGTACCCAACGATCATGTTGAAATGTGCCAGTCAGAGAGTGAAGAAAAACACTCGAAAGTCACTGCTCACTCGTATATTTTACTCATGGCAATATTGTTTTTCCAAATGAATTTTTACCTTAATGAAACTCACCGTAAGATGGTTATAATTTTGATTGAAATACTTAGTAAGATATCGTTTTTATTTTCCAGTTTATTAAATGTGAAATTACTGGTAGATCTCGTGCCTAATAAAGTTGAAAAAGCACCTTGTCGAAGGTCGGTGTATCCCATTCTTCAACAATTTTCTTTGTAAGAAATGTAGGCATTTTTAAATAGATTTCTGTCCGTTTGTGTGGGTCTATGCTGCATTTTTCATGGTGTTACTGATTAGCTCTTGGGCTGGAAGAAGCCGGGGAACTCCCTCACAGATGGGTGGTGGGGTGTCGGCGGGGATCTCAGGTGGGGGAGGGTAAGCAGAACGCTGGTGAAAAATCTCCCCCAGTCCCCCGATTGTACGCTTGACTGGGGTCAGTGTGCCGCAAATGTGGACATTACACGTATGATAAAGGCAGCAGAAAACCATTAGTGCTGCAGGGTTAGGGTTAGGGTTACCCCACCCCCAACAGCCAGGCTCCCATACAGACATGCTCCTCTCTCTCATTTATGAAGGACGGCACTCGTCTGAGGCCTCAGAGCTGGACACACATTTTTCCAATATCAAACATCAAAGAATCAGACCTATCATTTGGCCAGTTTTAAAGATTATTGTCTAGCTCATCCATCCACCCATCCATCCTCCAACCACTTACCTGGTACTGGGCTGCTGGAGAGCCTGGACTCCATGGTGTACCTGGGCTCGAGGTGGGGGTAGGGTTAATGCCCTCTTCATGCGAACATGGGGGTAGCTGAGGCCTCTCTGCTCTGGGCAGTGTGCCTAAAGACTGTATGATAGCCCTGATAATGCCATTACTCTAAATCTACTCACATTTCAGGCTCCTCTCAGCTCTTCACACATGACAAAGTGCCTGCCTAAAGCTGCTTTGCACTGACATCTGTTTCAGGTCGACTCACAGCATCTGCAGCCGGTGACTAATGCAGGGGAATGTGGAACAAAGCGCAAAACGAAGAGCAGTGTTTTAATAAGAGCTACACTTTGCACTGGGGAAGAGAAATTATACTGCATTTAAAAAATACTTTAATCTGCAGGGGGAAAATTAAGTTAAATTAAAACACAGGAATACCTTAGTTATAAGGTAATCCATAAAAATAAATATGAATTAAGTATGTGAGTGCACAAATGGATAAATATAATATAGTATAGTATAGCATAGCATAGTATAGTATACTATAGTATAGTATCGTGTAGTGTAGTGCAGTGTAGTGTGGTATAATATAGTATAGCATAGTATACTATAGTGTAGTGCAGTGTGGTATAGTATAGCATAGTATAGTATAGTAATGTTTCACTGAACGTGTTTAATGAAATCCTTCTGCTATAACAGCAATGCAGCATCTCCTCTGATGGAGAACCTGATTGATAGAATGAGGACAGAGAGCTATAATCCATAGCGCATGATGGCTGGGGAAGTTCAGTGGTGCTGGACCTGTCACTGACTGGCAGATGTGTAAACACAGGCTCGGCAGCCTGCTGTGCTAGACAGTTCTTTAATATAAAAAGGTATCCAACAAGCATGAGCTGCAAACAATAAAAGCAAAATGATTAAAACCTCCAAAACGAATGGAAAAAGTTCCGCCCAGCTGCTTTTTATTAGCATAACAAGACGTACATTTGCTCTGACAATAATAAGGGTATCAAGATGAATCTGCAGTTAAAGGGTATAGAGGGATATTATTAAGCAAGTGAAGAGGGGAAAGTCGAACAGGAAACATGAGGGATACTGGAATTAAGAAATAGGCATCCAGTACACTAGGAAGCAGGTAACTGCATGCTTTCCTTGTGCTTTGACAGGTGTCCACAGAGATGTTTTCAGATTGTCTGCAGCTGGTAGTCAGACATTTGTCTATAACACAGGCCTCATTAACATATCATTAGCTTGAACAGGTCTGACAGCAGACTATCCCAGGCTGTTCTGGACTGTCCCATGCTGTCCCAGACTATCCCAATCTGTCCGAGGCAGTCCCAGACTGTCCCAGGCTGTCTCAGACTATTCCAGACTATGCCAGACTGTCCCAAACTATCCCAGGATGTCCCAGACTGTCCCAGACTATCCCAGACTGTCCCAGACTATCCCAGACTGTCCCAGGCTGTCCAATGCTGTCCCCATGCAGCGTCTCCTCCAGCTGCCAGATGTCCCTGCATTCTTGTTCTTGGCCCAGAACCGGCGACCAATGCTGTGAAATCGGATCATTGGCCAAAACAAGTGGAGTCAATATGATCAATAGAAACGGCACATACAGCAGAGAGTGCTGAATCTCCATTAAGGTGTGGGGGGGTCGGGTGAAGCCGCCTTCCCTTACAGGGAAGGGTAGGGATCGGGGGGGGGGGCACATTGGTGGCTGGCATTATTATCTGTCATATTGCCTGTCAGAAAATAGTAGGAAAATACAGGCAAGTTTATTTATGTGGCACCTTTGGTACACTGCAGTCATTCAGAGTGCTTTACAGCTAAGAAACACACGGAATAGAAATGCATTTCAAATTAAAATGATATGAGAATAGATAGTAAAGCATGATTAAAACAAGATTAAAACAATAGATTTAAAAGAGGAAAAGAAATTAAACATGAAAAATAAAAAGCAAATTACAAATAAATTTAGATAATTAGGTGCCTTTACAGGATAGAAATGCAATAGAGCGAACAGAGTATTAAGCTAAAAGCCTGATCACATAAAATCCTGGCTGAAAATGGTGCTAAGTGTCTAGTATTTGGGTTCTAATGCTCTCTGTCAACTGGTTCCATTTAAGAGCTGGGTAAACGCTGCTTCACCATGTTTAATAGGTAAACGCTGCTTCACCATGTTTAATAGGTAAACGCTGCTTCACCATGTTTAATAGGTAAACGCTGCTTCACCATGTTTAATAGGTAAATGCTGCTTCACAATGCTTAATAGGTAAACGCTGCTTCACCATGTTTAATAGGTAAATGCTGCTTCACAATGCTTAATAGGTAAACGCTGCTTCACCATGTTTAATAGGTAAACGCTGCTTCACCATGTTTAGTCTTTTCCTTAGGGAGGACTAACTGACTTGTTCCTAATGATCTCATATCGCTGCAGCATATCAAATAGATAATGACACCATTAAGCAATTTATAGACCAGTAATAGTTCCTTAAAGTCTATTCTGTAACACACAAGTAGCCAGTGTAAGGATTTAAGAACAGGGTGATTCATTCCCTTCTTGTACTCCTACTCTACTTTTTTACTAGTGAGAACTCTGGCAGCTGCATGCTAAATCAACTGGAGCTCTTTTGTGTTTTTTGAGAGTTCAATTAAGAGACTGTTACAGTAATCAATCCTGGTAGGACAAAATAGGCATGGATGTGTTTCTCCAGGTCTGGTTTAGTCGGAAAACCTCTAATCTTCGTTGATGTTCCTGAGGTGAATATTGATGTAGTAACTGCTTTGACATGACTACTAAAGTTGCGATCAGATTCCATTAGTAAACCAAGGTTACTTGCTAGTTCTTTCGATTGTAAACACTGTTACTGCAGAAAATATGACCACATTATTCTATCGACCATCTATCCAACTCCATAGTTTTCCACAGCAACTTCATCTGTGTCTTTGTATCAGATTCCATTTTCCATTGTTCTTTCTTTACCTCTGTGTGAGTCTTTTGTTTCTACTCTAGTCTTATATAAGGAATCTTGGTCTCTAAGACAACAGTTCAGCCAGTTACTGCAAACAGGAACAAACACAGAAGCACAGACGCTTCACTTCTTTCATACTAAAAGAGGCTAAATCTTTGCTAAATGTTATTCTTAGCTCAGGGAAGATTGTGTGCTAACATGGTTAACATATTTTACTCAATTTTCTCATTATTTTGGGTGTGTTTGAAAGTCAAACTGCAGCAGGAGACGACAGGAGATTGCGTCAATTATCTTTTCCTCTTACATATCTTCTACTGAATATAAAAGTTATTAGTAGGAAATATTTTAAAGATCAATCAGTGAGATCTGGTTAGTTATCCTCTAAGCAGAGACTCATCAAAAGAAAGAGCATCCGTTTGATGCTGTCTCAGATCATCACCATGGCAACTGTGTCAATCAGAACGAGAGTGTTTGGTAGGAATCCCTGCCTGCTGATGCAGAGAGATGGCCTTTGGCTGTAACAACACGGCTGTTCAGACACTAATTGGTCATTTATGGGACACAAAATAGCCTTTGAAGGTTCTCCACATGTATGTTCACATGAAAGCCATGAAGCCCTTGAAAAAACTGCTTACATGGATCCACTGAAACCTGTCCAATTCAACCAGGGGAGCGGAATGAGAGGCGGAAATGATCAGGCAGCTACAACAGTATATGCAACAACAGTCACTTCAAAGACAAGACCCAGCTTAGCTCCAAGCAGTTTCTCCAGCAAGCGTCCAACCTGACAGACAGATCAAACAGTGCAGGAAAGCAAGTGAAGGCCCCGCCCCAGGGACAATGTCGGTGTCTGCAAAAACTGCTGGCCAGCATGCCAACATGTGCTGCCTCTAATCAACCTCTTCTAGCAGGTATTGCTGGTCAGTGTGTGCAGCCTCTATTGACCTCTTCCAGGAAGAACAGCTGGCCAGAGTGCACTATCTTGGTGTAGTCTCTTTCAAGACGATAAACTAGGCTTTGTTCATCACATCGGGCATCTTCCGGCAGGAACAGTTGGCCATTATGTGCTGCCTCTAGTGACCTCTTCTGGCAGGAACAGGTGGCCATCCTGTGCTGCCCCTACCTAGCCTCTTCCAACAAGAACAGCTGGCCATCCTGTGCTGCCTCTAACCAGCCTCTTCCAACAAGAACAGCTGGCCATCGTGTGCTGCCTCTAACCAGCCTCTTCCAACAGGAACAGCTGGCCATTGTGTGCTGCCTCTAACCAGCCTCTTCCAACAGGAACAGCTGGCTATTGTGTGCTGCCTCTAACTAGCCTCTTCCAACAGGAACAGCTGGCCATTGTGTGCTGCCTCTAACCAGCCTCTTCCAACAAGAACAGCTGGCCATCGTGTGCTGCCTCTAACCAGCCTCTTCCAGGAACAGGAACAGCTGGCCAGCATATGCCACCTCTAGCTTCTTTCAAAAGAAGAAAATTGCCAGCATGGGCTGCCTCTCTACCGCCTCTTCCAGTGCCAATTCCTCCTCCCAGCAAAATCATGGGATTCATTTATTTTTTATATAAGCAAAGAAATAGCATGATGAAGACTTTTCTATTGTGAAGTCGCAACAGAAAACTCAGCATCTACGAGCACAAAAGACACTGATATTAAATGCTATTTACATATTCAGTCCTTTTCATTCCACAACCAGCAATTGAGAATGAGCATCATTATAGGTTTTTAGAATGTTATCTTCTTTGCATGTATCACCATAAACCCAGTTCATAAAAGCAGGAAGAGAAACTGCACACAAGAGAAGGTGTCCAAGAGCTGTTTGATGAGAGCAATTAACACGCAGATGAGGAAAGTCAGAGCCCCAAAGCTGCACTGAGGTAATTACAACTCTTCATACGCAGAGAGACTCCTATTTATGGAAGTGTGTAGGATCTCATTTGGCAAGACCTCATTAATTACGAAATAAAGGTGCAGTTTGTACAACAAACCCACTTCGCTTCTGGATGACGGGTGAAGAGGCTCTTGGACAATGCTGAGGCTTTTCAAGAAGGGGCAGCTTCTTTGGGGACAGAAAAAAAGCTCCCCCCCCCCCCCCCCCCCCGAGTGCTCCCCCCCCTCTTCCTGTCAAAGGCTGCCTAAATGCCATCAAATAGACAACAAGATTAGCCAACATTTACACTTAATTTTGTACCTTAAGCAGTCCATAATTAAGCCATCTCATGACAAAGAACATGGTGACCTATCTTCTGCGATACCTTAGGATCTCGTGTCCACACACAGGCAGTGAAGACATGAATAGAATACTCTGCACACTGCAGTCACACATCCGCCTGACAGGCAGATTTTTCTACTACAAAACATGCACCAGAACGAGCATGATGATCAGATACGTCCTAGAACAGGGTAGGGAAAACTACGCCCCGCCAATCAGCTTTAACCAGCCATTAACAATTATTCAAACAGTATTTGTTTATTGCATTTAGTGATATGGTGTGTACTGTATACAGTCGTGTGCCTCTGTCATTAATAATGGGATATATGTTCTGAGATATGCATAGTTAGAAGATGTTGTATCAACATCATACAGTGTACTTACACAAACCAAAATGGTATAGCTAACTACTCACCTAGGCTAGAAGTACTAATCTGTTTTTTTTAAAGTAGAAATCTAAAATAACATTTCAAAGCACAGTACAGTAAATACATAAAGCAGTAACTTAGCTGTTTATTATCATTATGAAGTATTATGCATGGTACACAACTGCATGTGCTAATCCTATATGACTGGTTTGTTGACACCAGCATCACCACAAACACATGAGTAACACATTGTGCTATGGTGTCACTATGGCGTCACTAGGCAATAGGAATTTTTCAGTTCTATTATAATCTTATGGGTGGGACCACCGCCTGTCATCGAAATGTCCTTATGCGGCTCATGACTGTATAGGAGGGTTGCAGTAGTATTGCCCAGTCACCTCTTGCCGCCATCTTGGTGCATGTTTTACTCCTAGAAATGGAGTAAGACTGAATTTATCCCAGGGTTAGGGTTAGGATTAGGGTTAGGGTTAGGCACAGTAAAAACTCTTGTGCACACAGAAGCGAGCAAAGACGAATGTAGATTTAATGCAAAACAAAGTGCAAAGATACTACATGTAGTGCATACAAACTAAATACACAAATTATTATATTCTGAAAAATAATATTGGAATATTCAGAAAACAACATTTTTATTATAATAATAAATTAGCTATGGCGTATTTATTCAATTAAACATTTCGAGTATGTTAATCTGCTATCGCCTAATGCAAACAAATGATATAAAAGAAAACAGATGTCATTGACAATGACCCACACACTGAAAGCAAAACGGCTGTGAGCTGAGCGCTTTAGGATAACGTTAATGATGTCATTCTTCAAACGCGGGTAACGATGAAGCAAATGAAAGCAACTGGAAAAAAAAACAGACATAGACCTAATTTCTTTATTTATGGCTGGGTACAAGACCTGCAGAGGGAAAAGTGTGGACAAAATATTTCTGTGTATTCACGTTAAGGTGCTATGCCGGTGATCGTTGTTATGCAGCAAATCTGGTTTGATCGTAGGTAAATTAATATGTTTTAAAAGTACATTAATGATCGATATCTTTTAACCCAGGATGTGGGGATTTCACTTTGCTGAAGGGCTGTGTAAATAGTTTCTTTTCGCGGGTCTCCCTGGTGCCTTCGACGCTGACGGACTCCCCGTGTTCGTTGTTGGTGCCCGGTCACGTTGCCTGTGTCATACGAAGTAGTTTGTTTGCCTAACGAAAAAGATAAGAATGGCCCTTTAGGATATATTTTTCACATTGCGTTTTTACAATACAAACAATAGTTTTATACCTCTTTTAAGTTATATGGCCAAAAAACGCCACACATTGTTTTGTATTCACGTTAAGTAACATCACTAACCACAGCCGTACATTTAAGTGGGGCTGTCTGTAATGGTCTGCCTTAGAATTTAAAAAATTAATGTTTCCTTTGGGCCAAAAACTTTGCCCACCCCAGTTCTTCGAAGCTAAAGCTGTAGTAAGATTAATATTAGTTATTATAGAGGGTGGAGTGGCTCAGTGGGGTTGGGACACGGTGTCTGTGAGCTATTGGGCCCCAGAGCGAGGCCCTTAACCCTTTCCTGCTCCAGGGACTGTGTGACCCTGTTTACTCAAAAACGTACATTGCTTTAGATAAAACCATGTGATTGACAGCGGAGATGGGTAGTTCAGGTCCAGAGCGTAGAAGTTCAGACTAAGATTTTGTTTCAACCAGCCAGTTGACTACCCTACTTTATATACAACTGGTTGGTTGAAACAAAATCTTGGCCTGGACTTCTACGCTCTGGACCTGTGTCACCCACCTCCGCATAATAAATGATAATATGTACTTATTACAAAAAAACTAAATGATGTGCTCAGCACATGTGTACCATGCATGTCAATATTCATCAGATAAGTCTCATGCTTGAGAACATTCCACTAAACATAAGCCCGCCGGCCTGCGAAGAAGCTCACATTCGAAATATGACAGATATTACAGTTACAGGCTATGTGTTCTAAAACATCAAGACAGACACCTATTATTTTCATTCCGTAGTAAGATAATAAACAAGATCCATATTTTGTCATAATGCATAAAGGTTTTCTAAATGTAAGTAGCACAAAGAACTAACAGAACATTGTTTACTTACAATCACTCATATAGTTTAAATTTGTACTGCGAACTGATATGAAGCAACAAAGCATGATAGATCTCTTTTTATAAGCACTACATATAATTAAATGTGAAACAAATTACATCTATTTCCTCTCTACAAGAAAATGTAGAAATATTGAATTAACATACTCACAGAGACCTTATTTGCCCCGCGCTCCTTTTGCTGAGATTATGCTGCAGCTCCCCCTGGTGTAGAGGCACCAACACTGCAGTTATTCTGTGATTTTTCTGGAGCAGGTGACTATCCAGCAGGAAACTGGAAGGAGCTTGTAAACAAAACCAGTCCAACTTAAAGTCTCTCTGAAACCGCATTTGTACACTGAGCACCAGTGCATGCTGGGATTTTCTAAAGATGAAGTGTAAGGTCCCCAAGTCTGGAAGATAAGCAGTGAGAGTGTGTAAAATGCCCTGGAAAATGGTCCGGCGTCTCACTAGACGATTCAGCTCATTCACTGTTATACATCTCAGGGAGACGCCACACATCACACCAGACGCAAGGCAGAGCACAAGGGAAACGGAAAAGCAGGCTTGATTGCTCACCGAATCTAAGAATTCCTACCGCACACTTGCACTGAAGCAATCTGGGTGAATGTTTTTTCCTGCATTTACATTTTCAATGTATTCAGCAGGTGCCTTTTGTACTGTGGGAGGAAACCAGAGTAACTGGAGAAACCCCCACAGGGAAGAACATGCAAACACCACACACATGGAGCTATGGTGAAGATCCGAACCCTGGTCTCAAAGATGTGGGCAAACAGTGCTAACCACTGCACCACCCACACGTTAACAACCCTTCAGCCTAAATTGCAAACTCTTATATCGGATCACGCACAGGGATGGTAACACATCCCACAGTGAGAGGTCACCGGCACCCAGGGCAGCAGGACATTAGCTTGCCTAGTTTCACGCCCACCCTGAAACCGCATCAGAACATTCAGCGGCATAGTATCAGTGGTCACAGTAGCCATGCACTGAACATGCCAGACGCTGGACCAAGCAGACCGGCCACACTGACAGGCTGGGAACCACACTCAGGCTCCGCTGCTCTGTCACAATGACCCTTGGGTGAATTTGTAACGCCTGGGATCTACGTGACAGAACGTATCTTGATATGTGCTGTAGCCTCATTGGTCAGCCACTGGGGGGGGGGGGGGGGGCATCTGAGCTCAGGTGTGACACTGACCGATACAAAGTCATCCCCAAAAGCTGACAATCAGTTCACCTTATGAAACTCTGTTGTGAATAAGTGTACAAAGAAATAACTGCTAACCTGTTACTTTATAAATACATCTAGGGTGCTCAGGTAAAAATTTAAATAATCTTACTTCTGTTTAAAGGGGGGGGGGGGGTCTCACCTGTGAGAATTTACAGTCAAACATAAACCAGACAAGACAATCTGTAAGGGAGGGCATTTATTCTCATGTTCTCATGCTGAAGATGAAAATTTAGCAAATGCAACTTTATCGATTTCTTTTTAATCAGTAAAGACAATTATTATCCAAACCAATTTTACTGATGCAAGTTTGTCGTCTCATCCGTGGCGTATTGATGTCAGGGTGTTTCGTTTACAGTTATAAACACTGTCCCTTAAGCATCGATCAGAGCGAACAAAAGCAGACGTACCACAGGTTTTGTTCACTAGAATTAAACACGAGGGCACTGGATGCCATCTGATGTACAGTACATCTTTCCCAGAGACACAAATCCACACACAACAGAACTTTAATATGATTCTCTTCGAACCACTGCTGCGAGTTAGTCAACCACTCACTCAGCAATTTCAGGGGGCAGTCTCATACCTTCCCAAAAAAAATTAGTCTATTTTCTTTTTATTTTGATAAGTTTTAATCACATCAAACTAGAATGAGCATTGCATCAGCATTACATCAATATGCATTGATTTTCAGTAACTCGGAAACATGGCCTCATTTATAACCAGAAACAAAACAAACAAAAAAATTAATAGACAGCAGTGGTACCGCCTAGGGACCACACCCACCCTTAAGCTCATTATGAATCCATGGAGATTTTAGTCGTGGTGCCGTGATTTCAACACTTATCGGCTGCGTGCTTACACATCCCCTCATTCGCAGAAACAAAAACCTGCAGGATTTTCTCGAAATGTCTCAAACAACAGACGTCGTCACGGGACTCGGATGTATATTAATTACAGATGCTTTAAAGGTACAGACATTCATGGGACTGCATCTAAGCGTGGTGTATGGGCTGGCTAAAGTAGGCATGAGCATGTGTGTCGAGTCTGTGACAGTGGAGGAAGGCCACCAACACTGGAACAATGAACCCCAGATGAACCCCAGGAGCTGAGCGCCCCCTTGAGGGCACAACATGCTAAACTCTACCAAACATCCCCCCCCCCCCCACTCAAGACACAATTGTTCATGCATACATCAGCGGACGGGAAAATGTGTTCAACGGCGAAAGAAAAAAGGAAAAAAAAAAAAAAACACACAAGTTAAATGGCACAAAATTAAAAACTCAAAACGTGAGATCGCTAAACAAGTATCATGTTTATTTAGCTAGTGAATCACCTAGAGAAGAAAACTTTCACTTGCATGATACTGATCTGCTTTGGGGAAAGCTCCCACAGCAGGACGCTCTATCGTAAATACGGTTACAGAGGTCTTAAGAAGAAGTCCATCTTACGCTGAGGTACATCACCTTCATAATTCAGGACGATTTCGTAACTGTGCAGAACTGAACAAATTTCTCCAATTTAGACAAATGCACTTCTTTATAACATGTATTACAGTAAAAACAAATGTGTGCATTTACTGGTGTCACCCACCATGCTGCAAACTCGGCTTACGGTGCACAAAAACAAGTGAGCGGCCATCCGCAACATCACTATCCTGCTTGGCTTCCGGCAGAATGGCCATCCTGCTTGACATGAACTCTGTTCGAGAATCTGGCAGCTCGACGCAGATTCATGTAGGAGTTGCTATTAATTTAGGTGTGTGTATATACAGTACACATACACATAAATTAATTTAACTCAAAATGTGGAGGGAAGAGGGAAAAAAAAAAAAAACCTTGTGAAACATTAACAACCAACTATACTGGTTAGTCAGTTAATAAACAAAAATAATCCAGAGAAAATTAAGGGTATTGGTAGAAGCTTTTAAAAGGACTGAAAGTGCTTTAAATATAGTTTGTGTACTTTTCACAATATCTGTGAGATAGGAGTATATGGGCAGATGGACCAAAAACCAACAGAGGAGTCCATCGTCACGTTTTCCGAGTCATTGCCACCGGCTGAAAACCTCCTCGGAGCTCTTCCTCAAATTTAGGCAATTATTTAAGGGTCTACATAATTAGTGTTGCAGTTCTAGCAGGGACATCTCCACAAGGTCACTATTTGTTTCTGTTCCGCTCCTGTAAAGCAAGAGAAAGAACCGTCAGATCAGTGCAGGTTAACCATAAGCCAATAGGGGATTAGTACTCATACTCATTAATACTCATACTTTAGTACTTGTACTCATACTTGTTATATGTACAGAGTTTACAGCTTGCAGATACCAATACAGAATCATAATTAGGGCTATTAAAACCTATCGCTTTAGTCTTCTACCATTTCAGGCAATCTGCGAGAAGGGAATTAAAGCCCATTAAAACACAGCTCCAGAATTTTCACACCACTTCAGAAGAAATAACTTTGTTACGCTCCTGTGCTCAACTCAGCCGATATCATCCCAAGCTGAATCAGGCGGAGGCACCGTGTTCACAGTGAAATGTATTAATTACAGCAAATTGCAGGGGCATTAAGATAAGCACAGCACATTATCCCCCCAGGCTAACAGAGCAATTTTCTTGTCATGTAAAACACAGGACTTGTTTTGAGGTTCTTCTTGGGTTTCTATGTCACCACTGAGCCTCGCTTCTGTAGGGGCTTCAGAGTCCCGGTTCTGAGGAGAAGATGAATGCCTTTGCTGATCTCTGGGGTCGCCCTCCAGGATGAATCGGCATTATCCCTATTCCACATCAGCCTCTTTCATTCTTCTCTTCATTACAGCTAATGACCCAAAAGACTGGTTTTAGCTCGATGACACACAGTCTCAGAAACTGCTGCTTTAAAGTGTAATAAAAGGACATTCCAGACATTTCATGAAGCGGAAGGTCTTTAAGTTTGGTACGTTTCGCGAGAATGAAAGCGCAAATATAAAAAAGTCACAGTCACTACAAAGGGTCAAAACAAGCCTTCAACGGCACCTAGGAAGAAACAAACACTTCAAAAACAGGACAATATACTGACTAATAGAAAAGCATTTTCCCCATTTTTAACAGTCAGAGGTACAGAAAAGACAGTCGGACCAGCAACATATTAACTGTACCTTTACAGCTTTATTAACTGGAACCTCCTGAACAGGACATGTCACCAGCTCTTCAAAATTGACCTTCTGGTGGTGCTTCGGGGGGGATTTGGTTGCTTCCTACTCTTACATGATCCGTCATCCATTTGACCCACAGAGAATCTTGAAACACAGATAGCTTTCGACCGACATAAATAATCTCTTCCACCAAGCCATATGCAAGTACAGAATTTTCACAAGCCAGATTTATCTTCCCGTACCATTCAAGACGCCTTAAAGCAAAAAACACAAACCAAAAATGTATTAGAAATATGTATTAAAATCAGAGGTGGAGATTCCAGGTCCAGAGAGTACAGATCCAGACCAGGATTTTGTTTCAACCAACCAGTTGAGTCCTCTGTGACTGTGACTCTTCATGCTCAACTGGTTGGTTGAAACAAAATCCTGATCTGGATTTGTACTCTGGACCTGAAATCTCCACCTCTGATTAAAATACACATTAAATAAATGAAAAGATCGAGTGTGTATCCACTTACAGGCGTTTGCCACCTTTACATTGGCGCTTCGGTAAACTCTATGCATCTTGGATTTTTTTTTTTCAGATTTAAGCCAAGCCAAGAGCTGCCTGTACTGCCCATCAGAGGTAAAAGGCGCATCGAAGCACAAAAGAAACTCAACACTGTTGTGCTGCACCTCCCTCATAAGAGGTTCACATAAGCGGCAGAGGATGGACACCACCTCCAGCACGAATCCTGTGGGAACCCAAGGAGACGGCGAGTGATTCTCACATCACCAGGCTGCCCAACGCTGACTCAGGGGTGGAGTCACAAGTGTTCACTACCCACTCACTGTCAAAGACCAGTGCTGAGAGCCAAGTACATTTTAACACATACATCCTGCACCATGAACCCAGAGCTGCTATTAGGTCTGGTGACAAGGGGGGGGGGGGTGTCCTGGTAAAAATCATCAAGCTGCATTGAGACTGACTTGCCGGTATCAGATGCTTACATCCAAAGCAACATACAACTGAAAGCAACATCAGCAAATCCCTGGAGCAACTGGGGGGTTAAGGGCCTCGCTCGAAGGCCCAACAGTGACATCACTCTGCCGACTCAGGGATTTGAACCTCTGACCTACCGGTCACGGACGCAGCAGCCCAATCCGCATGCTATGTAAAAATGCCAAAAAAAAAAAAAAGATGAGTTCTCAGAGATTAATATTTGCATCACACTTTTCAGAAGAGTTGGAGGATTCAAGGGTACGCGATCATCTCTGTATACACAACAGAAAAACCATGAGATCCAGTGAAGTTGTGTAATTTACTTATTTAGCGAAGATGCACTGAGGTCACTGCGCAGTTATTTCTGGCGCTACAAGCACCAAATGCATTACTGCATCACAGTCAACCTCCCCTAATAGGGGCCCAAACTACAAGCCATTTATCCAGTCTGCCAAACTCCAACACAAATTCGGCATTAGAGATATGGGGGGAATCTGCAGCTGAATAGACGTTATAAGTGACATCTGCGAAAATGAGACAGACAGCTGCAAGAAACAGATGGATAAGGCCTGCAAAGCAGACACTTAGCAGATAATTAGAGTGAGTAATTGGTACAATTAATGGAGAGAGAAGGTGACCCAAACAAGGAGGGTTCTTCACAGCCCTGCGGGGGTAGCAGTACAGACTCGGGGACAGCGGAGAGCACAGCTGGCTTACAGACATCAGGGGCACCTGTAACTCATATAAGCCAAACCACAACCCACCAACACTCCAAGTCATGGAGAAATCTGGGCCAAGTCCCAGACAGCTGCAGCGCAATCAGACCTCACAAGACCCCTGAAAGACCACCTGGAGGGTCCTACCCTAACCCTCCAGGTACAGACCACTTTCTAGGGTCTTCTGCACAGCTGAAACTGCCCTACACCAGCACAGAATGAGCGGGCTAATCTGCGCGATACACAGGGACTCTACACAGAACGCGTACATAAAACGTCAGATAAATCAAAGCAGGTTTTGATTCCATAGTAACAAAACTTTAAGTTAGCAGATAGAGATAGATAATGATTGCAAAAACAAGAAATAACTACATGACATAAAAAAAAACCATGGTTTGGGGAAGAGAAACGAATGTGGGAGTGCAAGTAAATTTCAGTACGCGAGTGTGGAGTGGAACCTGTCATCCTAGAAGAGAGATAGGAAGTGATTCTCAGTGCAAAAGCAAATGTCAAAACACCAACGAGGGTCCAGTCAGTACGATCGAGTCTGCAGAGAGGTGATATTTCAGCTTTAGTCAACATTCAAAGTTAGTAGTACCAGATAGAAATATTAAAATAATGAACATCACCCATTTTCCATAGTGGAGAATAAGGGATTGTGTTGGTTCATTCAGCACTTAGAACCTGGCTACAGTCTCCCAAGTCTGCACTACTTCGCTGTTGTCTTGCTGCCTGCATTATATGATGTGGCTGCTACACACATTCACAGGACCTTAAGTAGCAACATCACCGACATCAGTTCCACTACAGATTTGTGGAGCTCAGCAATCGGCCGGGAAATGTTGCACATCGGCGCATCACTAGCAGAGGTATTACCAAGAACAGTTGCCTAAAACAGTTCCTGTAGCTGTCTGCTGTCTCTTTATCGCCTCATCCCTGCTCAGACAGACAGGGAGCTGCTTCAATAGCGCCACATGTTCCCACATGGAAGGAGTATGGATGGAGGAACCAAAGAGGGCTGCAATCCAGCTGCAGACCAGAAGCATCCGGCCCCGGCAAATGGCCAGAGCACAGACTCCGGAATCGGGAGAGATGTTAGGCGGGTCTTACCCTACGCATGGCCTCTTCCTCTTCCTGGCGCTTCTCGTAATGTGCAAAGTCATCAAAGATTGAGGTGGTATGCTTGAACGTTGCAATGATTTTAAGCACTTGCTTCGCCTTCTCTAGCGGGACTTCCTGAGTGTCCCTGGAGTTGGTGACAGGCTTGTTGTCATTGTTCTCCAAGCGGATGTGCCGCAGCTGGTTGTTGGGCACGTCCTTGACAAAGACCCACTTCACCTCGAACTTGCCCTTCCACTTGTCCTGAGACCAAACTCCAGCGTAAGCGTTGTAATCCACCGGCGACTTCATCTCGGCCACGCCGCAGAAGTGCCCGCTGCCGTTGACGCTGAAGAGCAGGTAGAGCGGCCCCTTGGCGCCCAGCGAGCGGTAGGCGGCGTCCAGCCGCTTGTTGCCGTGCTCCGTGCTGCACCAGATGGAGTACTTGATGGATCGGTGGATGTCGTCCTCCGAGTAGCTCTTGATGATGAACACGCGACCGTTTTTCAAGCTCCAGTCGAAGTCTTTGGGATTGTAGTTGTTGAGGGCTTTGAGGTTCTCCAGCATGGGGTGGACCTCGCCAGAGGTCGGGGGCACGCTCACGGGAATGCCCCCTCCAAGACCAAAGCTCTCCGGTCCACCACCCTGGTTGAAGCTGGCGCCACGGTTACGGGGCGCCACCCACCGGTTCTGGGGAGGTGCAGGCTGCTGCTGGTGCTGCTGCTGCTGTGGAGGTTGTGGGAGGGTCTGGGGCGGGCCAGGGGGTGCGGGGTGCTGCTGGTGGGGGTGAGGGGGCCCTGGGGGCAGCTGTGGAGGTCCTTGGGTGGAGTGCAGCGGCATTTGCAGGGGCTGGTGCTGGTGCGCAGCCTGCGGGGGCAGTGGACTGGGCATCAGCTGCTGAGCAGGGGACAGCAGTGCCTGTTGCACCAGGGTCTGGGGGGGCATCATCTGCTGCGCCAGGGGCGGTTTGGCAATGGGCCCCTTGTCGTCCCAAGTGCCAATGTTCATGTTATGTTTGATGGGGGGCGGGGGGATGGCGGCACCCACCCCACCCACGTTGGCCTTGGGCTTCAGCTTGGGCTGGGGCTTGGCGGGCTTGCGGGCAATGGCCGCCCACGAGGTGGGCTTGGGAGCCGAGGAGCTGACAGGGGGCACGCTGCTGGCAGCCATGCTGCTCATGCCAGTGGCCC
This sequence comes from Brienomyrus brachyistius, assembly GCF_023856365.1. Classification (NCBI taxonomy): domain Eukaryota; kingdom Metazoa; phylum Chordata; class Actinopteri; order Osteoglossiformes; family Mormyridae; genus Brienomyrus; species Brienomyrus brachyistius. The sequence goes on along the minus strand of NC_064547.1, from coordinate 19,404,609 downwards.
CGCCCAGCGGCGAGCCCACGGTCTTGGTGACGGCGGCCATGTCAGAGCCCAGCTTCAGGCCCGCCATGCCCTGCTCGATGGTGCCCAGGCCGGGCACCTTGCTCAGCTGCGTGTCGCTGCCGAAGCCGGCCTGCCCGTCGGCGATGGCCCGGCCCAGGGAGCTGGGCGCGTAGCCGTAGCTGGAGCTGTAGGCCGAGCTCTGCGTCGACTGTCCCTGCGAGCCGCTCGTGCCCCAGGTGGAGAAGTCCGCGTTGCCGGGAAAGAAGTTGAAGCCGTGCTGGCTGAGGAAGGGGGGCGTGTTGCCCAAGGCCCCCGGCTGGCCAAACACGCCGTCCGGGATGAAGTGGTGTTCGCCATTGCTCATCTGTCCATAGGTGGTCAAGTAGGGCATTGGGGGGTCCCCAGCAGTGGACCAGGCAGCTTCACCCAAGGAGTAGGGGAACCCGATGGATGGAGCATAATAGCTGGGCATGTAGGGGTCCGACATCGGGGGGTAGCTGGTACTCTGTTGGGGGGGGGGGGGGGGGGGTTGGGTTGGTTGTTGTCAGTTCAGTGTCACTCCTAAACACTACACCCCTATAGCGGGATGAACCCGAACAGGCATAAACAGCACATCACACCTCAATGGAAGGATGAGCATTAATCCTGGTGTTACAAATTGGGGTAACAAAAGCAAGGAGGACATTAAACGCCCTGCAGCCTCACGGAGAGGTAGAGAAGCTGCCTCATCGTGCAATTACCAACTGAGAGGAATGAATGGGGATTCAATCATGCATACAGAAGGGGGAAAACGTCGCCGTGTCAGACAGACACGCTGCAAATGCGAGATGCTGGGGGCGATCGATTCACCTGATTCGTCTGGCCGCTCAGGTAAGGCTCAAAGTCGTCATCGTTTACAGCGTCTTTCTGATGCATCGAACCGTTCTGAACTAAAACAGAATTGAAAATTTTATCTTTAAAAAAAAAAAAAAGATACAAACAGATCAATATAAAATACATGAGAACCTGAACCACAGAAGCACAAACCAGAGCCTAGATGTTAGAGCTTAGAACATTAAGATTGCGATGCAGACCACATAAATCAGCACAAACTCACCATTCATCATTCCATACTTATAATGTGATGTACAATACTTGTGAATAAATGCTGCAGATTCGGTCTTTAATCAGATATGATTTTGCTAAGCAAATTGATTTTGATCCATAAATTTTCCCATAAAAATCTCAATAGACGTCTCCAACAGAATGTGTTCTTTTTATCCAGAAAAAATATTAGCGGTTTGTGGACAATTAATGCAATACAACATTAGTTCAGGTGAAAGTTTGAGTGTATATTCAAATGTATATAGTAAATCACCCCAATCTGATTTGGTCCCTTGAAGCTGTTCTTCTCCTTATCCAACGAAAACAACCAAATATGTGAGCTTTCAAGTGTCAGGAATTTTAGCTGAGCATCATGAACACTGCAGAGCATAATTAACACCCCCAGAAACCAAACTGGCCACAAAACGCCCCAGGACCAAAAAAAAACACAACACTCGGCCACTGGAGCCCAGTACATATCTGTTATTTTCCCAAACAAAACGGACATAAAACAAGACAAGCCCCCCCACTTTCTGCCGACTACATTCAAATGGGAGCTTACAATTTTGGCCCAAGTTTCCTACGTCAATTTTAATTCTTATATAATCATACATTATCTCATCTCTTAGTTGTTTTATCATAACCAGGAAAACCAAATCAAGATACATCGCTAATTTGACTCAGCGGTTACCTCTGACCACTTTAATGTGGTAAAATAAAACTGTATTATTTGCATTTTTAAACTAAATTATTCAGTTATTCAAGAAGGCCAGGGGAGATACAATGGCTCTCATACCACCTCTCAGTTTAAATTCAACACCACGATCATTTGCAACCTGTTGTGGTTTATCAACAAATGAGCCCGAATGTTAAGTGAAAGTAGCTTTCGTTGCTACTGTGCCCTTCCATCACAATGATACTCAACAACGTTTACACAGTACGGAGAAACAAATATACTCAAATACAGGACCTACAAAAGCTGGTAAGATTCCCACTTCTGGAGCCCACTAAAAAAAACTGATTCGACACGGTGGGCTGATGGATGACTGTACGTGGGAGAAAAACATAACACCGTGCAACAAAAGGCACACCGTTTGATTAAACCTCATGCTATCCAAGTGACAATATTGGCAAAGTGGGCTGAAAGTCTGAGCTGTCAGCCTAACACACAGCCCGGAAGCCTTGGGTTCAGAAAAGACATAAAAATGGGTACGCAAGGGGCTTAAAGAGGGGGGGCTTCCAAAATGAAGACGAGCAACAGAACCCGGCAGGGAGGGGCTTCCAAAACTGAGACATAAATGGGACATGAAAAGGAGCATGCTAAAAAAATAAACAAAAATAAATACTGGACACAGAAGGCAGCTAACCTACTAGGAAGACAGTATCTTACAAAGTACTTAATTGGGGTGATGTTACTCACCTTTATTTCCTTGTCCTTTGGGTCTCTGGCATCCCATAAATGTGAACAGAGAGAAGGGGAGGGGGATGAGAGTCAGAGAAAATGGTCAGAGTACATCGTGCTGACAGTTAGAAAGCAGGGCAGCCTGTACACTTCCACCCCCGGCTCCGGGCCTCCCATAAAGACAGACTCCCTTCACAGACATGGTTCCTCGTACCCATTCCATCCTTCCCAGCCAGACGTGTGACCCTTGGTCGCCCCCTGAGGAAGCTCTCCCTCCACACGCAAGGCGCCCTCTGCCCACTTCGCCACCTCCGGTTCCGTGCTCCGGGGCCTCCCGCACCTCCATTACAGCGCACGGCCTACCGCACTGCGCCCAGGACGCATAAGAGCCCAGGGGCCGGAGACCGGGCCAGCTCGGCGACGGAGACAGTGCTACCTGGTCTACGGTAGTCGCGGACATCCTCTGGGGAGCGCGGCTGGCGGACTGGTTACGATGGTCCACGGTCTCTGCTGCTTGCGGCCGCCTGCGGGATCCCTTTGCGTCTCGGCTGCTCGGGCTCTTCTCTCCTGCGCTCCCAGAACCCCGTACGGGCGAGAATTTAAAGCGACAGGCTTGCGGTGTACTACAGATACACGATACGGCGAGGTCGCCTCGTTTTCCTCGGTGGCCCTCGCTGCGCGTAAGCGCCAGTAATGTCTGACTAAAAGAGCCCTGACTCTGCCTAGATCCTACAATGGCGGAACGACTCTGCTCTCACTTCCGGTACGCGGCTCCGTGACCTTCCGCCCGTGACGTCAGTAAACACTCGGCCAATGAGCGATCTTCTTTCACGACGGCGCAGCGAACCACCCGTCGTTCAATTATTGAAATGGGACACACTTAATAGATAGATATATATACTTAATTCGTCCCCGGAGGGAAATTCAGCAGCAGCGAATAGAACGACAAAAAAAATTCATTAGGACCTGTCCTGCAGCCACCAAATTAACCGGGAATCAACAAAAGTAACATCAGTACACTAAGATTTGTAATAAAAAACACATAAGATCGTTTTATAACGCAGAAGGCAAAATTACTGAAGTACATTTCATTATGTGTATACAAAAAATATAAAACAGGACAAAGTATCCTTACTTTATATTTGCCTAAAGAGTTAACGTTGATATTTCTAAAAAGATTTTTTTTTAACTGAAAGTGTACTTCTGTAATTTATTTAATTCAAGGGTTACATGTTAAATGTTAATTGCAGCTTCACACAACAAATTAATTCTCCGAAAATATTTCTTTATAATTTAATTATATATTCTAGGCTTTTTGTTTGCACAGTCTATATAAATGATTCATATTATATAAAATCATATGAGTAGAGAACGTTTTCAATTGTGTGTAGATCATCTCAGTTTATGTAGCTCAGTTATGGCCCGAGTTCCAGGGGCAGACTAACGGTCAATGTGACCCTGTACTGCAAATGGAAGGATAGTGTAAGACGTGCATTTTTCTGTTTTTTTTTCTCCTAGAAAACATTACAAATGCCCAACCTAAACAATTTTACAATCAGGAGATAAAAGACATTTTAAACCGAATATTAAGTTTAAAGCATAAGTGGAGCAAAAATGAAAATGTACCTAACCTAAGTAAAAATGGGGCATGATAAATCTAATTCAATTCAGGAAGATGAAAATAAGCCGGTAATATAATATGAACAGATGCTCTTTCATTTTCCATAAAAATATGTTAGATAGTTGCCAGTTCTAATCAAGTCTTGTTACAACCAGGCAAAAGATGCGATCCATCATGCCGCACTCAAGGGATCCAAGCAAATCCTCCGTGCTAAGCAGCTCGTTGCTTGCATTAACTGACCCTTTATATACAAAAGCACATAAAAAATGCTTAGTTTGTAAGTGTGTGAGTGTTTGTGTGTGAACATACATTAGTTTTTTTAAATTCATGTATAATTGTAATGTTACAAGTACTTGTTATAAAGCATGTAATTGATAAGTTATTTAGCTAAAATGGTGTGACTATCCACAAAAAAATATGCTACGTTATAATAACCAGCAGAGGGAGACAACATCAAATCCAATATAACCCAATTGAAGATTTTGCAACAGAATTTCTCGTATATACGTTAAAAGTACAGCTAACTATATATCTGGTAAAGTGAAATAACATTTGAAACCTGTTATGATAAAGTTCACAGTAGGGTCTGCTATGTATGTTTGGGGTAGCCTAGGGCGTAGGTTGGGTTTCAACACTGCTAGGGTTCTAAGGGGATCAGCCCCGAACCCCCCGTCCCAGTAAATAAACTATACCCAAATCTACCCCATTGTGTCCAGTACAGCATATGTGCGGCTGAATTTACGTTGGGGGAGCGTTACATAGCTTTGTTTCACGGGTGTAGAAAAAGGCGGACGAGAATTCGGGAAATCCAGGTTTCGTTACGTAAACATGTTGTTGATGTCACAATCTCTGGGTTGTTCCCGGTCCAGCTGTCAAGTACAGCGCTTGCTTCCGCTTAATTCGTCAATCAGGCGCGTTTGGCGTTTATCAATACATGTCACGTGATAGTAACCAATAGGATTTCGGGACTTGGGTGTGACGTGGCGCTAAGTTTTGTCGCAGGAATCCGGAAATAGGATTGAGCACCAAGGAAATGCACAGTTTGGGGCTTCTATTGTTTTTCATCGGCTTTGCATTTTCTGCAGACATATCCTCAGAAGAGAGGAATGACAGGCCAATAGTGGGTATGTTTCAGAGCTCCTTATCACGCTATGGAAAGCAGCCTCCTCAGGCGAAGTTGTGTCGGTGGTTGTCGTCATGGCCGGCTTTGTTTGTTTCTGGGCTCCTCTCTGATGTTTCAGAAAGTACATGAATATCTAGCCAGTGGAGTCAGAATATCGTAGTTAAGTAGCTGCTTTAGCATCTCCTAAAAAAGGAACACTTTTATTTAATATTTAATGTAGTGAACGTTTCTGGCCAGCAGGGGAGACCCCCCCCACGCAAATGTACGGTGATAAACATCGCCGCTGGTTACTGAGTGACGTTAAAATGACTTTTCCAACTGTTCAGGAATCTTGGCCCAGGAATACGCGAAACCCAGGCCTTCCAGAAGTTCATATATCGCCGCATCATATGTAAAATTTCTGGAGTCGGCTGGAGCAAGAGTCGTACCTGTGAAGTAAACATAATTGTTTATATATTCCTTAATAGTAAAGTAATTACTGTCAGTGATTACTTGTTGTATAACGTTCAGGTTTTATGTGTTAATTTGTGATTTTACAAAGGTCTACCTGTTGGTATATAACGTTATTCAGAGGATGAGACCTGTCTGCTTTGTTTTTTCTTTGCTACAGGCTAAATCAGACAAAGGAGGAATATGAAACCCTTTTTAACTCCATCAATGGGTATGTCTGCTGTGAGATTAGAATGCTCAGCGGGAGTGCTGGGGCTGTGTGATCCTGCATGTTCATCTCTGTTCAAGCCTCTGGTGGCCTTGTGGTCATGTGACCAAAACACAATGGCAGTTGTACATATAGGTAGATGGTGAGATGTTCTGGGTGGGTATTTCTCACCTCCCAAAATGACCTAATGTATGTACAAAAGGCCAACAGAGGTCTCTTATTTCAAAACGTATGTGCACTCAGGGTGTCTATGGAACATTGTAGAATATATGTAGGATAATTTATGGTAAAATATCTTATTAGTTGTAAATAATCCTTGGATACTGTACCAATGTCCAAAATGCATGTAATAAGCTTATATGTAGCTGCATAGGAGGATGAGAGGGCATGTTGTTCCAAAAATAATGCTGATCCCTTTCCCCATAGAGTTCTTTTTCCTGGAGGTGCTGTCAGCCTCAATGCTTCAGGGTATGCTAAAGCTGCAAAAGTATTCTATGATCTTGCTATAAAGGTTTGTTTTTTTCTTTTATTAGTACTGGTTAATATCACACTTTCTTAAGTCACAAAATGATATGCATGTTTCAATTTTCCAGGCAAATTCCAAAGGTGACTATTTCCCAGTTTGGGGAACATGTTTAGGGTTTGAGGAGCTGGTGTATCTGACCTCTGGGAATTGGTGTCTGTCTTCAACCAACACGACTGCTGTTGCACTTCCTTTAAATTTCACCAAAGGTTTGTGTCACCAAATGCCAGCACACCGACAAGCAGGCAAAGTACCTCAGAAATTAGAGTCGTGTTTATTAAAGAAATGGTGTCCTTGCTTGCATGTCGTCCCAGATGCCATACTGAGCAGGCTGTTCAAGAACTTTCCAGAAGATGTCCTCCGTGCTCTTTCCACAGAACCCATAACTGAAAATTCTCATAAATGGAGTCTGACTCTTAAGGTACAGTAATTTATATGATACTTTCAGGGTTTGCTGTGGAGTTGCAGACCTAGGAGATCTTATTTACAAAATGTTGGAGCTGCTGTTAGGGTTTCAGGAAAGCTTTCCTGCTAATAGAATCACCTGGGAACAAGATCTGAAGTTGGATCTGTTGTAGACTATGCACCTAAGTGGATGATTGGGCTGGGGTGTGATTTGTGCATATTTCATTCATTTTTCTGATGACTGAAAGGTTTGGTCCACAATCTGTTGTAGACTTTCAACAGGAGTAAATCACTGAAGAACTTCTACAGTGTTTTGAGCACTAATAATGACGGGAAAGTGGAGTTTGTGTCAACCATAGAAGGTAGGCCGTCTTTTTCCTCTAACTTGCTGTTTTATATTTGGTTTATTTGTGAAGGTACAGAGTGCTGAATACTGCATGTTCCATCTAAGTTTAGTTTTGATCAGAATGAAACTGAGTGTAGAAAGCATGGATATCTAGGCTTTGAGGATCTTCTCCAGCATAGGAAAGCATTTCAAATTATAGGGACACAACTTAAAAATTTACATATAAAAATCTGTTTATTGGGGGGGGGGTGGGGTGAATGAAGTCAATTTGATATCATAGGGTACACATCCATTCTGGCCCCCGCCCTTCCAGTGCCCCTGTCTGTTTTATGCTCCCTGAACTAGGGCTGGGCAATTAATCAAATTTTAATTTCAATTACAGTTTTTGCTTACAAGTCATTCAAAACACAATAATTGCGATAAAACGATTATTTTGCTGCCTTGTATTTTTCGATGATGCTCCTGTTTTGTCTTGTTATAAACCCAGCTCACGCCTTTCCTCTCCCTTTTTATTTGTTTCTCAGTTGAATTGAGTTCAAGGAAGTCCACTGTTAAATAGTCTAGTTGTTTTTTTTTAAGTCAACGAGTGATCATGTTAATCGTGATTATTGACCAAAATAATCCTTTTTGTATGATTTTTTTTTCTGTAATTGAACAGCCCTAGTCTGAACACCAAAGTTGTGCGTGGCATTAATGTCAAGCTTTGGGGAATCATAGTTCATTAACCCTCCCCCATGGCTGAAAATCATGTCAATATTAAAAATTCCTCACTTAGCCAATGTTGTACATTATATGAGTATATTGAAATTGTGACTTTTCATATTTGGGGTGTAAAAAAAGTCGTCATACTGCAAGAGTCAGCAGTGGACTGGCTGTGTTAGCGATCTTCAGCTGTTAAGGATGCCTCCCCTGATGCCTGGGGTGCGATGCTTCCTCCACAGCAAAGGATTACCCAATTTACGGGACCCAGTGGCATCCGGAGAAGAATGCTTTTGAGTGGACGAGACCTTACATCCCGCACTCGCCTTCGGCCGTGAAGGCAGCCTTTTTCATGGCTGACTTTTTCGTGAACGAAGGTAAGTTTTTAATGGAGGAGAGGAAGTCGTTCGCAGGATTACAGCTAAGGCTGCATGCGCAGGGAGGATGAAAAAGATGAAGAAATGCGATATATAAGATGCAGTTGATGCATCTCCTGCAATGTGAGCAGAGGGTGCAGTACCTGGGAGGGGGAATCGCTGTAGATTTGTCTCAGTAACTTCATACCATAGAGCCAAGTCGTCTAGTTGTGATAACATCGATTGCTTTGGACTCTATTTTCTCTCTTACCTGTATATTCCACTCAGTTGTACTCTGACATGAATAATTTGTCATTTTCAGCCAGAAAGAACTTTCATCGATTTGCAAATGCCAAAGACGAATCGAAGGCCCTCATCTATAACTACAAGCCAGTCTACATGAGTAGTTTGTCTAAAACTTCTGCATTTGAACAGATATATTTTTTTTAGTTGGAGGATTGTGCTGAAACTCAGGGAAAGAATGATTCAGGTTTAAAATTCTGGTGCCAGTATGAATATTTGCGAATGTGAATGTTGTTAAAATACACATTATATTTTCTTTGTCATGCTTTATAGGGGCTTACACACACATTAATTTACATTTACAGGATTTGGCAGATGCCCTTAGCCAGAGCGACTTACATAATTTGTAATTTGTAGCAATCGATCAGCAAATTACTGATTCCCCCCCCGCGCTTGTTTTTGGTGACATCGTTCCACCTGTGATTTGAACATTCAGCATTCTGGGCCCAAACCAGGCAGGGCGAACTTCACACATCTGTCTGGAAATTTAGGGCACAATGTTCCTATGTTTGCTTAAGACCCATTTGTTTTGCTCATGATAACAGGTGTGCTGTGTTTTCTGTAATAAATAAATAACGGTGACCTGGGTAATTATAAGAGTTTTATTGCACTAGCGGCACCATATGCATAAAGGATTTGTTGGTATGTGGTTCGAATTGACAAGCAATCTGAACTTCGCAAGAGCACTTTAGTTCTTTTTGATGAAAATTACAGCTTTTTAACTCTGCATGTACGCGATTAATAAAAGAAAATGATAAAAACATGTCTGAGTGTCGACCTTTGTCCTCATAAAAGCGGTGACCATTTGTGATTCCAGGACCAGGTTAGTCTGTGTCGTTGATCTATTTCTCAGAAAGTCAAATTTCTCTGCACTTGTGTGTTTGGATGGGTTAAAGCAGTAACCTATTTTAAACTTGTTGCAGGTGTTGAGATGCTTTTTCAAAACCAGGACACACAGAATAATGAGCTGTCAGTTAAACGAATGCGGCAGACAAAAAAAAAAAACAATAACGGAACAAAATTCGAAACTCTTGTGAGCTACTCCAATGTACAATTTTATTAATAACTGACAAGGTATCTCCTGTTAGACCATTTTTTACATGGTACGACAAGAAAGGAATCCATGTTTGCATGAATGTGATTTTTTTTTCTTTTTTACACAAGGTAAAAATTAAATGTGCAAAAATGTCTGAAGTCCTACAGAAGACATAACAGAGTAAACCAGCCACACACCACTGGAAATGGTTTATCAAAAAGAAAGGAAAATATTTATTGCGATTCGTATTGGCTTGGCAGTCATAAAGAAGACAGTGGGTGAAGTCATTTGTGGCTTCAAGACTTAAAAACGAAACAGACATTTGCCAAAAGCCACGCCTGCCTACTGGACTTCCTGCAAGAAGCCCTAAGAAGTGGATCTTCTACACGAGAACGAATGAACTCTCTTCATGTCCTGTTTGGGGTCTTGTGCGCTCAATGGCACGGACGTTTAGAAGAAAACATTAGCATGTCCTCAAGACCCTGTACTGGATGAGTGGTGCAGGGATGGATGGAATGTGTGGCTTGTATACACTTCCATACTCTCATGATGGGCAAGCTCTTAGAAAACACATTTACACGAAAATCACAAAAACAAGTCCATGCATGTACCCGGTAATACTTTACTTACATCAAAAACAGTTGTACAAACTCTATGCCTAAATGAAACATTATATTCTACGTCCCGCTCGTTATCTACGTCACTGCAATGGAATAAAAAACTATGCTCACTGACCACAGATTAGAAAGCTACACTCACCATTTCTCTCTGTCTCTTCCGAGTGTAGCGTAAGCGTCTTTTGTCATTTTTGTTTGCTGCATATGTCAGGTAAAGCCCGTCTTAGCTCTGGTTATACCTGAATAACAAAGACAGCAGATGAACCAGCAGGTGGCGCTCCAACGAAACCTTTCTCTTATTTTATCTGGACGCACAATTGAATCCTCATGCTCTGGGATCACTTCACTGACTTCTATTCTTCTTGAGAGCAAAGTAAAGTCCAGTGCTGGGCAGTTCTGACCATCTCCATCTGCCCAAAATTCACTTTTGAAACACAAACGTATGTATGTTAAATATATTAAAGGGGATTAATTCCCTCTGACCTCTGAAGTGTAACACAAAGCAAGTAGAGATGAAAGGCACTGTTTCAAATGTCACAGAACGCATGGATTTAATACTGGTATCTGGTATAAAAATGGTACCTGTACTATATAACCTTCCATAGCTACCTATCCAGAAGTCTACTGAGACACTAACAAATCTACTGTACAAAACTGGATGTAATGAATATGATTTCTATGTAAGGTCCATCCAGTCTCATGATGGAATCCATGGCATTTATCATCCTTATTCATGGTTTATTCAGAGTATAGCAAAAAAACCGAAGTTCCATTTTAGAACAGCACATGAAGATGCATCTGGAAAAAATGTGTGTGATAAAGACCCAAACCTCAGTAGGTATATAAATACCACATAAGAACGGGGCATGATGAGATAAGGAGACTTGAACTAATATCTTGAACGTTGTCTACCAAAAGTCATGAGACAACCCTCTGAATGCTGCAAAATTGCTTTAACTATAGAATATGCAATTTTTGTTTTTTTGTAGAAATTAGCTTTGGAAGCACAGAGATCCAACACGAGCCTTGCAGACCATCTTTGGGATGAACTGGAACACAGATTTAGCCCAATGCCAAGACTGCCTCCTGCTGGTGGAGCTTTGTAAAGCTTCGAGGAGTAGCAGAGTGGAACAAAGCAGGAACAGCCAACCTGAAATGAGCAGACCAGCGCGCTCAGCATTCTTCATACGGCTCCTCACAGCTCATGGCTTTTGGTAGGATTTATTCAGCAGATGCACAACAGAACTGTTAATATGGGGTTTGTATAGAGGTAACTGAATATGGCAGACAGTACCTCAGGAAACCTTAAACATCACATTTGTTACTTATTTGGCAGATGCTTTTGTTCAGGGAGCAGGCTCAGATAGAGACGATGTTCTCTGAGCTATTGGGGTCGCGGGCCTTGCTCGAGGGTCCAGTGGTGATGCCTTCCGGTCCCGGACACGCAGCCCTAACCCACAGAGCCACACACCGCCCCCAAAACAAAAATCCTACAAAAACACTTATAGAATCATCTGCAGTTATTGATCACTGTGCAGGAGAAAGGCATATTTTTCATTAAATGTCATGAAATATATTGCTAAAAGTGCCCAACCTGATTATTGGGAAATAAAACCACATGACAGTAACTGAAGACAGCCTGGTGCACAGAGTTAGGGTTTCATGCTCTGAAATGTATTTGATATATAAATAAAAGATTTAGCCGAGTATTTCGTATTGATCAATTTGGTCAGAGGTTAGTGGAGTGGGGGGATCCATCCACAGCCGCTCTCTCGCTGGCACAGACATCCGTCCATGTGGCACATGGCATTCTTAAGGGGGGGGGGGATCTCCTTCCATTTTGGCATCTCCAGTTACGTCAGTCGCAGCTCCTCATTTAATTCGATCTACAAGGGATGAAGTGAATGTTAACAAGAATCACTTTAACCCTAACACCTGTGCCCAGTCTGGAAGTAAATAACATGCTCATCCAACAGGATGAACAATGACAAGCACTGTGGTACCTTGGGTGACTGAATCACAAGTGGACAGTGTTAGATACAAGTGTAAACGACCATCAATATGCATTGTGACTTGATCGCTCACACCAGAGGTGGTCTGGGACACATTTGACCACATGCAGTTATCTTTTGTAGTGTAAGTGCTAATGCGTCCTGATCTGTCCCCGACAAGGAGGTCACAATAGCCGTGCAGGGGGTAGTAATGAAATCTGAACACAAGTGATCAGATAGGCGCTGGTGTAATTAGTGATGTGTCTCAGCTGGCCACTTGTGATCCAATCACTCAAGATGCATTTTAAAACCAAGTGTGAATCAGGCCTTAGAATTAAAACACTTATATAACATGGCTGTAGCATTATGACACCTAGTGACTGCAAGTAGGGAAACGGCACTGAAGATATGACACGCAGTCACTGGGAAATCACTGGGATCTGAGAACAAAGCTGAAATGAAAAGATCTTCTAAAGATTCGCTCCAGGATGTTTCTTCATCTGGTACACAACTGAAAGGGTGTTGCAGCATGCAGCACACAAAACAAAGTCTCACTGCGTTCCTTAGCCAGACTTAAGCGACTTCGACCTAAGAAAATGTCACAGGCGTCTATGACAAACAGTGAAGATGCAGTGCAGGATTATTGCTACCAAGCCTTAGAGATGAGCTGTTAATTGCATGTGCAGAAAAACAGACCATGAGATACGTGTTGTGAGAAGCTGACCTGATTTTCTGTTCGTGGAAAATCTAATTTCGTTATGAATAAAATTCACAAATTGAATTTCACTCAATTTACAAGTGGTCAAAAGTGAATGAGAGTCAAGTCAAATGAACTATATTGATTTTTTATCGCAAGCAGTGAAAAAAAATTGGATCATCACTGCACCAAGAGTATTTTATTTAAACGCTGTGTAAGAGATTAATACCTTGGTTGAATGTATTGTAAACATGTACTTAAATGTAAAAAGAAAGAAATTATTTTTTTGTTAAATTTCACAATTATGATGATGATAAACAAAAGGGCGTGAGTGTATTTCTGCTGACGCTGATTCTACTTGTTATATCTCTATCATAATATGAATATTCATACAGGGCTTCAGGGCTGTATGCAGGGGAAGGGGCATGAAGGGCACAGTGCCAGCATGGGTTTGGACTTTGAAGGCTACTTCAGTGAACATGAGATGTTTTATGCGCAGGTCCTTCCACGGATCACACTTCCAGCCGGCCGTTTTCTCATGACCTCAGGTTAAATCCTTCGCCATTAACATGATAAATACTGTACAGAGGTCCCCCCCCCCATGGAACCACAGAACCACTAAGCACTGTTAACACTTCCCACCAAGAAGGAGCTGGCAGCCTGAGGTTTGCTGGTAGACAGACAGTCATTAGCTGAAACTGCTGTAACTGTTGTACCTACCCCGTGAAGTATAGCATTAGTCCTTAGCAGTTAGGAAGAGTGCTGCCCATTCCCCCCCCCCCCCCCCCCGTTATCGGACCACTTCCTCAGAGATAAGCAGGCAGCAGCAAACTCAACTGTGGCAAACCGTAAGCTGAAAAATGCCATTTCCTTTATTTACTGATACATAGGCTTTAATTGCGCTGGGGAACTTTTCTGAGGAGACAGCCAGTAGGTTTAAGTATCGAGTCCCTCTATGAGTGTGACTGAAACCACAACACGACCAGCGATCGAGATCCGCTGCAAAAAAAAATAGGAGATTCAAAGTAAAATAGCTTCATTTCATTGTGGTTCTTCATTTTTATGTAAATAATATTTAAATTTCTGTTATATGCTGTTTGATATTCCAAGGCACTGAATAAGTTGATGGGTATCTGGAATAAATACTTTGTAAGTTTTCAAGGCGAGGCAAGTTTATTTATATAGCGCAATTCAGATGCAAGGCAAGTGCTTTACAAAGGCAGTTCTATACGAAATGCTTCCCTAAATAGCTGTAAAACTACACCACTCGAACATCTAAGCTGTGTTTATGGACGACCAAAGTTACTGAAGATCCACTTTTGTCCTTCCAGCTCTCTAAGGCTGTGAAGTCATTTATCTTTCCTGCACTGACTTCGGGGTGAAACCACAGTGCAGGTCACTTACAACCACGCTGAGAAGGATCCTGACATTGGGTCGTCCTTGGTCTTCAATTATTTATGGTCCTGACCGAGCACGTGCACGAAAGCTACCAGCCAAGCTCACGCAACACGAGTTACTGCTCCGATGTGACATCAAGCCCACCCCCCACCCCAGCTCAGCACCATTACTTTGGAAAGCTGCCAAAACATGCACTGTTTCTAAAACCCAGAGCCCATTAAAATGTGTTTCAAGTCTCTATATATACAGACACACAATCTACAAAAACTGTATGCCTGCACCCATCACTGGAGTAGATACCAGACATGCAGTGATGGTGCTTCTTTGTTCTGGGGATGATCCGGAAATATACATACACCATATCGACAGAAGTATTGGGACACACTTCTTAATCATTCAATCCAGGCATTTCATTCAGACCAATTGCACCCAGCCATGCAGTCAGGTTTACAAACATTTGTGAAATAATGAGTCGTTCTGAAGAGCTCAGTGATTTCAAGCGTGGTCCTGTCATAGGATGCCACCTTAGCAATAAATCAGTCTGTGACTTTTTTTTTTCCCTGCTAGATATTCCACGGGGAACTGTAAGTGGTGTTACTGCAAAGTGGAAGCGTATAGGAACAGAAACTCAGCCATCATGAGGCAGACCATGTAAAGTAACAGAGCGGGTTCATCGAGTGCTACAGCGCATAGTGTGTGAAAGTCAACAACAGTCTATTGACTCAAAAACTGCAGAGTTCCGAACTTCCTCTGGCATTAACTCCAATATAAAAACTGAGTGCTGTGAGCTTCATGGAATGGGCTTCCATGGTCGAGCGGCTGCATGCAGGCCTCACATCACCAAGCTGAATGCCAATCGTCAGATGGAGTGGTATAAAGCATGCCACCACTGAACTCTGGTTTAGTATTCTGTGGAGTGACGAATCACACTTCTATGCTTCCAACTTTGTGGGAACAGTTTCGGGACCCCACAGTTTTGGGGCTTTGCGCCCCAGTGCACAAAGAAAGGTCCATCAAGACATGGTTGGGTGAGTTTGATGTGGAAGAACCTGACTGGCCCACACAGAGCCCTGACCTTTGGGATGAACTAGAAAAGAGATTGTGAGCCAGGCCTTCATGTCCAACATCAGTGGCTGACCTCACAAATGCTTTTCTGGATGAATGGGCAAAAATTCCCACAGACACTCCAAAATCTTGAGGAAAGCCTTCCTGGAAGAGTGGCAACTGTTATAGCTGCATAGGGGGGACCAACTCCATATTGATGCCCATGGATTTAGAATGGGATGCCATATATAGGTTCCCGTAGGTATAACGGCCAGAACTGTCCCAATACTTTTGTCCACATAGTGTATGTATATTTATTTACCAGACACTTTTATCCAAAGTGACACAAAATTGCAAAAAGAAGCACAGTCAACCAGTCCCTAGAGCAATTTGTGGTTAAGGGCCTCGGTCAGAGGCCTAACAGTGACATCACTCTGCGGACCCAGGGATTTGAACCAACAATCTTCTGATCAAAGTCATAGCATCCCAATCTTCTGACCAACACATTATAATTTAGTGTGAGCCGTTTGCATTTATTTGGAATGGTCCCATAATTTTGCATGACAGTAAAAAAGAAGAGTTCAGATACACTGACAAAACTCAGCACTGCATGTTACACACTGTGAAACAACAGGGCAGCACTATGAGTGAGATGTTTGAAGAAATCCACACTAAAGCATCTAGATCTTCAGACCAGTGACAGATGCAGTTCATTTATGCCGCCATGTAACACCCATGTTCTCTATGCGATGATGCAGA
Source organism: Brienomyrus brachyistius (assembly GCF_023856365.1). NCBI lineage: Eukaryota > Metazoa > Chordata > Actinopteri > Osteoglossiformes > Mormyridae > Brienomyrus > Brienomyrus brachyistius. The sequence continues at coordinate 19,388,548 of NC_064547.1, read as the reverse complement.
ATGACAGCTGACCATCAATGTAAAAGGCACATTGCAGATGGCAGTAACTAAGAACGTTAGTCTGCCACATCTTTGCTGGATGTTTAAAACCCTGCAGAGCAGGACGTGGCTATAAACAGCAATCGATTTCACATAGACACCAGGTGGATCGTCAAAGAAGAAGATCAGATTAAAATATATTTAAACCTTTGAACACACATCCTACTTTGTGTTGTTCTGCCTACATTTAATCCATCCACCTGTCTTATAACCACTTACCCAGGTCAGTATGTTTTAATAAAAGATTCTATTGAATATTTAGAGATGCAGTTTTCAGAAATACAGTGTGCAGTACAGGAAGCACAAGGCGTATGGCAGGGGACAGTCCAGATCTGATTTTCTTAATTCGGTCCCCAGGGACTCACAGCCCCTTACTGGCAGCCAGGTGGGAGCATAAACATGGACCGTCTGTGGGTTCCTGCGAAGCGGATTGGGAAACACTGGTCTGGATAGAACAGCGAACTACAGCAAATCACCTAAAGGAAAGCTGCTCACACACAGCGAGAGCACGGACATGCAAAAGGCCCGAGTAAAGAATGATTCCCTCAAGCCCAGTTAATAACTCACTGAGGTTCCCATTAAAAATGTTAAAACATTCACACCATATAATCAAGTCTAAAATTTTCAATTATAACATTCTATACATAATCCCTTTAATATACAGCACATTTTCTCTGCTGGAGGGAAAAAACTGTGTCTGTTTCTAATGGGGACTGATTAAAATAGAGGCTCCTCAGTCAGGGCTTCCTTAAGAGCTGTGAGGAGGAATTTAACCGAAGGACCTGGGAGTAAAACTTTCATTAATGGCATCTTTTCTTCGGGCAAGGTTACCTGTTTTCCCTGCAACAGATTCCGGAAGGTTCACATATGTCAGACATCCAGAAAAGCAGATGAGTCTGAGGCATAAGGAAGTCTGAGAGGAAGGGGTGCATATAGGGGTGGGGCTACAGGAGCACTGGCCCCAGCTGTAAGCTGATTGGCCCCTGGAGTGCCCTCGCCCCTGTCACTCATTGATTCATTGACGACAAAGGCCAGTAATATTAAGACCAAAAATTCCTGATACAGTGGATCCCAACTTTATGTAGTTTTAAAAGACAGATTAAGAATAATGTTTTACATCCACAAATACACTTTTCTTTAATTCATGCTTCTAGAATGCAACTCTGGCTTTGTGTTTTTCCATTTGTACCCTGGATAATAAATACAATTTTCTTTATTTCGGATTTAAATCAGGGCCTCCTGACCTGCCTTTCATTCTGAGGTCAGGTACTGTATGACAACTGATGAGTTTTCCCTGCACGCATCTTCACAAAACTGTTCATTAATGCCCCAATTAAGGACCCAAATAGGAGTCCCCTCTTGGCCTGTGCAAGGTGGCATGCAGGTCCTAAGCACCCGGATCAGATGTAGCCAGTTGGTCTACGCTTTATCCAGTGACATGGTATCTACACCATGTTGGATGGACGAACACGAGTGTCTGTTTTCTGTCGGAGTGTCACTGGATTATTTGAGCAGGACTGGAATTGTTTGGAATGACGTAATATTCCAAAATATATGGTAAAATCTGCAAAATGTATAGAAGCGATACAGAGCATAGATCACATTGTATTTCTGTGTAAGTTTCGTAAGCCCCACAAACAAACCACCGCAAACAAGATCAGGCCAGACTGCCGTAGCATCTGACACATCTGAAAGTAATCAGGGCGCAAAGCTTTAATATCAGATTTTCCACTTAACCTGCATATCAATTACTCAGAAGAGCATATTTATTTTGTCAATACAGCATTTTGTCAGCTGCTACCTTTAACCTGACGCTGGTTGCAACTGGGTTATGACCGACACTAACTGACCCTTGTTTGCCCGTGACTTTGCATGACCCTCGTTTGTACGTGACTTGGTTTGCCCCTTGTTTGCCTGTGACTAAACATGACCCCCATTTGCCCGTGACTTGGTGTGACCCTCCTTTGTTGGCAACCCTTGCTTGCCCTTCTTGTCGTGACTCTTGTTTGCCCACGATTTGCTGTGACCCTGGTTTGCCCGTGACTTAGCATGACACTTCATTAGTCATGACCTGGTGTGACCCTTGATCACAGGTGACGTGGTGTTACCCTTGTTTGCCTGTGACTAAACATGACCCCCATCTGCTTGTGACTTGGCGTGACCCTCATTCGCCGTCTCCTGCTGTCATAGTGCTGTTACCAGTACCACTCCCATAGAGACAATCATGGCAAATAGCAAAAAAAAAAAACAGAATACCATCTTTAAGTACAGGACACACTAATGGGGCAGCCATTGAGAAAGCCAGTACTGATCAAGCACTTTTTGCCAGGGGCAGGAATGTTCATGATACTGAGATGAGATGTTGGTGTTGAATGTTGAGGTGTCCCAGGCATGAGGATGGGTGGCGACTGAAGGGATGGGGTTACCACACAGCCAGAGAGGAAGCCTCACCCTGGAGATCTCCAGAGACGGGAGCAGATGGGAGCAGGTCAGTACTTACAACTGTCCTCTTCCTCCGAGAAGATGCTGATCACATAGCAGGCATAGACAAAGCCCACCAGCTGTGAGAGGAGACATACAGACAACAAAGGCATCAGAGAGGGGCTTTCCGAGTATCTCGGAGGCAGAAATAACAGAGAGTAATAAACCGCATTGTTATTTGGTGCATTCAGATCATCATTTTTACACACGAGAACCTATATTACCATCTCCCCCCCCCCCCCCAACCAGGTGTGTAGTGGCTTGTTGCCAATTACTGAGAAGGTTGAAAGGAAGGCCGATCTCACAATTCAAATTTATAAAATCGGGAGAATGTGTTCATCGCTAGAGTTGATGGAAGCCTGCAGCAGAGACATGTGACATGAAAACACGTTAGTTCTTCCAGGCGAGTCCTGGAAAAGGGGTGTGCTGCTGACACTGGCCGCGTAGCCTGGGGCAGACACTCCGGGGTGGGGGCAACGGCCTCCAGCGCGGACACCGCCGGGTTCAAATGCGGGAGGAGCTCCTCCCGATAAGCAGCAGGGCAGACAGCGGAGAGGGAGACGGCCCCTAAGGAGACCTCTACCATCAGCTCGTCCTCCGGTCTCTGATCTCTCCGCTTCTTCCTTTTCTTCCTGCCGGTTGTTGTATGCAGAGGTCGAGGTGTTTCGGGGAGGTCGGATGTCTGACTGTTGAGCGGCACCAGCTGACCCCCCCCACCTCCGTCACCCTCCGTTTTAGCTGCCGGAGATTCTCGTGCACCTCGGTTACCAGGTGCTCCTTTCCGGGCGGGGACACATCCCCTGCAGGTTATCAATTTCCAAACAGCAGAAGTCAAATGTATTTTCATCCAATGGCAAGGATGGGGAGTATTATGATTGTCTCGGGGAACACATGCAGAGCTCTTGCAAAAGCATCGGCAGTAAACTGTAGATCAATCTGCTAACCATACTCATTGCCTAATCTATATATCTGGCAAATATCTAGTCATTTTCTAAAATAACGTTTACTGGATAAATTCTACTGGGAACTCTCTCTTATGTCATTCAGACCTATGGAAAATTAAAAAAAAAAAAAATGTTACATACTGCTGGAATCGTGAGTTTGAATAAGACCATTATCTCCCTGTAACACAGGATCAGGCACAGCTGAGATACGCATGTCAGCTCCACCTTAACATCCATCTCACCTACATCCTGGTATCATCACCTCCCTCAAACCTCCTTCAAAGGCCAGCATCCAACTTAAAACCTCACCTGGGGTGCAGAGACGGTGGCCATTGGCACAGCAGGAAATGGACTGCAGACAAACCGTGAGACCATTCAATATGAAAGAGGCCACATCTTCATGGAGAGCCACTATATGGACATCTACCGCATGTGAAATGAATCAGTAACTGAAGCACTGACCTTATGACATTTTTTGTGGAATCAGCTGTTTAGAACTCATTGTAATGGGCCACATTTGACACATGCAGCCACACGAAATGTATGAAACCGTCACTGGCAAGAAAAACCAACAGCTGGAAGTCATGAGTCAACAGAACATTGTCCACAATCCACTAAGAAGACTATTTACATGTGTTCCTATAAGAACATCTGTCTGTTCCTGCAAACTATTCTTCTCACCAATTAAGCAATTATCCAGATCCCTTTGGGAGCTCAGAAGGCTCTGCATCTCCATACATTGTCTCCTTATGAAACGTTGCAAGATCTCCATCAGATGCAGTGGAACTTGGCTGTAAACCCCGGCGATGTAGTAAATTCTGGTGAGAGCCAAGCCGGGTCCTTGCGATGCCTGTGGCTGTTTGCAACCCCAGCCTGTGATAAATCTCCCAGCAGCCTCTCTGCCGGTATAAATGATGCATGAGCAACATCACCAGCTGAGGTGAGAAAGAGTGTCACGCCAGCGCTTCATAAAATTACTGCTGGGACTTCATGGGTAGGAAGGCGGAGCTTTTGAAGTTAAGAGAATACAGGTAAACATACAGTAGACAAACAAGAAATAAAATATGCCACCTATTTGGGCAACGTGTGATTAAGGAACGTAGGGCTAGTTGGCATTACCTGTGGTATTCCAGTCTATTCGCAGAGGTTTAATGGCTGCATCATCTGGCATTTTAGTTTATAATGATAGTAGCGTGCGTGCTCCACAATACACTGGGATCCAGTCTGAAGCCCTGTGCTTCCTGGAATGGGCTCCAGCCCACTGTAACCTTATAGGGCTCAACCAATCACTCACCCCAATTTCACAAGGTTTCGACAGTATTAAGTACGTCTATCGCATCTATGGACAGCCCCCAATTTCAGTTAAAATGTACAGCGATCAGAGCACTGAAATGGGCCTGAACCGTCAACCCACACATGTTCATTTTCTGTCCAGAAACATACCGATGGCTAGTATACATGGCTAGACTTTGCTGCGAAGAAATGGCACACAATAGATATTAGACATTACAGAATGTTGCCCTCTGACAGCCTCTTCTATTACTATGCAGTCATTGTCCATCCCATCTGCGTCCACTTGGATTTCTACACTTTGAGGGGCCGCCACCACCAACCACGGCATGAACATGAGTGCTGGCTGGGTGGCCGCTTTCCTATGGTGGAATGGACATTGACTGAAGAAATGAGAGGAGATTGAGCAGAAGGGTGCGTTCTGGAAGAGATTAGAGGCCGCTGTGTTTGATTAAATCCCCAATGGGAAGAAAAGGCTGCCTGCACAGATTCAAACTGACAGCCAATCTGCTTGTGCCTAATGAGCACGTCTCCAAACAGCAGGGGCACAGACGGTGTGTCCTGCAGACACCCCCAGTAAGGCGGTAAGATAGGAAGAGGTTAGATATGAGAAGTCACGCAGGCACACAGACAGAGAAACAGGTAGACAGAGAGACAGGCAGAGAGACAGACAGGCAGGTAGGCAGACAGATAGGCAGGCTGAGGGACAGACAGACAGGCAGAGAGACAGACAGGCAGGCAGGCAGACAGTGAGACAGGCAGAGGGACAGGCAGAGAGACAGGCAGGTAGGCAGGCAGAGGGACAGAGAGACAGGCAGAGAGACAGACAGGCAGGCAGGCAGACAGAGAGACAGGCAGAGGAACAGAGATAGACAGATAGATAGGACACATGAATAAGTAGAGTACATGTGATACAAATAAGGTAGAATATGATTGTATGCTTACGAGCCAATTAGTACAACACATTTACTCACAGACAAGATGTCAAAATAAAGTTTATTACTGAATTTGATTCCTGAATCTAAAACCAGCAGTGAAATGCATCGTAATTCATACATCCTCCCATCTTCCACCTTCTTATCCAGTACAGTGTCACATGAGCCTGGCGAATATGCCAGGAAGCACCGGGCACAAGGAAAGGCGTCATTTTATAAAGGCCAGCTCTGCATCATCATGTGCCCCCCTCCCTTACTGTGTGCACACCCCGGGATACACCCTGGGTCTCCTGTTGCTCAGAAAGCGGAGACGTCTTTGGCTCACGGCAGAGGCGGACATCTCAGCTAACAGCCCAGTTTGGCATCACCATATGCTGCCTGCTCCACGGAGACGAGCAGGACGCTCCATAACTACTGAGCACTATTAATGCGTCTTTTCTCCTCTGCAGAGTCACCTGACTTGCCTTAGTTCATTATTTATAGGTTCCAGTGCTGTCCCTGATGTGAGGATGACCTACCACAGCCAATTCCCAACCACATATGGTGGGCAGCTACCCCCAGTGTCATGCTGCATTTTAATGTTGATAGATAACTCCACAGAGGTTGTCTCCAGCATTAGCAATGCCCGAATAATCTATCAAAGAATGAGAGAGCAGCGGCGTAACCATGAAACCGCTCCGCTGTTGCAATCAGTCTGCTTTCATTCCCAGAAAAGCATCAGTTCCAGCAGCAAAGAGATGGAACCTTTCAGGAACCACTGGATCAGATCTGTTAGTGTGACTGAGATCATCTGATTGGGTGTCAAGGTGCACTGCGGTGTCCTTGGTTACGCCGTGGCTGTCAAAAAGGTCAAACAGTCGTTTAGGGGGCTGTCATGATTCTGTATGTTTATGGGCGTGTTTGGTCATGTGATTCATCCCCTCAGGAGCTGCTTTGGAAACAGCTCCCCCTGCTGATCAGCGCGTCTGCACCTGTAATGCAGGTATTGCTGCATGCCAGAGGTCAGTAGGCTGTTTGTCTAAATCCAAAAAACAAAACTGCAGTCTCAATACACATAAATACAAATACATATAATCCAATGACACCCATCCATTTCCCAACTGCTTGTCAAATAAAGGGTTGGGGGATGGAACTGGAGCTTACTGCAGGCAGCACAGGGCACAGGGTGGGGGAATACGTGTTACAGGACAACTGGAATGCAGTGAAATACCATGATAAATATATTGATATACGATTCAATAGGAGTAAAGGTGTACAGACATTCCTCACTTTATGAAGCTTTGACTCATGATATTTCATCTTTACAGTCCTGCGATACGGATGCACGTTCCCTGAATTTTGAATCTGTTTCCAGGCTAGCGATATGGAGTACGATGCTCTCCACTGTTGCTGGGGTGACGGCAGCATCCACCCAGCCACGCTTCCAGTCTCCGTAGGGATCGTGAGCGTAAACATCTCTTAAGGTGTGTGACAACGTGTATTTTTTTTTTAAGCAAATATATACTTATTCAGTTTCAATTATTCATTCATTCGCTTCCTCATTTATCCATCCATCCATCCATTTTCCAAACCGCTTATCCTATTGGGTCGCGGGGGGTCCGGAGCCTAATCCTGGAAGCAATGGGCACTAGGCAGGGAACAACCCAGGATGGGGGGCCAGCCCATCGCAGGGCACACTCACACGCCATTCACTCACGCATGCACACCCTTTCTCATTTATTTATGCGTTTATTTATTTGTTTACTTATTTGCTTAATATCATATTTACATTTGACTTGCGCTATTTTCAACTTTCATCGGAAACATAAACCCCATCGTAAGCTGAGCAGCGCCTACATTATGCTGATGTAGAGATGCAGTAAGTGATTGTAATAGAGTATTTACAGTAATGTGAGTGCAGCCGCCTGGACAGCGAGGGCCGTCCCCCAAGTGTAGCTCGTTGCTAGACACTCTGGTTGGGGACCAATTTCAGTCAGAAGATGCTGCATCGTGTGGATGTGAAAGGATGCTGTGAAATCCCACAGCTAACAAACATCAGCCGGGCCTTAAACAAGCTTTAAAATCTCATGTCTCCTGTGCAGTATCAGGTCTGCATTGTCTCATTGGCCATTTGCCCCAATTCCCATGACCTTAAACAGGCTACTGCTTTGCCCCCTGCCCACTTACCTCATGACAGTTTTACCAGGTATTTGCTTTTGCAGATTAGGTGTGATGTCACCATTTCCAAGAGTCTGAAGCTGAACCCATTTAACTATGCAAAAAGAATCAATTACCCTTGGGCTGAAGTAAGAGCTTAGGATTTTCAGCTACTTATCGATTAACGCGTTTTATTCAATTAGATCTGCAGAGAGGTTTAATCTGCAGCAGTTTTACTCGCATTTTAATTTATGAATTGTCTTTTTATAATGTGTTTGTCAATTATCCTCAAATAAATCGAGTAACCACGAGCAGTAACACCCTGAAACACAGGTCTCGCAGCCAGTAAATTGTAGCAGAGGTGGGCACGTGTGTGACGGGCGGTACTCACAGCCAATAGGATCTGCAGGGCAGAGTGCATGACCTCCAGGTACTGGAACTCCATGATGCAGCCAGTGACGGAGATGTAGGTGTGGTCCTCCAGTGTGCGGGAGCCTGGGGGTGGGACTTCCCTGCTCACGCAGCCGGGGCCGTGCTCACGCCACCAGGACCGGTGCATGGAGATATTGAAGGTCATGAGGTCGGTGTCCTATGGGAAGGAAGGCCAATACCGATTGGGTGAGATGTTCTCCTGCATCTGACAAGGGAAGCTCAGGTGCGGCCTGACAGTCAGTCAATTAAGGAAATCATTGCAGAGCGGGAACCCCACCCACCCCCCCCCAGGCCCAAACCAGCTGGACGGCACGGACATCGATCGTAGATTAACCGTTTTCCTGCCAAGCAGCGAATCTGCGAGCGAGTGCTGGCAGCTCCAAAGGAAACAGCCAATCAGGGCGCGCTTGGTGACGGTATCTACACCTCGACAGCCCTCGCAGCAGGAACTCCCGATTCTCTTTACCGATTCTTTGAGTATCTGTGTCATGCCTATTCGGTCACACGCCCTGCTATTTTTATTGAAAAATTTTTCATTGACATTGTTGAGCATCTGTGGTTGGTAAAAATGCTTTTTCACTCAAAAGTCACAAAATGTCAAAGAGAAATAGTAAATCATTTTTATGCATTTTATGGCGATCAGCACTGGCTGATTAATCAGACTACATGGGCACTATGGTGATGGCTGGGTGCGTGTGTACATGATTGACATGCTGAGTACTCACTTCGTCAGTGTTATAATGTGGTTTATCAGCACCTACAGCAGTGAACCAGTAGTGAACAAGAGTGCTAAATTCCTGCCACATCAGTTTCACATGATAACATCAGGAAGCCAGAATGATCTCAATTCTTAAACATATTTTGTTACTTTTGACATAAATTTAGTCAGGAAACACCAAAGAGATGTGCACTGAGTATGGTTAAATGTTTATATGCCTTTAAAAAGCTGCATGTCCTTCTTTGAAGGGTGATTAATATTTAGAATTAATAGAAATTGTATTTGCATGTTATTGCTACATAAATAACAATCATAATATCAGCTGTCCCTCCCCAAGGAAAATGAATGCATCGGTCAACCTCTAGTGTTTACCACACAAAGACCAGAAAGATCTCTGGGTTTCTGCTCCTCCTGCGCCCCTGTCCTCGCCCCACATCAGCGCGTGCAGGTTCTGTAGGAACCCCTGGACACCTGCAGGACGCAGGTGAGGCAAAGATGTTGATCCGAGCCGCTGAGACTGAAGGCAGGAGCCCATGGCACTCAGCAAGCACAGCACTGCTAATTATAGAGCAAGAGTCCAGGACACAGGTGTCCTGAAAAGTGTGAGATTAAATAGCGGGCAAACAGCTAACTCTATTAAACTCAATATGGGCGATTTTTAAGCAGGGGCGATGTGTGACATGTAGTAATTAACATGACTGCTCTTGCTAAGGTGCAGAGAGACACTCGTGAGTCCACACAATCACCCCATGCTAATGAGCAGCTCCTGTTACTCCCAGCTGGCTCATGCTGTAATTATAATACTGGCACCATGCACACTTCATTCTTTACAGAAAAGGTTAGGAGCACCGAAGTTCTGCATCCTTTAGCAATGCAGTGAAGTATATCTCCATCTTGCCCAGTTACTGCCAAGGATCACTTAGCATCATACTAATCCCTTATCCAGCACCAGATCGCTATGCGCCAAGAATCAATGACCACAGATATCCGACACTAAACGCAACCCTGAGGTTTAGTACCAACGCTTCATTGCATCCTCAAAAAAAAAACAACAACTCCGTTAAGTATCAAACGCGGAGTGATATCTTGGAGTAAAGCACACGCAAGGCTTGGCATTACACGGACGTCACAGACCTGCAGACATGCATACAATGAACTTCACCAAAGCGTAAAAAGCAGACAATTACGCAGATTAGACAGGTATAAAATGCGTTTTCAAGTGATATATGTGCATGTTTATACAATTCACCAAGGAAGCAATTAAACACCAGGAAAAAAAATTGGCTGCACAATGCATCATTAACATAATGATCTAATTCCACAAGCATTAGCATAATGGTGCAGTTTAGCGCTAAGGTAGCTGCATAAAAGCAATTAAATGCAAACGAAAGGGACATTTAATGCTGACACTTTAATTTGTTGTGTTTGTCAGTTACTTACAAATTCATTCCTTTTCATTTAAAAAGAAAAATGTCTTCCGGATAGTAAAGTTATTTAAAAAAAACAAATCAAATGCAGATGAATTATGGATAACAGAAATAGCGTTTGTGAAATTTCTCACGCGGCCTGGAAATGACAGTCTGGGGCAGACAGTGATTTGGGCTTTGTATCAACAGAGAACATGTTCTGGAAATGACAGCGAATAAACAACGATGTGTGGTGGCGGTTTCCGGTTTGCAGGGACAATCGGAGCCTGGTGTTGTGCGGTGATCTCTTGGTGAGAGTCTCCTTCTGACAGTATCATCCATCCAAGATGAACCCCAAGTTAATCTGGCCCTTTCCCAACAAGAGAGCTGAATATGGTGCCTGACACACTCAGGTTTGCCAAGTCATCAGGAGATGGCGCTCTAGGAAGCTGTCTAGCTCACCTGTGGGTTTACCAGCACTAGTGTTAATTAGCGGATGACACTAAAATAAACACTTGGTGGGACTGGCTGGTGACAGCACCACTTTACTCCTGTCTCTGTCACTTCCATGGAGCCTGGAAAATGGCCACAGAGATTCCCATCCTGTTCTTATGCTGTCATGAAATTTCCATGCTGAGTCACAGCCCAGCTGTGGGAGTCTGTGCTGCTGAGAGTCTGACTCGGACAGGCAGGAGTGCTGGGCTGTGTCTGTGCCACAGAGGGGCACGGAGCAAAGCCCACTCTGTCTTCTCTCCGGGGGTGTCCACAGCCTCAAGTGGGGGCTTCATCTGTATTCCGTGAGCAGGACAGACGTTCTCAGGGCCGACAAGGAGATGATTTAGCGATCAGTCTCAGAGCCCAGCCCTACACCTCCACCTCCATCTCCGACAACAGCGAGACATCAGCATTTAGATGCTTGTCAGCTTGAGGTTTTGAGCGGACAAATGACACAACGTGGACTGACAAGCTGTGCAAATTCCACGTAGTTACAGCGTTTGTAAGTGGTTGGTCGTTTCGGGTTTCATGTCCTATCAGCTCTGCAATTAGCATTGCAATTCTTCAGAAACCGCTGACATTTATTTAGGGGATGGTTTTTTCAGTAATTGGGGTTAAAGGTCATGCACAAAGGTCCAACAGTGGAACCATTTGGATCAGGGGGTCCAACCCCACACAGCTACACACCCCAACTGGCTACCGGAGCATCTTACCATTCTTATTGACACAATGACTTTTTTTTCCAGCCCCCAGACGCGTCTCTGATCTGCATATGCTGTGTCATTCACTAAAGCCCAGATGAGAAGCCATTTTTCAAATCTGAATTTCACATTTAACAGCAGCAAACTAATTCACCATACACATACTCACTGTACTTAGTTATTTCTTAAAATACCATTTACCATCCATTAATTTTACATACTAATTATTTCAGAAAAAATGTCTGTTTCCATAATTATAAATTCCTTCAAATTTGAGCCAAACATTTCCATTTACTTCTCAATCATCTTCAGTCAATTAATTCTGAATTTGGTGATTTATTAAAAATCAATCTCACCCTACTTTGTCCAGCACTGATCCTCTGTTATGTCCCTCCTGTTAGAGGAGAACGAATTGCTTTACCCATAATGCAAATCCTTAATCATGATATGTATTATTCCTACAGATTTTCTTAAAGAGAAATTAAAATGTCCATCCATCCATTCATTTTCTGTATCTGCCTCTCCTATGAGGAGAAATTGAAATGTAACAATAATAATCAATAACATTATAGTAAATACCTGCTTCTGTAAGAATAACCAGTTATGGAGTGGAGCATGAGATAATCCTCACGTGTCTAATAGTGACCACATCGTACAGTGAAGAGAGTCACCTCACTGACCACTCGGCGCCATAAGACACATCACTGCCTCCTAGTGGTCTAACGTAATCTACACCACGCAGATCCTACCTGTCACCTATACTATGACTAGGCAAGTGTTTGCCATCCTGCCCACAAAGAGCACACATGTCACCTGTCACCGGGGGACAGGAGAGTACCCCGTCATCGTCATTCATCTGTGCCCAAATGTGCCGAATCCGAGCGCCCAGACACTGCCCAGACAGTCACGAAGGCGGGTGAGTGGCGTTAATTGAGTGGGGGCTGCATCGCCGACATGTTATACTGATGGGCGAACAATGACACGACGAAGCAGGATGACGAACCAGGAGAAGGTTAAATGGCTCACTGACTCGCAACTCGTACATTGCAGGTGCTTTTATCCATACAATTTCTGAGATAATGCAGGCAGCTATCGGGAGTTGAACGCCTTGCTCAGAGGCCCAACAGTGACATCACACTGTGGGCCCCGGGAATTAAACCAGCTTCCTTCAAGCAGGTAAGGCATACAAACACCACGCAGGAAACCAGCACGTTGACCAATAGGAGCAAGAACCAAGGACAGACACATATGCACACATGGGAAACAAGGGTTAAATAAGGGACAGGTGTGAGCCACAATTAACCGAAAGCCTTTGGGCAACAAGACACAGGTGCAGGTCATTAACAACTCAAACACTAGGAAAGGGGTGACCAGCGACACCTGCTGGTCGGGCAGGGAAATGACAAGGCAGGGACTGATACTGACACCTGCCTCTTCTCACCACACAGACCCTCCATATATTTTTAGATTTGTACATACGATATATTGATATATGATATATGTAAAAGCTAAAGTCACATACCATTGACACCCAGTTAAATAAAAGACCAAAGGCCGTAAGATAGAGAGTATACCATTACACTGCTTACTTATAGTGCCTACAACATCCAACTGCTGTTTTCCTGTTCCTTTAGCAGTTTAGATTCACGTAATGTTCCCCCTCATCTCTATGGTGCCGGGAGTGAGTTAGCAAAGAGCTCATGCATCAGTTGCAGGCCAAAATTCTATTACATTATAACTTAACCTATATCATTTTTCCTCCTACACCACACTTAGCAGGAATAAGCTAAGAGCTACTTTAACAGCTTAAGATATACAGTATTGTTCAGTGCTGGTTTGTGCCGATCCAGGAGATTATCCCAGAAGAAGGACACCCTGGACAGCATGGCAGTCCATCACAGGACACAAGGCAGGGGACACCCTGGCCAGGACGTCAGGCCATTACAGGGCATGAGGAAGGGGACACCCTGGCCAGGACGTCAGGCCATCACAGGGCATGAGGAAGGGGACACCCTGGCCAGGACACCAGGCCATCGCAAGGCACGAGGCAGGGGACGCCCTGGACAGGACGCCAGGCCATCGCAGGGCACGAGGAAGGGGACACCCTGGTCAGGACGCCAGGCCATCACAGGGCATGAGGCAGGGGACACCCTGGACAGGATGTCAGTCCATCTCAGGGCATGAGGCAGGGGACACCCTGGACAGGACGCCAGGCCATCGCAGGGCATGAGGCAGGGGACACCCTGGACAGGATGTCAGTCCATCTCAGGGCATGAGGCAGGGGACACCCTGGACAGGACGCCAGGCCATCGCAGGGCACACACTGACATGCACAATCACACCCTCTAAGGAAGATACAAATACCAGGTCACCAAACCTGTGGGAGGAAGCTGGAGTTCTGGAGAAACCCTCACAGAAACGTTTTTCATGCAGCGTACAAGCAAATAAAAAAAAAAAAAAACATCCATACATTTATGATAACTGATTATCCAGTGCAGTGTCTTGATGAGCTTGGAACCAGTTCCAGGACTCACAAGGCAGGATACATAGGGCAACCTGTATGGGATGTGCCCCAGGTGGTCCGAGTTCACACACTGTGAGCTGTTTAGCGGCAGCAGTCAACCTAAGTACACATTTTGCATTATGGGAGAAAACAGAAGCCCCCAGGGAAGTACCACAAAAATATGGGGTGATCATGCACCATCCAGACTAGATAACACCTGGAAAAATCTGGAATTGTGAGGTGTTTTTCAACGGAGATCCACCCTGCCATGTAGATGCAGACTGTTTGATAAGCGAAGTGCTGGTCAACCTGTTATACGATGGCGGGGGAGGGGGGCTGGGTCGCCAAGACACATCATCAGCTTCAACCAATACAGGATAAGCGTTATCTTAAAAAATTAGCTGAACCATAATTGGAACGGTTGAAGTGGTGCTCCGACTTTAATGTTGCCGGGTGACAGAGCATTCGTTCGCCATCATTCCCGCGTCCTTCAAAAACAGCGAGCGCGTCGTGGGAGCATCGTCTTTCCGTCCGAAGCGGCCGCCACAAACCTCCGAGTTACTTCCACATCTCACCTTGCCTGCTGCCCTCGGATGAAGTATCGCCAAAGGCAACGAAAAGGGTAACACGACTCCTCACTGCTATTCACAGCGGGCTTCCAAGTATTTATAACCCTGCAGCATTGTTTGCAAAGTATGTTAATTCGATTGATTCGTGCCCAGTTGTGTGAGCCACTGTTTTTCCATAGGTAAATCACAGTCATCATCCAGCTTATTAAGAGCTGCATGGGTTGAAAATACAAAAGCACACACAAGTTACATAATTATATATATTTTGCTGCGAAGTGAGGAGTTGCATCCTTTGCAATAACAGCAGTACCACAATATTTCATTTAATGCTTAAACTATAATATGTTAGCAGATCCCATTGCCTTTATTTATATCTGAAATTTAAGGTAGTGCACATTCATTGAATAATCTAAAGTTTTCACTGCAACTCAAAAGACAATTACTTCTACGATCCTGTACACATTTTCATTCGCAGTCTAGAACAGAATCTGGTTTGAATCTGGTTCTGGGGTGATATCTAGCTCACAGAGGTGTGCTAAACTGCAGAGTGACCGTAGGGGCTGCGTGATCACTCTGCCATTTTATTAAGGGCTAACCGTCTGCTCCCGAATTCATCACCGGAGACAACCATCCCAGGGTGTTAAATTTACAGTCCCGCTCTCTGTGCCTGACGGGACCCAAAGCAGAATCTCACCCAATGGAGATTTAAACACATGGCTTCCTCTTCTTATAGAGCAGCACCACCTGCTAGACAGCAAGGTGACTGTTCAGGTCACCTGGAAGCAGAAAAATGGACAGAACTTCTGGGTCACAAAGCACAGGCCAGGAGTGATGCTCTTTTTCTTTAGCCGTTTGTTCATTCTTAACGGGCTTTCGTCATGACGGCTTTGCAGTGCCACTCTGTCCCCTTGGCCAGGGAAGTGGCCTTGATCTTCATTAGTGATTGCATGAGAGCTGGGGATAACCGAACAGGTTTGTGCTGCCGTTGACACCCCCCTCCGGATTACGCAACTGCTGACTAATGCAGGTCATTCCGATCAAATATTAACTCTGACCAAGAACCTAGAACATAAGACAGCAATGCAATAAGAGACAGGAGAGACAGGTACGATTTTGGCTAAAATCCATAAGCCAAAGCCGGTGCCATCATCTCCATAACCCAACACCACTGGTGTCATCTCTGTAACCTAAAACCAGTGAAATTATCTTCTGCTACTGGTCACTGGTTTAATGGAGTGGAAGCTGTCCAAAGGAAATAGTTCTTGGTGAGAGAATCTGACAACGGGGCCAATCCATAGCTTTCACACTACGAGCTTCATGCTAAGAAGCTTCATGCAGCAATAATAGCCAGTGAAACTACGAGTCATGTGACTTTCATTTCAAACAATTCAAAGGTTATGTCATGGCTAAGATAAAATGAACTTCACTGATACCGTGGAAACCGTGAAATACTATGCACAGTGAAATATACACATCCATCCATCCATCCATCCGCGTTTTCCACACTGGGTTGCAGTAAAACCAGCACAGTGATTTAGCATATATTTATGTAGCATGTGACCTTACCTTAGACAGACCTCCAACTTCCAAATAGAAGCAGATAACGAACACATTCCATGCCACCCACAGAGCCACCCAGATGGAGTACTGGGGAGAGAGAGAAAGACATTTTTACATTTATTTAGCAGACATCATTTATATATAAAGTGACATACATTTTTGAGAAGGCAAGGTCAGCCAATTCCTGGAGCAATTAGGGTTAGCAGCCTTGCTCAGGGGCCCCAACGGTGGCATCAGTCTGCCAACCCTGGGATTTGGACCCACAGCCTTCTAATCACAGGAACAGCAGCCTAACGCACTGAGTCACACAGCACCCACAACATGAAGGACATGAAACTGTCGCACTGAGAGATTAATGTGGAAAAAAGGCCACCCATAATCCCCTACTGGGAAGCTTTAGGGATCCTAAAAGGAGTAGGGCTCCCGGGGTCCAGCATCAGCTATTTAATAATGCAATGCTGCATCCGTCTACTCACATGAGTTCCGTAAGACATCACAGGGGCAACATGTTAACAACTAGCTTGTTTGACACCAGCTGTTATACACTAAGGATTCCTGGGATTTTTGATTGCAAAATTCACCAGCACAAGACATTTGTTCACAAGACACTGCACTTTCCAAGTAACCGTCTCGCCTCCGACAAAATATCCCACTGTAGGAGGTACACCAGCCGCCCCATCTTCAGCGGCGAAAACGACAGGTCGTCCAGCAGCCGTCCTGCATCTGGAGCCACTTAGCAGAAGAGCCAAACGTCTCCTGTCCCACCGAGGTCAGAATGGGACTCATGTGATCACGTGCTTCATGAGCAATAAACCTCTGAAATGTATCGTGTTCATGTCCAGTAAAGTCGACCATCCTACTCCGGAGACGGCGCTGAATTGAAGTCATAAGGTAAAGCAACAACATAAAACTAACAAGCTAGGTCAAGGTGATGGGCAGCAATTAAAGGAAGTTAAAAACGATGTACATTTACAAAGGCAATTTCAAGCTCATTACTGCCAGGAAACTGTTCTGAAGATGGTGTTTATGGAGTTTGAGGTTTCACCTGGTGGTATGTGAGGGTTTTTGAACATTTAAAGGCAAAAACTCTGTGCTTGTGATTGGAAGGTCACTGCAAAGAATCCCACAATCGGCAGAGTGATGTCATCACTGTGCCTCTGAGAAAGAACCTTAACTTCCAACTGCTGTAGCGGACTGTCTGACTGCTTTCTTAACTGTATGTCACTACTGATAAAAGCATCTGTCAAATAAATACATTTTAAATAAAAAAATTATCATTGTAAATTCACTGTAATTACATTTTCTTTCATTACAGCAGAACAGGAAATCTATTGCTACTTCCAATATTACACAAAAAAATCTAATTAAAAAAACCCTTCAAAACACTGTTGTCTATTGAAACAAAGTGACACAGTTTGCGTTTACATTTCAGGCCATTACACGCGTCTGTCTGGCCAGCGAACGGACAGCCATTTGCTAAGGTCTCTGCTTTGGACACGTCCTCAGTCCCTCGTTCATTTTTCCAACACGTCACGTCTCCGGCACTTCAGCATCGCACCCGACCACATGAAGCACTTAGTCAGCTCCTCACCCAGGACTTAAGAATTAAAAGAAAGACCATAGAACTTACAATAGTGGCCAAAACTGAGGAAACACCTAGCATCTTTGGCATTACGCTTTAAAAATGACTACATGAATACTGGTGGTAATGTTAGTGTATAATCAAAGAATGTTACAAACATACATTGGATGATTACATAAGTAACTGGAACAAGTTACAAACTCTAAAAATTGGAAGTGTTTCCACAGTTTTGGCCACTAGTGTATATATGTTATTATAAAGTTACCAAATAACTAGATAAGTCATATAAAAGAGTGACTTGTTCTCCAGCACATTTAGTATGGATTCCGAGTGTAAATACTTGGGCAAATGAGGCTTTTAAATGTGAAATGTCACAGAAATCAGCAACGAGAGCAATTTGGAAATGCTTTGGGGAGCACTGACCCCAAACATCCAGGACAAAGTCTCATAATTAGCCATTTCAGAGCACTTATTTAAAGGCCATCCGGGGGCCACTGAGGATGGAGGGGGGGCAGAGTCAGGCCATCGGGCACAGAGAGCGGCCGCAACACCATCTGGGGATTTGCATCTTCGTGCAACAAGCAGCTTTTCCGGAGCTTCTGATTATGCTGTTGGCATGTAACCAGGGAAGGGACTCCACTAAAGAGCCAGGAAGGTGGTGCAGAGCTTTGGAGGTGCAGCTTTCTGCCGGGAAGCAGGCCTGGGCCACGTTCTCCTACTGCAGCATGTTTATGACCCATCCAAGTAGGATGGAGACCTAATCCAAGTCTGGGGGGGCACTATGAGCTAGGACAGGGTTTGTGAACTACCATTTCAATTAAAACAGCATGGATTTCACTTGAGCACTGAGTTCTTGCTGTGTGCTGATTGGTCAGTCTCCTATAATCGTGCACGTGTCACTAGTGTTAATGTGAAACAGCTGGATGAATCTTTCAGTCAAGGAAACAAACCAGTCAAAGCACAAGAAGAACTGAACGATTTAGTCATGCACAGGAGCCTTTCGGTTTTAAAGCAGTTTGTAAGACTTGAAGTAGCTCAGAGAGTCCCCCTTTGACATGCTGGTCACCCCATATATTAGGTACCAACCTTTGGCACCCTGCAGAAATGACGATAGTAGTTACTCACCACCACGATGTATTTCGAGCGATACTGAATTGTTCCAAAGAGGCCGAGGATGACAGCTATTATGTGCAGGAAGTTTCCGAGGATGGGGACCCACTGATATCCCAGGAAGTCAAAGATCTGTCGCTCCAGTGATGCCAGCTGTGGGGAAGAAAGTAGCAATGAGCTGGATTATTAGACATATTATTAACCATTATTAAAGCCAGAGAACTGCGTAAACTACTTCAGGAAGAGCGTTAGCACATTAGGGGGGAAAAAATGAATAATACTAACGGTTCAGTAAAATTAAGCTGTATTTGCTGCTAAAACAAGTTCTTTAGAATAAGTTTTTTATTTTATTTTTTTTTAAATATCCCATCATTCTCTCCTTTCTCTCCAGCTCAGAATGACCTTGGGGGCTGAGTGCATTTTTCAGGGGGTTGATGGCCTTGCTCAAGGACCCAGTGCAGATGGGACCACCCTGTCAAATACAGGATTTGAACCAGTGACCTCCTGATTACAGGCTCAGCCTACCCCACTAAGCCACATACACCCCCCCCTGTTATCTTGGTAAATATGGTCGGAGATCATAAACAGTTACTTTACAAAGCATGATAAACAGTTAAACAGATAATGAACTCTGCAGTGACCAAACAAATTCCCAAAGTCTTGTTTGGTTTCTGAGCTGTGAATTTTAAGAGGTAAAGCTTCCTTTAAACCCGAATGCTGAGGACTGCATGCGAAACCCAAAACAGGGATCCTGACGCAGGCCACCAAATGTTCCATGTGACTGGGACACGTCAGCTCGGCTGCCCCCTTCCTCACTGGACTGGTTCACATTCTAGGGACGAAGTTTCCTTGGGCCTTTGAAAATCACAAATTCCAGCCGTTTTAATGAGCTTTGGCTGATAGGCTTGATAGTTTTCAGCTAATGTACCCATACACATTAACACCAGTTGGTGTTAATTAAGCACTTCCGATTTTTTTTTTTTTCCAATTAAGCACTTCCATTGTTTTGCTTTCCTTTTATATTGCCATCCATCCATCTTGTCTATGCAGGGTTGCAGGGGTCCAGAGCCTATCATAAGACCATCAGAGATTTACAAACGAGAGGAGGCCATTCGGCCCATCAAGCTTGTTTGGGGAGAACTTAACTAACAGCTCAGAGTTGTTAAAATCTTATCTAGCTCTGATTTAAAGGACCCCAGGGTTTTAGCTTGCGCTACACTAGCAGGAAGACTATTCCATACTCTAACTACACGCTGTGTAAAGAAGTGCTTCCTAAAATTCATTTTAAAATGTTCTCCCGCTAATTTCCACTTATGGCCATGAGTTCTAGTATTTAAACTAATATTGAAATAGCCATTTGGCTGAACAGCATCCAGACCTGTTAGAATCTTATATACCTGGATCATGTCCCCCCCCTTAGTCTCCTTTGTTCGAGGCTAGACAGATTCAGCTCAGCTAACCTCTCCTCATAAGACATTCCTCTAACACCAGGAATCATTCTCGTCACCCTGCGTTGCACCCTTTCCAAGGCAGCAATGTCCTTCTTAAGGTATGGTGACCAAACCTGCACACAATATTCTAGGTGGGGTCTTACCAAGGAATTATATAATCGTAGCATCACCTCCATTGACTTAAATTCCACACATCTAGAGATGTAACCCAACATCCTATTGGCCTTTTTTATTGCTTCCCCACACTGGCCATGAACCATGGAAGCATGAGGTCTTTCTCATAATCAGCTACCTCTATTTCAGTGGAACCCATAAAATATCTGTATTTTATATTTCTGCTCCCTGCATGGATTACCTTACATTTATCTACGTTAAATTTCACCTGCCAAGTATCAGCCCAGTCGCTAATTAAACCAAGATCCCGTTGTAGCCTCTGTGCTGCTAGATCCGTATCTGCTACACCACCCACCTTGGTGTCGTCTGCAAATTTAACCACATTTATCCCAGATTTTACTGACATGAAGCAAAGAATAACCACACTGAGCTTTAATGACCTTGCTCGGGGTACTAACTATAGCCAGCCCCGCCCTGCCCACAGCTTTCCCAAAGCCGTTGGCCCTGTAGTGTGACCACAGCAGATCCTTCCACACTGCAGACAGGGCCGGTTGTGATTCACCTGCACGCTACTGAAATGCCTGTGGAGCAGCTTCCATCTGTGCCTCACCAGGTCCGTAGGGAGTAGAGTGATCCTTTCTGTTGATCTACCTCCACCAGCCACCTCCAATTAGACACAGTCAGGGGCCCAATCAAACCACAGCCTGCAGCTACCAGTGCATCTGCCCATCAATACCTTACCCCAGTTCTCAGAGCCAGGTGAACATTCACTGGATTAACACTGCTCTGCCGTGTCAATCATTCTGCACAGTTCCACCCACAAGACAGACAATTTCTTCAAGTGGAATTTGTAAAGCTGCACAAAAAAAGCACTATATAATAGACCTAATTTACACACATGCATCCATTTCATATAAGCACTTCTCCTGTGCAGCGTGGTGGTGAGCCTACAGCCAATCACAGGAAGCCCTGGGCACAAGGCAGAGGACAGCCCAGTCAGGATGCTCTTGTATCAGAATCTGTACCAGTTATCAGCAGTTGTGTATCAGAATCAGATCGGAATGGAAAAAAAGTGGATCTGGGGATCCCTGGCCAGAGTATATTTGACATAGAACCTGATAAACAATTTTGGCCAAGGATTGAATTGGAGGATGTATGTTAGCATTACATTAGCTTAGGAGGCTTCGTTTTGAACAGTAAGTTTCTTTTGTATCCCATTAATACATAATATATACACATACACACATGCACCTTTTTAATAATTAATGCCTACAAGGAAATCCTATTAAACCAGTCAGGTCAGATCAGTATAAGACACATGGAGACAGTTTTACCACAGAACTGGGACGTGGTTACTTTGTATGGGGGTAACCCCATGTAATAAGCATCCTTATAAAGTTCCCATCGGAGACACAGGTCTTATTTAGCGGCTCTCGCGTCTGTCATATGTTAAGATTTATCGCTGTGTTATGCCAGTGCTAGAGCCATTATAATCCCTTCAGCAGAAAGATAAGAGCAGAAGTGAACCTTAAGGGGGTGAATCCTGAAACTAACAAGGCTAACTTGTTGTTTTCAGGAAATGTAAGATATGCTCTCTATGTTATATTGGTATTTAGAAGAGGGAGCCTCCGCTCCTCTCACCCTGAGATCAGGTGCTCCGCTCCTCTCACCCTGAGATCGGGTGCTCCGCTCCTCTCACCCTGAGATCGGGTGCTCCGCTCCTCTCACCCTGAGATCGGGTGCTCCGCTCCTCACACCCTGAGATCGGGTGCTCCGCTCCTCTCACCCTGAGATCGGGTGCTCCGCTCTTCATACCCTGAGATCAGGTGCTCCACTCCTCTCACCCTGAGATCGGGTGCTCCGCTCCTCTCACCCTGAGATCGGGTGCTCCGCTCTTCATACCCTGAGATCGGGTGCTCCGCTCCTCTCACCCTGAGATCGGGTGCTCCGCTCCTCTCACCCTGAGATCGGGTGCTCCGCTCCTCTCACCCTGAGATCGGGTGCTCCGCTCCTCTCACCCTGAGATCGGGTGCTCTTCACACTCAATTACAGTACATCCTAGCAGAACTTTGCCAATTTTATTTATTCCCTGACGAGATTTTCCAAGACTCTTTTCCAAAGGCTCACACACCTGACTGTTCCAGCCTTTTAAGTATCAGAGTTACTGAAATGGAAGCGAAAAGCAGTTCTCTTCTCATGAACTTTTGGGTTCAGATCCTCAAGCTGACTGCAACATGCTAGCTCTCTACACAGTGTTGTTGACAGGCTGCTTCCGTGTTTTCTGAGGATTTATTTATAAAACTTTCCATGGATCAAACTCTTGTCATGAAAAGCCACGTCAAAATCCCTTTATAAAACCAGCAAGCAAAGGTCTTTCACTAAGAACGCACGCATCACTGCACCTAGCTGGCACGAACACTTTAATCATCTTCTCTGCACTAAAACTGCATTCATAATGGATTACCAACTTCTCCCCAGTGTTAAAAATGTAAACGTTTTTACTGGAAAGGCACCAAGAGTGAAAAAACAATTAATTCCAGCATTTATTTACTGATAGTCCCTTAATCAACTTCTGAAATTTCATACTGAATGAATTCTATTTGTATGCAGCAGAGCAAACACTTAATATTACTTAATATTACTTAATATCACTTAATATTACTTCGAAACCTGACGTATAGGTACGGTATATACTTCACATGAATGATAAGGCACATTAAACTATTTCCAGTTCCATCAAAGTTCTATATTGGCATCCCTCCCCCCTATTTTCAGCAGACTAGGAAATGTGACTGAAATGCTTGCCTCCCATCAAGGGCATCATCCAAGTGAAAACTGTAAATCAGTGCTTAAGGCCCAACGCCAGAGGTGTATGTGTCGGGTGAGGTAGCTGGTTTGGTTCTCTCTTTTAAAGTGTAAAATGAAAAACTTCATAAATAAATGAATGGGACCAAATGGCGTCATCAATCCGGGTGCTGTGCAGGGTTTGGATTGCTGCAGGGGGGAGCGACTGAGCCACTCAGACCATCTTTTATAAGACTCTTCATAAAGACCATAGGAAGACCTTATTTCTAAGCAGGACGCTCAAGGTCACTGAAAGAACTGACTCTGATTGCGCCACTCGGACCGTCTTTTATGATACGATTCATAAAGGCCACAGGAAGAACCGCAGAGTTTATTTTGTAAGAAGGACACTCAAGATCATTGAATGCATTGCGGACCCCCGATTCTCGCAGCTTTGTGAAACTAATACAAGGGGCGCATTGAAAGGCCTGAAAGGGGTCGGAGTTCAAAACATCAACAGCAACTTAAAAATGATTTCAGGTTCAATTTTTTTCTTTTTCCGTAGACATGGAGATGATCTGCCATGATCGGCCTGAACATACACCCAGATCCTGCCATTAAAAATGATTAAAGCCCGACCGTTTTAAAGCTGAAAGGTGGTCAAAGAGATTAAAGACCATCGAGATTAAAGACCTTTCACTTCCTCACACCATTCTCTACATTATACTTTAATGCAAATGTGGAACAGAGCGGACCTGGGGCTGAACGTCTAAACCACGGAATTAGCAGGTGCACTGATGTGGAAGTACTGGCTGATACTGATAACTGGCCGAGCGCCACTGATGTGTAGAGAAAGTATTGTCAGTGATTTTACTTCAGATTCTGTGAATGTGTGTAGCAACTACCTCATATAATGCGGGCAGGCATCAGCGAAGTAGCACACAACTGAGACCGTAATGAATATCTAACCTGTAAAGAAACCAGCAAAATCCCTCACATGCTATGGGAAATGGCAGATCATCCAATGCAATCAGCTCCATTATTTTAGTAGTTGTGTGTTTAGCTCTGGTGCCGCTAACTTGGAATATTGACTAAAGTCTCAATATCAGTCAGCAGCATCGACCAGGACCGACACATTTGACCAATGCCGATGTCTTGATCTTTAACAAACTTTTGCTGATACCGATATGTTAACTGACATATTGTGCATCTCTAATCCATATGCTGCTACTTAGCGTGCGGCAGATTTAACGCACTAGACTGCGGCAGCACTGCACAAGGCTACGCAGTCTCCACTTTCCGTTTTGCGGCATGTCGGAAGGCAGACGTTTTTCTTGATGGATTGTCTTCGGCCTTGATTTTCATCGGCCTTGATCTACATCACGGACACCGCAGCAACAAGCCACCACCTCCGCCGCACTTCATGCGCGGTGGGCAGTACCTTTCAACACCTTGCTGTAATATATCCATTGCTGCCATTTCTGCCCGTGACAGCAGTTGACAATCTGTTTTACGTTATAGGTGTACATGCCCATTTTTAATACTATTTATGCTCGATTTATTTAGCAGGCAAAATTTTCCGAGAAAGGCGGGATCAGGGAGTCCCTGGATCATTTTGTGGGGGGGTTAAGGGTCTTGAACGGGGGCATCCCAAGGCTCTTCCACACTTAGCTGGTTCCTACTCCTCCCATGTTTCATGTTTCATGCATTTCGGATCTCATGCCTCTTGTGTTGTACGTCTCTGTGACCGGAAGGTCACAGGTTTGAATCCCGTCCTCAGCAGGATAGCTGCTGTGCCCTTGAGTGAGGCCCTTCACCTTCGAAATGCTCTGGGTTTCCAGGAAGAACGGTTCACCCTTTGCTGTAACCCCAAGCGTCGCGCTCAACTATACAGCACAACCACTATGTCCTGTCCTACTAGAGAGAGGGAATGGTGTGACTGAGCAGCCAATCCCTTGCTGAGGACAGGGCCTGGAGTTCATGGACCTCATCAGCTGGAGCCCACAAATAAACCAAATAAGGCCAGGTGACAGTCAAGCAGCACAGTGCTACCCTGAGGGGTCACTTATCATTATTTATCAAGTACCATCATGCAAGTACATTTTACAGTCACTTACATCTCTGCATTTTTATTTATTTAGCCAAAAAGATTAATCAAAGTTCATCCATATTTGGTCACCATTCGTCCTACGCTTAGATATTTTTATCAATGCAATTCAGGTTAATGATATTTCTCAAAAAAATCCATGCTTTTAGTATTTCAGAATGATTCCTTTGCCTGAAGGACATGAAATCCCTGTTAAAAGGATGGGAATCATGGTGGGAGATAAAATGGACATCATTAGGGTTAGGGGCTCAGGGTTAGGGTTAGGGGCTCGGGGTTAGGGTTAGGGGCTCGGGGTTAGGGTTAGGAGCTCAGGGTTAGGGTTAGGGGGTTGGGGTTAGGGTTAGGGGGTTGGGGTTAGGGTTAGAGGCTCGGGGAAAGGGTTAGGGGCTCGGGGTTAGGGTTAGGAGCTCGGGGTTAGGGTTAGGAGCTCGGGGTTAGGGTTAGGGGCTCGGGGTTAGGGTTAGAGGCTCGGGGAAAGGGTTAGGGGCTCGGGGTTAGGGTTAGGGGCTCGGGGTTAGGGTTAGGAGCTCGGGGTTAGGGTTAGGGGCTCGGGGTTAGGGTTAGGGGCTCGGGGTTAGGGTTAGGGGCTCGGGGTTAGGGTTAGGAGCTCGGGGTTAGGGTTAGGAGCTCGGGGTTAGGGTTAGGAGCTCGGGGCTAGGGTTAGAGGCTCGGGGAAAGGGTTAGGGGCTCGGGGTTAGGGTTAGGAGCTCGGGGTTAGGGTTAGGGGCTCGGGGTTAGGGTTAGGAGCTCGGGGTTAGGGTTAGGAGCTCGGGGTTAGGGTTAGGGGCTCGGGGTTAGGGTTAGGAGCTCGGGGTTAGGGTTAGGGGCTCGGGGTTAGGGTTAGGGGGTTGGGGTTAGGGTTAGAGGCTCGGGGAAAGGGTTAGGGGCTCGGGGTTAGGGTTAGGAGCTCGGGGTTAGGGTTAGGGGCTCGGGGTTAGGGTTAGGTATAATGCTGTAGTTGATGGTATGAAAGACTAGACAGTACACTCTATCGGTAATCCAACTATAGACCCACTGGGCATATCCACAGGACCGTGGAAGGAAACCTACAGAAATATATCCCAAAGTCCACAGACAGGCAGAAGTAGCAGCGTAATCCTGCAAGTGTGAGGTCATGCTCTGCCAGGACCAGCCTGGCTAGGCACATGTGACAGGCATAGTGAAATTAGCCTGAATTCACTGCTCTAATCTGGTTTTCTCAGTCCCAATGGCACAATTTTCACGGTTTTCATCTCCAAACAAACACAGTGTAATTTCATACGTTTTTCCCAGCTGTCTCAGTGATAGATAGATTCACCAGACATAACTAATCTCATTTCTGGAGCAAATTTTCGGCAATGGGAGCATGTCTGTGGCGCTTAAAAGAGAACGGGGATATGCAGTCAGCAACAAATTACTCTTCACAGAGAGTTTAAATATCCCTCCTTCTTCAAAAGTGATCAGCTAGGCCCACATTCTCTTGAAAAGCTTACCAAAGAAAAAGACACTTTCAAAATGAGATGTTTTATGTCATTCTCTCGGCTCAGGTCTCCGGCATGAAAAATAAAGGACGAAAAGCAGCAAACGGATGCTCTGCTGTTGTGTTGCGGTTGGGCTGCCTGTTCTCTGCAACCCCACAGCACCCATAAGACAATCATACATGCATAACTGCAATGCAGACAGCGTAGCCAATCGTAATGGCCGATTCCGGCAGTGAGTGGGAAATACATTTTTAATTTAGTACTTTTTATCTCAGAAAGTAGTGCAGTGGTTATACACTGACCAAAAGCTCATGAATCTAAAGAGGCTCCCTACCACTCTCAGTATCCAGTGTTCAGTCCAGGCTAAACCAGATCTTATGTCTAGAGATTATCACATCCAAACTGCACTGGCAGCTATTCCAGTTCCTCATTGCTGTTGTCTGCTATTATTTAGGTGCAAAAGCTAAGATACATGACTGGGCTTGTAAGCGTTCTTTTTTACATCGGAGTCTTTTTTTCATTATTATCTAATTTTATTTTTATTAAATTCAGTTAGCGGAGCACGCCGCATGCTACTCTTTTGGTAAATCATGTAAGCAAAAAGCACTTAAGTGGCGTGAAGAAAGGGACGGCTCAACAACCTTAACATCTCTTAAAAGAGGAGACACTGCAGATAGACAGGGTTAAAGACGTCGGTGGTGTGGTGGTACTTCTTCGCAGATTAAAGTCCGACACGTTTATTAAATTAATGCTGAATTTATACAGATCGCTAACTTAACGGCTTCACAATACACCTCTCATTAATATTTTAGATGCACTATTTAATCTGCATTCCTAATACTTCCGTAAGTAACGTCCATATAGTACCGAAAAGCCAGCGTCCGGCTAAATGTTTCACCCGTCGTCTGAAGCCCTGGGGATTATTAAGATGTGATGGCAACAGCCGCAGGTAAAAGTGTGAAGCAGTACTGGAGCAGGAGCTACACAAGATCTTTTCAAATTTTCTTTTTGATAGAGGGCATGTTACCGAGGTGGTTCCATTTCATTGTGGCCAGGACATTCATTTTAAGTCCATATCAATGGACTTTGGAGAAATGGAGAACGAAAGGAACAATGAATGTGATTTAATGCTGCCCACAGATAGTGAATGACTCCCACACAGGGACCACACACCCATCCTGTGAAGATTAAAATGTTTACTAGCCTTTAATGGGCCCCGTCGGGTGTCATGTATGTGACTTAGTACCGGGTTCCTTAGTCAGAGGAGTGGAAAATCATTTCTATGAGAAGCACAGTGACAGATTTAAATATGGCTGCATTCAGTGCAGCTTTATTTCAGACTCACTGCACCTGGGCGTTCCACCAAGCGGAATATGTGAAAAAAATGCTGATTTATAATCAATACTCGAGTCAATTATTCCTCTCCTCTATGAGCCTTCCCCGCTCATTTTCTGGGGAACAGCCCAGTTCAGTTAACTTATAGGCTAGATGCAGGACGACTCTCTGCAGCAGTGTTCGCGGCTGTAGTGAATCAGGCAGAGGTAGATTCAGGGGGAGCGGCACTTGGTTAAATTTGGGGGTCATTTTGTCCGGGGGCTCAACATTTCCAGGTATGTGCCTGGTGAGGACGATCTGGGGAGAGCGGCTCGTCCTGCTGCAGACCCAGGCTGGATCCCGGATCCTGGATCCCGGATCCCGGCATGGATTGGTTTGGGATCCCGACAGCGGCACTAAGTCATGATCATCATTCACTATGACCTGCAACCCCCAACCCCCCAGCCATGTACACAGTGCCTTCGACATGACACTGAAGCTCAGCCACTACATTGTTCCCCTTGTTTAACGGGGGCCATTAAAACAGCGACACATTTATATAACGATGCGGACGAGATAAAACGATGTGAGTAAGCGACTCCGAGATGGCGGCCGATTGTGAGGTGAAAATATGGTGAACTTTCAAAGATGTCACTCACACAAAGCAGCCTTTTAGCAGACATGCTCTTCATAAATCTCTCTCTATTTTGCCCCCAGACACTATTCCATTATAACAGGGTTCCTCCGTAGCCTGAAGACACCGACTGGGATTTCAGCTCAATTTCTATTCCAGGAACCCTAAACAGAAACAGGCACATTGTTCCCACTCAGGCATTATATCAAAGATGCATTATAATCACACAGATTATTAGAATGAGCAGGGACTCTAAGTGCTAGTAGATGGACCCGCTGTTGTACCCTCAGGCGAGGTACCTTTCTAAGATTCCAACAGCAAGGAAAATATATATACAAAGATTATCAAAATATTAATATAATATCTACCCAAGGTCAATGGCAGTTAGAAAAGGACAGTTGAATGGATGGATAGATATGATAAAATCCACACTGGACTATTAGGAAGGATCCCAGCTGTGTGACAGCGTAGGACAATGACAAAGACATCATCCCCCCCCCTCGCCCCCTCTCTGACCCAGTTAGGAGGTTGAGCAGAGGCTGTGCTGGGTGGGACAGTCAGTGAGGTTTTCATGCTCACACACTCTGTGTCTCTGCAACACGGAGCTCACTGTGAGATAAGACCTTGCTGTATGTGATAAAACAGCCCGACATCACAGGCACGTGACGGATTTTACAAACTGCCAGGGCTCTCCTGTAGCAGACAGCGATGTCTGCCGCCGAGCGCGATGGGATGTGATCAGAAGCGATGTTTCGCAAAGCTGTACAGACAAAGGAGGCGCGCAGATCATCATCAAGTGTGAAGATTCGGCATAGAAACTGTTAGTGACACAGATCAGCTCTGTCACACACACAGACACACACACACACAGATAAGGTCCTGCGGTGCCAGTGCCAAAGTAATGATCACATGATAAGCGTTTAATACTGAGGTTCTGAAACAGGGGCCCACTGACCCTAAGGAACCGCAGAAAGCCTCATGAACCACACACGGGCATAAAGTTAATGTCTCACAAAGCTGCAACATCTGGGCCTTTTGCTAATTCTACTGACGTCAACAGAGCTTGTCTCAACACAGAAAGTGATGATATTAAGTTGATTTAGTGAATCGCTGCATAGAATATGTTTAGTTTAAAAATATGTGCTTTAAGGCAAGATGATACATTTTTATTAGGAGCTATTCAGAGCCGTGTAGAGAGCGTGTCGCGTCAACAGAAGTTCAGTTCAGCGCTTGATCATTACATGGTTCTTTTAGACTTCACGTAGTTCCAGGAAGTGCTTGATCGTTACATGGTTCTTTTAGACTTCACGTAGTTCCAGGAAGTGCTTGATCGTTACATGGTTCTTTTAGACTTCACGTAGTTCCAGGAAGTGCTTGACCGTTACATGGTTCTTTTAGACTTCACATAGTTCCAGGAACTGCTTGCCGGGCCATTTGGATGCATTAAACACAGAGAGATTTAATACCGATTTATTTTTTTTGGTGATTATTTTTTTTTGTATTATGTTCTTAAACCTATATGGTAGTCTAGAGCAGTCATATCCTAATGTTTATTGATATATTTAGAGGGAGGGCAAGAGAAGACACATTTCAAAATTCAGATCAGATTAATGTTCCGGCATTTCTTTAATTCGCGGAGGTTTCATTAATCCCGTGAGAACTGAGGAACTAAATAATCTTAATGACTTATTCACTAACAAACTCCAACATGAATCGCATGCCAAGCAGTTTGTCTGTGCCCTTTCCTCCACGTGGTCCTTGCATATCATCTCCACCATGGTTTGCTGTACTGTGTGAAGATGCTCTAATTGCTCAGAGGAAGGATAATGTAATGTGGAGAGGAAGAACAAAAACCACACGCTCCAATATTATGTTCAGCTAATATTTATCTGCTGCCACCCTGCAAAAAAAATTTAAGCCTTTTTCTGTAATCCCACAGGTTTGGATGAGATAGTGTTAAGAGAACAGAATACACCATTAATAGGCTGTTTGTAATTAATGTTTGCTAACTAGCCGGTGTTTTAGCCTTATCTGTTAACATTCCCTAAATCTAGTAATTTGGTGGAGGATAATCCACTAAAATGCTTTAATGCACATATTAATTTGACACAGAGGTACTGATAAAACAAAATTAGATGTTTTAAATGTCTTAAACTTCCAAAGTGCATTACAAAAGGTCTATTCTGCTGTGACTCTATTACGCTGCTAGTATTTGGCGGAAATTTTCAGGAACTGAAATTTCCAATTTGAAACATCTAATTTTGTTGGCCACGATCTGCCATTGCTGCAAAAAAATGATCCATTGGAGTAAACGAAGTTAACGCAGCTCTCTCTCTCTATATGGCTCTAGAGTTATTTTAAAATGCTCCATGGAACTGCACGTATTTTAAAGACCCAACTGTATTGCTACGGTTCGGTTGTATGACGTCTGCAAAGCATCAGTGCTCCGGACGGCTGGCAATTTACACGCATATGAAGGGTTTTTAGGAAGCATTCAACAGATATACGCCCTTCAAGCACAGAATGACCCCACCGTCAGCATGTCACGGAGTGACGTTAAGGTCTTTGGCTGATAAGATGGATATTCAGCCCAGAGCCTCTCAGCAACTCCTGATGCGAGTTAGAGTTTGTCTGGCCCAGGTAATGGACATCGTGTCATTTTGTTTACTGAACCATTGAGCAGAGCCTAGGAATCAGGGTGACTGGGGGACATGTACCCCCCCGCAAATATTTAATTTGGCTTCATTGACCCCCGCGCTTCAATAGGCAAACCTTTGCATTTTAATTATTAAGTTGGGTCCTCCCCAATATCAAACTCTCTCATACGCCCTTGCTGCTGAGGTACATTAATTAGTAGGATACCTCCGTTCTTCGGATTAAGATCTTACCAAAAGATTAAACAAAATAGTCAGAATCAAGTTTATTAGCCTTAAGGTGCCTCGAGATCGCATTAATAAGTTCAAATGCAGAAACCAGAAGATGGAGGATCTTCTGCCACTTCTGATGTCTCCTCCCAGAATTTTCCTGCGGAACTATTATTAGAAGTCTTAAAATATAGCTATATTATATCCTGCCTCCTACACGGTAACGTCTTATCAAGAGAAAAAAGGTCAAGTGGCTGATTTGTATCTGCATCTCCTGCTTCGAGGAGCAGTTTCTGTGGTTAGACGTTGAAAAGTGCCGGTTGGACTTTGATGATTCTTTGCACTGGGCCACAATTGCGCTGAACACGATAAACACAGGAAGATATCTTCAGATGTTGAGCAGATACTGCCTTCGGTGCCATAAAAACCAACTAACAGAGGAGAGGTCCGGGAGATGTTAATTACTCGGCGCTACAAGTTTGTCTCACAATGATGTTGGAAAGGTTATTAACCCGATGAATGACAGTGAATTGATTACACAATCATACATGATTCATAACCATGTACTGCCATGTACTGAGAAGAATAAGAGATAAAGGGGAACATTGTGGATCAGTGTTCCTTTGTGAGACTATGAACAGAGATAGCTGTGTTTATTAGCTCAGAAAATGAGGTACTGGTGGAACAGACCAGCATGTTCCTATGCATGAGATAAACTTCTGGTGTCTGAAAAGGTATCTAAAGTATTTTGCTTTTTCTTTGTCATCTCCAGCCCGTTGCAGGTAAAGGGATCCCACTTGTACAAACACGTGAGAAGCTGTTAGACAACCACACAGCTGACTACCACCGGATTGTTTACAATTCACCATTGCTGGCACATCACCGGCACATCGCCAGCACATCACCAGCACATCGCCTGCACATCACCGGCTCATTACCGGCACATAGCAGGCTCTCACTCTGCAACAAAGCCTCGCTCTCAAGGGGAAACTGAATGGTGTGAGTAATTAAACCAACATTTGGCTTACAGGGAATATAATTAATCTTGGTTCATCTCAACGCTGTTGAGTGAATAATTTGAAAAATGAAAAAAGAACTTCGTTTGAAATAGAACAGATTCACAGTTCCAAACCAACATTCCTGCATTTGACCCAAAAATACTTTTTGGCACATTAAACTTATTATTCTTTTATGGTGGGATGTGATGGAATTGTCTGAAATTCCACAGAAACATACCACTGTATCGTACAATAGCATAGTGTGCAGTTTTTCCATTTATGCACTTTGTGTTTGTAATTAGAATACCTTACATGAATGTAAGAGCAACATACCTCTTGAAAAACATCCACAAGATATTCCTGGTAACAGCCTTTCCCAGCACAATGAAGAAAATCCCAATTGCAGGCAACGGCTATGGCTACTGGCTGAAGATGAACAGGGAGCTGGGATGTGATTGGAAGATGAACAGGAAGGTGAGATGCGATGAGACAGAAAGACGGACAGGACGGTAGAATGTGATTGGAAGATGAATACGGAACTGAGAAGTGATTGGAAGATGAAAAGGGAGCTGGGATGTGATTGGTGGCTGTTCATTGCCCCTGAGAGGGCACCTCTGACCAGCATGAGAAGTAAGAGGATCCCAAATGCAATGGCTGTCAGTGGGGCCTGTACACTTTTTCCATTTCTGAGCCATTAAAGCATAGCACCAAATATTAATTGTGATGATAACAGAAATATATGTCCCATTAATGGTCTAATTAGTTCCTCCAAACTTCACTTATAAATTCCGTAAATATATTCACTAAGAGTTTCAGTTTAGGCAATTGGCACCAGAGGCAAATGCCCAGGCTGTCATTAAGCAGATACTCCTTCAAATCAAATCCTAAATGGAAACTTAATTACACAGTGTGCCAATCTGCATTACCAAACGCGATAGAGCCAAATGGCATTTAGAGCCTCCTGATGCCAATTAATGAAATCAATGGCCTGGGATTTAAGCGAACAGCAACACTTATCTCTGCAGACAATTACTCATTCAGAGCTCCATGGGCCATTAGGCCTTTACATTACTTTATGTAAGGTGTAAATAAAAGACAAAGTATGCCTATGTTAGTCAGAGGCTCAGCTGGTTAGAATGCTGTGCTTGCAACCGGAAGGTTGACAGTTCAATTCCCAGCGCCGGCAATATGATGTCATCATTAACCCCCAGTTGTTCCAGGGACAGTTATGACCCCACTTTCTCAAGGACGCATGGAACTATTTGGATACAAGTATCTTCTAAATAAATGAGATGTTTTCATTTTATGAATGAAAAAGAGGCTTCCAAGGAAACGAATGAATTTACTGGATTAAGTTTAGATTGGCGTACATCTGAGAAAGCGGGGCCAGGCTCTGGAGTAAATCAGGGCCTCGCTCGAGGCCCAAACAGTAAAAACACTCTGATGGCCCTGGGTTTTGAGCCTGTGACCTTTAGATCAGAGGCACAACACCCTAACCCACGGAGTGACACAAACTTCCCACGACACATTTATGCTATCTGGTTAAGTTACTAACAATAACCAAATGCGCATTTGCTGATGCTGCCATGGCTTCGCCCAATGGGAAGACTTTGGTCCCCAAATAATCACAGCTTTTGTTCTCACTTACACATCGCTGCCGGTACCCGCGCCGCCTCGGTGTTGTCATAGCAACAGCCACCGTGACCATTTGACTTCATTAAACGGATGGAGCGCCTGTGCGTTTGCCGTGCGGGGGGAGAGCGATGCTCGACCCCTCTATTGTCAGCGCCTCTTTCTATTTACGAGCCACGCCTTTAAGGGGCCATTCATCATGGCCTGCATTTCTGCCTGCCTAATAAACAAACAAAGCCAGGAAGCCGTTAAGCAGTGAGCCTGACCGAAGACTCTCGCCCATCTGCATTATTTTCCCAATGATCATATTTCCACTGTACTTTCCAGTGTCCATATTCATTCATCAGTAGACCAGTGTGACCATGTCTGCTTTGCTTTCCCAGCATCCATGGGTTTTATGCAGGCAGCTCTCAACTGACGTACATAACCCACAAACCCTCACGGCAGTCAGATTTTATGTAAGTCAGATTTACTTTCCCATGCCATTCAAGACACCTTATCGCCAAAAAACAGCCAAAATATACTAGTAATACTCACTAAAGAACGCATATCAAATAAAAGAAAAGGTGGAGTGTAAATTTACTTACAGGCGTATGTCATCTTTTTACATTTTTGCTTCCGTAAACTCTATGTGTGTATCTTTTTTTAATTTTGCTTTTGTATAAGTCTGGATTTCGTTAAGTCGGTTTTACGTAGATCGAGCTGCCCGTTTGGCTGGACTCAGAAGCACAGTTTCCACACTGAAATAAAATGACTGAAATGCAGCGGCCGACATTCTGCATTTTCATGTGGTCAGTGAGAAAGATTGAGACACCCCCACCCCCCACGTCCAGGGTTAGTCCCCATAATGAAGTCCCGCCCCCTTTACCGATGAGCCGTACCTCTCTGGGAGATGAACATGAAGGCTGCCCCCTCAGCCCCCCCTGCCCTTAAAGCAGCAGACAAGGGGCTGGAAGGGGAAGAGCAGCACCCCCCTCCCCCACACACACGCACTTGGTTTTTGCTCCAAAGAGAGGCAAGCAGCTGGAAAGATGGAAAGAGAGCAGGAAGACCCCTCACCGAGCACCACAGGAAGGGCGTAAGGGTTCTGATTATGTCCCCAATGAGGAGCAGATTGCAGAGATCATCAAATATCACAGAAACATTAACACCAAACCGTAGGCTTTGTGCATCACACCCCCCACAATTTCAATAAAATTATAATATTCTCCCAGACTGCATCACATTTCAAGGTACAGATGGTTCTCAGCTTATGGGAGGGTTGCGCTCTACAAACGTATACACATTTAAAATTATGTACATTTTAAATAATCCCCCCCAATTACAATTATCTTAATTTGGCAGATGTTTTTATCTAAGGCAACGCGGACCTGGAAGCAGGGTCAGTCGGTCCCTGGAGCCATTGGGGTTAGGGCCTTGCTCAAGGGCCCAATAGTAAAATTACTCTGCCAGTGTTAACAAGAGCTGTGTCCAAAACCAAAGCATTGGCTCTTCTTTACTGAAGGAGACTGTCTTCAGCATCACTGTGTGACTATCAGACTGCTAGAGACAATATCATGGAGGCCCTGGGAACAGAAGCCGCTTCAGTAAGAGGGAATAGGGGCAAAACTCTCATGTATATAGGAGGAAGGTGGGGAATTAGCCAAAATGGCAGAGCGATCGCATAGCATGGGAGAAGGAGCGGGATCCACGCCTGCATTCTCCAGGTCTTTTGGGGTGGTGTGTAGCTCAGTGGGGTAGGATGCTGGGCTTGTGATTGGAAGGTTGCTGGTGTAAATGCCAGGCTCAGCAAAGGGATGCCAGTGTTGGACTCCAGATAAGGCCCTTTAGCCCCTAATTGGTCCAGGAACTGGCTGATGCTGCTTCCTCGGATGAGTCCATTTCTTTGGATAAAAGCATTTCCTAAAATAAATAAGATGGCGCAGATCTTCCATGGCTAAAGAGTTGCACAAGCTGTGGAGATGATCTCCTGGTGTCAGATCGTATAAATTCCAGATGCAGCTATACATGATACCTGCCTTACTGTATTAGCATGGCAAAATTTGATTTTACATAAATGTGTTGTGTGGTGAAGACCAATATGGAAACTCATCTGGATCACATCAGGAAACTTTCTCGCATTTTCAGTTTATATTCGCCTCAGTATCATTGACCATAATCCATATAATATAGGTGCGCATATTGCTGAACATATTCCACTCTGCAACACAGCCCATTGTCGGGCTCCCATCTGGGGACAGCAGGAGGCCCAGCTGATTGGTTCCTTGGACACGGCTCGGCAGGGAAACCCTGAATGCTGGTTATACCACTGCATTATGCATGAGCAAATACCCCCACTGTCTTAAACACATCAACCCACTCTACAACAGGGAGGAACTCAATGGGGGACTGCGGGGATTGGCGGGTTCGTTAGCCAGCCCAATCTGTGGGGGCCCGCTGGTCGACACTGAGACACTGTCAGCTTGGAGGGGGGAACTGTGGGCTCCATGCCATCCATTTCCTTAGATCATTCCTCTTCTCCATACTGTCCCCCGTGTCGGCCGTCCTTTGTTCTGTTTGTCTTACATGCTTGATACCGCGTTCATACAATATCTTTGGTTTACATCTGAGCATGTGAATATATCTGACTTTCAAATAATATTATATTACATTTATTTAGCAGATGATTTTTTTTTTTTTTTTTTTACAAAGCGATGGACATTTGAGAAAGCGGGACCAACCAGTCCCAGGAGGACCCACCAGTGACATCACTCTGGCATCTCGGGGATTTGAACTGGCAACCTTCTGATCACAGGCATAGAGTGCTAACCAGCTGGGCCCAATAACATTTAGCGAGGTGCCCGATATGGTGGCTTCAGATCCGCGGGGGATGCGCTGGAGGTGAGATGGAGATGGAGGTCAGCTGTGTTTAGTACATTCATAAATTCACCTCAGCGTTGCGCAGAACTGGAGCCTGAAGCACATTGCTGCATCAAAATGAGTGTCTTTTGGAATACAAAGTAAAACAGATTTTGACACTAAACACAATAAGTTCAGTCAGCTTCAGTTCAACACGCTTTTTTTTTTTTGTTTTTTTACCAGTAGGTGTCAGATAAGCATGTGAAATACTAACTTCCCATGTGAGGAGGGACATGGGCTGCCTGCCTGCTGAGGAGCCTTCAGAATGATGGGGGGCAATTACAGCTGGAGAAGCTGAATTTTGGCACGGATCCCCGTCACTGGCTACTGAGAGGAACAGGGCTGTGGGAGGGGGGGGGGAGGTGAGGCCTCACACTGCAGGGCCGTGTGTCTGTGTGTGTGTCTGTGTGTGTGTCTGTGTGTCTGGGTGTGTGTGTGTGTGTCTATGTGTGTGTCTGTGTGTGTGTCTGTGTGTCTGGGTGTGTGTGTGTGTGTCTGTGTGTGTTTGTGTGTGTGTGTGTGTCTGTGTGTGTGTGTGTGTGTGTGTGTCTGTGTGTGTGTGTCTGTGTGTGTGTGTGTTTGTGTGTGTCTGTGTGTGTGTGTGTGTGTGTGTGTGTGTGTGTGTGTCTGTGTGTGTCTGTGTGTGTCTGTGTGTGTGTGTGTGTGTGTGTCTGTGTGTGTCTGTGTGTGTGTGTCTGTGTGTGTGTGTGTTTGTGTGTGTCTGTGTGTGTCTGTGTGTGTGTTTGTGTGTGTCTGTGTGTGTGTGTCCGTGTGTGTGTCTGTGTGTCTGTGTGTGTGTGTCTGTGTCCCTGTGCACATTTGGCCATGGTCTGCATGTTCGCTCCCCTGGGCACCACACATGGCACCACAAAGAATGTAACCTCAGACCAAATGAAATAGATTAATTACATGTAAGGACATGCAACGCATATGAAGTCATATGCTGACTGTCAATGTCAATGGCCTAGATGCTCATGGATGTGCTGCTAGTGACATCCACTCTGTCACTGTGATTGTTTATACTCAACTGGTTGGTTGAAACTAAATCTTGGTCTGGACTCTCTGGACCTGAATTACCCACCTCTGACTGTGTGTGCAGGTTTTCGCTGAGACTCCCTAATCAGGTCATTAATTAGAGGACTGATTGGCTGAAGAGTCCTCACACCTGGGTTTGACCAGCTGACCTAAAGGTTACCCCAAATACCTGCACACACACCGGCCCTTTGCAGATAAGATTGGCCACCCCTGGCATATGGGTATAGTTAGCATAGTTAGCTTGCGATGCTACCGGTCGCCTTGCCGTTATAGAGGGTGGCTTCCGAGCTGCATGCTGCCTACACTGACTCACATAGGTGACTGAGAAACGGACGGTTTACATTTAGGTGCATCACAGCTGTGACATTAGATAACCACCGCCATCACTGCCCTTTCTGACGTGCTGCATCCCCCACCCCCTCAGAAAGGTGGGGGCATTTATCTGAACACCGGCCCCATTTTCTATCCCCACTGCTACATGTTCAAAGATACAAACCCTCCCCCATCTTCCAGTGATATCCACCTGGTTTTAACTGGCCCCACACCTTATCGCCAGTCTCTCCGCCCAACTACCCTCTTCTGCAAAATAAACTCTGCGCCATAAACAATAATTTTAAAAAAATCCTCATTTAATCAGCGTAATATGTGCACATCCTTAGACAGGCATAAATTCTGAGGTTCCCGGTCCATTCAGAACCATAGAATGTTTGGATGTTCATCAATCCATCCATCAAAAAAAGAAATCATTCATCCCCGACAGGGTTACGGGGGGGGGAAGCTTGTCACACATCACCGTCTAGTTTCTTAATCTCACGGATTAACTGCCCAGGGAAGGGTTCAGATTAACCAGCAGGAGGGATCCTCACACACTTTCCATCTTTGATAAGGCATGTCATTTACATTTATTCAGCAGATGCTTTTAGCCAAAGCAAAAGCAGTCAATCCCTTGAGCATCTTGGGGTCAAAGACCTTGCTTAAGGGCCCAACGAGGAAATTGCCCTGTTGATACTGGGGTTTGAACCTACAACCTTCTGATGACAAGCAGCGTCTCAAACGCCAGTCTAACCCCACACAAGAACAGTAGACGCATGTTAAATGACCCTTTCTAACTGAAAGAGACCATGACACACCACACCAGCAATATCTTTCTATAAAGGGCTCAGAGACATCATCTGTAACTAATTGTCCGTGAGTTCAAAGCAAATTCTCCATGTTTGCTGGGGGGAGTAACAGAGTCCAGGCAGGTTGTGAAGTCGAGTTTGCTTGGGGGTCCAGAGGGCCACGACAGACACTGCCAGCACCCTGGCTGGGTGGGTGTCCCAGTCACGGTGAGCGATCTCACTGAAACAGTCAGGGAACAGCATGGACAGTGAGAGCTGCTCACCAGGAGCCTGTTACTGAGGGTTACTGCAGACCAGTACTGTTTTCATGAGAGCAGGCACGATGGTGCCCGCGGCAGAGGGAGGGACCCGCCATGGCGTTCCTCCCCACCATGAATGGGGCCCCCATGCCCCATTTTCACAGGCTGTCTGTCTGACACGAGGCCTCCTTTCTCAGGACCTGTGTTAGGGCACATAATGCAGGAGCGTCCCCTCCCTAACATGCCATTCGTCAGTCCGGGGGGGTGGGGGGGCGCGAGGGAGCGTGGGGGGTTGTAGGAGGGGTGCATACACATACATATTCATGCGCATTCAGCCGTTCAGCCCGAACGGCATTGTTGAACACTTCACCCGCATGCTAAGATGGGAGCTGCATTCATTTGCACCATTTCTCAAAATTTTAACCACTGAAAATAGGACTAACATGGTCGAAAATTACGCACAATTCATTTAGGCGGCGAAATGGACGCCTGTTCAAGGACCCCTTTGTTTTAAGGCCAAGACTCCTTGTTCCCACTAGCGCCGATCATTCCTCAAGCTAAATTATTCATGAGAGTGTCTCCTCGCTTTGTAGCATCGCTGCTTGCTGTCTGCTTCCATCAGTTGCCATGGAAGTAATCCCAGGGGCTCATGTGACCCCCCCCCCCATCCCATTACCCCACAGCGTCCATCTACCAAGCAATACCCCCCTGCAGCTAAAAGCAAAGGTCATCAGATCTATGTGCTGCTCTTTTCACAGAAAGTGATCAGAAATAGATCCACTTAATGATCTGCAGAATCGATTCACACTCGCAAGCCATGCGGCAGACACAAAATGCACAAGACAGACGGTTCGACAAAAGATTGCTCCTCACAGACGAAACTGAATTAAATCTATTTCCCAGTCATCAAGCTTTCACATATTCTTCGTTTATTAAAATACTGCCAGAAACATGTTTCATTGTTTATCTAAATATACAGTACTGTGCAAAAGTAAAATTACGTCTAAATGATCTTCATGTTGGTGTAACACTATGATGCTATGCATGTCAAAGTCTGTTGGCTTAGTCATTTGAAGACGTCTGCTAAAATCAGCCCAGAATGTGCAAAGGCCATCCATGAATTTCTTGACTTGACCACTAGCACACCTCATATAGCTAATCAATATCTCATTGACTTGTCTTAACTAATTAAATTAATTAATTTAGCTGGTGGTGAAAATGAATAAATACGTAGAACGGCTGAGGTGCCCCTGAGGAGAAGTTTGGGAGCTGAAGTGGTGATCATCAAGCCATCAAACTAGATATCAGTAACTTTGTGGACAACAGAAGAATTATTTTTTTTACTAGTTTTTTTTTTTACTTCTGATTTGCAGATGCTTGCAGATGTTCGCAGATGTTCTAATGTTAAATTGTGTCTTTTTCTTTTGAGCGAATGTGCAGTTACTACCCAGATAAACAGCTTTTGACTGCCTAAGACTTTTGCACAGTTACTGTATTTTCCTGCAGCCACGCCTCTTCTGAATGAAGCCCCCTTTATTACGTAAAATGCACACATAAGCACAGCAAGGCCTGCAGGACTAAAACAAACCGCTTGAAGATGTGAAGGTTAAATCACTTATAAACGGGGAAGAAGGCACCGGGATTTGCATGATGATAGCCCACCCAGACCAAATTCCTGTAAAATGACTTCAAGCTGCCACTGAAACTTCACTCCCGTGCTTTTCCATACAACGACACAGAAGGTGGGCCTGAGTCTCCATGCCGCTGCTCTCAGCTCTTCATACATCACGGCCATATTTGTAGCGATTTGCTAATCACTGCTTTCATAATAACACTGCTATCCGGGCTACCCTATTAATTTTAATGGGCTATACCGCTTCCATTTAATGCTTCAGTGACTGTAATATGGCAGCTGCTTTTGTCCACATAATCACTACTTTCGGGGTTTTTCAGAAGCAAAACAGAGCGCTGCTCTATAAACACACCAGGGCCTTGGCCTGCTACCATAAGCCCAGCTCCACTGCTCCGCCTTTATGTAACGGACAGGTCTCGTTCGGAAAAATGCAACACACTGAAGCATTTCACTGAATGCAAGAGTCTTGGGGACGACAGCAGTAACAGCTCTCAGCTAAAAGCTTTGCATGTTTTGAAAAACTGTATATAAAATGCATTCTATAGAGCGAAACGTTGGGTGAGAAAGATCCATCGCTGGCCATAGCCCCCCCCCCCCCCCCCCCCCCCGCATCCCCTAATAATAATTTAAAAAATAATCTAAATAAACAGCTAGTGAGTAGTAGTGAGTCAGAACATTGTAGCTGGTTAGCAGCACAGGCTGCTTCAGCATCTCCTAAATAAGGAAAGCATTTCTTTAGTGTTTTGCGGGGACTCAATGGGGGGCCCCAGACCAATGTGTGGTTTCCCCCCCACTCTCATTTGGAGCCACACTGGAATAGGAGCAGGCCCAGGCTTGCTGCAAAGTGAGCGCTGCTGATTTTGCCCTTGAAATGTTTAGTCAGAATCTGTAAACGTTCCATCTGCATTTAAGATTCTCCTCCTATTCAGCAGCAGAATAGAAAAGGTAGATAATCAGGAAGGACATCGAACATGCTAAAAAGCCATTACACAGCCTTAGGGACAGGATGCGGCCAAACACTTAATGTAAACCCTGTATGACATCGTAATAAACAAAGGAAAATGTTTATCAACATAATCACCATAAACCCATCTATAAATCTTTCCCCAAGATTAAAAATCACAATCTATGCTAAGTGAACTGATTGGTGTCATTACAACAACTGTGCAGTAAGGGTTTGCTTTTAGTAAGCTTTGTATCACAGCCAGAGAATAATATTTGTAATGCCAGACACTGCCACACAAAATAAGATGATCTCCATTGTCTCAGTGTTCCATGTTTGCAACACATTGAGTCATTCGTCCTATTTGCAGTACACTGTATGTACCTCTCACTACTTTAAAGTGATACCCCATTTTAAAAAAAAGATGCCAAGATTTACAAACCAACACAAAAGATCTGCCTAAATGAATTCGCCGAGCTTCACTTGTAAGGACTGTCTGTCATGAAGCCGAAGCTGAAACCATTAGAGGATCTCAAAGGTGTCCAGATTCAGAGCTTCAAAGAGATGGAGCAGAGAGCATGAGAGTGCAGACAGCTGCAGCCCCCCCCCCCCCCCCCCCCGCATCCTCCAGCCCCCGAGGGACACAGTGATACCGCCTCGCTTCCTTTTCAGCCAGACGTACAGTCAGTCACACTCCATTTACATACGTTCTATGACAAACTCAGTCGGACAGTACGTGGCACAAAAACTATTTACAATTCGGTATAAAACATTCAACCAAAGCAGAACATGCAAAGCACAAGCATGTTATTTTGAGATACTGGCCGTCTTCTTCCTTTCCCCTTTTCCTTTTCTTTTTTCCCTTCCTCGCTGGAATTATGGGTGCAAACCTGACTGGACACAGATCTGATACCAAAAGAATTTTAAAGCTTTTAGCTTGTATACAACAGTGGGCTAGAAAATGTCATAGCTAAAAGCGATGCCCTTTAACACACACATACACACACACATGCGCGCGCACACACAAACACACACACACACATATATATACATGCACAGTGCACGAGAGACGCTACCCAGAGCCAGGGAACACCCAGGTGGGCAATTAAAGCAATGTAAATCAAGCCTGCCCCCTTTCCTTGAATAATGCATGAGAACAATCTCCCCGCCCCCCCACAGTGTAAACACGGATGCTGACCGCTTTCATGTGGCCCTTGAGGGACACGATCCCTCCCCCCCCCCCAGAGCAGCAATGCCCTGCCCTTTCACCCCGACTAACACAGCCCCCGTGGCAGCCAGTTCCTGCAGCCGGCGACCTCTGTACTGATTCTGCGAGGATCCAGATGCATGATCTCTCTGCCACCTTCCCTGGAAGAACTTTAGGTTGATCCTTGTACCATCTGGCCCAAAATGTACAGGTGTGACACACATTGACACACGTGTCTGAGAAGAGAAGCAGGACAAACAGAGCAGAGCAATGAACATGACAGAAACGCACCACAAAACACCCTTACTGTGACGTAACAGTCACTGCGGCACCTACGCCCCCACCTGTAACCCCATAGGTCACATCTGGGCTCGGCCCACTCCCATCCTCTTAAAAAATAAGACTAACTTTATTCTTTGTGCTTGATACATTAAAGAAAACAGGATAATTCCCATTGTTATCGCCACGTTAAATATGGAGACAGTTGTAATTCTATACCATCACTTAATATAGATTTACGGGTACTGACAGGGCTGTGTTTGGGATATGTGTTAGGAAACACCCCAGTGTTACGGCCAGTATCGTGTTACAGTCCTCACTGAGTAGTCCAAGCTTCTGGCCAATACGCCACATCAATTTGCCTGATATCATATAGTCAAATCATTCACACTATCACATCACATATTATGAGACTCACCTAACTACATCATCATGTCAGTTACACAATAACACTATGACATCATTGACACTGTTACATCACCTTACACCAACTCAGTCACATTAACACAACATTCACATCGTCACACCTTCACACTACTGCACTATAACAGATTGACATATTTTACAGTATTGTACACCCCCAAAGCCG
The DNA here is from genome assembly GCF_023856365.1 of Brienomyrus brachyistius. NCBI lineage: Eukaryota > Metazoa > Chordata > Actinopteri > Osteoglossiformes > Mormyridae > Brienomyrus > Brienomyrus brachyistius. Next base: position 19,344,345 of record NC_064547.1, on the reverse strand, counting down.
ACACTGGAGCAGCCTGATATGGAGCAGACTGACCCCGATGACAGCAGTTCTACTGGCCTTTCTGGGTTCCCATCAGAGTGCTCACTTCATGACAGCAGGAGATGGCGATCGCAGCCGACTGTCAGTTGGATGACCCCCGCAGAGCCAGCGGGCCACGGCGCAGCGCTAACATCCAGCACCTTCTTGAGGAAAATGCATCTTGAGGGACAAATGTAGGACTCGTGCAGAACGTCATCATTCACTCGTGTAAACAGCCTCTCCGGTCTCACAAAGCAGCTGAAGACAGGCCCATCTGGCTGAACAGAGCGTGACATTGACAGATACCCCTCAATAGCATCTGTGACGGCGAATGTAAAGCGATCCAGGGAGGGATGGATGCTATTATATAGTTCATATCTGATTACAGATGCATATGATACCGCTGAGACCTGAGTAGGAGAAGCGAGAAAGGGTGTGTTCAGAAACGCAGTAAGGACACAACCGCAATCACCATACCTAACCCTAACTATGATCATCACAGCTAACCTTAAACCTAACATCAGTCTCTAAGCCTAACCCCAAACCCTAAACCTTACCCTGACACCAACTCCGAGCACAATCCTAACCCTGACCCTAATCTCATCTCCAGCCCCAAAATTTACCCTTAACCTTTACCTGAAACCCCCAACTGCTAATCCTAACCCAACCTTAACCACAATCATCATACCTAACCCTAACGCTAACCATTATCATCACACTTAAGCCTAAACTTAACCCTAACCATGATCATCATACCTAACCTTAACCGCTCTGCACATTGTTCAGAAAACACCAAGACAGATTAATACATCATCATCTTCCCCCTCTAGAGATTTCTCTTTATTCATATTTTATTCTCTGACAACAGCACAACAAACAAAAGCAGGACTGACGAAAGGAGAGACCCACCGATTTGGAACAGATCGTAATTCTAGTAAAGGTACAATGTGCTATTACGTTGTGGTTTCAATAAATTGCAAGAAGAACAGGTCCCATGAGAGAAAATTAAGCTACAAACCCTATAATTACAAGGTAAAAATAGCCCAGGCCTCAGGGTAAGGGTACATGTGGTATGGATGCACGTTATCCGTCCTCCTTATAGTCCTAAAGAAAACCATGTGTACCGTGGGCAACACAAATCTCTTTTCCAGACTGGATTCTCTTTCATATTATTATGGGAATCACTCCTGCTGCCCATTATCATTCGTCAAGCAGCCATTCATTCATCCATTATGTGCAGTCAGTATCGATGAAGATGTTCTGCTGTTTTGTGGGGATTAAACCTTCCCATAGTAAGCTGAATTTGGGGGGGGGTTGGTGACTAATAACAGGTAGATGAACCAGTACATCAGTACACTCCACAGTGACAAGAGGATCAGAAACACAGGCCATGACAATGGCATCGCAGACTAAAGGCTTCTATATAAAGCTCGTAGCGAATAAAGACGTCTTTTCAGACAGCTCTACAGCACAGCACTACTGCTTGGCTAATTGTTACAGCCAAAGGCCATCATCTTGAATGACTTACTGTATTAAACAAGCTTGAAACACAGCAAACTCATTGCTAGTTTTTTTTTTCCAGCACTAATTGCCGGCAGGATGTCGAATTGTACACGAGGTGTGAAATCATCCATCCTTCCTCCCTGTTCTCTTTCTTCCCCTCATTTCCCTCTCTCCTCATTTTCACACCCTATTTTCCATCCTCTCTCGTTTCTCCCTCTCTCCTCCATTGCCCCCATTTTTGCGTTTTTTTTTTTTAATAGCTGGATCACTCGTTCCCTCTCGGTTTGCGAATTACTCTGCGTCAGACTATGACCACAGCAGCTAAACAATCACATGATATACATCACGGGACGCCTAACATGCAGCCACGTGTCTGTCTGTGTTCAGGGCTTTTGACTGCCCCCCCCCCCCCCACCCTATTTGCTCACCACACTGCACACATATGATGCCGTCTTTGCCTGAGAAAGATGCCAGGACACCCTTCATCTGAATCTGTAACCTGAGAGAGCCGGATTTGGTTTCCGAGGTGATAAAGCCAGACTTTCATCTCTGCCGGCTGCGCTTTCAGGCAGATACATCAGACAGGATGTCACAGCAGAACACAAGCAGCTCCAGGGCTAAAACGCACAGGTAGTGCAGACTCTGCGCATGAAGGCCCCAGGCACCACAGCACTGCATTTCACCGCTTGGCCTCTGGGGGCAGGCTGGCCCCCAAAAAGCACATTTTTCAGGAAGTCACACCATCCCTGGAACAACTGACTGGTTAACTGCCTTGCTGAAGGGCCTAATGATGACATCGCTCGTCCAACCCTGGGATTTAAACCAGTCACCTTCGAATCACAGGCAGTGTCCTAACCCACACAGTACCCTTCTGCTTACAATATTTTTATTAAATGTAAACTCTTTGGATTTGGCTGTTATTTGACCACATAGACAGAGATGAGGTCCAGTTTATTGTAGGATAGAGTGTATGTTGTGGAATGGCTAGAATTAATAGGCAGGTGTTGGAAAGACTGTACATATTGTTTATAAATATTTTATTGATTGTATGTCGGATGCATGACTGACAGAGCTGTGAATGACGACTGGATGCTTTTTGAAGTTTTATATTTCAATTTCTTACTTTTCACTTCATCCCAAATTGCACGATGGGATGGTAGCCATGTGGTGCACGAATATTTGTGTACGCGTGTCCTACGCCTGTGCGATATAACCAAGATCTCATATCCCGATATAAATCATCTCATATCCCGATAACAATAAATATCACGGCTGCGCCTCATAATTATGGATTTTCTCTACAGATAATTAGCAGTAGGAATTAAACTAAAATCTTCAAATAAAAAGGAGCGAGGTCAGGATCTCAGGAGGAGATCCACAAATATGCGAAACCCTTTTGAAGTGTACAAATTTCTCCGTATCTGTGCGAATAAGATTTTACACAACACAATTAAAAAGCCATATCTGTGGATAGTGACGTATTTGTGATTTATTTTCTCTGCAGATCAGCAGTGGTTTACAGGAACCATAATAGGTTTGGTTGGGAAAATATTTTTTTATAAAGTTTTGGACTCTCGCAATAATTTTCTCTTACTAATAATAACTGTACTATGTCCGTCGAAAGACAACAAAAAAAGACAATTAAGGGACTAATAAGTTTAAACCTAAATGATACAGACATGTCCAGTTAAATGTGCTTTAAGCATTAAACTGGTGGGGGGGGGGCATAATGTACACTTTAACGTAACTTTCATATGTGCTTTTATATATATTTTATTAATAATTGCACTTAACTGTCCATTCACAGCCAGTAACTGTAAACAAGACAGCAGGGCTGTTGAACTTGAAGTGCTCACTTAAACATTGATGTATGAATTAAAACTCGCCCGGAAAGAAATCTGGAAAATCAGACTTTTTTTGTTGAACGATACTACAGCCGTAAAACTGAAGGTAAAACTTAATTGTTTTGTTCAGGTTTAAGCCCGAACCTATTTCCCAGTATAGCCCACCTCCCTGGTGTTCTCGCTTTATGGTGTATGTGGGGAAATGCGGATCTATGCTTAAATATTCCAGGAATCGGATTCCACTTTAAACCTTAACTCTAATACTGCGGTAAAGTTAAACTTATATGCATATATCTGGCTGTAATATCTTTCAATGCTGTAATATAATTCAGTGTTTGTATGTGTGCGCTTCATGTTCGATAGTCCAGCTGTCTTGCTCTGGCGGTGAATGGAAACATCCATCCATCCATTTTCCAAACCGCTTATCCTATTGGGTCGCGGGGGGTCCGGAGTCTATCCCGGAAGCAATGGGCCAGCCCATCGCAGCCCGGAATGGGGGGCCAGCCCATCGCAGGGCACACTCACACACCATTCACTCACACATGCACACCTAGGGGCAATTTTGCAACTCCAATTAGCCTCAGCATGTTTTTGGACTGTGGGGGGAAACCGGAGTACCCGGAGGAAACCCCACGACGACATGTGGAGAACATGCAAACTCCACACACATGTGACCCAGGCGGAGATTCGAACCCAGGTACCAGAGGTGTGAGGCAACAGTGCTAACCACTGCGCCACCATGCCGCCTGAATGGAAACAGTGCAATTATTAATAAATACATATAAACATATAATATTAAGTTACATGGTGTGCATTGTCCAACACATTTTAATGCTTAAAGCTTCATTTTACTGGACAAGTCTGTATTATTTAGATTTATCGCAAATGTAACGCGATCCACAAATGCGCAAAACACGTTTCAAGTGTGAAAATCGCTTTCTATTTTGTAGGTATGTTTTTACACAGCACAAATTAAAAAAAATACGTATTTGTGGATAGTTAAATATTTGTGAAGCACGGTACATGTTTATGGACTGTCTTCTGAGGGTTACAAATAAAGTTCGATAAAACATCAAAATGACGAAAAAATGTTCGCGTAAATACTGTATTTTGCGACATCGAGAAATAAACGATAGAGCATAATTGCGATATTTGACATTTGTATTTCGTCTTCCGATATTCATCGTCATATTACACAGCCCTAGTATGTCTTTATATGACGAGATGACAATCTTGAATGTCACCTTAAGAGTTTACTGTGGAAAATAAACAGACGTGATTGTAAGGCTGGTGAAATAGATTTTACAGTAGATGATGATTCCTCCGCCCTGCATGCTGTGAGCGTATCCCGTCCGATCAGGCAGGTACTCCTAGGCTTCATTTACAGATAAGCGGCCTTGGTAAGCGAAGAGCAGGCTCACTTTGTTCTGAATAGGGGGGGGGGGGTGGTTCGGCCCTGGTGTAACTGCTGCTAATTGAGAGTTCTTCAGCTTTTATGCCTTTTATTGTTAATCCTGAACTATGCTGGCATATAAAAACAGCACAAGAGGTACATCCAGCTGTAGGATAAACAGGATATGGGAAAGCAGCAGGGAAGTGTGAGCCTTCAGCAGGGGGTGCTGTGTTACGGCAGTACCTGAGGTCTTAATGGGAGGTGGGGGTGTTGCAGGATTGACTGTAAAGAGCAATGCAGCTTATAAAGGGTTTTCCTCACAATAGCGACAAAGAAAGAGTATAGGAAGAGTATAAGTATTAGGTACACAAAGCCAATCCTCCCTCACATCAATGGTAAAGAGAGAGTATAGCGAGTATTAGGTACACAAAGCCAATCCTCCCTCACATCAACGGTAAAGAGAGAGCATAGCGAATATTAGGTACACAAAGCCAATCCTCCCTCACATCAACGGTAAAGAGAGAGTATAGCGAGTATTAGGTATACAAAGCCAATCCTCCCTCACATCAACGGTGAAGAGAGAGTATAGCGAGTATTAGGTACACAAAACCAAACCTCCAATTTCTTTTTCAACAAAGGTTTCTCCTGAGAGACCTAGAACTGCCAGTCTGGAATGGAAAAAGTCCATAGTCGTTAATTTTATTCACCTCTATAGTTATCTGTGCTGCATAATTCATTAATTAAAAATTTCATGTTTGAGGTGAGCCCAGGGAAAGCATGATGGCTACTTTTAATTCAGCTAATCCTTCTAAATCTAGGCCTTTGCACATTTTCTTGCATTATGGTGTTTTAATGCTGTTATGTGATGGTATCTGAGTGCTATGCTGGTACTACATCCATGTTTAAGCAGCCCAACTCTTTGACCTCATTTTTTTCTTTTGCAAGGTCATCACCTTACCATCAACATCCAATACAGATTGTCATTGAATCCATGAAGCGACACAGGCGGCCGCCTACGACACCATATTCCGAGGGGGCGTCGACTTAGCGAACCGATTTCATTTCGTCTCGGACAGGGAGCTGAAAGGACCCAGCTTGAACCAGCCATACATGAAATGTCCAGTGTGAAATGTGATGCACCTTCCCTGATACACCCAGCCACATTCCGTAAGTGCAGTTTCATTACTTCCATGGGATTTAGTGCGGCTCCCAGTCCCGATACTCCATCATGATGACTTACAGCTCAGTTGTAAACGTGCACTTTGCTGACGGCCCCTTTCTCTTTGCCTCGCTCTGCCTCGTCGCTTCTGCCCTGTTAAAGCGCAGCTGGTGCAGGAGACATGGCGTAGAGCTGGCCCCCTTCACCGAGGACAGGTACAGGGAGCCCCATCTTAAATCATTTCATTTTTGAGGGCATTAACCCAGCTTAATTTAATTGTGTCTTTTTATTGCCGACAGCATATAGCTGGTGAAACACGTGACCAGCAGTGTCTAACATCTGCTCAGGACTAATTACCTTATAGTCGTCGTCAAAACTAACAGCAGGAATTGGCAGGTCCTCATAGCAGGACTTTACTAAGAAATATACAGAAGAGCTACATACAAACAGGGATTCAGAAACAGATAAACAACACAGTGATAAAGATGAGTAATAGTCTATGTTACTGGCTGCTCATTTACAAATGCAAAGCCAAACAGCTGATGGTAGCAAACAGCATAACTGACACAAACTCTGCTTTGCCAAACCATGACGAACGGCCTCGAATCACCATCACAGGCAGCAGGCCGTTAGATAACAATAAAAGTTACACGTTGCACCTCGCCTGTTCCTATCAGTCATGGTTCGTTTTCATCTTCCTCACTCATTATGGCGCCTGCATTATGGGCCAAGTAGCCAGTAATTAGCACCATAATATTAGATCCCCCACTGCAGGTTAATGGAAAAAAACCACCTGAATTACCTGCACAAAATAAATATACGACTCAGGAAAAAAATGAAGAGATCACAGCAACATTTTTAGTTTCCCTAATTTCTCGTTTATGGGTGTGCGCCTGTGTAAAACATACATTTTTTTGTAAACTGCAGCCTGGCTCTTCCCTGTTCTCATTGGTGAGGGGCTTCTGCCTAGTTTTATAGGTCTTTATGGTCTGTTAGGAGTCCTAGCACTTCTTACTATGCTATCAGTGCACTTCCCACCCCTTAATGTTTCCTATTCTCTTTGGAGGTCACTTGAGGTCACCCTCCGATTTATGAGGCACATAAGTCGACAGTCATCTCCATTAGAAAGTCACTTCTGCCCTCCTGGCTGGTTTTTGGTCATTGCTACTGTCTCCTGCTTCACCTTGTTCTTGTGTACTGCTGTCTTAGAAATTTTGAGCGAGGAAGCAGCCTGTCTCTCAGTGTATCTTTCTGCCAGCAGAACCAGGATTGAACCAGGATTTAACAACGCAGATTCTTAAAAAATATGGAGTGGTCTCATAATGTTTTCCAGAGCTGTATGTAAGCAGGACGGGAAATTAAAGCTTGCCTTCTCACCTGGGGCGAATCCGACAAAAGGCGAGTACGAAAAACTGAACACCAGCCCGCTAGCTCGTAAAAAGTAAAACACACCCTGGACACTGTCAGTTTGATCCCCTTCCCTCTGGAAAAAGATACAGACCAGAAAGCAAAACAAACAGACTCAGGAACAGCTATTACCCTAGAGCCGTTACCTCTGTAACCCTCCATTACCAAAGACTGATAAAAACAGACCGAATGTAATGAGCAAGACTCATTCAGGACTAATATTTACTGTTGCACAATGTTCTGTATTTCGTTATCTTTTTTGTATGTCTGATTTATTATATTTACATAAATTTTGCTTATTATGCTGCCTCTGATGGTGGTGCAGTGGTTAGCACTGTTGCCTCACATCTCTGGGACCCGGGTTCGAGTCTCTGCCTGGGTCACATGTGTGTGGGGTTTGCATGTTCTCCCCATGTCGTCGTGGGGTTTTCTCCGGGTACTCCGGTTTCCCCCCACAGTCCAAAAACATGCAGAGATTAATTGGAGTTGCTAAAATTCCCCGTAGGTGTGCATGTGTGAATGAATGGTGTGTGAATGTGCCCTGCGATGGGCTGGCCTCCCATCCTGGGTTGTTCCCTGCCTCGTGCCCATTACTTCCGGGATAGGCTCCGGACCCCCCGCGACCCAGTAGGATAAGTGGTTTGGAAAATGGATGGATGGATGCTGCTTCTGAGAAAGTGCCAAACAAACTATTCAATCTCAATATTTAATTACACTCTCAAACTAATAATCTATCTACATTTTTCACTGAACTAGTCCAGCTGGCTACTAGCAAGATTTCTTAAGCTCCACCCCTATATTTAAGGTATAAAATGAGTTCAGTTGTTACCAGTGTCAGTTGTTTTATATTATGCATCTGGAAAATAACTACATGGTTATGGAAGAAAGCGAAATCTTATGCAATTGAATATGTTTTATGTCCTTGACTGGACTTCTCATTAAATACCTGTGTGTGTAACTGTAATGTGCCCAAGTTATTGAGCATAAGACGTCTGCAAGCGACACTGAGAAAGGTTCTAGGTTACTAGTGGTCATGTCTCCATCTGTTAGGCAGCATTGGTGGGTCCAAATATCTGCGGTGACACCTGGAATCTGCCACAGATTTTGTCTTTAAGACTGGCAGCCCGGACGACTGATACGGTCCATGCAGGCGAGACGCGACGAGCTCACAGCTGGACGGAAACTCCCCAAGGACGCTCAAATCTGCTCGGATCCGCAGCAAAAAAGAAATGAAATCTTTAGTACATCCCTTCATGCCTCAACAGTGCGTGTAACCTGACATGCAATGATAATGATGTCTGAATTAGCAACTTAATGTGTAAAACATATTTTCAGTCCATATTTTCAGACTACAGACAAAACCTTTTCCTATTTGGAAGTGATATCCGTGAAGCATCAAAAGCTCTTGTATAAGCTAATGCCAAAGCAGATGCTATGGCCCCTGTAGAAGCTAAGGCCCAGCAAAATGCTAAGGCCCCTGTAGAAGCTTAAGCCCAGCAAAATGCTAAGGCCCCTGTAGAAGCTTAGGCCCAGCAAAATGCTAAGGCCCCTGTAGAAGTTTAAGCCCAGCAAAATGCTAAGGCCCCTATAGAAGCTTAGGCCCAGCAAAATGCTAAGGCCCCTGTAGAAGCTAAGACCCAGCAAAATGCTAAGGCCCCTGTAGAAGCTTAGGCCCAAAAAGAAGCCAAAGCCCCTGTAGAAGCTAATGCTAAAATAGATGCTAAGGCCCCCGTAGAACATAAGAGATTTACAAACAAGAGGAGGCCATTTGGCCCATTAAGTTCGTTCGGGGAGAACTTAACTAATAGCCCAAAGTTGTTAAAATCTTATCTAGTTCTGATTTAAAGGACCCCTGGGTTTTAGCTTGCTCTACACTAACAGGAAGACTATTCCATACTCTAACTACACGCTGTGTAAAGAAGTGCTTCCTCAAATTCATTTTAAAATGTTCTCCTGCTAATTTCCACAAATAATGAGGTGTTAGATTGCATTGGGAATGGCATTGCTTGGGAGTTGAACCCAGAACCAGTAGTATTAGAGGCGGGAATCATACCCCTACACTAACAAGGGGCTCAAAGACAAGGTCCCTGTAGATGCTAATATCCAAAAGAAACCAAAGCCAATGTTCAAGAAGATGCTAAGACTCCTGCAGAAACACTAACAGACAGTGAACTACCTTATATGATCTGCTTCCCAGAGACATATCACAGCCATTGGTATCCTAATTGGATACGTGCTTCTCAAAATATAACCAGGTAGGGATTAACGTACTGTTTAACAGTTAACTGCATAAAGTTAATTCTCAACCAAAAGGCCTAAGGTAATCTCTCTGCCTCTCTCTTGGTCTCTGTCTCTCTGGTGTACTTTTGTCAGGTTGCCGGTCTTGAAATAGATCGGAAGGGCCCCTTCGTGGCGGGGGCTGAAAACGTCTTCACTTTTGGAAAGAGAGATTATTCACAAGAGGAACAAAAATGCTCTTGGCACATCCTTAACCGATGCACATTTTAACACAACTGCCCACCTTTGATCTTTCATGTTTACCTTCTCCACATAACTTGAAACCACCTGTCTTCATGTACCATGAGCTGTCAGACCCATTATTAGATAATGTTGCCCTTATGACATCTCACTCAACAGTAAACTCCTCTTTAACAACTGTCCTAACTCACACAATATATTTTTTGTACTACAATGTTTCTTTCCACCCCGTCTAACAGACTGCATCATCTCAGCATCTAATATCCCATGGACACATCTCTAAACATCCAGCGGGGTGTTTTAGCTCCTGTCAGGATGTTCTGCAGATAAAGCTTTACAAACCTTGTGGAATCTAACAGAACTGGGGAGGACGGCTGTGTGGGTGATGCCTGTTTACGGGTTTCCGTGGGCTCCACTTGACCAACGTCTACAAGGACACCAGAGGAAGCATGTTTTTATTTCAGCTCTGGTGGAACGCACAAACCGTGTAATTATACTCACGCTTCAGTGAGTTTTCAGATTCACTCAGGGCAACAAATAAGATGATAAAGACAAGTGGCCTAGACTGACCCACAGACGACACCAGCTGTGACACTCAAACAACCAGAAGGAGAAGTGTCAAGCCACCATCTTGGACAGTGATTCCCAATCCGGTCCTCGGGGACCCATAGCTAGGCCATGTTTTTGCTCCCTCCCAGCTACCGGAGCAAAAACATGGACTGTCCGTGGTTCCCTAAAGACCGGATTGGGAAACACTGATCTAGGAAGGAATAAATATCACAATGCGTGTATGGGGAGTTTGGCACTGTCAGTCACTGACGGTGGGACACACTGACTACATCCTACCCCTCAGCATCCCGCAGATCACTCTCACCACATCCTAACCCATGGCCTCCCACTGCAGACTATAGAAGCTGAAGCTCTTTAAGAGTGATTTCTCTCCAAATTCCCACCCAGTCTTTACGTATTTTTCTCCAGAATCAGTCATTTGTTCCATATTAGTGCCATAAATGCATTTGCAAGCCATATAACTCACGGAGTACATGCTTAGCTAGTATCATATGCTTATCATTACATGGGTTAGCTTTACTGAAAGCAAACACTAAAGTTCATGAAAAAGATTGAATAAATCAAATATTTCCAGTGTCTTACGAATTATGTAACAAATTAATTCCCGGTCATTCATCAGACTTTCATTTTAGTTTATATATATATATATTTATAGTTTATATTTATTTCATTTCAGTCTTAAATACAGAAAACCTGATAATTAATGCATGTCCACCTTGATACCTGTGACTAAACATGGTAACTAAATATGTAAATAAACTTCAGCTACAAAAGGAATTGAAACAAACCACATTAAGATTCCATAAGATATTGTGAATGAGGGAATTACTTTATCCTCATACAACCCACAATCCATATCAATGAGCAATAAAATGTTACCAGTGCGAATGCCGGGTATTTTGATGTCTGTAGCAAAGCAGTGGACATAAGACTGTCATCCTCTTGGATGCAAGAGCACTGAATGAAACCCTCAGTTTCCTTCATTCCACTTTGAACTTATACGTGCTCAGTCGACATGTGATTCTTTGTCTTCAGCGTAGCAAATTGATTTCAGGGATAACGTCTCGAGTTCTTCACGCAATGCCAAGGCTGCACATTTCTCAAGAGAATCGTGTATCACTTAAAATGCCATGTGAGAAAACTTGCCATTTGATAAGAAGCAGCAAAATCTTTTCGCCGTCAGCCAATGGGGGGCCAAAGCATGTTCATATCAGTGAAAATACACCAATTGAACATCTATACTGTATGCATACCACTTAAGGATTCTAATACCACAGTACGCTTTTCTGCTATACTCCACATTCTTATTACAGCTTCATGATTTTGCCACAACTGTAAATCGTCCTTTTTCCTGAAAAGTCATTTTTTTCCATGTTTTTTTCCACTCATAACCATGTGACAGGAAAGTGCTCATAGCATTCAACTGAATCACAGGGAAGTAAATGTTGAGCTGCAAAGGCTTAGTGTTTTCAGACAGTTTATGCTTCCTACGGCGCCCCAAACCAGTGTGCGCCAGTGCTGTGCCTGTGATCCGAAGGCCCCAGGTTCACTTGGGCATTTGAGCAAGACCCTTAACCCTAATAACTCCAGGGACTGGCTGGCTGGCCCAGCTAAAGCATCTACTAAATATGCTAATACAATAGCTCTTCAGCTGAAATCACAGGGTCCCCTGTCCTGTGCGGACTGTTTGCAGCATGTGACTGGCAGGTATGTGTGGTGTCCTGATTCTCCACTCGGACACAATCAGATCTGTTTTGGCAGAGTCTTGAAGCACCATCCCACTCAGGCGAGAGATCATGACCCTACTTGGGCGTGTCCCCCCACATGAAACAAAGCCTGATTCCGTGTGAAGCAGCCACTTCACAGATCCAACCTCAGGCCTCAACACACCCTACTCCTGGTGGCCCTGGGAGCTCCATTGATGGCGCAGCACTGAGCCAACATCACGAAGAGTTACAAGTCACTCAGTGCACAATATGCAAGAACAGTTGAAAAAATAAATACAAATAAGTCAAAACACAACATCATATGTCTGGAAAACATACTTACAGTACTATTTAACATCTTACTGTACCAAGACTTAGACTGAGACAGCAAACATATGGGTCCGGAATCCGTCTTGAAATGAAAACAAGCACGTTTAAAACAAAAGGCCTCATTTCACATAATGAGCTGTTTGGTTAGATACGTTACACGTTACACTGCACTAGCCCCAAATTCCTGTCCACACATCATTCCCATGTTCATTGCGCCACCCTTCAATCCAGCTTTCCACCTCATCCATCTCAAGCAAAACTCATGGGCAGATTCCGGAATCTCCCCACAATCCATGTTCAGATACAGCATACTCACTGCACTGCACCCTAATTAGGGAACATAAACAAGGAATTATGCACGATTACCACCCCATGCCCAAAAAAAAACAAACACAAACACAAGCCATATGGCCACAGTATACGCAGTGTAAGCATCTGTCTGAAAAGTTATTTCACTCCTATACAAAGACTTACTTCAGCAGTTCAGCCCACACTGAAATCCACCAGCATACAAGGGCAACATCTCTGCCATTCTTACCAACTGGCTTGTTAATTTGCTGTATATCAGACAGAAGGACATGAACCAAGCAATGCTTTATTATAATTGCTTAAGAGACCAATATGAGTCAGGGACGCCTCCATTTTTAAACATCACACTAAATTACAACAATGCCAACATACCTAACTATAATAGTATAATAGTATTGTTACAAAAATCACTACGACCCATGGGAAAATTTGATCCATCCATCCAAACTGCTTATCCTACTGGGTTGTGGGGGGTCTGGAGCCTATCCTGGAAGCAATGGGCATGAGGCAGGGAACAACCCAGGATGGGGGGCCAGCCCATCGCAGGGCACACTCACACACCAGTCACTCACACATGCACTCCTATGGGCAATTTAGCAACTCCAATTAGCCTCAGCATGTCTTTGGACTGTGGGGGGAAACTGGAGCACCCGGAGGAAACCCCACGACGACATGGGGAGAACATGCAAACTCCACACACATGTGACCCAGGCGGAGACTCGAACCCGGGTCCCAGAGGTGTGAGGCAACAGTGCTAACCACTGCACCACCATGCCGCCCCCCATGGGAAATTTTATTGGGAAAATTTTAAGTGAATTTCAGAAATTTAACAAAAGTTAAATCTTTGGATCACATGAATTTTGGTTCCCAAAAGTAGGACGAGGAAGCTTGGCTTGAGCTCATTGGCAGTCTCATCTCAAAAGTTAAATTTGAAGGGCAAGTACACTGAAATTAATAAATCTGCAGTCTACAGTTACAAGATGTCACCAATCACGTGTATTTGAATTCAACAAAATTGGTGGTATAATCTAAAGATGAAAACATTTCTGGCAGATTTCACACTTCAAATCCACAATCCACAGTCAAACAGTGTATAAACTGACCAACAGGAAGACTAGTTTTCTACCAATACATTTTTCTTTGGAGAAAACTAAGCTATACGGTTCTCAACCAGGTTACAAAACTAGCAATTAATTTTATATGTCGATACTATAAATTGCAAGGCTAGTTAAAATTAAATTCGCTATGGCTTGAAAGTATACTGACATATTCAGGATCACTGTTGTCAACTGGGCAGTTTCACCCTTAAATAGACACGAGTAGACTGAATAAAACAAAGGACTCACAACAGACTAACAAACAGATGTATAACATCTAAAATACAGTCTACATAACAAGGACTCTAGTTTATTACATATGCCACTACAAACGTCTGTGAATTACGTGGGAAAAAAACGTAATAGAAATTGCATGTTAAAAATATCACAACTGATTTGTTCACGGGAAAAGAAGCTGAGTTAAAAAAGGAGTAAAAGCCGTGTATTTTAGGAACCTATACAATTAAAAAAATAGTGTACTATCACAGTGAGCAACAGAGTTGTCACATTTATTTAATATAGTTCGTCTTATTCTTCTATTATGATGATTATTAGTATTGCTTTACTATGCTAATTTACATAGGAATATTTTACGTATAATTTCATGAAATATGTTAAATGAAATATAAGACAACATATTTTACTAAATAACCCCATCGTTGTACTAATGCAATGATATATATATATATATATATATATATATATATATATATATATATATATATATATATATATATATATATATATATATAAAATTAAATAAAAAAATAAAACCACAAAAAAATTGCCCTGCCGGTCTGTCTTCTTCATTTTCATTTTTACTCTGAATTTTTCATTAAGTGCACGTTTTAACACAACCAGGCTGTTCGCTGGCCTCTTGTATGTAAAAGTGTATCAGAAGCTCTACTGATGTTGAAAAAAATAGGTGGACATTGTCTTACTTCAGCAAGTGAATATTCAGTTTTTGTCTGAATATGTTGTTGCACAACAATCGTCTTGCCATTCACGCAAGTATAAAACAAATTCTCCAGTGTTTATAAACCGAGGTTTATAATATTCAAAATACGAACATTTCACAGTGGAAGCATCGTTTAGAAAGTTTATTTATAAAATAATATACATGAAAGATTTTATTCCGAGAAGGGGTCACCTCAGTAATGAAAAGCGATACTGAACAAAGACACTATAGCTTACCTCTATATGCCGGTACTTCACAAATACTCAATTTTGCAAAATATAACGGTGAAGATCGGCAGATGTGAAATGTAGCCCTCAGAATAAAGAAATGATGTCGGCCATGAGTACTTACCAGCTGTAAAGTGCATAGAAAAATCAGCGTGCATCTCCCGGTGCAACAACCCATTTTCCGTAAAAAGGAGCAAAAGCGCCCGGTGAAATGTTAGTCCTGAGCCCGGCTGGTGAAGAATGAAGCGTCCCGGTGTCCAAGCGGTAGGAAACGGGCATCAAAAAGACTGAAAGCCTGAATGATCCATGCAGACGCCGGACGGGCAACTATGTTAAAAAAAAGCATTTAGGAACTGGAGACGGACGCCTTCGCCTCGCCCTCAGCATGTCTGCAGGATCCCGTCCGCGATGCGGCTTCCACCCCACCAGGATCCCCGAGCCAGTCCGGAACGGACGGGGATTAGTGGGTTAATGGGTAGTTTGACTCTTAGTGTCTCAGGACGCCGAAGGGAGTGACCGCTTTAACCCCAAAAACAGCAGCCAGCCCAGGCTTCCCTCAAACTCACTCATCCAGGACAATCTGCTCCTGTAAACCCGGATCCGCGCTTCTATATGCCGTCTGTTTCATTGATGATTGGAGCATCTCGGGCATTTCATTGTCTTTAGAATATTTCACGGGATTTTGAGCATAAAAGGGTGATCAGTTCACAAAGCCTTAAATAGCATGATTATGTCGTGCTACAGGTACGCTCTGATGCTGTATAATTATCAAGCCAATCATTTTTTACATTGCAAGGACTTTAAACTTTGAGCGATTTGCATAACAGTATAGAGGAAGCACTGGTGATGTCAAGGGGCTTGAGATATAACAGTCTTTGTTTAAGCCAAAAGGGTCCCCCCTGGTAAGGGTGACCAATAAGACATATATTTCATTAATCTCCCGACTGTTTTTCCGGGTCAGGGTAGGGGGGGGTGGGGGTCTGGATCTTAGGTTGCACAGGGTACACGGTATATGTTCTTGACATCGCGGGAGAAAACCTTTTGAAAAGCCCACAAACTCAGGCGAAGGTGTGAGGCCGCGGTGCCGCCCACAGGCAGATGTACAGCTATTTAAAAATGCATGAATGACAACCGCTTCCTATATCAGTGCCGGGGCGATGGTACTGTGATCAGATCGCCACAGTAACATATACGTGAATGGCAGGCTAAATCTGAGAGTATAACATGATCATTCCAAAGGTTAAGAAATACTGTTTTATACGAATGGTTGTAAGAAGGTAAAATCAAATGACAACAGCGATCAAAAGCAAGAATATATAATTAACAGGCCTGTACAATATACGGAATAGCATATATCATTCTACGATATGTGGTATTGTGTGTGTGTGTACGATTTAATTGATATTTGATGTAAAAACAATTATTGTTCTTGTGCATTCTAGTTGTCAGAATTCTTTAACTACCACAACACCCGAGGTATGTTATTCTCCACCGTATCGCTGGCGGGGCTGAGTGCGGCTCCATGCTTCATATCCGCTCCCTTACTTCTCTCTTTTCCTGATTTATTCCTGTCTTTCTCTTTAGTTCTCCTTAGTATCCCATTCATTTCCACTCAGCTTTCCAACCTCTCGCAATCCCCCCTTAACCCTTTTTTTAGTTGTTTTCATGAGTGACGTCGGTCGGGGTGAACTAGATTAACTTACTTTTTATTGAAGTTTTAATGACGGGCTTTATACTTTTGTGAAAATATACACAGACGACAGAATGTATAGCAGGAAAATGCCTGTTAACGAACTTGGACAGATTTGCTAAAAATCTTAATGGAGATAAGCTACAGCATCATCACAATGCTACTGACCACTAGCAGCCTCAGGACACTAGTAGTGACAGAATGATGCCCCCTTTATGTCACATAGTTAAACTGCCACTGATGATCCCATGCTTGCGATTATCGCCACCTGCTGGTGATTTACTTTCCACTGCCACACCAGTTTCTAGCTTAATGACAGCTCTTGCATTTATAGTGATTCTGAGAGGACTCCTTCATTGTAAAACCGATCAGCAATGTAGATGCGTCAGGATATAAGAGTCAAAGAGGATTTTGTCTTGTGCTGTGGGGAGAACAAGCTGCAGCTCAATATCAGTGGCATGATAAGGTTCCAGTACTTGGGGGTCTAACACAGTGGACTGTGGGGTCCAACACAGCGGCCCTGTACAAGAAAGGCCAGGGAGGACTCCTTTTTCTGGGAGAGACTTTGGTCATTTTTTTGTACACAGCAAACTGCTGAAGCTATTCTGCCTGCCCATGGTGGCCAGCATGGTCTTCTATACTGGGACCTGCAGGGAAGCAGCATCAATTTACGTGATGTTAGAAAGGCCAGCTACATCGGTAGACTTAGAGTCCCTAGAGACAGCCGTAGAAAAGACGTCGGTGGGAAAATCGGAGGACAACATGAACAATTCTGCCTATTCCCTCTAGGGGGCGTCCTCTTGGAGCTTATTTGGGGATCAGGCTCATTCCACCACTACGTGCTAAGAAGTGCTACCCAAATCCTATGGTGTCTGTAGTTCGGAGTCTAGCATAGAACCCAAGACGCATGCTCACACGTGCAAAAAAAGGTCCATATGTCTCATGGCAAAATAAAGTGTCATGTCTCGATATGGCCACGAGAGGGTAATAGGGGACAACTAGGATTTTTTCCGCCTGCGTTCACCTGCTATCTACTTGATTACCTGATTAGTGTGCCTGGTAGAATCTGAATAACGGATGTTTCATAGTTACATATAAGTTTATTAACAATTGTAATACAAATGATTTTTTTTTTCCATTCATAAATTGTACCATTTTACCTATATTCAGGCAGTACGCATAGGTACACATAATAATCTTCTCCTTCAGTCATATAGAGGGTTACATCCCACAGGTGATCAGAAAAAAGTGAAAAAAAGAACCTGATTGATTGATCCAAGATGAATATCAATATAATCAAGGTTGTGAAAGCAAGACAGTCTTCAGAAATCAGAGTGAATTACGTGTTTGTAAAATGTAACTGCAAAGCATTGCACAGATAATTTATCATTTTTCAACATACAATGGTATTGAACTGCCACTGATTGAAGACATCTGCCTTTATGTCAACTTGCATGTTAAAATAATCTAATATTATGATTTTCTCTTAATCAGTAGTTATCTTACTTTTTGGACACTTCAAATCAAACCAAAACAGTCAAATTTCACATTGCTGTAAAATCACGGTGACCTGAATCACAGTAACCTAAATGCACGCACATAAAAACTGCACTTATCAATTCAGTCAGAAGGGGGCAGTGAGCATCTCAGCAGGTTAGGCTTCAGTGCCTGTGCCCGTAAGGTTGCTGGTTTGAATCCCATGCTCGGCAGAATAGTTACATCATCATCGGGTCCATGAGCAAAGCTGTTAACTCCGTAAAAATTTCTCCCGGGGTGCTAGACAAGTGGTTGATCCTGTATAAATGTTTGTGCGTGTTTCAGAGGAGAGCAAGAAGGGATTTGTGAAAAGATGCTTTCAGTTATACTTGTAGTTGTGTGAATGGCAAATGCAGCATCATTTCGAAAGAGGGTTTACTCTACTTGGTACAGTAAAGCTTTTAAATGTCAGAGATGAGGGCTTTAAGCTTTCAGTGCAGAATATAACTCGAGAATTTTCACATGCAGCATTGCGCTGGCAATGTTAACCCTCCCCAAATGTCCCAATAGAAAATATGAAGAATATCTGAAAATGTTTGAGCAATTTTAATTTATTTCAATTTTCAATTAAATTTTTTTCAGTGCACACAACAACCCCTGGGGTCCTCAGAGTACGACCAAGTACCACTTGTACATTCCACATCAGTACCACAGTTTGAGAACCACTAATAACTAAACGTGTGAGTTGAACCCTGCTGTCCTGCACACAGATGACACACTGTATCTATTTATACACTTAATACGCACACACACATGCACACGCACCACAGGTTTGTAATTATTTCTTTGTGGGGACTCACAGAATACGGCGACCTTTAACCCCTACCCAGCCTTAACTGTAACCATAAGTAACCAAACAAAATACTAGATTTTTGGCATTTTTTAGTTCTTTGATTGCGGTTCTTTGATCTTTGTGGGGACCGCACCATCAAATTAATACGTTTTTATCACATTGTGGGGAGCATTTGGTTCCACACAATGTAATACAAACATAATCCACACACACACACACACACACACACACACACACAGACAGACCATATCCAAGCCCTCACATGTGCAGACACACCTCGGAGATAAGTGCATACATGAATCACATCTTCCCTTTCATTATATAATAGCAATAAATAAATAATTTAATAATGCTTTTTAATTTAAATGACAAATACAGTTACAGAAACAAGATTTAAATCAAAATGTCTTTATTATTGTCTGTATACATTCAACATCACTATACAGTGGTTTGGGAGGATATTAGAGAAGCTCCGGGCCAGACAGGAAGTGCGTCCCTAGCACCGCTGTCCTTCCCAGCAGGCCCTGCAGAGGGGAAGAGGGAACCACACTACACTGAAGTGGGGGGTTTCTTTTTCAAAAGAGGGAGGCTGTCATTCACAGCCCATCCTGTGAAGCACAATAGATAGTTAAGACTCTCGGCTGGGGATTTCACTGGAGGGACTCCGATAAAACAGAAGGGTACAAAAATCAGGGTGCCCAAAGCCTCCAACCTCTCTACCCCCCCGTACCTCAAAGCTCTCTACCACCAACTACCTCCAACCAATCTACTGCAACCTGTCTTTCACTTGCTGCCTCAAGCCCCTCTACCACCCTCAAGCTCCAACATCTCTACCACCCACTATCGTATCTCAGGATAGTTATTGGCCACCCATCCGCTCATAATTCGTTTTTTTTTCCCGAAATGACAATTCAGACAATTCCGTTGCAAATCCGTAGCGGAACATTTGATATTCATTTAGCATGAACATTCGCATGTCAAGCCCCTCCATGCTTTTCCTCCCCGGCTCTCTCTTGGTAATCGCATAAACGTCAGTCCTTGATATTGGCTTACAGGTCTATCAGTGGACAGTAGGGGTGTAACGGTACACAAACTTCACGGTTTGGAACGAGCCTCAGTTTTTGGTTTGCGGTTCAGCGCAACTTCAGTCCAGCAGGGAAAACAGAATTTTTTTGGGAAATATTTTATTATTAATTGTTTAATAATAAAATTATTAATTTAATTTCTATTTGTTTCTATATTGTAGAAATGAATGTACTATACTTATATAATAAATAGAAATTTCTAACATCATAACAATCATAATGAACTGAATCCTCTCTAAATCTTCTCTACTAAATGTTCTCTACTACCAAGTGTGGTTGCATGTCTATAATAACCTCAATAGCTTTTTTTTTCCACAGCCCCCCTCTGAATATTTTTCTTAGCAAAAATGCCTTAGATACCACAGTCAGGCTAATTTGCAGAGGCTGTTCCTACCTTGCGCAGCTCGTACACACACTCACATGATGCAGTTTTAAATGAGTTGACAGCCAACAAAAAGTCTTGGTCTAATCAGCTACCCTCTTTCTCTCCAGTGCTCGTGTAATGTATCGGGAAACCAAAATGTTCCCAAACTGCTTATTATGAGTGATTATATCAAGAATTAGCCTTAGCCAACTCATAGCCACAATTAGCGTAATGTTTTCCATGGGGAATAAATCTTTTCATTCATTTAATGATGCGTCCTGAACAAAAAATGATGTCTCCATCAAAAGGCTCCTCAAGACCTTCTCCCAATTCTCTCCCTTTGGTCAGCAACCCAGATGGTTCTCTTGTGTGGTTCCCCGACGGTGGAATGAGCTGCTGAACCATATCTAGTCATCAGACTCCCTCTCCATGCCTAAAAAACCCATCTGTTCCATGACTTCCTCTACGAACCTGATTCCTCTTTATGTTCCCCGAATGTTCTTATGTTGCACTTCTGATCCTTGAATAGTCTTATTAGGTTCTTGCTTTGTCAGAAGTTGTGTAGATGTCGTTGTGCAGTTGTGTAGGTCCTGCTCCAGGACAGCTTACACTTGTATCTGGTTGTTCATTGGAGGCTCAACTCCTTTATAACCGTATGTCTGTAATGTGTTATTTGCATCACTTTCATGTCACTTTGGACAGAAGCTGCTTCTGCTAAATTTCTAAATGTAAACAGGCAAAAAATCCTCAAACATCCTCCCACAGAAGATGTTGAAGACGGACATTTAGAAATACCTTTTAAACAAGTGTGACTGATCTTCTTCCATTTCTTGGCTGTAAAGAAAAGAAGACACACCAACAGAGTGACAAGTGTTGCATTCAGCACTGTCCCAATCAATGACCTGTCAGTACTGATCTCATCACTCTGTCACTCACGCAGACACCAGCGCTGTGTCTAACAGCCGTGCGCACAGAGACATTTTTTTTCACTCAGAAACAGAGCAGCGAATGTGAATAAGGTGAGGAGAAGTCACAATTTACCCGATACAGGAAGTAGCCTCTGCTTTGGATGCCACCTGGTCCATGAAGATTCTCCTGAAGCGAGAGGAATAAATTTTAATCTGTTTAGCTTCTTGCCATTTGTGACGTGTGCAGTGAAGGTCTGCATTGTTGACAGAAGATTTAGCCAGTTTCAGAATCAATCCATCCATGTAACCATTTGTCTTATTCAGGGTTGTGGGGGGTCCTGAGCCTATTCTGGAGGCTACCCAAGAAACTACCCAGGATGGGATGCCAACCCATCGCAGGGCACACTCACTCCTGTGGGCAATTTAGTAACTCCAATTAGCCTCAGCATGTTTTTGGACTGTGGGGGGAAACCGGAGTACCCGGAGGAAACCCCACGACGACATGGGGAGAACATGCAAACTCCGCACACATGTGACCCAGGCGGAGACTCGAACCCGAGCCCAAGAGGTGTGAGGCAACAGTGGTAACCGCTGCACCACCATGCCACCCCTCAACTCAACATATTATTGTATTTTAATAAATATACACCCCACTTTACGAAAGCAGAGCTTTCCAATGACATTTCATAAGCCGAAATGGCGTAAAGGGAAGAAACAATTACAATAAATTTATATGGGAAAAATGTTTTGCATGTTTCTAGACTGAAAACAATAACCTACCAAATCATACCAAATAACACATAACACCTAAAATAACAAAAACATATAGTAAAAGCAGGAATAACATGGTACACAGCCTATATAAAATACGAATAATTTCTGCATACTAAACCTTCACCAGAATCAGTACAGTCATTGTGTTGCTTAACGACAGGGATACGTTCTGAGAAGCGCCTCGTTAGGTAATTTCACTGTCGTGAGAACATCGCAGAGTGTATTTACACAAACTTAGATGGTGTAGCCTACTATACACCTAGGCTATATGTTATAGCCTAAATAGCGATTAAGAAGTGCAGTATAGTAACTGCATAAAGCAGTAACATAGCTGTTTATTGTCATTAGCAAGTATTATGTCCTGTGCATAAATGTTTGCTCTATATTTTTACATCACTGGTGTGTTTACACCAGCATCACCACAAACATGTGAGTAATGCGTTGCACCATGACGTCACAGGGGGGTAGGAGTTCTGCAAATTTATATATGCAGTCCATTGTTACCTCGATGGCAGACTAATAAACAAACGCTAAATGCTATTACTGCTTTTACACCTTTGTTTCCTAAAAATCCTCTTCAGATTTCTTTTGGTTAGTGAAAACACGTGCTAATGTGGGTCTTTCGTAAAAGCGAAGTTACATAAAGCGATCGTTCGCAAAGTGGGGGTCTTTTAAAAACGAACGATGCAGGTATATTTAAGAACAAACAAGTATAAGCATTATAGCTGGAGGACCCCGTGAGTGATATCTGTGGTCTTAATGGATTGATTTGCCCAGTCCTACTGACGTCGTAAGTGACCCACTTGCTCTTGAAAACTCTCTGAATCACCCCTGTGGTCTGATCCTTCAGCAGTTCTTGGTCTAATTCTCAGGTTCTTTGCTTTTCCTTCCCCCTTCCAGGGAAGCTATGCTGCTCCTCATGTTCCAGTTAATTCCACAGATGTTTTGTCGGGGGAATTCAGGTAAATGACACAATTTTTTGGAAAAAATAAGGAAGAAACCAAAAGAACCAAGTAAGCGGCTTTCTATTGGCTGGGAGTAACAGAGATCCGATGTTTTTCAGTACTGTAATGCATTACAGACCTTCTACTACAACCAGACAAAACACAGCGCCCACATGTGGCTCTTATGCAGCGCAGTAAAAAGCATGAACAGCATGTTGGCCACAAAATCTGTCCAGAGTACAACCCATGTCTGGGCTGCACCGAGGATCCCATTAAACGGAGTTAAAACCTGCCCCCTCCAGCTGGCCTGGCAAGCCACGCTCTCGTACAAAGCGTGCAAAGGACGGCACTAATTTTAGCCAATTATAATTACCCACAGTATGGAGGGAATGGCTAATGCTGCAGAGCAGCTAATGGAATGGGTCATATGAGTGTAGCATACACACATATATACAAGTACGTGCACACAGAGGCTGTGCAAGAACCCAGGGTTCGCATGGATGGTGTGTGTGTGTTTGTATGCATCTGCACGTCTGCGCATGCATGTGTGTAGCTGTGCAGACGCTGACAGTACGGTATATCACAGGTTCATACCCCAAAGGTGATTCTCCTGAGTCTCCTGGTGTGTAGCTGCGGTACGAGCTGTAGCAAAGGGTGCAGCACAGGTGCCTGCCGTCATAAACACAGACATACGATGAACCATGAGCTCCTGTAAACGCGGGAATACAGTCGTCCCTCGTCACTTCGCGATTCGACTGTCGCGGCTTCACTCTATCGCGGTTTTTTTTTTGTATATTCATTAAAAGGTTGATTGAGACAGTGATAATGATATATCGCCTCAGAAGCATATTTGCTCTTCGTAATTAAATGTACAATAATAATAATAATATGATATTTGTAACGTCTAATATGTCTTATTTTGTCTAATATATTGGGTAATAGGAGTATAATTGACCTGCCTGTAGGCATATTTAAGTCCACGTCAGAGTCTGTAACCCCAGGTCTGTCATTGACATTTTGATGTTACATGTTCCTGTGTCCTGCATTTAGAGTGATTCCGAATAAACCCTTAACAGTAATGGTGACTAAAGGGTGCTATTTCATGTCTAATAATGTTAAAAAACGTATTTAGAAGGTCGTAAACAGGTTTTCTACGCTCTAACTACGAAAATATTCAATTTGTCGATAAAGAATCCTACTTTGCGGAAAATCACGGCAACTGATTAACTGCGAAAACGAGGGCTGACTGTACTGAGACACGAAGAACCAGGAAATTCTGTTAACACACGAATACTGACACACAAAGATCAGAGAGCTCCAGTCAACGCACAAATACTCACAACAAAGAACCATAAGCCCCAGTTAACACACAAAAACTGACACACAAAGATCTATGAGGTTCCTAATAATTTGCTGAGCAGCGGGAATTGATTGTACAGTCTGGATTCAAATGAGTTTTGGTTTGGATGTGAACTGGAGTCCATCAGTTGTTGACCACTGTGTTTTGAAATGTAATGTGCATTGTATACAGAGTGTGCGAGTCCATGCTGCAGAACATTTTAAAATGTAATGTGCATTCTTACCATAGTGCGTGTTTTTTGTATGACATTGTGTTTGAGCCATGATTATCTACACTAACACGCTTGCTGCCGTTCGTGTTTGTATGTGCTGTACTGAGTGTACACTGTAGGGGGCGTATGAAAGTACTTCTTATATTATAGGAAATGCTCAAAATCAGACACGTGAGCCTTTTGAAAGAGTCGGCACTTTGGAACCTTCTAGATCTCCAGCAAAGTCTGTCTGCTCCCAACAGGCAGCAGTGACACAGTCATCGCAGTAATTCAGAGCTTGATCTAATCAGAGCCCAGTGGCAGAGCGCCGCAGTTAAACCTAAATTAATCAAACACTTGGGGGAAGGAGTTTGTTCTATTGCTTGATTTATTAATATTTTTTCGAAATGAATGAGAACATGGCAGGATTTTTAAAAGTATCAAGCATAAATAATGCAGAGTGTCCTCTTGTTCCCTTCAGCTGCGAGACAAGGAAAATTGGCCCTTTCAAGATGCAGCAATTTACATGGGTGCAATTGGAATGAAATGCGGGAACAATGGTGTTTACTCAGTCAGCGTAGAGACAGTAACTGGGATGCCTGCGGAAAGTGGTGACCCTTTCAAAGTGTCACTGTCACGAAGTCGCCAGCCCTCAGCGAAGGTCTGGTCGGGTCGGGGTACTTATTTAGGTTAACAGGAGAAAGGTAAAATACATCACTGCGGTACGGAAGCAGAATAGAAAATGGATCGGTTGTAAGGCAAAATATGCATGTAAAATATAAAGAATATTCTAAGAAGAAATAAAGAATCGCTGGGAAATTCAGTCAAGCTTTCGTATTTTGGGGTCAAAGCCTCAGCAAAGATCCGGACTGGACTGGGATTAAAAATCAGCCCTGGAATTTTGCCAGCCAAGGGGAGAGGAGGAGGCCCCCCCCATGAAAATGTTTGTCTTGCCACATACCCATCAGACAACCAGGAAAATGTTCAATATGCCAGAGGGCCAGTCCAGCCCTGGTAAACATCGCTACCTGTTCTGGCGTGTATAGGCATGTAGAGTCCAGTGCAGGCAACACATGAGACTAACTGTCCGCATGCTGGTGCAGTGTCACGTGCGTGTTTGTACTCACTGTGCCCTCCGTGTCTCCAGAATCTTGGCTCTTACTGTAGTGAAATAAAAACTGCACAGTGGAACACAGTGATCAGAGAAATAGAGAGAGTAACCGCTCTCCCTCCCCCACTGCATCTGCATCCCATTCCCACACTGGCAGTGGGCATGAGGCTGGAGACAGCAGCTCACCCTTTTAGCGTCACCCCTGCCTGTGAAGTCCTGAAAAAGAGCGGATGATGCGATAAGGCTCAGAGAAGACAAAGCTGTGGCACAGAGTGTGGACAAACAACACTGCACAGTAAGGACAAGCACTAGAGCAGGGCTGGCCAGTCTTATCCCCAGAGGGTCAGTGCGTGTGCAGGTTTGTGGGATGACCTTTAGGTCAGCTGTTCAAACCCAGGTGTGAGGACTCTTCAGCCAATCAGTCCTCTAATTAGAGATCTAATTAGGGAGTCGCAGTGAAAACGTGCACACACAGCGGCCCTTTACGGATAAGATTGTCCACCCCTGCACTAGAGAGTAGTAAAGACAAGCACCTGTGTAAGGACGAGAACAAGCGTAAAGTAAAGATAATAAGTGATTAAAATTACGGATATCTGTCAGTGAGAGCTCAAACACACACACACAGAGACACACACACACACAGAGCATTGTACTGGCTCTGTTACGCAGGACCTGTCAGACGTGCTACCTGAGAATGCTGTACTGCCCTCATCGCCATGTAGCAAAGTTGTCCGAGTGTGTCGACATCCTGCCAACGAGAAGCAAAGCAGGAGTTAAATCTGAGTCCCTTCCTCAGAGCGACTGTAAGCAGCACCAGTACATTCTAAGACACCTGACCTGCGGCCTGGCTTCTGCAGAGAGGAAGCTCATACACGCATCCTCTATCTGAAAGGGAGAAGACACCACAGAACATCTCAATCATACCATTACTATTCTGTTAACAGTTATTAATTATTCCTTAAATTATCCCTAATCGCCATGGTAACAGCTGAAATGCCACCCTGCTCCACTGAATCTACACTAAAACCCACCGCCTTCATCTGAAAGTGAACCGCAGTTCAAAGCCGTCAGACGTGCTGAACCGTGTCTCATGCAGACTGCAAACCAGGTGGAAGCACATGAACCCATTTCTGAAACGCTGCTGGGCTGTTTAGAAGCTGAGCAGGGCTTTTATATCGGTCAGCTGGCTGGAGATTTGGAGGAGTACCCATGGAAAGGCTCCTTTATATGTAACAATATTGCACAAAAAATATCCGTACATACATAGGGTTTGCAGAAGCGCCAATGCAAAAAAGCGACATATATAAGTAAATTTGTGCTTTATCTTTCATTTATTTGATATGTTCTTTAGTATGTATTACTAGTATATTTTTGCCTTATGTCTTTTTGCTATAAGGTGTCTTGAATGGTATGGGAAGGTAACTCTGAAGTGAAATTTGACTTATGATAGGGCTGGTGTAACATATTAATTATGTCAGTTTTGAAAGCAAAACTGCATTTTATATCTTCAGAAATTATGCAAACTAATTAAACTGAATTTATTCGAATTAAAATGTTTCAGTGTTTCTGCCCCGTACATGACTGAGACCTCCAAACACAGGCCCCGAAACAGAGGGTGACACACAGGGAAGAAAACATGTTTGTCTTCAGGGTGACTTACAGGCATGATTTCCAGCTGCATTCAGGTAAAAATCGAAAGCCAGTGTTGTCAGTTTTCAAAACTTGATGTTTCAGTATTTTGTCTTTCTTTTTAATTCAGATGAAGCTGTGAGTTGGACATTATCAGAAAATTTCCATGGGGAATAATAGTAAAACCCGAATGCTGATGCATTCAAATAACTGCAGACTCACAGGGCTCCATACTGACCTCATCCAGCAGCTGAAGTGGCTGCTCTGGAACCAGCGCCTGTGATGAAACTGGGGCACCTGCCAACCAAATACTGTGGTAAGACACGAGAGACACTAGTGAAGAAAAGGACACAACCACATGTAGGACACACCCACGTGTAGGACACACCCACGTGTAGGACACACCCACATGTAGGACACACCCACATGTAGGACACACCCACATGTAGGACACACAGACAAAAGGACACATCCACAAATAGGACACACCCATAATCAGGACACACCCACATGTAGGACACACCCACGTGTAGGACACACCCACATGTAGAACACACCCACATGTAGGACACACAGACAAAAGGACACATCCACAAATAGGACACACCCATAATCAGGACACACCCACAAACAGGACACACACGTGTAGGACACACCCACAAACAGGACACACCCACAAACAGGACACACACGTGTAGGACACACCCACAAACAGGACACACACGTGTAGGACACACCCACAAACAGGACACACACATGTAGGACACACCCACATGTAGGACACACCCACATGTAGGACACACCCACATGTAGGACACACAGACAAAAGGACACATCCACAAATAGGACACACCCATAATCAGGACACACCCACAAACAGGACACACACGTGTAGGACACACCCACAAATAGGACACATCCAGAGATGAGCTTATAGTAGTCTTGCATAATGCCAGGTTTCCCCTACACAGACCACACAGACATAACTAATTAATTTCACTGCCCCTCCCGCCCGCCCCCAACAAGCAAAATATTGTCTCCATTAAATTATAAGGCTGCTCTGTCCATTAACATTCGTATGCATAAATGCTTTTATTTTGATCTATATCAATTCCGAGTGGATTTATATTTGCCACATTGTGTACAAAGAAACTGCTGACTATAAAGTATCCATAGTAATGATCTAATCACTTTGTCTCAGGATTGGATTTATTTGTTTATTTCTTTATTTATTTATTTATATATAATTGATTTATATCTCCCCTTGGTTATCTTTATTTGAAATTACTGTAAATATTGATCAAACAATAAAAATAAAAATGCATTTAGAAAATGTTGCCTAGTGTAAGGTTTTTACGGGAATTATGATTTGCCTGGACAAACATTCATTGCATTAGCTGTGCGTTAACACTCAAGGAAAGTGTGTATACAGATAATGAAAAATATATATAATTCCAATACTTTGTACTAATGCCAGAAAAACATTTCTTGATACAACATGCTACCATGATGCCAGATGCAGTTATTACAGTTTTAAATTTGTCACATGATCTTCTTCCTTATCACCAGCGACATTTTGCACTTATCAAAGCATCAGCACGTCTGTCAGTTCAGTTTGCATCCTTTAAATCCTGATTCTTCTTCTGAATCAGTGCTTGAAGTGTGCCGGCACTCACCAATACGCAGTACCAGCACCTTTTTGTATCTCTCTTCAGAGTACCGGCACCTCTCAGTATCTGCCGGTACTGAATAATTATGTGAGTACCAGCACCTGGTACTCAATAAGAAAGGGAGTACCGGCACCTGGTACTGAATATCAAGGGGAGAGCCAGCACCTTGTGCTGAATAACAAAGGGAGTTCCGGCATCTGTTTTACCCCCATTTCAAGTACTGATCTGAACTATGTGAATTTTGGGGATCCCCAAGCAGGCAATAGCACACATGTCTGCAAAGTGAGGAACCACAACAGAACCACTCACTCACAGGGTGAATCTCAACATGACCGTCCTTGTTTACTTGTGTACCTGTTTTACATCATCTTCCATTGCCAATAGACCAGTTCCTATATTAAGAACAGAAGTACAGAGAACGATAAAAAATACCCGGATGTTGGTCTTGCTCCTCCCCAAAAATCAAGGATACATCAGTTGCATCCTCGCCGAACGAGACCGATCCCATAAGTCACTGCACCACAAGTTCATTCTTGGAAGGCAAGTTAGCAAGACCGGTATTGACAAGACCACAAGTTCGATCTTTGTGTTCTAGGTATTGAGATTCATCCACACGCGCAAAAACAGGGAAGACGCAGGGTGCCCAGTGATGAATGTTTCAGAATAAATGTGGAGGAAATGTGAGTCATATAAAGAGCTCACAGAAAGTCTTGGGATGTTTCCTTAATTCTGTAAGAATGTCGCATATTTATTGGTTTCATAACAACAGTCCATTGACAAGCGATGTTTAACGTATCTACAGGTATCTTACACACAGACATTCTCTTTTTATTCTCAGAGTTCTTCAGACTGACTCATTCAATTCTGGTCATTGGCCTCCTAAGGGATACTAAACAAATCTTTAGTGTTTTGTTATTGGAAAGGTGTTACTAATTAGAACACCCAAATGAGACCACTTGTCCATGAACTTTTTAAGTCAGATCAGCTTTTTTGGAACTATAATTTGGGTTTCGATTTCTTACTACTTGAAATGATTTGCAGAAAATTACTGGACGTTTTTAATGTTTTACAATTTAAAAAAAAACAAACAAACAAACGAGTAAAGAAATTTCTACAAGATTCTATTGTTCCGTAAATCGTTTTTAAACTGGATTTTTATTAAGACCTACAGTTTATAGATATTTTATCAAAAATAGGCATTCGAAATCTTGTATTTAACTTTGACGCGGTGCTTTAAGGTGCCACTGCAGCATTTGTGCTGAGAGAAAATAAGGAAATATACCGAGAGTACAGAAAAATGAATATTGTAAACGATTATAGTTTAACTGCGAAACAGATGGGAAAAGGTGAACCTGTTCATGGCCATCAGAGATTTTGGAATGAAACTTTCGGTTTTGACAACCATAGAATAAGTGGCATATTTTTGTTTGCCCACTTGCTGGCAAAACAGATAAGCAGAATTGTCTAACTAGTTATTTTGCTTAATTTAATTTAAAGAGTAAATAGTTCAGTGTTTACAGTTTCCCTGGATGTCAATGATAATTTTGCCAAATAAAATTTTTACTTTGAACCCGGCGTAAATTCAAACGTTGTTAGTAAAACGCAATTACACTTGTTCTGGAATCCCAAAAACAACTTACTGGAGAAAACAATGAACGACTTCGCATATGTACATTTTTCTTATTATTATTTCCCAAAATGAACACGAGTATTAAAAAAAAGCATTTAACTTGCTAAAAGTCCCCAGTGTGCTTGCCAGCGGTACCCTGATTTATTTCACTTACTTTGGCACGCAGGACCCGCGGAAAGCAGCAGCAGGAGCGGCAGCAGTGGCAGCGTTGGCTTCATGGTCAGCGGCCGCTCATCCGCTCGCAGTGTTTCTGAGGAGCGGGACGCCGGACGGGGACCTTTATAAAATCCCGAGGTCACACCCCGTGACAGCCAATCGCGTCATCGGCTCTGCACACTAAACTCCACCGGTATTCTTCCACACCATTAAGTGGACACCCCTTTTGTCAGGAACCATGCATTAGTTAAATATCCATCACAAAACATAATGCCGTACGTCAAGATATTTAAAAGCAGAGCAGAAATATAATGTATCCTAAAAAATGTTCTATATGTTTTAATCCATATTAAAAATGCAGCTTTGTAACGTCTCATAACAAATATTGCGAGTACATCAGTAAAATCAATTTGCAATTTAAGTTGCAACTGCATTAGCAGTAATTGCCTTTCCAATACTAATTTGTGTTAATTATCCAACACGCAAAACCATATCCCCCAAAATAATGATTAAATCTTGTTTTAAACAGCTGAATTATTCAATTATAATTTAATAATTAAAGTGGATTAATTGGGGAAACAACAACAAAACAAATATAAAACAAAATAATGTCTTCTCGTTTATTTTTACTGAAATCACACCCCTTAGAAAAGGCTTAGCCCCCCCCCCCTTTTCATAAATATCCAATGACGCTCCTGGTTATTACAACTGAATAACTGCGACTGGGTTATGCTTTCATTTCATATAAACCGCTGAAGAAACCAAGACTGAAAGAAACGTCATTTCGCTATTCACGTGAGAGAGCTGCCAGCAGCACATTGGATAACTGAGTTTACATTATTGGAATTAAGATGATCTAGTTACGTGCCCCACCTGATCCTCTGCACCGACATCAGCCACCTGTGTATCATATAGTACCTTAGTTCAAATTTCACAGCATTTGAAACCAGAAACTTTATCTGCCACTGGTACTGAAGCAGAAGCACATTGGCAGGTTCAGGGGGTCCAACACCTGACAGAGGCCTTTAAATGCAGTAACAGTCAAAAGTTTGGACACGCCAATCCACCTACAAAGGAGAGTGATGGTGTCACATCACATGACCTGGCCACCTGAGCTAAACACAGTATAAAATTATATGTAATATTGAAGAGGAATGGGAGGGGGAAGAGGATCTTTTTTTTTTGGGGGGGGGGCATCATTTCCCTCAGTCAAGGGTTGTTTCCCAACCCGGTTCTCAGGGACTCCAGCATTTTCGTTCCCTCCCGGCTCCCTGCCAGACAGTCCACATTTTTGCTACCTCCCAGCTCTGGGTAGCAAAAGCATGGATTGTCTGGGAGTCCCCAAGGACCAGGCTGGGAAACACTGCCACAGTCCAAAGATATGAAGTATGGCAACCTGACATCACCCAGTTGCCCCCATTGTTTATCTGCTCTGATAGACAGGTGCCAGGAAGATGGAGCCAACACCTGCTCCTCCAGCAGTATGATTTACTGATGGAAGTTTCTTTGTCCGTGTTAAAACTGGAAGACTGAAGGCAGCATTTGTACAACTGCCCCAAGATCAGAGTGTGTCTCTGCTGTTCCCTATTCCAGCCCATTCCATCAACTCATGCAAACAAATATATGTTGATGTCAGGGGTGAGCGTGTTGTAAATAAATATCGCTATGTACCATGAAATGTCTGCATTAAAAAAGACCACTGTTTGTTTTATCGTTGTACGTCTTCATCAAGAGAAAACCAGCAGCTTCTCCTCTTTTACGTCAATTTTGTGCACTTGACAGAAATTAATGCTGAAATATTGCAGTGCTACATTATCTTCTAAGAAGCTTCTTTAATACGTTTCTGATTTTCCACATTGTCCTTATATTACAATGATTCACAATAGAATTAAACATAATACTGAGAATTCCAAGGGGAAATATCTTTTCAGCATCAAATTATTGTATTAGGATATCTGTTAGAAGACGACTCTAGTTTGGGGAGATAATGAGCCGTGTGTGTGGGAGGTGATGAGGAGGAGGGGAGAGGAAGATAGGTAGCTTCAGCATCATGGTTTCTCAGTTTGTCTCTAGGTTTAATTGTTTAGCCTGTGCTTTAACTACAACAAACTACAGTTTTCCTCATTAATATACAGCACTGTACAAAAACTCTTAGGGGACCGAAGACAGTTATGTTCAGTTGTGATTAATTATGTCTGTCAGATTGTGCCAACATAGTCATTTAGGAGCCTCTCCTCAAGTTAAAGTTGACCATTAGCACACTGTGTATTATGAAGTAAATTAGCTAAGTAAGTGAGTTGGTAGTGAAGGTTTATGAATACATGGAACGACTGAGGTGCCGCTGAGGAGAGGTTTGGAACCTGAAGCAACCAACCATCCAGCAAGATATCAGTAACTTACTGTTGAACAGATAGAAATTCCTCTTACTTTTCATCGTATTACAGTAAATATTGTATAAATTATAATGCTTCATTTTCTGAGAAAAAGGTAAATAGTTTTTAAGGAGAACAGTTTAAGCGATTTCCTGTCGAGGTGAAAGACGTCTGGGCGCGTTTTTCACTAACGATTGTGCTGAAGATCTGTTTTTGGATTTTCACCAGCAAGGTTTCAGTTACTAATCCATTTTGCATTTGGCCATGTGCAGTCTATCTCGTTAAATATATGCAAAAATCTTAATTGCAATAGATTTAGTCATGTTCAGGTTCTATTATGTGGATATGAATGCAGCGCATTGTGCAGCTCAGCTGCTTGGGGCAGTGCACAGCGCAGGGTCGGTCCGTATTTGGGTCGCTGTGTGTTGGGCAGTGACCTCTGCTCAGCTGTTCCTGGGAGGGTGTAACTGCAGCTTCCTCCCAATACATCTGATGATGTCCTTTGTCATTTAGCTCTAAATTACCATATTGCTGTGCCATTTCTAGTTAATTGACATTCACTTTTACAGGATCATCTTCTGTAAAGCTCTTGCTTACCGAATGAATCAAGACTAAGTAACAGGGTCATCAACAAATAGTACATTTCTTTTGGCTCAGAAATGATTATCTTAATAATCTGTCCATTTATTAACAATACACAAAGTGGTTATTCATCAAAAGATACATGCAATCCAAAGCTACCAGGCTCTCAATAAAATTCACCTCTTCATTAAGATTTATTCATCCATCCATTTTCCAAACTGCTTGTCCTACTGGGTCGCGGGGGGTCCGGAGCCTATCCCGGAAGCAATGGGCACGAGGCAGGGAACAACCCAGGATGGGGGGCCAGCCCATCGCAGGGCACACTCACACACCATTCACTCACACATGCACACCTATGGGCAATTTAGTAACTCCAATTAGCCTCAGCAAATTGCCAAACCTTTAATTCGGTGTCTCTATAAATTCAATGTAACATACCTGTTTTACACTTTACTTGAGGGGATGAATAATGTAGTAGTACATGCTTACGTAACTAAGTGTTAGTTAGTACTGATCCCATGCTTGTTCAGCATTAATCAATCATGGCAGTTCATGTATACATTTAGGCACTATATCATTTAACAGGTAATTAATTAGTTAATAATGGTAAGACCACTAAAGGGGGCAAAAAATACTTTAACTCATTTACTACTCAAGAACAAATTATGGACTAATACAGGATTCCCCATGACATACATGAACTGATATGATTGATTAATGATCAATGAATATGGGATCAGTACTTAACAAACACTTAGTTCTTGGTTAATTAATGCATTATTGATGTACCCTCAAGTAAAGTGTTACCAGTGCTTATAATGGTAATATTCAGGAATGCCACTACAGATGTATCAAAATGGAAATATACTTTTACTAGATGGTGTGTTGTCATTCAGTTTCACTAAAGTCAGACCCCGTATTTAAATTAATAAATGTACATTTCTTATTTTTTGAACATTTATTCTCTATTTATGACCAAATTATTAGTTGTCTGTCGTGGCGTCTCCAACAGCAGCAGGATGTGCCAACATAAATTTCCCCAGACCTTGATCCTGTGACAATAGAGATTCTTATTCTTTGTATTCAACTTAAGCAGGTTGCAGGCCTGGGTGAATCCCAAAGACTGTGCCTTCTCATCATGCAATTTTCATCTTCCAGAAACTCGCCTTGGCTGACAATTCGACTCCAGTATCCAATTCTAAATATTTCAGATTCAATTTCCTTCAGATGATCGACTTACACCGAAGAAATCAGAGCTTCTGTTTCCTAATCAAATGTGTGGAATCTTTCATAATCTTTTTGTTTTAAAGAGAAGTTAACCCACACAGCTGAAAGGGCAGCCCAGCAGCATTAGAAGGGTGTAATTAACCCATCAACATGTCACTGACATTATTAGCTTCTCATATCATACAAATCAGGAAAATCAATAATTACAAAGCAGTATAGTAAGTCCTACTTTCCACTGCAGTGGTGAGAAGGCCACTCATCCTGCAGGACCTGAATACAGATATTTCAGTCCAGTAATTAGACTTTTTGTCCATCTGAGATGAAAGGGTGTTATCATGCTTACTTTGGTTAGTGAGAAGCCGGGTAGGATAGAAAACCTGCTGCATAGTAGCTCTCCAGGACCGGAGTTGGAGACCCCTGGGATAAAGGTTTTGCAGCCATTCCATGCAATTGAGGTTACACAAATATCTAAGTGAAAGCACTAGTATCTTCTGACCAGTAGATGAGGTAGCATTTGCTCTGTATCACTATGCGGTTTATTTTTTCAATCGGTTGAGCACAATTCCTGAAACACGGTTTCAAGAAAACAAATTTAAATCATTTGCAAAATCGAGTAACTGCATTACAAACAGATTGCCATTTAATCGAAATAGGAGGCCTGCTTTATCATTCCTTGAACCAGCGATGAAAACTGTAAATAAATCTATAAAAATGAAATGGTCAGGTTCAAACATTCATTTATTTTATGATCTATTTGAGGCTTGGTGTGATATGATACAGTACTTTGAATTTTAACTGGTGTACATAATCCCATTTAGATCTATATTTCTTATCCCTGTTCAATTTAAAAATTACTTTTACACATAGAATGGACGCTGCTTTTGGTTTATTCAGTTTTTGAAGATTTATTTACATTAAACTGTAGAAAGAAGTGATCGGTTCTACTGGGAGGGAGATGCCAGTGTGATTGGGACTGGTAACTGTGGTTTGTAATGCCAGTGTCCCTGTGCCCTGTCATATTCAGAGTGAGTCAGAGGTCCTGCTGAACTGCACTTTCCATTTCTGTTGCTCTGCTGTCATTTTGTGATTTTCCTTGCTTTCTGGAGTTCATAATTGCCCTTCTTCTATGTCAGCATGTTGCTGCACTGAAAAATGCTGGAAAAATGGTATTTATTAAGAAACAGACAAAAGATTATTAAAGGGATGTCAGGATCAGCGCCGGTCCGTTCCTGCCCTTTGCGTCCCCAACCTGTTTGGCCAGCAGGTGTCGCTGTCCTCTTCTCTGTTTCTTGCCCTTCAGCCCCAGTGTGCCTAGTCCCTAGTGTGTTTCCCTGCTCCCCCGACTGCCACATACAGTAGGTCAGTGGGCTGAGTGTGCGGCTCAGAATCTGTTCCCTGTCTCACCTGTGTTTTTGTTCCATAGCGTTTATTTCCTGCTTCCCTATTCTAGAGTTTCCCAAGGTTTATTGTGATTATTTCTGTGTATTCTTGTTTCTAGTATTTCCTGGTGTTGTTTCCCATAGTGCTTGTTGTACAGTAGGTTCTTAGTCCTTAGTGTTTGTTATTTCTCCTAGTTCTGTGTGTTCTTGGATTTATTTTGTCCACCTGTTTCTCATTGCTCATGTGTCTCCCTTGATTGGTTCATTGATTAAGTTACACCTGTTCCTTGTTTTCCCTGGATGTCTGTGTATTTAAGTGCCTTCCCTCACTCAGTGCTTTAGTCTGCTATAGTAATGTCATGTTGCAATGTTGCAATGTTGCAATGTTGCAATGTGCTCTGGTTCTGGTTCTGGTTCTGGTTCTGGTTCTGGTTCTGGTTCCTGTGTTGCCCTGTTCCATGCTCGAGTTTCCCTTATGGTTTTTGTAGTTTGTTTTTAGTACTGAGTACTGTTATAATTTTCTAACCCCTTGTGGTCCTTTATTTTGTGTGATTTCCAGTATTCTGTACTTCCCTTAACTAAACCCCTTTTGTGTTGGAGCCGCATATGGATCGCCTCAACTTTTCCCGCCTGCAAGTCTGTAACAAGACAAGCTAAATTCTGGGTCCATCACGTTAAAAGCTGCATTTAGCTGAATTGTGAAGTATATGGTGATCGTAAGTCACAGAGCACAGCCAGAGGACACATCTGTCCATCACAGTGCACAGCCAAAAGACTTATCTCTCCATCACAAAGCATAGCAAGAGGGCATATCCCAGCATGAGGATGGAAGACCTGCACGCAAACACAGGATAACAAACTGCACAAATACGAAGGGCTGCAACCCTGCCCTCAACCCCCACCCCATCAGACTTATTCTCATGAGAATTATGAGGAAAATGCAATGATGGCGTGCTGTATATCAGGTATACACACAGAATTATGCACTGAAAAGTACCTGTGACTAATGATGACAAAGAAACATGAAACACGTGGAACACGCTTATTAAATCCACAAGATATAGAGAAGGACAATCAGTTGTTTTAATTACAGCCTCCCATTACTGGAAGACTGGTCAGGAAGTAAATCCTCTAGTGGAAAGTGGCTGTGAGCGTGTCACCCACCACATCCTTTGACATCCTCAAAAATGTTTGTTTTCATTTTCGCCAAACCGGAGCGACAGCGGAACGTGAAATTAAGTCCTGAAATAGCAACACTGGTGCACTTGTGTCCTGGCAGAGGTCTGCCTCTTAATGTGAGTTAATGGATGATACCTGGGGCCCGGCCTCACAGCGGATGTGTTTTCCCTCACAGCGGATGTGTGACCTGAAGCCAAATCGCCTTCCTACTTCGCACAAACATGAGCGTGGAGCGAGAGTCCGTGAGCGTCTGAGTCAGTGGACGTAGAACATTGTATGATGGCATTTTATTCAGCTTAAATTCAAAGGAATCCACGCTCACCTCTGTTCTATAAATCAGCTGTCTGGTAAAAATAAGATATATACATAACAAGCTTTAATTTAATTACCTGGTCTTCTCTAAATCAACTGAGTAAACTGAGAAACTATGCAAGACTAAAGTTTATCAGAATAACTAAAAAAAGACGCCACCCAGTGAGCAGAAACTCCCAGGCAGGGAGCCAGATGGACATGGGTACCAATCTTGGTCCAATCTTGACATGATTCATTGTTTTCATGCTGACCCCTGTCTCAGGGATGTCAGTACAGTATATGTTCTGATCCCCTTCTTTACAGAAGCCCAGATTGAAACCTTTAGACCTGCCCAAACACTCGAGACTAATCC
Source organism: Brienomyrus brachyistius (assembly GCF_023856365.1). Classification (NCBI taxonomy): domain Eukaryota; kingdom Metazoa; phylum Chordata; class Actinopteri; order Osteoglossiformes; family Mormyridae; genus Brienomyrus; species Brienomyrus brachyistius. The sequence continues at coordinate 19,306,103 of NC_064547.1, read as the reverse complement.
AGTTGGGATTGGAAAGGATCCTCAAGCCAGGGGGGGATGGGAGGGGCAATGCAGTGGCAAAACCCACCAGGTATCCGCAGTGCAGGTCAAAGCCCCCAGTGCCAGGTATCCACCACAGCGGATATATTCCGTCACTCTTCTAACACACATTTGACAAACTTTTAAAGATATTACCTAGAGGTACTTCTCCCCTGAGCTGGCCCCTATTTCTGAAACATTTACATTTTACATATTTAGCAGAAGTTCTAATCAGTGACATACATTTTTTTTTGCAAAAGCGGGATTGGCGAGTCCCTGGAGCAGGGGTGGCCGATCGGAAGGGCCAGTGTGTATGTAGGTTTTTGGGATAACCTTTAGCTATGCCTTTCTAGCCCAGGTGTGAGGACTTTTCAGCCAATCATTACTGATTAGTAATCTAATTAGGCAGTTGCAGTGAAAACCTGCACACACTACAGCCCTTTCTGAATAAAATTGACCACTCTGACCTGGAGAGTAAGGGCCTTGCCAAGGGGGCCGATGGTGATGTAATTCTGCTGGGAACCTCGGGATCCCATGCCCTGAGTTTGCATCTCAAGAACCACATACTGCCCCCAAAATTCTCATGATCCTGCCAGCTGGATTTAAATCAGTGACCTAAGGATGACAGCGCAGCTTCTATAGGCCTCTACTCTACCGACTAATCTAGCAAAGGAGGACATCCATACTTCTCCTGGGTTTCACACATACCCTCATCCCTGGGGCTGCGTGTGTGTCTGTTTTTAAATACTTGAGCTCATGATGTGGTGACATAACCTTTGTCACGGCGAATGAGCTGAAAACGACCAAGGTGAATGTATGGGCCAAACAGTGAGTGTTACACAAGCATCTTTTCAGAGTCCACAATGTGTGCGATGACGAACTGAGTTAATGTTTGCATCCACCACGGTGAAAAGACAGTAATGACAGCAGATTGAAACATTAGCCATGAATATAGTTCATCATGCAACTGCCACAAAACAAGCATCCGTCACAAAGCGAGTCAAACACAAGGATCAAATATGACCCAAATTCAGTTCATTAAATAGCAAGTGAAAAACTGACAACAAAACATAATTGTCACATAACCACTGGTTTTCCTGCAAATTGCGCTGTGAAAGAGATGTCCTTTTTGTTTCAAGCGAGTCCATCAGTAATCCAGAGCACATCTGGCACACAGGAAGCGGTGATCAAATAATGACATAGATGTTCTGAAAAAGCCCACGCAAGCAAAAATAAAGAAGCCGAAGTAATGTGTATGACAGCCTGCACTTGACTGAAAACAGAGGAAACGGCCAGGAAATAGCTGCATACTGCCATCATGTGACCAACTCTGCCTGCTAGCACAAAAATCTACAAAAACAACAGGCATGTAACCACATGCAAGTTTGCCAACTTTGGTCAGCTGGCTGGTGTGAGATTTTCAATTTGAGACAAGTCTGTGCACACATGTACATGTATGTAACAGTTTTATTATCTTGTAAATAATCTGTAGGGTTTGCAAACTGCCCCAACACTTCTGATGTAGCTGATAAGATTTCTTGCGTGGGAGGGAGAGTCAAAAACCATGAGTGTCACGCCAGATGCATGACAGCCCACGATGGTGCACATGGTGTAAGAATTATGGGCACAAATATCAGTATCTATGGGTAAAAAAAACGGACATTACTTAATGTATAATGTAATATCACCGGTGTGTTTCATGTTATCATGCAATGTCAGCAGATGTGTTTAATTTTGCATTATAAAATTTATACACAAACTGAACTTTATTCTAATATCGGCACAAATATATACGTGGTGGGACGCAGCTGAAGGCACGGCCTGTACTTTGGTGATTTCTGCTCGATCAGCAGGTGCTTCCCAAAAAACACCACAGGTAACAAAGCCAATCTCTTCCTCAGAAGACTAAATGCCCCTTTAGGGATGGATTCGTCCAGCTGAGCATCTTCTGGTGGGAGAAGGACGAAGATTACAAATGCAGAAAAATTGTGAGCCATAAAACCTGACATCTGAAAGTATTTATAACTGGCACTAAAGTATTGTTTGTTTATTCATCAAATCCTACAAACTATTTACAAGGTGCTAAAACTCTCATGTAAATGTGTATGAAGACTTGTCTCGAATTTAAAATCATGCCAGCCAGTTGACTAAAGTTGGCAATCCTGCGTTCTTTTTTCCGACTGGGTACCACTTTACAAACGTTTATATTTGTTTTTAATACTTATTAAATGGTATTGTCCTTTTTGTTATACAAATGCACTTTTTGGTTAGTAGTAGGTCTGCACACCGGAGAAGCGTCAAAATAACGCAAATATGCACACAGAAAGTATTCTGACCGCAGAAACAAATGTCAACAAAAAACAAAACGAAAACCCCGACATTACAGGCATTTTAGGTCACAAAAGAGGACGTACGGTCACCCTAAAATGTAACTTTAATAAAAAGCATTTAATTCATTAATCAAGGGCAGTAGTCCTGCTGTGACATCCGGTAAAAAATAAATATGGATAATCATTCATTTACGGGACTCAGTCGTCGTCAGAAGTAAGTTAAAAGCTTCAGCTTAAATAATATAATTCAGTAGCCTGTAACGTGACGTCATAATAATGCGCGTGACTTCCGCTTGCGGATCCCGGAAACGGGAATCAGCCGGGGACCTTTCAGTAAACCAAGAAGATCGTTTTGTTTACAAGAAGCTGAAAATCGACCAAGAGTAAATCTGTTTTGGACGCCTTGCGGTGTGTCTTAACGGTGGGTCCTCCGCGATCCAGTAAAATGTGATGATTAGCTATAGGTAGACACGCTTGTCCGTCATTAGTATGTTTTTGTTTCTCTGTTTAGCTGCAACCGATATAACATGGGCGTATTTCTATTTGGGACATGCCCATGATTTATACATGATTTTTACAATACATATACACACATATTATATTTAAATTCACCATCATTTCCATTTTCTACTGTTTAACAGCAGGTCGATGCGCGTCTTTGATTTTAACCAGCTCTGAAACTATGGATCCAAAAGAACAGGAGCTAAAGCTGTGTAATCAAAACCCAGCAAAAAAATTTGCAGTGGTCCGTCCGTCCGTCCATCCATTCAAACATTCATCATCTGTCTTCCAAGGCCTTATCCAGATCAGGGTCTTGAATAAATTGGCAATACTGCCAAATCAAACCGATCGTAGATCAAATTTAATGGTAAAATTGAAGTAAATATGTAGCACAGTATAATACTGTTTTGCATGCCAGTGGAGTCCGTGACCATCTGAATAATCTCTGTTTGGCAGTGAGCAGCATGACCGCCATCAAGCATGCACTGCAGAGGGACATCTTCACTCCGAATGATGAACGATTGTTGGGGATTGTGAACGTCTGCAAAGCAGGGAAGAAGAAGAAGAACTGCTTCCTGTGTGCAACAGGTGGCCATGTCAGACATCGCCATGGGGGGGGCGTGTTGTATATATGGACATGATTCTTTGCATTATGAACACAGGGAAACCTGCTGTTAAAGAGTACTGAACAGATGGCTGTAATGACGCTGGCACATCGGGTTTGTGTCTTTCTTTAGTTTATTTCGACTGTCGCAATTACCACATTGATTCTGGAGTAAGCTGGTCCCAGGAATTTTATGTAAGTCAAAAGGACCCAGATTAAACTGGCCTGTGATGTTTGACTTGTTATAGTTTGAAAGGTTTTTTTTTCTTCAATTCAGTGACCACAGAGCGACCAGTACAGGTGAAGGTGGTGAAAGTGAAGAAGTCTGATAAAGGGGACTTCTACAAACGTCAGGTGGCATGGGAACTGAGGGACCTGACGATGGTGGATGCCAAAGATGCTAACAAGGTGAGGAAAGGGGGTCTCAGATCTTGTGAAACAGCAGCCTGCCCCATTAATCTATAATACACACGTCATCCTCAGACAGTAGAGATCCACACCTACCCTTAACTTGCTTCTTTCCTATTTCCTCTCCCAGGAAAATCCAGAGTTTGACCTTCATTTTGAGAAGGTCTACAAATGGGTGGCCAGCAGCACGGCCGAGAAGAACTCATTCATTTCTTGCATATGGAAACTCAATCAAAGGTACCTGAGAAAAAAGGTGGAGTTTGTGAACGTCAGCTCTCAGTTACTGGAAGGTAGGTTGTTGTTTATTTCCCATTTTCTTGTATGTAGTCCTGTATCCTCTGCCTCTCTGTCTAATCCTCTATCCTGGCTAACATGTTCCTTGGTCCAGCCTTCATGATGATTGCCTTTTTCAGGCTTTGCAGAGCAGCATTTTTTTTTAACCAGTAAACAAAGCGCCTCATTTATCAAATTATGCATACATTTCATTATGTAAAAAGGTGAATGCATGAAAACAAAAAATATGCATATACGCACAAAAATTTGGATTTCTCAAACCTGGCGTCTGCTTATTTAGGGCTATCTTGTAAATGCGTGTGTGAGCGCGCAAGGCTGAAATCAGCCCAGCTGCAACTGTAAATTACAAACTAAGCAGAAGTGAGGTAGAGGCATGACAAAATGTTTCTAGTACTTTTGCACTATTTTGCAGTTTAAGAATAGATCCCAGACTGCATTTCCTTGTCAGAGTATTTGCATTATGTTGTGCAGTGATACTGAAAGTTGAATCTTAAAAAGTGTGTTGACTGGTAACACATTGCTGCCGCAATAAATGTAGTCAGCTCTGCAAAACGCCCTTAACAAAGAGGTCAGATCAGAAGATAGAGTGAAAGAAAAGACTTGCAGCATGCTGGGACAGGGTGACTGCCGCTATTGGGGCCAAAACCACATCTTCGCCCTCAATCTTTGACATGCATGTGGGATCTGTACTAGGCCATGCTCTGTTACACAGTGTTGTAACAGCAGCTGGGAGATACTGATGTGCTGTGTGAAACTCAAAATGGACAGATCATAAGCTGGCCCAGATTATCGTGCTACTTTTTTTTAGCATCACAGATGATTTGCACATTATTAAATGAAGTGGCCTTTCCATAGGGCATAGTTGTGTAATCACTGGCAAGAGCGTAATTATGCCGTATCACATTCTCGTGACTGCAGGCTGTTTTACGCGTGAATCCTTGCATGCGAATGTCAGGTATTCACATTGAGTGCTGCTGCAGTGACAATTACAAATATTTCAGTTCATGGAAATAGGTGAGGAAAATAGCGTGAAATAGCAAACTATTTATCTAAGGCTAATGCACAGTCTTTGGCGTATACAAATAAATGGAAAATCTGTAGATTACAGTTCCCATGTTTTTCATGGGAAGGTGTCAATTCCTGGTATGCAGTGTTGGCTTGCCAGCAGTCATTTTGCTGGTTTATCTGCAATTTCCTGTTGTACAGTGGGTGTCTCCTTTTCCAGATTTGTGCAAAATGTAGTATCACAGGTGTCAGTCTGTGCATATGCGACTTTGATAAATGAGGCTGCAGACATCTGTTTAAAAATGAAAAACTTTGCTGTGCTTCCCTTCTGAGATGTTGAAATCTTAGGCTTAACTGGTGAGATAATCTTTACCAAGCTTTGCCACCACCACAGGCTGACCACAGAATCAGGTCATTGAGGTGGGACTGACTGCAGATTGAGCTTGTAGGTCATCTGAACCTGTTGCACCAGTATGATTCTGTCTTATTTATTGTAATTTGGTACTGAAGATGTGCCTCTTAAGTGTAACTGGTCTCTGATTTACTGAGGATGTGCTCTGACTGCCTCTAAGTACAGCTGGTCTCTGATTTACTGAGGATGTGCTCTGACTGCCTCTAAGTACAGCTGGTCTCTGATTTACTGAGGATGCGCTCTGACTGCCTCTAGGTGTAACTGGTCTCTGATTTACTGAGGATGTGCTCTGACTGCCTCTAAGTACAGCTGGTCTCTGATTTACTGAGGATGTGCTCTGACTGCCTCTAGGTGTAACTGGTCTCTGATTTACTGAGGATGTGCTCTGATTGCCTCTAGGTGTAATGGGTTTCTAGTTTACTGAGGATGCACTCTCGCTGCCTCTAGGTATAACAGGTCTCTGGTTTCCTGAGGATGTGCTCTAATTGCCTCTAGGTGTAACTGGTCTCTGATTTACCGAGGATGTGCTCTGACTGCCTCTAGGCATAACGGATCTCTGGTTTGAGGGTATGCTATGACTGCCACTAGGTGTAATAAGTCTGTTCTTTACTCTTCTTCCCTTTAAACTCACCTGCCAGAACTTCCTAAAGCGGAAGGTTGGTAATGTTTCCCTGTTTTCTTCCTTGCCTGTTGCCCAGTGTTTGGTGCCTTAGCGTTACCTTATTCCTGTCATCTCATTAAACTGCTTATTCCTCCCATTCTTTGCTCTTAATCTGTCTCCTTTTGTTTGTCGTGTTTGTGTAGCGACTCTGTCCCGAGTTCAGTGGCAGATGTGCAGTTTACACAGTGCCGTGAAAAAGTTGTGCCCGTCTGGATTTCTTCTATTTCTGCTTATTCGTTTCACTTAATTGTTTCTGACCCCCAGACAAACTTTGTATGATGCAAAAAAAAACAACCTGAGTAAACACAATGCACTATTCTCAAATGATCATGTGATTCATGGAAGGAAAAAGGTTTTTGAATGCTCATTTCACACATTTGAAATAATAATTGCCCCCTTAGTTACTTGATCAACCAGTGAACCAAATTTAAATAACGGGTTACTGTGGCCTGATTTCTGGCAGCCATAAAATGAATCTAAACATCACTTAAATAGTACTTTTCCAGCATTGTGAAGCTGGCTGAAAGGTTTCAAAATGGAGACCTTTTATTATTGGGCAACAGCACACAGAAGACTCAGTCACAGAAGAACCCAAACAAACGTTTAAGCAACTGCAGGCCTTTCTCACCTCACGTCAGTGAATGTCAGTGTTCATGATTCCACCATTAGCAAGACACTGGGCAAAAAAGGTATCCACGGGACAGTTAAAAGGCGAAAAGGACTGCTGAACAGCAGGAACATTACGGTGTTTCTAACATCTGCCAAAAGACACTTTGATTGCCTACTCACAAAGAACATCATGCCAACAGTCCCACATGGTGGAGGTAGTGTGATGGTGTCAGAATGCTTTGCTGCTTTAGGGCCTGGGCAACGTGCTATAATCGATGGAAGCATGAATTCTGCTGTCTGTCAGAGCTGTTACTGCAGGACCTTAAATAGGCAGTGCAGTGCAGCTGAACAGTTCTGTAAAGTAGAGTGGTCCTGAATTCTTCTTCAGCAATTCCAAAGACTGATCTTCCGTTACCAGAAGCGTTGGATTGCAGTTGTTGCTGCCAAATATTCAGTTTGGGGGGGGGGGGGGGGGGTGGTACCGTTTTTGTAAAACTTTTTCCTTCAACAAATCGATTGATCATCTGTTATACTCAGGGTGTCTTTTGTATTATATTTGGTGCGTTTGAAGGTCCGAAACGAGTGTCAAAATTAAGCAGAAACAGAATTACATACTTTTTCCCGCCACTGTATATGTCCTTCGATGTGTATGAAATGAGTATAGACACCGTCTGCATGTGTCAAGTGGTGTAGGCAAGGTTCAGCGCCTCCCATTTCCATTAGTAGGTAACATCTGGATTTTTTGAAATCATGGTTCACTCAGTACAAAGATATTACTGTTTCCAGCCTTCTGAGGCTTTCAAGCCTTGGTGACCCAGTAATGACCTGGGAGTTCGGTCCCCTTATGTTTATGCTCTCTGAACTTGGGAGCACCCAGCTTTCCAGACTGTTCCACAAAACCTCAGTTTATTTAGCTGTCCACTAGGGCTTAGTGGTTCTTTTTCAGCATGCAACACAGCTCTTTCAACACTCGTGTGTCTGCCTTGAACCTCATTGGTTCGCCATGTCATTAACGTTCAACATTTAGATCGTACCCTGCACGGCCCAAATGGAGCACGGCTATGTGGCTTGATCAAAGGCATCAACATGTAGATCATTTCTTTCAGATATTTTCCCTAATATGTCGCAAAGTGTCACAGCCATCGCCTGCTCCGCGCCGGTCTCTGTCACCGATTCTTCATGTATGTACGCGTAGCAGATTCAGGTCCGACTGATTTGTCTGATCGTGTATTTGCGCTGCCGTTAACCACAACTTCCCGGCTCTTGTCGACTTACTCTTCTTTTACACCCATTCGTTTCCCATCGCCGCTTATCCAGTACACTGTGCTAGTGATCCTGTCATGTAGAATTGGACGTGTCTGTATGAAAATATAACGTGAGAAGTCAGTGTCCGGGAATTGACATGTATCATATTACACATTAATGCTTTCGATCAGTAGGAGTGCATGCTTTTAAAGTCACCGACATCGCAGACTGTCATCCGAGTCCATCATGGGGGCAGCGAGATGTTCTGTACAGTCGGGGTGTGTGTGTGTGTGTGTGTGTGTGTGTGTGCGCGTGTGTGTGTGTTTAGCCTCCTCCCTGTAGCGTGAGCCCTTAGGACGTGTGTGTCATTGTGTCTTCTCAGTAAAGTCTGTTATTAGGCATTTGTTTGTGTGTGTGTGTCCCCTTGCAGAGTCTGTCCCCAGCGGAGAGAGCCAGAGTGTAACGGGAGGAGATGAAGACTCACTGGACGACTACCAGGAGCTGAACGCCCGCGAGGAGCAGGACATCGAGAGCATGATGGAAGTGTGTGAATATGCCATCTCTAACGCCGAAGCTTTCGCTGAGAAGCTGGCCAGAGAGCTGCAGGTTCTGGATGGGGTGAGTAACCCTACGTTTATGTCAATACAGCAAGACAGTCCCTAATCTTAACCCCAAGGGAATTGACGGTGAAGACTATTCTGATGGAACCTTCATTAGAGACGTACACAACTGAAAAAACTATTACCTGGCTTGGAACAGCTGACGGGATCTCGGCGTGGTCAAAATTTCATCCCCTCTATAGCCTGAAGTGAAGCTTAACGCCGCCTCTGATTCTGATTTCGCACGGATCCCCCGACAGGCTAATATCCACTCAATCATGGCATCGGAGAAGCAGGTAAACATCTTGATGCAGCTGCTGGACGAGGCTCTGGCTGAGGTGGACACCATCGAGGGGAAGCTAAGCAGCTATGAGGAGATGCTGCAGAGCGTGAAGGAGCAAATGGACCAGATCTCCCAGAGTAACCGTCTCATTCAGCTGAGCAACACCAACAACATGCGACTCCTGGAGGAGATCGACTTTTTGGTGGTAAGATGTCGCCTGCGGATGGATGAGGAGAGTGGATGTTTGCACGATATCTCACATGGAATCTTCATACCCAGAACTACATGGACCTGTCCAAAGGTCACATCCGTGCTCTTCAGGATGGAGACCTGTCTTCACCCAAGGGGATTGAAGCCTGTATCAATGCTTCAGAGGCTCTGCTGCAGTGCATGAACGTAGCACTCAGACCAGGTGTGTGACAGGCAGACCCCCGTTCTCCGTGACAGGTACTACTGCCAGATGGGGTGTGGATGCGTTTACAGTTCTGTGATACGGCCTCTTACAGGACATGATAGGCTGATGGCAGTGAAACAGCAGCACCAGCTCTTTGGGGAGCTAAGAGACCATTTCGCACGCAGACTGACCAACCATCTGAACAACGTGTTTGTCCATCAGGTACATTTCAGCTTCTCACTCTCTCTGTCTCTCAAGCACACACACACGCACACACACACGTGTTCTGTCAGGTACAGCTCCACTTCTTACACACACGCCTTCTGTCTGTGTACCCCAGTTCCCTGCACACACGCACCTTCTCTCTGGCACACCTCCGCTCCGATTCTTGCTCCTTTTACAGGAAGCTCACGGCTGCGTTTGACTGTTTCTTATAACGGTTCTCTGTTTCACTGCTTCTCCATGCTGCTGTGTTCTGTCAGTTCAACCACTTCAGCCACTTCCGAATGACAATTCCTCAGTTCTATAGGGCCTCCCATTTATCGCTTCCTGTGAGTACCCCCCCCCCGCCTCCCCCGCCTCCCCCGCCTCCCCCTGCCTGCCCTGTCACTCACCACACTAACCTTTGCTTCTGTGCGTGTTCTGATGCTTCCATAATCCATCCTAACCATGTGGGCATTCTTTCAAATGCTTTATTTTTTTTGGTCGCTGTCTTTCCTTCACCTTCCACAAAGGTGTCTGACCAGAGGGGGCCTCAGTAGGTTAGGACTCTGTGTCTGTGGTTGGAAGGTCACCGGTTCAAATCCCAGGGTTGGTAGAGTGATGTCACTGCTGGGTCCTCGGGCGAGGCCCTTAACTCCGATTGCTCCAGGGTCTTGGGATCCTGCTATCTGAAAAAATGAGCATCACTTCAGATAAACATGCTAAATACGTTAAATGTAAAAATGTTATTGCTTTGGTTGTTATGTGATGGATCTTTAACCTACCACCTAACTCATGCAACCGAACGGAATGTAGTTTGCTTTGCTGAACAGACTGACCGTATTCATGCAGAGAGCTGCTGTGTTTGCTTTTCGCTACTGTGGGTCAGTTGGAAAAAGAGCGAAAAACACAGGCGTCTGAAATCCTCTTCAGTTCTGAGGATAATAATGGAAATCGATGGAACGTATAAAAGAGGTTAAACTCTGTGTGTGTGATTGTGCATGGGTCGCTGTGTCACAGTGTTATGCTTTCGAAGAGTAGGTCCTCTTTGGCTGACTAAGCTGATGGCATAGACCATTTGCAGTGTCTCCCAACCCAGTTCTCAGGGACTCCAGACAGTCCACATTTTTACTCTCTCCCAGCTCCCAGCCAATCAAGAGCGCCGAATACCCGGTACAGGCGCTGGAAGCCGGGAGGCAAGAAAACCACGGACTGTCTGGAGATCCCCAAGGACTGGGTTGAGATACATTTCAACGGGTTTTAGATTTATATTGATGTTCTTTTGACACTTGACTCGTCAGCGGCAATCTAAATGACGGAAATCGAAACGTATAAAAGCCTGAGTCTTGTAGACAGTTTTGGGGTGCAGTGGTATAAAGAAACAGTTCATCTTCTGACCAGAAGCATCTCTTGGTCGTGATGTTGAGCAGTCTAGTAGTAGTGGAACCTCCCTGAGTCCGTGTGTGTTTTTTTAAGGGTCATGACCAGACCTCAAGCCTCACCCAGCACGCGGCCGAGCTCACGCTCCCCAAACACAACCCCCTGCACCGAGACCTGCTGCGCTACGCCAAGCTCATGGAGTGGCTGAAGGTCACCCAGTGGGAGAAGTACGAAGGCCTAATGGCGGTGAGGGTCTCCTGAGCATCACACCTGCATCACAGTCACGCTCTGTATGAAGTGTGAGCCTTATGGCAGTGAGAGTCACACTGATCACCTTTTCACTTCTGTTCCGTTTGTCAGACTTACGTTGAATACATGGCACGACTGTACGAGCGAGAAATTAAAGATTTCTTCGAAGTGGCCAAGCTCAAAATGGTGGGCACAAGCAAGGAGGGGAAAAAGTTCGGTAAGACACCAGTCTGGATTAAAGTGTCTGTCTTGAACTAGTGCAGCGTTTGTGCACAAGTCCTATTTCGTGTTAGTTTAAATACTAGAACTCGTGGCCATAAGTAGAAATTAGTGAGAGAACATTTTAAAATGAATCTGACGAAGCACTTCTTTACACAGCGTGTGGTTGGAGTATGGAATAGTTTTCCTGCTAGTGTAGCACAAGCTAAAACCCTGGGATCCTTTAAATCAGAGCTAGATAAGATTTTGATTAACTCTGAGCTGTTAGTTAAGTTCTCCCCATACGAGCTTGATGGGCCGAATGGCCTCCTCTCGTTTGTAAATCTCTGATGTTCTTATCTTCAGCATCCTTAACCAGGCTTCCTGGTCTGTGATATTAGGTGTATGGATGGCAGAAGGCTGTGGCCAGTCAGTACTTTAGCTGCTAATTGGGGGAACATTTCTGGTGGCCATTTTCAGGATCAGGTTTTGGGATGTGGGAATCTTATTGTGTATATTTACTGCAGTGTTAAATTCAAAGCTGAAGTAATCATATGTTCTGTGTATAAGTGTATAGATTTTTTTTTTATGTGCATATGTACTATTTATATACGTTTTTGTATAGCATTATTACTTTCTGGTTTCTTTGAATGTGGTGGTGGTTATCAATGCCGATTAGGTTTGTCACATAAATGATATGAAATTTCGTGTAATGTTGCCTAAAAATGCTGCAATTAGTGAATGGGTTTGTGTTCTGCATTTTTAATAATATCGACTTAAATATTTTGGGCAGCGACGACATATGGTAAGAGTTTACAGTTTAAATGGAAACTGGGTCACTTCCTCTGCAGCTGCCTTGTGTTTGAGTCCTTGCTCTCGTTTGCACTGTGGTCTGTGCTTGCATGTCACTGGCATGTTTGCCGTCGGCTCTTTTGACTTACTTGTCTCATGTGCATCGACGTGGGACCAGGAGAGTGATGTCTGTCTTGCAGAATCATGCCCATTGCAGCTCACTTCATGGCCGTGAAGCGCTTCCCCGTTTATCAGTCACATCGCATGTCAGTGTTTAACTTCACGGACTAACTTCTAACCTGCCGCAGACAGCAACACTCTACAGGCTAATGTTTGGCTAAAGTTTGGCTAATGTGTCTCTGTCTCTGATGCCTGCCATCTAACTGGCTGACAGCCACACTTCCGCGGAAAGAGAGCGCACTCAAACAGGACACGGAGAGTGAGTATCCTGCGGTTGTCCCAGAATTCTCTGCTTGCTGCTGTGTTATTTCACTGTCTTTACGTTTAGATGCCGTCATCCTTACATGTTAGCCTCCAGCTGCTAGGCTTGTGTCCTGCCTTGAAGTTCATGACTGTTTAGCGGGTAGTATATTATAATGTCGGCCTGACCTCCTGTCTGGCTCATAGTCTGTGACGTTTTTCCGATATCTTTCGAAATTCCATATACTCAATGTTGGGGAAGTTACTCACAGAAGCATTACAGACAGAGCTGGAAAGTTCAGGCCCAGAAAATACGAATCCAGACCAAGGTTTTATTTCAACCGACCAGTTGAGTGTAGAGTCAGTCACAGAGTACTTTGAATCAAAATCCGATCTTTATTGGTCAAGTATGTACATATAGGGAATTTGTGGGTGTACCCCAGTATAACATAATATGCAACATGATTTCAAGAATGTTTACAAGTATTTACACATCATTTTGTACATACTTTTAACAATAGACTGTCCACCTACAGTCAGAAGCAGCATGTGATGGAATAAAGGGTGAAGGAGTTGAATAGAAATAAATATGGTTAATGCTAGGACACATAATAGCAGTGTTTCCCAACCCGGTCCTCAGGGACCCCCCCAGACAGTCCATGTTTTTGCTCCCTCCCATCCAAACCGGGGTGTAAACAGCAGGATCTATGGAGGCTTAAGACCAGGTTCCAGTCCTAGTGACCCAGAGTACTGCAGAACGTGTGATGCTACCATACAGTTAAAGAATCAAGCCCTTGGTTAGCACACATTTCGGAGAGTATTGTATACTGTTTCGGTTGGGCTTTTTTGGGTCCTGGGCCCAGTGATTGATGAATAGACACAATGGATCGGTCCAGCCAGAGACTGTGTGCTGAGGGCGATCATTTTCCTTGTGCTGCGTCAGGCCTCCATGGCAGCTCAGGGAAGCTCACTGGTTCCACCTCCAGCCTGAACAAGCTGGCGGTGCAGACCTCAAACAGTCGACGTTCGCAGTCTTCCTCGCTACTGGACATGGGCAACATGTCGGCCTCGGACCTGGACGTGGCCGACAGGACCAAGTTCGACAAGGTAGTGCCTCCAGTTCCCCACTGTAACTCTGTTTTTATGATGATAGCCCTTGACACACAACACTCTGGTTGGCCAAAAAGAGAGGGCAGTTTCTCCAGCTGAAGCCTTTGTGTAATGCCTGGTAGAGATTTGTGATTTTTATTTTAATGACTGACTGAGAACATCGTTGACAGAGCCAGAGAATCCTACTCTGTTTTTAATTCTTTAATTAATGGTAACATGCTAACCCCGTCTCTCACTTGGTCATTTCCTGTAGATATTCGAGCAGGTCCTCAGTGAGTTGGAGCCCCTCTGTTTGGCAGAGCAGGATTTTATCAGCAAATTCTTCAAACTACAGCATGTCCCCACTGTGAGTGTGTGATTCGTGCTTTAGGTTTCCCATACGCCAGCGATGGTCAACAGAACCAACTGAACCAGCAGGGGGGAAGGAACAGGAACTTCATCTGGGGAGGAATAAATGACAAGAATCAGGAATAGGAACCCACACAACAGAAAACAGAAAGGGCAGTGGGCCATGGGTGGGCATAAGGGTGTCTAGAGGCAGCTGCTCCGGACAGCCCTGCAGAGGTTAGTCATGAGCAGAAGTAGGACCACACACTGCACTGCAGTCTGCAGCATGCTCATAACACACTGCGCAGCAGTCTGCAACATGCTCATAACACACTGCGCAGCAGTCTGCAACATGCTCATAACACGCTGCGCAGTACTCTGCAGCAACATGCTCATAACATGCTACGCAGGGTGGCTGTGAGCTTATGGTTAGGATCAGAAAGGAGCAGAAGTGCTGCACAGTGCTAGGGTCACGTCTGTCTGCACTGGATAGAGCATGCAGGCGTTTAGCAAGTTGGACAAATTACACTGCCATGCGACATGATAGTGTTTATTCGGCAGGGTGAAGGCCATGAAGTGGATGGAAACATGCCCTCACGGCAGGTGGCAGCCGGAGAACACAGGCACTCTATGTCTTCAGAGTAAGCTGTTCCAGCCTCTCGGCGATGCATCAAAGCTCCATTCGTCCCAAGGAAACCAAACAGTGTTCTCATTACTCAGAAATAGTCATGAACCATTTAGTAACACTTCACTAGACGGGGCACAAATGATATAGTATTATGCTATTACTTATGTATTAACCACAGACTAAGTCTTCGTTACATGCTGATCTCATGTTAATTCATAATACATGTATCACGATTCATAATTAATCTCAAGCAGTTATTATATTCGTTACTATATGTTTTAGTTCTGTAAACCTTGGTGAACTACCGAAAGAACAAGTCGTGAGTAGCTCAAGTGAAATATTTGAAGTGAATCGTTCATCACTAATAAATCATTACCCATCTTTTTTTCATAAGTATTGGCTATATTTGTTCATGATCTGTACTTCGGTGGTAACTGAGTAATTGCTAAGTATTTGTGCCCCATCAAGTAAAGTGTTCCCAACCACTTTAGCATTAACACTGCAGTATGAAAACTTTGCACCAGACCAAACTCCTGGTGTATGTGTGTCTGTCTGTCTGTCTCTCTCTCTCTCCTCTCTCTCTCACACTGACTGACTGACTGACTGATGTACATGTATAATATGTTCCCACAGTGTGATGATAACCTGATATTTTAACCGTGTGAGCACATTTTTTTTGTCCCCATAAGGTTTTATAAAAATCTGTGACAGCGATAAAAAAAACTACAAATTCCCAAAGTCCTGTATTGTTTGGTTACTTATGGTTAGGGCTGGGTAGCGGTTAAGGTTGTCATAACACCGAGATTAGGGTTATGAGATGAATCCCCTCACAAATATAGATACCTTTGTTTGTATGTGAGAAGCTTGAAATTGGGAATCCCACTACATTGTTTAGTTTTGCACAATGACAATTATGTTGACTTGCCCTTTCTTTCCAGTAAGGAAGTGGTGCGACAGATGATGAACAAGATCTTTCAAAGCATAGAGATTGAGTTGAACAACCTCATTGCTCTTGGAGACAAGATGGACAGCTTCCACTCGCTCTACATGCTGGTGAAGATGAGTTATCACGTGTGGACAGCAGAGAACGTGGACCCCGCATCCTACCTGAGCACCACCCTTGGGAACGTTCTTGTTACCGTCAAGAGGAACTTTGACAAATGCATTGTGAGTGAATCCTAGTAGAGACACACAAGTAGGGAGATGATGAGTTATGCTTTAGTGGACATTTTACAGAAGGAGAAAATATATAGATTTTCTACTTTTTTGTTTTTTTCAAAGACTTTGCACACGTCCAAATCATTGGAATTTACTTTTTTAGCTGGTCTTTCCATTGTACCATATTTGGTAAATATTTCACTTTGTGACAGTTCTTCTGCATAATTAAGCTGTGAACTAAAATTAGTTATGTCACTAAACTTGAAAAAAATGACTTAAACTTAAATGTTTGGCTACAAAAATAGTGATTTAAGTTTTTTTTTAGGGTGTTTGGTGTGAATGTGGTGTAGATCAGGGATCTTATGCCATGGCTGATTATAATATACCCAGTAATAATATATTGTGAATTTGACATTCGAACGTTTAGCATATGGCCCGGAAGCTAGTTTGGTTTCTGTGAATCTATAAAATTCCTTCTTTTGACTTCTAGTCGACTCAGATAAAGCAGATGGAGGAGGTGAAAATCTCCAAGAAGACCAAGGTGGGCATCCTGCCCTTCGTCACAGGGTTTGAGGAGTTCGCTGAGTTGGCTGAGACGATCTTCCGCAGTGCAGAGCGCCGTGGGGACCTGGATAAAGCCTATGTGAAGCTCATCAAGGCCGTGTATTTGAATGGTAAAGCTGTCATTTGACCCTTACCCTGAAGCACATGGATTAGTGTAGTGTAGTGTGTGTATCTGTGTGTTTGCAGCTGTTACTGCAGTATGTGTATGTGTGCCCGTCAGCAGAGCTGAAAATGTTATGGAATGCCCATGCACATGCACACAGAGCTCTGTGTTTGTTGTACAGTGGAGAAGGTAGCGAACGAAAGTCAGAAGACACCTAGAGATGTGGTGATGATGGAGAACTTCCACCACATCTTCTCGACACTGTCCCGACTAAAGATCTCCTGCCTGGAGGCAGAGAGAAGGGAGGCTAAGCAGAAGTATACGGAGCATCTACAAGCCTACGTCATCAACTCCCTGGGACAGCCGCTAGAGAAACTCAATGTGAGGTGGCCAGGGTCTGCGATCAGGGGGTTGGGGGATCAGGATATAAGTGGGAAGGTCGTACCATGCTAAAGAATTAGGACCACAATATAGAGCGATGGGACTTGCTTAACAGTTGTGCAGTCTTTGGTAATGATGGCCAGATGAATCTTCATGAACCATTTGCTGTATTTTGTTACACCACTAGATGGTGAGCAGACCAAGAGCACCATCTAGTGGGGTCAGAAAATAGAGCAAATGGTTCATCACTAGTCTTCAGTGGTGGTGGGGTGAGGCTGGTGGTTAGAGAGGTGTCTGGCAAAGGGATAGATAAGTGGGACAGGACATGGCACTCATTCCCAAAGATTCTGATATGTTTTTGTTTATTCTTGGAGGTTCAGATTTCAACACTTACCCTGATGGTTGTGTGTGTTTGTTCTCAGCATTTCTTCGAGGGTGTGGAAGCTCGAGTAGCTCAGGGGGTACGTGAGGAGGAAGTAGGCTACCAGCTGGCCTTCAACAAGCAGGAGCTGCGTAAGGTCATCAAGGAGTACCCTGGCAAGGAGGTGAAGAAGGGCCTGGACAACCTGTACAAGAAGGTGGACAAACATCTGTGCGAGGATGAGAACCTGTTACAGGTGAGGGCTTCATGCCCACATCTACAAGTTTAAGGGGTCACTTCTAGCAAAGCAAGACCTTACCTTTTTCATGAATATTAATGGTGTTTGAGTAGCAGTCTGTTCTCTCAATACCATTTTTGAATAAATGGCTACAACATATATTGCCTAGTGTGCCGTGAAAATTTATGGTTTCAGTTTAGATTGCATTTCCATTCTCTTCCACCAGGTGGTGTGGCACTCCATGCAGGATGAGTTCATCTGTCAGTATAAGCACTTTCAGGGCCTGATTGATCGCTGCTACCCAGGCTCTGGAATCACCATGGATTTCACCATTCAGGACATACTGGAGTACTTCTCCAGCATCGCCCAGTCACACTGATCACCCATCTCCTGTTTGCATGGTCCTACAAGATTCAAGGCATTAAGTCATGTCCAGTTCACTAATGTGTCCCAGAAGTGCTCCTTCTGCAATTTGAAAAACGTGAAATCTGGTATTTGCACAAATGATTATAGCATTTTTATTGGAGCACTAAGATAGTAATATGTACTGTGTGGCCTAGTGCTCCAGTCTTCGGAGGATTGCAGATGGTTTTAGTGTGTTCTGCCCCTGCTTGTTCACTGCATTATATCTTCATTTGCACTAATTCACGTCACTTGACATGGGAGATTTTAATATTCATTGGAGCTACCTGAGAGGTATCTTGCTAACATGGCAACCCTAGTTCTAAGATAACCTGCTCGATTATGTTAACACTGGGAAATTGTCTGCACATGCAAAAGGCAGAAAGTTCAGAGACTTTGCAAGGTTGACACTATGTAAACTTTTCACTAAGAGATAGAAGTTTATACATGCTACATATTACTAAGAATCTATTAAAGCTCTTAGCCCAAGAGGTTCCCGTATCAATTGGATATTGGGGTCTGTCTTTATCAAGATTTTTCAGTTATCACTACAGTCACAATTTCTGTTCATTAAGCTCACGATGCGACAGCATTAGGCTTTTTTGAGTGGGATTATTCTGGATCCTACTCCCCATGCTACTTTGATATATTGAAAGTGTGAAGCGTGTGCATTGAATTAGTCATATATAATCGTTACTTTATTTTTCCATTTGTATTTCCGCAGTACTTTTGGATATCAGATTGCCAAATGTTCAATAAAACGCACTGTTCTGCTTTCAGTGTTGTAATTTTTCTCCTGTGATAATTTTAATAAGTAGCCAGTTACTCTTAGGTTTAGGAAAGAAAATCATGTGAACCAAAGATTGTACATAGTTCTGGTAAAGTGCTTTCTGGTATATCCTTGATGACCTAGTAAAACTGGGTAAATGGGCAAATTGAAGTTCATTTCATTTAATTCCACTCACCATAGTGAGTTTACTGCTTCTGTGAATTTACGGGAAAAAAGTTACAGTTTTAGCAAAAACAGGTATATTCTTTTGCCTAAATTCAGAGGGGGGCGTATGAAAAACAGTATTGCAATACTAGAGAAGACGGTGCAATATAAGAAAAACCATGATAATAAACAAGTGGCGCTATAGCGAATGAAGTGGCTTTCTGAATGTATGAAATTATATTACCATCAGAAGCCGTGTTTCCTTACGGAGGTGGAAGCTGCCGGACTGACAGCCAGGAGTTCGGGATCTTTCGCTTTCATTCGGCATCCTTCGGGATCCACAAGTCTTCTTCGGCGCCATTTTCAAATGGCTTTGGCGCCGAAGAAGGGGAGCTCGGCCTAGCTGCGAGCTTACGGGCCAAGCGTCGTATTACTGCGACCAGCGGTGAACTAATGAGACGCGGAAGCGGCTAAATCCGTACAATTTAAACTCATTATCGAGACGAAGTCCGTGTGCTATAAGCGCTCGCCATCTAGCCCATCTGGAATAAAGATCTTTTTTTTTATGTTAATCTGCCCCGAATGCAGTTCATTAGCCAGTCGAGCTATAGGTAGCGCGGGGGATTTGATTAATAGTTAGATTTTCAAGGCTTTATTTCACATAATTCATTCATAAATACCGTTACAATAGCAAGCTACAGCTTGGGTAATGTATGGTTCGATGATTAGATTTTATGTTTGTATTTACGGCTTTTCTTGCTTTATTTGTTTACATTTGCCAGCGTTAGCTTGTTGCTAAGCGTTGCAAAACATTGTTGACGTTAGCTTCCAAGCTTAACAACATCGCAGAATCAGAGGATGCTTTATTGTAATATATCGGGTGGCCGTTTTAACTGCTTGAGATAGTATTCCCCCGTTTGAAAGAGACGTCGAAATATATAAATATCAATGAGCACCAACACCGAAAGGAAGTTGGCCAACCTGCGGAAACGGCTGGACCAGCTGGGCTACAGGCAGCCTTTGGGTAGCGAATCTTTTCCTTTGGTGGAGAAGCTTTTCAGGTATGGAGCTTGCAGTGGGGCTTATTGGCGTCAGTTACCTTTATTTACTCCTGTATTGTAACTGCAGCCCGATTGACAGTGGTTTAAACCTGACAACAACAACAAAGGGAGTACTAATCTTTAGAAATGCCTATTCAATAAAAACTAACTTTGAAATAACTTTACAAAAGTTTTGTTGTCATTTAAAAACGTATTTTCTCTCTCTGGAAAATTTCCTGATTGTAATCCTGTAATACTTCTTACCTCCTGCGATTTTTTTTCATCTTTCCCTTATTCAACATTGCAGTAAACCTTACCAAAACCATAGACACTGTACCTTATTCAGAATGATGGTTACGTGACAAAACACATAGACAGTATCAAAAGCACAGCACGCCATTTTTCTGGACGTTTGATGATCCCATATCCTAAAGACAGGACTGCAGACAGACAGCCCCAGTGCATGTGAAGCAGTCTCAAAGTCTACGTGAATTTCAGTCATTCTGGGACTCTAGCAGTGATTGCTAACATGTAGGTGCTGACTGCCTCTGTTGCAGTGATTTAGTTCACACCACAGAAAGCCTTCGCAATGCCAAGCTCTCTGTGGGGAAGACTGAAAAGGACACCCAGCACCTGGACACAGTGCTGGAACCATACCGTGTGGAAAATGCCCGTTTGGTCAAGGAGAACAATGAGCTGCATCTGGATTTACTCAAGATGAAGGAGGACAAGGATCGTGTGTGCAGAGGCAAGTGCAGCACTCAGTGTTATGCACCGTTTCAGTCATTTTCCAGCGTACTCACTGCTATATATTCTCTCGGCTACACACTGTCCTTAGTGTTACCCAGACTTCTGACCATCTCCTTGGCTTCCACAGAGCTAAAATCCCAAATCAGGAAGTTGGAGCACGAGGCCACCGACCTGAAGTTCTTGAACAACCAGTATGTGCACAAAGTACACTCCATGGAGAAGGCTGACAAGGCCAAAATGGAGCGCATCCAGCAGCTGCAAGAGAAGAACATGCATGCGGTGGTGCAGACACCAGGTAAGGCTTTTTTTGGGCTCTGGGATCGTGCTGCGGTTGGTTGGCACATCTGAGTTATGAGATGAAGCCCCTTTTCTTCTGGATAGGGGGCAGGAAGCGGACGATTCCTTTCAGGAGGCAGCGGATGCAGATCGATGACCTCATCCCTCCTTCCAATAGCCGCTTGCTGCCTGTAGCCCAGCCTGAGGACCCATATGTTGCTGACCTGCTACTGGTGGCTGATGAGAGGTACAGAGTGTCCCTGTGGAGTTCAGGTGCTTCTTTAGATGATCAGAAAGCTGAGCTGCAGTTGTGTGGTTCATGCTACATTATATACCATGACAGTGTGAGTTAATATAGAAAACACTGTGCAGTTCACCGTGACCTTGCCTGTCTACAGGATTCAGGAATTGCAACGTGACGTGACCAGGTTAAAAATGGAGCTGGACAGAGCGCAGGATGGAATCAAACACCTGAATTTGCAGGTGAAGATGCGCAACACTGAGAAAAGGATTTCCATCGTGTTCTGTCAGAGGAGTTTGACCAGGTGATGTACCTCTAGGTGGAGGAACGAGACCAGGAGGTCGAGCGGCTGGCACGGGCTCTGGATGGTGGTCGCCCTCATGACGTCATCACCCTCGAAGCTCAGAATGTCAGCAACGAGAAGCTGATCGCCCACTTGAACCTACAGGTGCTTCCCCCTCACATTTATCTGCCACCTAAAGGCCGCTGGCTTTGCATTATTAATGCTGTGCTAGTGGTAATTAATGATAAATATTTATTCACTGTGTGTTTGTTTAGATCGAGTACCTCCAGGATGCTAATGCTGCTCTGAAACAGCAGCTGCAGGGTCATAAGCAGACTGCATCCTCTGAAGTAACCAACCTGAACAACCAGAACCAGGAACTGTGCCAGGAACTTTCTCACATTGACCAGCTGGCCCGGCAGCTGCAGAGGGATAAAGACCTGGTTCTGGCAACAGCAGACCAGGAGCTGCTGGAAGCCAAGGTGGGACAGGCTAAGGCATTTTCCTGTGTTCTATTTTTTCTATTGTATTACAAAAGAAATCAGGGTTCAGCCAGTCCCTCGAGCATTTGGGGTTCTGGGGCCCAGTGGTGAAATAACTTTGCCAGGCCCGAGATTTGAACCAGTGATCTTCTGAACACAGGCACAATATCCTAACCTGCGTGTGAGGCAAATTCTCTTTGTGTGTTAAGCTGCTGGTTCTGTTTTTCTAGCATATATCTAAAATATATTTCGTTTTTTTGGAATATTCTCATGTTCTGCACCCTACAGAAAGTGGGGAAATTCCAATATTATGATAAGAGGGTACAGGAATGAATAAAATTGTGATACCTGCAATCCCACACTGAATTTCAAGCCTTGACGTGTATTAAAAGATCTGGTGTGTTTGAAAATGTGCGTGTAGGAATCGATACGCAGAATCAAATTTTTAATTTCATGACAAGTATCCGATTTCAGAACTGGAATTGATTTTCAAGTTCCAACCCTAGTGTTGCGTGAGGAACAATGTTTGAGTTCTCAAAACTTTTACAGTTGTGTGCATCTAAGTTGGAGAGTCAAGAGACTTTTATATGTTGCTTAATTCAGTTTATCATTCTGGTGTAACAATACAGTCAAGTGTCATGTTCAGCATAGTATAATACCCTAGTTCAGGTCGTTTTCGCACAGGACAAAAGGAGATGATGTAGCATTTGGCAGGTGTAGTGGTACTGCTTCCCTCAGAACTAATGCTGAATTAAATATGTTACATGACCATAAGTTACGTGGGGGGTGCATAGTTTGTGTTATCACAGTGTGATATGGGATTGTTAATGGTTTATGTCCCAAAAGTGGCCCTCAGATGCATCCGAGAGGTACTTAATCCTAGTTACACCAGTACTTCATCCAGTAATGGCCAAAATTGTGGAAACACCTAGCATTTTTGCCATGGTGCTTTGAAAATGGTCATTCAAATACTGGCGGTAATGTTTATAAACAGTCAAAGAATATTACAAATATCATACATTGGATGTATGATATTTGTAATATGTATGGAAGTTCTACAATCTCTCAAAATTGGAGATGTTCCCGCAATTTTGGCCACTAGTGTGTAAATTTCTAAGCGTCATATTAATTGTAGTTTAATTGACAAATTTGCATTTTTCATATTGTCTTCATAAACAGAAAGAGATGCTGTGGCAACACAGACAGATAGAAGACTTGAAGGATGTTGTTAGTAAACTGAGAAAAGTAAGTATCCCTCACTTCCAAGTGTTCTTACAGAGAGGTTGTGGTACAGATTTGTTTACCTCCAGAGGCTTCTGGGTAAAGACTCAATATTCCTTTATTAAACATGCTCCTCGCTTGCAGTGCAGATTGTTGGAAATGGATAGTAAGGATCCAGCTGTTCGTTCTCCCTGGTGCAGGACCTCGCGGAGAGTGAGGATGACAGGGAAGAGCTGCGGTCTCGGCTAGCGGAGATGGGCGAGGAAAACGAGAAGACGAAAACATCAATGAACTTCCTGGAGGAGCAGAAGAGGAGGCTGCAGGAGAAGGTGGAGAAGATGACTGACACTGGTGTGAATTGTTCCTTCTCTGCTGTTCCACACGGTTTCATGCTGTGTCACATAGAGAAAGTCATGGTCCTGTTGGATCTCGTGTGTGTCTCTCACACAGAGAAGGAGCTGGTTCTGGAGCTGGAACAAATGCGGATTCAGCATGGCGTCTGCAGGAAAGAGCGCTCTCCGTCGCGTCTCGATGCTTTCGTCCGCAGTTTGGAGGAGGACCGAGACTTTTATAAACAAGAGGCTGAGCGTCACCAGTGGGCTGGGCAGCGAGGTGTGGCTGTGAGTCCTGGAGGGGGTGTGGCCAAGAGTCCAAGGAGAGGAGGCAGGGCCAGGAGTCCCGGCAAAGGAGGTGCTAGCACGGTAGGTAATCACTCAAAGCCAGCATCTGCATGCATCACCAAACAAGCCGCTCTGCAGAGTTCTTCATGGGAGCGTGCCTGCTGGTATATCTGAGGTAGAATGAGGAGCTTCAGCGTGCGGTGCAGGAGAGGGACGAGCTCCAGTTGGTACTGGTCGATGTGGAGAAACACATGCAGGATATCCAGGCCAGAGTGAGAATGCTGACAGCTGAGAGGGACTTGCTGATCTCGCAAAACCAGCAGGTGAGTCCTCTGAATTACAGCCAATGTTGTTCAGCATTAGCTAAAACTACTCTCATATGACCCGCCTTATTTAGGAAGCATTCTTGCTTTCTGATCTGCTAATCTGTTCCCCCCCTGTTAGCTGCTCCTTGGCTGCTCCTGTTTGATGGTCATTTGCTCCTCCTTTCCTCCCATTCCCCCCCCCCCCAATGGCTAGGCTCAGGAGGAGCTCCTGCGACTACACAGAGAAGTGGGGAGGCCACCAGTGGAGAAGGAGAATGTGGATACCGAGTTGCAGAGGATGGCTATGGAGCGAGAGAGAATACAGGAACAGCTAAAGGTCCTCCACCTTTCTCCATATCTGCCTCTGTCTTGTGGGGTTGATTGCAGGTTAAGTGGTGTTCAGCATGCGTACAGTGGTGTCTGTACTCAGATGTGAAGTTGAGTGTAGTGATAGGAATGAAAAGCTCGTATTTATTTACTCAATTATCGTCTCAAGGAAGATTATGGAACAACCACCTATTTGTTTGACTGCTGCAGGTGGTGCTATCCAACAAGGAGGAGGAGGAGAGAACCATGCAGAACCTCAGGAACACTATTCAGGCGGTAAATGCTGCCATTGTCACTAGGGTTCTCGCGATCATGTCGCGATATAATCACGATTATATGGCACACGCGCAGTAATCACCAGGGCTTGTGACGGGTGAAACATTTGTCCAGACGGCGACTTATAAAAGTATAATGGCGACGTGATTGCGACAGCCCCAATTGTCAACCGTGTGCCACTCCTGCGTAGGGGACGCATCGGCATGCTCACTGTGTGCTGCTGTGTTGCAGTTAGAAGATGAGAGGTCAGCCTTGCGCTCTCAGGTGTCCATGGTAAGAGAGAAGCAGGCTTCCCTGGAGGAGGAGCTGAAGTCCCGGGTTACAGCGCTGGTCCAGATGGGGGAAGAGGCAGCCCAAACGAGAGCAGAGGCAGACGCTCTCCGGTCAGCCTCTTTCTCTTAACCTTTGTGCGCGTGTGTTTGTGTATGAGAGTGAGATGCTCCTCTGTGTTCTCCCGTACATGACTCACATTTGGCGTGAAGGGCACTAATCCAAGTGTGTTTTTCTTTTATGATCAGGTCCGTTCTATTCCAATAGTAGTCAGTGTCTTTGCCTGTAGTAAATCCATTTTAGTTTTTGCATTTATTCTAACCTGAGTTTGTGTCTCGGATGAAGTGTAGTTGCGCAGTCAGTTTGCTTCAGTATTGATATTCGGTCAGTCCTCTACCTCAGGTTACTTCAGGAGCAGATGGAGCAGACTCTCTCGGACAGCCAGCAACGCCTGTCTCTGAAGAAGAACGAGCTAATGGTGGCTCATCACAAAATAAGGACTCTTGAAGAGAAAATCGGTGAGAAAGCGTTTGCATGACTCATGCAGTAAATCAGAGTAATCAGAGTAAATGCTGCGTGTCGGTCTCCACTATTAAAAGTGAAGGAAATGTAAACGTATAAAATTAAACTGCAGCATCGATTGTGTGTTTTTACCCAAGCAAAGGGACTAAGATGTGTCGCTGGGGACTCTGTGTCTGTCTGTGGCCGTCAGGTGAGCAGGTACAGCAGAACTCCTCCAAACGCGATCAGCTGACTGCGGTCCAGAGGACCGTGTCCGCTCTGGACCGTGAAAAGGATGCACTGCAGGCCGAGGTCGACCAGAAGACCGAGAGCATTGTTGTGTTACAAGAGGAGATTGTCAGTAAGGTAATTCGCAAAAGTCCGTCCGTCGTGCAGATTGACTTATTTCTAGCCTGCAGGATGGCTGGTGACTCAGAAGGTGATGTTCTACCTGTGGCTGTCGGTCTCATTGACAGGAGAAGACGCTTGCAGAAGTCAGGATCACCGTCACTGACATGGAGGCTTCCCTAGAGTGAGTTGGATGCTAGTTCTTCACATTTATCTGTCTCACTTAAAACTCAGACAGCACTTCCATGCACTGATTTCCCACTGTTATGCAGTATGCCTGGTTATTTATGTCTAATGTATAATATGTTACTTTACGTTACATTACAGGTTGTACTCTGTCTCTCCTCCCCTTAAATTATTGTCAATTGTATGTGAATTCTTTTTCCCCCCATGTAAATTATTCCAAAACTCATGGTGCGTCTGAAATCACATACTTGCACAGCAGGTATTGAATTCCGTCAGAAACCTACTACTCATCCATTAATTCAAGTATACACTGAATGCAATCACATAAACAGTATGCATGTATGCACAGTATGCACTCAGACGCTGCGGTCATCAGATTCAGACATACTGCTTACATCGCATACTACATTTTGCCTGCTGCATAGATAACAAGTGTACAAGTGCTGGGAGGACGATACAGCTTTACTTGGCTCTGAAGGTGGTGACAGAAGTCTAAGAGGCCATGTAATTCACAGGAAGCTGCAGGCAGCGCTAAGGGGACGAGAACGTGAGATCGGGAGCCTAAGGCGACAGTTGGATGCAGCCCAAGAGGAGCTGGCAGTGGTGGTAAAGGAGAGAGAAGTGATCCTGAAGGAGAACAGGAGACTGCAGGACGATCTGGCAACCATGACCGGAGAGAACCAAGTATGTGCACACATGGACGCGCGGCATTGAGGGTATTTCATGCGATACTCACCTTGGGTATCTGGAAATTGTAAATTGAACTAACTGTCTGACGCACTCAGTAAATGGGATGGTCCAGACTTGTCATGCACCTGGTGACACGTTCAGAGTCGATACTGATGTTCCTGTTGTGTTTAGACGGTCCATACTGAGCTGGAGGAGGCAATGCACCAAAAAGATGAGCTGAAGATGAGGGTTCACTCTTACATCGCTGAAGTGGCAAGGGTGGAGAGTATGATGGCACTTAAGGTCAGCATGAACGGTGCAATAGTCATGCTGCCCTAGCTGGACACTTGGCTGCCTCAGATTAAAATACCAACATCGGTTGTCGCATGCAGGAGCAGGAGAACCGGGACATCCTCGAGAGATTTCGGACGGCGCACTCTCAGGCCGAGGACTGGGAAGCGAAACTTCAGCAAGTGGAGGGGCTCAACTCCTCAATCCGTCTGGAGCTGCTCGCCACAGACACTGAGCGTCGGCACCTGAGAGAGAGGGTGGCACACCTCGAGAGGGAGATCCAGGAGGTGAGCGACAAGCTAAAGATGAGAGACAGATTGGGCCCCATCAGTACTGTTTCAAGGCCCACATTGTTTGCTTTTGTTGTATTTATAAATGAGTTGTGGTATTAGTCTGCTGTTTGGGGGAAAAAAAACATCATCATTATTTCTTCAGTCGCCTCAGTCGTAATGTTCACCACCAGATGCCAGGAGCCCTGAAGAGACCCTGCGTTGTTCGCTTGGCTCTGGGAGTTTGGTTCCCCCCAGCCCTTTGCGCTGCTTCCCCATGGCCCTCCACGTCGGTCCCCTCTGCCCCAGTTCCCCCTCAGTCCTCCATGCTGATTCGCTCAGCTCTTTGTGTTGAGGTCTCAGCTTTAACTTGCTTCAGTGTAGATATGCCACCCATCATGTTGTGTTCCCCCTCGGTTCCCAGCCCTCTGCACCGCTTCACTCGGCTCTTTACGTTGTCTGTCCGGCCAGCACCTGAACGCCCAGCAGGCCTATGAGATGCAGGCGTCCTCGCTGGTGAAGAGCCTGTCGCGGCTGGAGGAGGAGCTACAGGCCGCCCATGCAGGGAAAGCAGCTGCCCTGGCAGACCTGGCCTCTGTCAGAGAGCTCTGCGTCAAACTCGATTCTTCCAAAGAGGCCACGGCCCGCAAGCTCGCCTCCAAGAGCATGGAGCTGGAGAGGGTTTGTAGATCTGACATGATGTACCTCCTTCCATCATATGTGTCCTTTGGCTATGTGTCTTAGTACAACCCTTACAGTTAGCCTTGCTCTTTTTAAACACAATACATGGGGTGGTGTATGGCTAAGCAGGTTAGGATACTGCACTTGGCATCAGAAGGTCGCAGGTTCAAATCCCAGGGATTGGCTGACCCTACTCTTTTAAAAACAAATGTCTCTTTGGGTAAAAGTGTGTGCTACATAAATAAATACATAAATGTGATTAAAAGAAGACCCCTCACACGGGGGTGTCTTAGGTCAGCTCCCAGCTGCAGGCTGCGATAGCTGGGCGCCTTTACACCGCTGTCTCCCCTCTTCACTAGCTGGTGGCAGAGCTGGAGGACGTGCGCTCAGAAGCAGACCTTTTGAGGAAGCGGCTGTCGGACGAGCACCAGAACGTGAAGAATCTGGAGTTGTTGCTGTCCAACGAGCGGCAGAAGGAGTTCCAAACCCAGCTGGGCAGCAGTGAGAAGGAGGCAGAGGTCCGGACCCTGAGGGACCGCCTGGCCTTAGCGGACGGCAGAACGTGAGGCCTCTCTCTGTCTCGGGCGGGAGCTACTGGCAAAGGGAGGTGCAGGCAGACTGGTGTGACCCTTGTGCTGTTTCCACAGGGCAGGGTATGTGAAGGAGGTATCCCAGCTCCGAGCTAAAGTCTCTCAGATGCAGGCGGAGTTGGACATGTTGAAGAGGCAGTTGACCACAGAACGCTTTGAGCGGTAAACCACCTATAGGATAGTCCCATAAATCCTGAATGGAGCACAGTTTGCTGTCTTATACAGCTGCCAGCCCCATAATTCATTTTGTTGAAGAGCTATCAGTTGTGTTTATTGATTTAAATTGCCCTTTGATTTATTCGTCTCCAAGTACAGCAAAACAGAGGTATATTACATTTTAACAGTAACCGCAAAGCATGAAGTATAGGTACTCTAATGCTTTTAAATGTCCTTTTTGTTTCCTGTATGTTCCATAACTGCAGAGATTTTCTGTTTAAGTTCAAAAGAGTACTTTCCTGATTATTTCTTTCAGGGAACGAGCAGTGCAGGAAATGCGCCGGCAAGCTTTGTCCTCCTCCACCCTGCGTAGCTCCTCCCCCTTAAGCTCCTCCCTCGGTCCCCACCGCCTTTCGTCCGAACATTCCACCCTGCGGACTTCAAACTCTACAGAGAAAGTCAACAAGTCCCTAGAGAAGTGAGTCCTCAAATATTCATTATGACCAACTTAACTCTTTAATTATCCAGCCCTCTTTGCTAATGCTCAGTTACAGTGACGCTTAAACTAAAAGGCAGTCTTGGTTAAATGTAAATACATGCTGTGTTTCTGTCTTGTTTTAGAAATGGATCTTTAAGCATCAGAGACAACCAAGAAAGTATCTAAGAAGTGATACTACTTTTCTGGGACCTCCTTGGAGAAATGCCAGACTGCTGGGCAGTGCTCAGTTCTGTGGTCAGAAAGGTTTATTTATAAATATCAACCTATTCCCATGTGAATGTTGTAGTGCCAGCTTACAGTGGAAGACTGATCAGTCGTGAAGTGAAACTTATAAATTAAAACTTGTCCATAACTGTAAATTCAGGCTTCTGTCACGTTTGTGTATTTAAATGTCTTATGTCATTTAATATTCTGTAAATGAAACTTTTAAACTTGAGCACAAACACTTTTGACAGAATATTTTTGCTCCATGCTTTTTATATGAAACGTATTTTCCATTGCTTGTATTAGTAAATTAACAAATAAAGACTGCTTCAGTTGCGTAATGGGAGCTGCAGTGAGTGCATTCAATGCCAAAACAACCTGAGACACCTCTGGCCGAACCATTGCTGGGTCCCACCAAACTGCTTAGACAAACCATCTGTTTTTAGAAACTGCTTGAATAGGGAAAGTAGCTGGGAGTCACTGTGCTGTTCGGTGAAATCGAGGAAAAGAAATGTCATACAAACCAAAGTGATGCTTCGTTACTTGGGAAGACTGAAGCAGCATCCCAGAACATTTAATACAGAATTACTGCATTTTATACAACAGTTAGTTTTAACCAGAAATCAGATTGGATAAGAAGCGTTCTATGAGCGCTGTTATCAGTATAACTGCACGCGGACATTTCACGTCAGATGTATAACTTCGTTTTACAGGCGTATCTATTAGTGCCAAAAGTCGTGCGCATAAAAACCACGCGTGCATGCGCTCGCGAGTAGAAAATCCATGCTCTCTACGCGCTCGCGTTCGCTGGACCCTATCTACGCGATCGAGTCTGCTTTGGTAGAAGATGAAGATAATTGACCAATGGATGTGGGATTCACACTGTCATGACGTCGGAGCAAGTAAGTCTTACACTGAGTTCACATCTTTTAGAGATTCTGTTTTCATATTCCACGTTAAGGATTAGAATCGTGTGTGTCTTAATTAAAGCAGAGCTTGAAATTCAATGCGGTATAGCTGGTATCTCGTGCAATATTATTTATTCACAGTCTGCTATCATAATTTGGGAATTTCCCGCTTTGTCTTACCGTATATAAAAGAATGGGCCAATGTATGTTAAATTGCATTGTGAATAACATTTCTTAATACAACATCACAAAGCCAATTTAATAAATTCAAATCCTGGGAAGAGCGCTCCTCAGATATTAGTTCTCGGGTTAGTGTTAGCACTTAAGGTGGTTTTGCCTATAGTCTGCTATCTATTAATGTTTATTAAATTAGTATTAGAATGGAGAGGTTTTTAATATCTTTTGTCCTTGTAGCTGCTAAATACACTCATTATTAAAGCCGTAAAGTTGTCTGTCTGCTACATGGGAATCTCCACTGAGTAAGAGTTTTTGGTGGATTTTATTTAACTTTATATAAAATGTATCATCATACATGAACAAGCACCTCACAAAACAAAAACATTTTCATAATTAAAACTTTTGAATGGTAGGCCTAGTGTGTGGATCAGAGACAAGATCTTGACACCTCATTAACTATAATTTGTTCTGTGAACAGCTCAGATACCACCTTCTTGAAAGTCTGCATAAAATAGAAATGGGATTCAGCGCGACTCCACTAAATTTGGATTATCTGGAGTTCCTTTGTCATCAGGAGCTGTATCTTCTGCAGGCCCTGTCTAATCACATTGAAGTACCTCCTGCTATCACCCTGGCTTTGCAAGAGCTCTTTGACCTTGTGAGGGCACATCTGGAACGTCCAGCCCCCTGTGTCACACAGGAAGTCACTGTCACCAAAGGACGACCCAAGATTTTGATTGAAGAACAACGTTTGAAAGAAATGCTCCATACACAACTTCCTGTGCCTTGCATAGCCACACTGATGGGTGTTTCAAGAAGAACAATCTTAAGAAGAATGAAAGAGTATGAGCTCTGTGTTAGGGACACATATAATTCCATCAGTGATAAGGAACTTGACAATTTGGTTTCTTCTGTCAAGAATAATCTACCAAATGCAGGCTATAAGATGGTCAGAGGGAGGCTGCAGTCAATGGGCTACAGGGTTTGGTGGAGAAGAGTTGCAGCCTCCATGCATAGGGTTGATTCCATGGGCATCATATCAAGGTTGTCAAGTCTTGGCTGTGCTGTACGCAGAATGTACTCTGTACCAGGGCCCTTGTCTCTGGTACATGTGGACACAAACCACAAGTTGATCCGGTTTGTATTAACATCAGATTTATTTGAAGTTTGTTCATCTACAGCCCTGGGTGGATTGGTGTGAGGTGGTGGTGGGGCTTTGGAGAAGATTTCCTGCCGATCAACACTGGCAACTTATATCTATCTGTCATGGAGGTCTCGTGACTCACAGATATTCATGTGACATGTGGATAGTTTACCAGTGTTTTTCAGCAGGAAATAGTTATTACTACAAATTGTCACCCCCCCCCCACACACACAGAAACTGGATCCGTCTCCAGTTTGTACTCTTCCAGTTAATAGGTAGATTTTCAGACAGATTTTCGCCCTAGTCCAGTACTCATTGACAGCCTAATGCACCGTGTTTCAGTTTCTCTTGATAGCCAATACATGTCACAGGATGTACATTACTCTGATGGGCAGGCCCTCTTACATATGATGGAAACACTACAACAATTTAAGAATAAGGGTCAGAAGAGTGAAATACATATAATGAGTGTGTAGCTCAGCAGACTAAGACTCTGTGGCTGTGATCAGAAGGTCGACGGTTCGTGCTCGGAATTGGCAGAATAGCCACATGTCCACAAGCTATTGAACAAGACCTGAAAACTCTGGGGGCCTCAAGGAAGCAGTCTCTTCACTGTGACCCCCAAGCTTGTTCTTGCCTTTATGGAGAGTAAGATGGGGCAAATTATTAATCCCATGGGGTCTCAGCAGAATTACAAACCAGTACAAGGAAAATACTTGTTAATTTTACATACTACCTTCTGCTGGCCTTATGAGAATATTCAGATTATCATTTTTCCCCATAATTGCAATTTTAACATTAAATTGATGATTTTCCCACGGTCCTGTGGCTGCTTTATATGGTAATTATTGATGAAAACTTTTTTGGAAAGTGAAACAATATTAAAATTGCTTTATTGCGTTAAAAAAACTGTTTTTGTTTAGTAAAATTATGTTTTTTCACTTTTTATACTGCCGTCTTGTGGCAAATTTAAGTACTGCAGTTTGAAAATAATTAAATGATTTCTTGCCGAAATTGCAATACCTACGTTTGGCCACGAGATGGCAGCAAGAAAAGTTAAAAATTATTTTCCCACGGTCTACTAGCAGCTTTCTGTGGTAATTCTTTTTATTAAAAATACATTGGACCAAGTCAAATCATTTTAATGAAGAATTAACATCAAAAAGCTGCTAGTAGACCGTGGGAAAATAATTTTTCTATTTTCTTGCTGCCATCTCGTGGCCAAAAGTAGGTACTGCAGTTTGAAAACAAATGATTTCTTGCCGAAATTGCAATACCTACTTTTGGCCACGAGATGGCAGCAAGAAAAGTTAAAAATTATTTTCCCACGGTCTACTAGCACCTTTCTGTGGTAATTCTTTGTATTAAAAAATACATTGGACCAAGTCAAATCATTTTAATGAAGAATTAACATCTAAAAGCTGCTAATAGACCGTGGGAAAATAATTTTTCTATTTTCTTGCTGCCATCTCGTGGCCAAAAGTAGGTACTGCAGTTTGAAAACAAATGATTTCTTGCCGAAATTGCAATACCTACTTTTGGCCACGAGATGGCAGCAAGAAAAGTTAAAAATTATTTTCCCACGGTCTACTAGCAGCTTTCTGTGGTGATTCTTTTTATTAAAAATACATTGGACCAAGTCAAATCATTTTAATGAAGAAATAACATCAAAAAGCTGCTAGTAGACCGTGGGAAAATAATTTTTCTATTTTCTTGCTGCCATCTCGTGGCCAAAAGTAGGTACTGCAGTTTGAAAACAAATGATTTCTTGCCGAAATTGCAATACCTACTTTTGGCCACGAGATGGCAGCAAGAAAAGTTAAAAATTATTTTCCCACGGTCTACTAGCACCTTTCTGTGGTAATTCTTTGTATTAAAAAATACATTGGACCAAGTCAAATCATTTTAATGAAGAATTAACATCTAAAAGCTGCTAATAGACCGTGGGAAAATAATTTTTCTATTTTCTTGCTGCCATCTCGTGGCCAAAAGTAGGTACTGCAGTTTGAAAACAAATGATTTCTTGCCGAAATTGCAATACCTACTTTTGGCCACGAGATGGCAGCAAGAAAAGTTAAAAATTATTTTCCCACGGTCTACTAGCAGCTTTCTGTGGTGATTCTTTTTATTAAAAATACATTGGACCAAGTCAAATCATTTTAATGAAGAAATAACATCAAAAAGCTGCTAGTAGACCGTGGGAAAATAATTTTTAACTTTTCTTGCTGCCATCTCGTGGCGAAAAGTAGGTATTGCAATTTCGGCAAGAAATCATTTGTTTTCAAACTGCAGTACCTATTTTTGGCCACGAGATGGCAGCAAGAAAAGTTAAAAATTATTTTCCCACGGTCTACTAGCAGCTTTCTGTGGTAATTCTTTTTATTAAAAATACATTGGACCAAGTCAAATCATTTTAATGAAGAATTAACATCAAAAAGCTGCTAGTAGACCGTGGGAAAATAATTTTTAACTTTTCTTGCTGCCATCTCGTGGCGAAAAGTAGGTATTGCAATTTCGGCAAGAAATCATTTGTTTTCAAACTGCAGTACCTATTTTTGGCCACGAGATGGCAGCAAGAAATGTTAAAAATTATTTTCCCACGGTCTACTAGCAGCTTTCTGTGGTAATTCTTTTTATTAAAAATACATTGGACCAAGTCAAATCATTTTAATGAAGAAATAACATCAAAAAGCTGCTAGTAGACCGTGGGAAAATAATTTTTAACTTTTCTTGCTGCCATCTCGTGGCAAAAAGTAGGTATTGCAATTTCGGCAAGAAATCATTTGTTTTCAAACTGCAGTACCTATTTTTGGCCACGAGATGGCAGCAAGAAAAGTTAAAAATTATTTTCCCACGGTCTACTAGCAGCTTTTTGATGTTAATTCTTCATTAAAATTATTTGACTTGGTCCAATGTATTTTTAATAAAAAGAATTACCACAGAAAGCTGCTAGTAGACCGTGGGAAAATAATTTTTAACTTTTCTTGCTGCCATCTCGTGGCCAAAAGTAGGTATTGCAATTTCGGCAAGAAATCATTTAATTATTTTCAAACTGCAGTACTTAAATTTGCCACAAGACGGCAGTATAAAAAGTGAAAAAACATTATTTTACTAAACAAAAACAGTTTTTTTAACGCAATAAAGCAATTTTAATATTGTTTCACTTTCCAAAAAAGTTTTCATCAATAATTACCATATAAAGCGGCCACAGGACCGTGGGAAAATCATCAATTTAATGTTAAAATTGCAATTATGGGGAAAAATGATAATCTGAATATTCTCATAAGGCCAGCAGAAGGTAGTATGTAAAATTAACAAGTATTTTCCTTGTACTGGTTTGTAATTCTGCTGAGACCCCATGGGATTAATAATTTGCCCCATCTTGCTCTCCATAAAGGCAAGGACAAGCTTTCGGGTCACAGTGAAGAGACTGCTACCTTGAGGCCCCCAGGGTTTTCAGGTCTTGTTCAAAAGCCTGTGGACATGTGGCTATTCTGCCAATTCCGAGCACGCACCGTCGACCTTCTGATCACAGCCACAGAGTCTTAGTCTGCTGAGCTACACACTCATTATATGTATTTCACTCTTCTGACCCTTATTCTTAAGTTGTTGTAGTGTTTCCATCATATGTAAGAGGGCCTGCCCATCAGAGTAATGTACATCCTGTGACATGTATTGGCTATCAAGAGAAACTGAAACAAGGTATATTAGGCTGTCAATGAGTACTGGACTAGGGCGAAAATCTGTCTGGTAATCTACCTATTAACTGGAAGAGTACAAACTGGAGACGGATCCCCTAATACAGAGGGATTAGCGTCTGTGCCACATCCAGAACCATTCAGTGTAGGAGTCTGGTGGTTCTACTGGACACTGACAAGTACCCAGCCCCTTTGTTCCCTCTGATAATCATCAGTCCTCCTCTGAATGCCTTCACCACTCTATTCCTGAATAGGTACACATTTAAATATGCTAGCAAGATCAAGGTATTGGGATAACCGTTAGGTTCGCTGTTCAGAGAGTTGCAGTGAAAACCATCATACACAGCGGCCCTATCTGGATAAGATTACCTCCCTCTGATCTAACGGGTCAAAATCAAAGGAAGGTGCATTGCAATGTCTGACACCCAGCACACTACAGCATATAAAGTACAGGTATACATCGACTTCCGCATTTGAAACCAGGACCACTTGTTGCAAGTCAATTTGGGCGTATCTCAAGTTATACGAGAGAGGCAAGACATTAACGACAGTATACACAGTACTGAAATAATTATGTACATATTAAACCACAGCACTTAATAAACAGATACTGCACTTACATTTCACGAAAAAATAAAAGCACAGATTGCACTAAGAAATCAACAGATGCATGTGCTAGCAAACAGTGGGAGCTGAGGAAGAAGCAGTGGTGAAATACTTTATTGTACAGTACAGTAAGTTTCTTTTTATACAATGAAATAGAATACAGGGGGCGGCATGGTGGTGCAGTGGTTAGCACTGTTGCCTCACACCTCTGGAACCCAGGTTCGAGTCTCCGCCTGGGTTAGGTGGGTGTGGAGTTTGCATGTTCTCCCCATGTCGTCGTGGGGTTTCCTCCGGGTACTCCGGTTTCCCCCCACAGTCCAAAAACATGCTGAGGCTAATTGGAGTTGCTAAATTGCCCGTAGGTGTGCATGTGTGAGTGAATGGTGTGTTTGTGTGAGCTGCGATGGGCTGGCCCCCCATCCTGGGTTGTTCCCTGCCTCGTGTCCATTGATTCCGGGATAGGCTCCAGACCCCCCGCGACCCAGTAGGATAAGCAGTTTGGACAATGGATGGATGGAAATAGCATACAGATTAAGCACCTGTGCTGTGCTATCTGCTTATAGTAGCTGTCCATTGTATATACATCACTATATGCATACTATATTAAGAGCTAGATAAGGACAGTGGGTCATTATATGGCTTGCAGTCCTGCTCATTTTCCTGCACCCGTTACACTAAGTGATACCCCCACTAATGTCCTCTTTCATCCACTTTCGGGCATCTCTTGATCAGTGTATATTTTTTACTATGGACCTTGGACATACATGCGATTGGACACACACACACACACACACACACACACACATACTTACACTAATTACCTAATCAACCATCTGTGCAAGCAGGTAAACATTTACCATCTATATAAGTATTGCACATTGCATAGAGAGTGTCCAATCTATATTAAAGGTGACTCGAAAAAAGTCAGACTTCAGTAAAGACTGTAAATTGGCAGCCATAACATAAGCCATAAATAATTACCAAATGAATCATCCCATTTCGGAAACATTTATTGATATTCTTTCATGACACACAGACATGAGTTTTTTTTTCCAACTGTCAGCATCCAATCCAAATGGGATTCCCATTTCCTTTCTGTGGGATCCAACAGAACACGGGCTGGCCATCAGTCAACCTGCCTTCAACCGTGCAGGACAGGACCCAGTCCAGGCCAAACCTCACGGTGCTGGTGTTGATAAAAAAATGTAAGGAACATGCAGCTGCAGCTCACACACAAACACAGTCCACAGCATCCAGAAAAAGGTCAGGCCTTTTTCTTCTTTAGCTGACTCCGCCCAGACCGCGCCCCCTTCTGGGCGCCTCGCACTATGACTTTTTAAATTAGTTAAATTAGTCCCATGACAACTGGTCCAGCCTACAGGTGCCGTCCCATTCCGGCATGTTACCCATGAGTCATAGCGGCACCTCCGGGAGCAGCTCCAGGTGAGCCCGGATGATGATAAGCGGATGATGATTATAGCCGATTTTTCCCTTTTTCTTTATGTCTGGCAGTTTACCATCTAATAGACATTTTTTTTCTTTTTATGCACTTTGAGATGTGTCTAGGTCAGATACGACCAAAATATTTTTCTTATTTCAGAAGTGGAAAAAAATATTGCTCTCAGACTCTGTTCAGTTGTAGCTTTTTAAAATAATGTACCTTGATTTGTGTTTGTTTAAAATGCCATTACCTGCTGCTTACTGGGCCGCTGAAAATGTCTGGCCCAGCTAAATTTCTTGGTTTGAAAATCTGGCCCAACTACTTTCCAGACCTGGACTAGCCCGACTGAATCATACACTAATGTTATTCTGTTATGTGGGCTGTTGTGATAGGGTGATTTGCAGGATGCTGCACGACGGGTGGTGTCCCTGCTGCAGAATGCCCTGTCTGAACCAGCACCTAGAGACAGTGAGGGTTGTTGTTATCACCTTAATATTGTATATACGCAATCTGTTATTTCTTAACTAATTTAATTGTAATGTATTCTTCTGATACGTATGTTGTGCACAGCTAACAAAAAAGAGAAAAATGCAAAACCAAAGGAAGGCTTTCTTTTCTCTTAAAAGCCTTTTTTCTAAACCAACTGAGAGTCAGTTAGAGGGGTGTTCATTATCAGTATTGTTGCTGGCATTTCTAAAAATGTGCCAATTTTAGTCAAGTGGCTACTTTCCAAATGCAGTCCCTGGCCAAGATGAAGAAAGCCATTAAGTCGGGTTAAAACAAAATTCATGAAGACTACATGATAATATTAAGCACTGACATAACAAAAAACATTTTTACATGCAAAATATACAGGAAATATACACTGCAACAGGCTAGGATAGACAAATAACCAAATACACTTGCAAGCCTGACCACTTTAGACCCCAGATTAGAAACTGTTGGTGAATGAACATATATTTTTTCCAAGTTTTGTTTAATTTGCTGAAAGCAATTTAAGGGCTTTCAAGTTCTCACAAAAAAATAAAGATTTTCCCACTATAGCCAGATCCAGTTTCTGTGTGTGTGGGGGGGGGGTGACAATTTGTAGTAATAACTATTTCCTGCTGAAAAACACTGGTAAACTATCCACATGTCTCTGAATATCTATGAGTCCCGAGACCTCCATGACACATAGATATAAGCTGCCAGTGTTGATCGGCAGGAAATCTTCTCCAAAGCCCCACCACCACCTCACACCAATCCACCCAGGGCTGTAGATGAACAAACTTCAAATAAATTTGATGTTAATACAAACCGGATCAACTTGTGGTTTGTGTCCACGTTGTACCAGAGACAAGGGCCCTGGTACAGAGTACATTCTGCGTACAGCACAACCAAGACTTGACAACCTTGATATGATGCCCATGGAATCAACAGATAGCATGGAGGCTACAACTCTTCTCCACCGAACCCTGTAGCCCATTGACTGCAGCCTCCCTCTGACCATCTTGTAGCCTGCATTTGGTAGATCATTCTTGACAGAAGAAACCAAATTGTCAAGTTCCTTATCACTGATGGAATTATATGTGTCCCTAACACAGAGCTCATATTCTTTCATTCTTCTTAAGATTGTTCTTCTTGAAACACCCATCAGTGTGGCTATGCAAGGCACAGGAAGTTGTGTATGGAGCATTTCTTTCAAACGTTGTTCTTCAATCAAAATCTTGTAATCAGAAGGTCGCAGGTTCGAACCCAGCCTCAGCACGTCTGCGGGTCCTTGAGCAAGACCCTTAACCCCCAGCTCCCTGGGCGCCGCTGCGGATGGCAGCCCTTCGCGGTCAACTTACTACACAAAGAGCAAGTTTTTGAGGAAAAGATCATTTCCCTACAGGGGATCAATAAAGTATCAATTACAATTCAATTATAAAATGCAGTAATTCTGTATCAAATGTTCTGGGATGCTGCTTCAGTCTTCCCAAGTAACGAAGCATCACTTTGGTTTGTATGACATTTCTTTTCCTCGATTTCACCGAACAGCACAGTGACTCCCAGCTACTTTCCCTATTCAAGCAGTTTCTAAAAACAGATGGTTTGTCTAAGCAGTTTGGTGGGACCCAGCAGTGGTTTGGCCAGAGGTGTCTCAGGTTGATTTGGCATTGAATGCACTCACTGCAGCTCCCATTACGCAACTGAAGCAGTCTTTATTTGTTAATTTACTAATACAAGCAATGGAAAATACGTTTCATATAAAAAGCATGGAGCAAAAATATTCTGTCAAAAGTCTTTGTGCTCAAGTTTAAAAGTTTCATTTACAGAATATTAAATGACATAAGACATTTAAATACACAAACGTGACAGAAGCCTGAATTTACAGTTATGGACAAGTTTTAATTTATAAGTTTCACTTCACGACTGATTAGTCTTCCACTGTAAGCTGGCACTACAACATTCACATGGGAATAGGTTGATATTTATAAATAAACCTTTCTGACCACAGAACTGAGCACTGCCCAGCAGTCTGGCATTTCTCCAAGGAGGTCCCAGAAAAGTAATATCACTTCTTAGATACTTTCTTGGTTGTCTCTGATGCTTAAAGATCCATTTCTAAAACAAGGCAGAAACACAGCATGTATTTATATTTAACCAAGACTGCCTTTTAGTTTAAGCGTCACTGTAACTGAGCATTAGCAAAGAGGGCTGGATAATTAAAGAGTTAAGTTGGTCATAATGAATATTGGAGGTGCTGTGCAATCGCGAGCGCGTAGAGAGCATGGATTTTCTGCTCTCGAGCACATACGCGCGCGTGGTTTTTATGTGCGCGACTTTTGGCACTAATTTAACACCATAGTATCTAAAAACCGTTGTATTTAAATGAAACAAAGTAGTTGGGAGAGAGTGAGCTGTGTTACCTTGTAACGTTTGTGTTACTTGGCAAAAGTCAAGAGTTGGCTGGTGGGAACGATTTGTTTTTGTGGAGGCTCGTAAATCTTTAAATAAATAATCAAGCAAAGTATCTATTATGGCTTATTACTGTTACCTATTCGATTTGGTTGTGCCTACAACCAAATCACAGCTGTGATATACTGGAGTAAAACCTCCTAATATGTTTTTGCATAATTACCCTTCAGGATTTGTAGTCACGATAAGTGACTTGGCTTGATTCAGTATCAGAAAATATTCTTTTTTCGGAGCTGTCATCCAAAATATTACAATTTAAGGATATAAAACATATGTAGTATTCAAACTTCATACTTTAATACTTTTGTTGTTGCATAGAATTTATTCTGTCTCTGATTTCTTACGGTGGTCCATGTTCACTCCTACTCAATCTCCACTAAATATATACGCAAGTATAAAAAGTAAAAAAAAAATGCAACTTCCTATGAAAATAGTGCTGTATATTTATAGTATGAAATCACGAGGTCTCTCCCACTCCGCGGTGTGCATCCGATGTCTGCGAGCCGGGGGGTTTCTGTTGGGGGGGGGAGTGGACGTGCAGCTCAGTGTCTGCAGGCCTGGCTGGTTGTGTTCGGCAGCGAGTAGGTGAAGAGGGAGAAGTCCAGGATGTATTTCGGAAGCAGTTCCCTCAGGAGGGTTTGTGGGAGGCTGCAGAGGTAGTACTGCAGCGTCTCTGCGCTGATTGGCCGGTACCAGCTCTGGCGCTCGGGAAAGTGGACGTTAGGTGGGGCCCCCACCCGCCGCAGCACATAGTCACCATCGCTCTGCAGGCGCTCGTACGAGCCCACGAAGTCATAGGGCACGGCGCACGGCTGGCAGAGGTTATACACGGGCATCCAGTGCTCGTTCATCCGCTCGACGTCTTCGTCCACCAGGTACCGTACGAACTCGGCAAACGTCACGTCGTCCCCCGTCGTGCGGCCCACACCCTTCCTGTAGCGCTTCACGATCTCCACGCCATACTTGCGCTGGTAGGCCTCGATCTCCCCGAACTTGTTCCTGTACGCCGACAGGAGGCGCTCCATGGGCTCTCGCACGAACAGGAACTTGAAGTAGTGCTGGAGGCGGTAGCGTATCTCCTCGGGCTGCATGTCGGCCAGGAACACCAGGTCACGCTTATGGTCCATCTTGATGTTGACGTCCACGTTGTCCAGGGCGCCGCTCAGCACTTTCAGTACCCGCTTCCAGTTGGAACAGGCCACTTTGGGCACGTAGCAGTACAGGAAGCGATAGTCATCGTTCACCAGGATGTGCTGCAGCACTGTGCGACGCTGCAGCGTGCCTAGAGACCACACGCTACGTGGCATGTTCTTCTGGCTGCATACCGTCCGGATAGTGTGGTTGCGAATCTCCTGAAGGATCTGAACAAAATCAATAACATTAAAAAATAAAAAATAAAGCTGCAACAGTGCATTATAAATAACCTGTCAAGTTCTCCCCGTTACAGTGACAACTTAAACGCAATCATTTATCTTACTGATGGCAACTCGCCGGCTATGCATGATTTAACGATGACCAACAAGAGCACAGCTTGTTTTACTGCTATTATCCAAGAGAGTCAGCGCTCTTACACGCCAGCAGGGCACTTAGAAACTGATCCTTACCACAATCTGTGCAATAACCCGAAACGTTAAATATTTTCGGTATCTAGTACCTTACACCCAACAACTTAAAATTCCCCACAATTTTCCTGTAAGGAACATGTGCTGACGTCCCCGACTTTTCCTAAAAGTTGCTAATATGTTCGCCAGAGACGGTTTCAC
Source organism: Brienomyrus brachyistius (assembly GCF_023856365.1). NCBI lineage: Eukaryota > Metazoa > Chordata > Actinopteri > Osteoglossiformes > Mormyridae > Brienomyrus > Brienomyrus brachyistius. The sequence continues at coordinate 19,264,132 of NC_064547.1, read as the reverse complement.
CAAACTGATTATGTTAGTGTCACTGCATGGTATATTATGTAACTAAATCGTTAGTTTAAGTGTATATAGATCTGCCAGTTACTTGAGCGTCAGTGTCTCCTGCAGCGTCGTACTGCCCGGCGTGCGGTCGGTGATCTGCAGTCCGGCCGTTCGCCCGCGGTGGAGGGGGATCCATGCCGTTGATCATCCCCTTCTCGATCATGAGAAGCAGGCCTCCGGACGCCACGATCACCGCAAACGTCAGCACGGAGGGCAGCATGGCGGAGCTGCGCTTCCCGAAACCCGAGCACATCGAGGAGCGCAGTCTGAAGCTCGGGCTCCGCATCCCAGCGCCTCTCTGCCACGCAAAATCCTGTTTGCTCGGCGGCATTATGCTGCTCGCTTTGCTGTTGCCCGAGGTATGTTTACGAAAGAGCGGGCAGGACCATCGCTGAGCGGCTCTCCGTCACACAGGCGCTGACTAGCTGGCTGGCTGCAGGAGCTGCGAAGCCGCATTCCTGCGCATTTCTGGGACTTGTAGTTTGTCCGGGGGGTGGTGCTGGTATGAAGTCGCTCACTGCCGGATAACGCAAGATGATGCTCCTGAGTTTCACTTGTGATATCTGTGCGTGTCACTTCCACATTTAAACCCGATTATTATTAATTTATGGGAGATGGTACTGGCATTTGGCCGCCATCCACGGCGAGCGAGTGAAAGTCGGCTATAACGACGTAGTTAGTAAAGATTTCAGCGCCCAGATTTCGTAGATCTGCTCTCAGCAAATTTCCAAATTACGGTACATTTCTGCGTGACTTTGACACAGACGTGCATAGCCGTAGTGGCATCCATCGTTCAACAAAGCACTCTTTCCATCTGAATCGCATCATCCTCCTTCACGGGGGCATGGTGCTGGATTTCAGAAAGAAATTCAACCTGACTTGGAACAGTAGATCGTTAATGTGGCGTATTTATGAAAATCACAGCGTCTAAATTACACTGTCCATTTGCAGTAACGCAAAGTGAAGGGGAAGCGTGTCGGGCCACGCCCTCCCGGTCCGGGTGCAGCTGTGCGGGACGCCGACCTCCCGGACCCGGTCCCCTCCGGAGAGCCGGGCGCAGGCTCGCAGCATCAGCAGCACAAAGGGAGCTGAGGACGCAAAACCCGGGGAGCCTCTGAGCACGGGGGAGCCCTTCGTTAAGTGGTAGGATCTCCTGTTTTTTATACATGTCAAACGTGGAGCCTTTGTCTAATGCCGACCTTGTCTTTGCATTTATTCATTCTTACAGTGGCATCAGACGGGTATCTCAGTATATCGCATAAATTCATTAAATTAATCAGACATATATCATTATATATATATAAAATATAATTAATTAATATATTTTATATATATTTATATAACCCCCCAGATCTTAAAGTATATATAGAGAGTGTTTATGTATAACACAAATATATTTGTATGTAATGGTACGGATTTCAAGATGTTTACACAATTTCGGGATTGCAGTTGCCCACTTGAGAAGCCTAATTATGTAAATCCGTAGCATTGTGCCCATACAGGCTGTGCCTAATGCCTATGCGTCGTGCAGCGTGTTTGGACGGATGGGCACCTTCGTTTTTCCATTTGTCTGCTTTTTTTTAAATTGTGTTTCATGTTCTCTTCGTTCGTGTGGTCTTAACGTTTTCTGGTTGCTCTTTCATTATTTGTGTTTTCCTTGCTTTCTCATCATGGACACGGCACCATGATTATTGCAAAACGTGGGAAATGTATAGTCTTTTTAAAAGCACGATGCCGTAGATTTAAGGACTGTCTCCATGAATTACCAAGACGAGCGATTTGCCTCATAGGGCAGCTTATTGTTGTCGGAGACGGGGTGACGTGCAAATGTGATCGCGCATTGTTTTTCGAGGAAAACCGCGTTTTATTGGGATCATACCTGAAATTCCGGTAAATTATTCCCAAAATTAGGAGGGTTCGGTGAACTCGTGAGAGGTATACCGTTAATAGCGAGGTTCCGCATGTGTCCCATTCGCCTTCGGAGTGGACAATGGACCGGGATATTCCGACCAGTGTAAACATGTAAAAGTATTACGTATTAGTGGATATTTTTTCTTTTACTGTTCACATTCATTAATTTCCTTAGAAATTAATAAAGCATCTATCTATCTATCTATCTATCTATCTATCTATCTATCTATCTATCTATCTATCTATCTATAATAGTATAACGGTACATCTTCATAAGAATTATTCAGTTGATATGAAATGTATTATTCTTCAAAAGCGTCCATTGTCTGCATTTTAAGTTATTTTTTGTTAGCAAAATCAAGGTTAGTGTTAGCAAGGTAATCAGGTGTTGGATATCTTAATGCAATATGATACCATTCTGGACTGGACTTGCTCTATCCACACTTTATCGGGTTTCCATACATATTGAACAGCAAAATATATAAACAATGACATAATATGTATATTTTATCCTAAATGACACATTTTATGTTCTGAAGATTTATATTCTGGGGGATTTCTGCTCAAGTCTAGACTAAAGCCCTGTATGCTGGCCATAAAATGGCTTTTGAATTTACCCATCAGAAACCTCAGTTTTTTAATCTGGTTCTATATAAACACCATCAACAGCTGAGGTGCCGAAATATGTGGGAAATGTCAGTCCTTTAACCATCTATCTATTCATCTGTCCGTCTTCATTCTGCATTCCCAGGTGACGGTTATCTGAAATGTAAAACACTCTTTCTGCAGTATTGCTGGAAATTCTCAGAAATCTTGTCATCCGTCTCCCGCAGTGGACAGTGTGTAATTCTGTACTCATCCACAGCTCGCTTAATGCTGTAGTTTTATTTTGGGGCAATATTATCACATGTTTGTACTTTCGTTTATATAGATTAACAAACTGAGTAAATCTTTGTTTGTTTTAAAAGTAACGTCAACCTACCAGCAGGGGGCGCTGCTGCAGATGCTGGCCCCCATCACAGCATATCATGTAGGGGCCCCAAGCCAGACCAATCCAGTTACTTTCCAGATTTTTTTTTGGCCCCTGTCACTCAAGGGCCCTTGGAATCATCCTAACTTTCCCTCCCCCTTTATGACTCCCCTGACTGCCATTGTGAATGTTACATCACAGTGGACACATGACTTTCAATATTCATTTGGGCATCTAATGGAGGTGTACCTGGAAGCCCACAAGAGGGCAATGATGTTGTACCTTGAGACAGTCCAGCCTGAATTGCGTGGCCTTGCGCTGATTGGGCTTCCTAAGGGCGTACTACAACCAATAGTGTAGTGGTTCTTATCCTGGGTCTCCAACTTATTAGCAGGTAGAGCAACACCTAGAAGGAGAGTTCAGTAATCTGAAATCAAACTGATGTTGTACCTTTGAGGGAGAGATTATGCCAAACCTTTTTGTAATGTCAAACTGCGATATAAAACCTAGAAGGAGAGTTCAGTACATCTACAGCCGTTGACTGCTTTATTGAACTCTTATTAAATATTTTAGTTGTATTATATATTACTTCATTTGGTACTCTACATCATGAGGTAATACAATAGATATCCGTCTGTATAAACTTGATGTCCGTTCTGCTATTTTATGATGAACATTAATGAATAATTAAGTGAATATGAGCCATTGTGTGTTGGCCAAATGCTTCTTGGTACGTTATAATTTTTGAAGCCCACCTTGCATGTATTTTTCAATAAGCTTGTAAAGTTTAAGGTTTTCTCTGTTTTTTCGATGAAATGTCTCCTGATGCTTTATTCTAGAGCTTGCACTGCAAATGTTCTGGATGTCGCGTCCATAAGGCAGATCGTGTATTTAGTCATTTCTTTTCTGAGAGTTTGAGCCTCGTGCCAAACTGGACTGCGTGCCTCTTATGCAAGCAAAGTCTAGAGCTGTTGCTAATCAGCAGTCCTGAAGTAGCAGCAGAACATGAAGTTTACTGAGACCCCCCCTCGGACGCACCTCGTCGGAGTTCAGGTTCTGCTGTGTATTCACCGAATGCAATGAATTGAGTTACAGATTCTCTCACACTATATCACAGTGCTACACAAGACGACACCAGGCAGTGCATAAAACACAATGCAGTAGCACCATAGAAAGCCTTTCTCGTCATTGTACATGTAGCGAGTCCAACACCGTTCAGGCTTCACATGTCCTGTCCTGTTCTCGCGATGCCCACAGAGACATATACAGCCGATAGTGGAGCTTTATGTCAGAGCAGAGGGTCTGCCAATTTATCTGGCACCCCTTGGCTATCAGGGTTATGGGCCTTGCTTAAGGGCCAAACGGTGATGTAACTATTCTGTCGATTACGGGATTTGAATCGGCGAATTTCCGACCCACTGAGCGACAAGTGGTGCGAGAAAAGTGTGCAGAACCTAATACACTATTTTGCATCGTGAGAAATGACAACTTGCAATAAATACTGAACCATTTATTGGGGTTGTGGAGGTATGTATGGGGTTAGAGGTCAGAGTCTCGGACTGTTTGCTGTCCTAATTACTGAAGCTGTTACTGAAGCGTGTGGAGTTGGTGAGGACGAAAAGGGCATGAGAGACATAATCCGTGATGATGCTCTCAATCCCCTTCTTACAGCAGGGGTTATAGGTGGGTTGGAGCTGGAAGGTCAGAGCCATTGATTTGAGAAGCCTTGGTGAGAGATTTCGAGCTGACAGGTTACCCAGCCACACTGTGATGCGTGTTGTTAGGCTGCCCAGTGGTGCAGAGGTAGAGGTTTACGCTGCATGCTTTAGCCTCTTCTGGAAGAACAGTCTCTGTTGCACTGATGTAGCTGGTGTCGAGAGATCATGACAGGGAGCATGAGAGCTGGACGCAGGAATGTGACGCTGCGTGAGGAACTGTCTCACCAGGAGATCCGTCAATGACTAGTGAGGAGTGAAGGCCTTTCCGAAGTCGATGTTGATCTCCAGTGTCTTGTCGATTTTCAGAGCGAGATTATTCTCCCGACACCGAGCAGCCTGGTCCTTTAACTTTCCTTCTGTAGGTTCTGTAGTTCTTCATCCTTCTTGAGGCCAGTCACCTACAAACTCCGTGCTGTTCTTTCTCGCATTCCGTGCCACACAGTCATGGGTGAACAGATTGTATAACAAGGGGCAACAGCCCTCGGCCACACAGATCTGTCTTGCGATGCGATGTTACCTTTGACCCACACAGAACTGGTGTGGGATATTTACGCCAACCACAATGAAAGTGAGAAATGCCCAGGAAGTAGAGAAGAGCTTTCAGTTTATTAAAAATTTTTTCAAGTCTGGACATCTTTTCAAAAGCAATCTGGCATATATATGCACTAGGGGCCAAAATTGTGGAAACGCTTAGCATTTTTGGTATTACGCTTTGAAAATTACTACAGGAAGATTTGTGGTAATGTTTATAGACAATCAAAGAATGATTGCAAATATCATACACTGGACAATTAAATAAGTAACTGGAGTAAAGTTCTGTAATCTCTAAAAATTGGAAGTGTTTCCATAACTTTGGCCATTGGTGTAGAAGCTGCTTCTTCCATTTTTTCGTTTAACCAGAAAAGAGTGACTGGCGATCAGCTTTTTGTAGCTAAATGCCTGGCAGTGGTAGCCTTTTGACCGGTTTTGACTCGCATAGCCATGTTTCCATGAAGCAGAGGGCAGACGAGAAGGAAAGGTCCTTATCGTTCATGATCAGGAGTATATCCACTGTGCTGCACAGCAGTTGGAGATCAGTGAGAAGACTTTCATACATCAGAGTTGTTTTTTTGTTACCTCTCCTGGGCTTCAGTGTTCCGGAGGAGAACTGCGAACTGCAGATCTGTAGAATAAGACACAGGCAGATGAAGAAAAATTCAGGATGAATTTTGATAGTATCATACTTTGGATATTCAGCAGTTTTTCTGTTGTGTAAATTGTTGATTTTTGACAATCTTACCAAACGAGTCAAACAAAAAACAGAGGATAGCACTGCCACTGACAGCGTCCTGTTATTCACGTTTAAATTCCGCATTCTGTTTTACTACAGTGTGACAGCACAGCATGCAACTACAGTCTGGGGATGGAGAAGCTGTGTCATGACAAACTGTGCTGTAATAGTACAGGATTGAGGTTCGATGTCATAGAACAGAGGGGTGAAGAACAGTATTGTAGTAGATGGCAATAAGCCTGGTTGATTTTTTTTGCCTGTAATTTGTCATTTTAATTGGTTGCTGATAACAAAATGAGCAAGTACATTCTAGATCATGGAGAATAAAACTCTGTGCTTTTCGTACAGATGTTGCTGTTTTTGTTGCACATTTCTGCGAGTGTGTTTGTGTTGAAGAGCTTAGCATTGTTGATGGAGTAGCATCATAATCTTAATAGACTAAATGCATTGAAATAGTTCATGATTAATGTAGACCATATAAGTACTTACTACAACATTATGAGTAAATAATTTATTTCTACATAATTTATAATTATAAATCATTTATTAATATTTCGTTTTGTTTAATACATGTTTATTCCTTAAATTTCCATAATATTCTCTTTCCTGGATTATATTTATGGACTGTTCAACTTTTATATTTGTTTGTATTACATTTATCTGTGCTGTCTTTGCACATAGTCTAGTGCAATATATGTATGTATGCACTATACATACTGTATGCATAGGAGATGGGATCAATAAAGTTAATCTAATCTAATCAATATCAAAAACTTGGGAAATGGCAATAAGAAAAATGGCAATAAGAGTATGGAAATATTCACGCTTGCACATGTAGCAAAGCGCTCACCGAAACACGCACACTTTCGCTCACGCGCACACACACACCCACTGCCCTCATGCAGCTGACACCTGATCGTGCTCGGTGTCCCACTTCTGCTTGCACTCAGCAGAGCTTTTGATCGCCGCTGCTGTGGAGGAGCCACAGGAAGGTAGGACTTCATTCCTCCGAACGGATCTCGGGGAATCGATGCCTCGTTGGGCCCAAAGGATCATATCATATGCACCTTCTATAAATAGAACAATTAAACAGACATTGGTAAAACTTAGCAAAACCTTATTCTGAATACTGTAGAATGGTGTATTTTGTACAAATAAGGTAGTAAGATAATATACTATATTGATCCTGGGGGACATTAAAACATGAAAGGGTGTATTGAAGTTTAATCATTGATAGGAGTAAATTGTGCATAAGTGAATATAAGATGGGTGGTTGGATGGATGGATGTGAGCTGCGTTTGTTTATGTTGTCGTTCTGCTGGTATGAATAGTGTTCTTTTTTGTAATTCGGCATGTTTTGTGGAATGTCATATCTATGTATATGTTTTTCTAGAATGTTGTATGTTTGCTTTTGTAAATCTCCTGTGTTATGCGAGTGTGTTTTGTAAATGTCCTGTGTTATGCCTGTGCATGTTTGTCTGTGTGGTTTTGTAAATGTCCTGTGTTATGCCTGTGCATGTTTGTCTGTGTGGTTTTGTAAATGTCCTGTGTTATGCCTGTGCATGTTTGTCTGTGTGGTTTTGTAAATGTCCTGTGTTATGCCTGTGCATGTTTGTCTGTGTGGTTTTGTAATTGTCCTGTGTTATGCCTGTGCATGTTTGTCAATATCTGTACTTTTATGTTGTCTGTTATGCCTGTGTGCCTTTGTAAATGTAGCTGGTTTTGTCTGTGCACTTTATCAGATGTTGTAATTAATGTCTGTGTACGTTTGTGAATGTGGTGTGTTTTGCCTGTGTGTTTTATCAAATGTTGTAATTTCCATGTGTGTAAATGTGGTGTGTTGTGCCTGTGGTCCTTTGTAAATGTGGTGCATTTCCAGTGTGTTTTATCAAATGTTGTCATCTACATCTGTGTGTAAATGTGGTGTGTTTTGCCTGTGTATTTTATTGGATGCTGTAATCTGTGTCTGTGTGTAATTGTGCTGCTTTGTGCCTTTGCATGTTTCCCTGTGTGTTATGCTCCTTGTCTGCGTTCTCTCAGTACGCTGCCACACCGGCCTTCTTCCTCACCGCCGCCGTGTGGAAACAGTAACCGCCGGTCATGTGATCTGGCTCATTGTATCACTCAATGTCTCTCTTTGCCCGGCTCCGCTCCATTGCCTCCTCTCTCGCCATCCATCCCATAATCCAGCAGTTATCTGGTGTTGCTTGTGCTTCTTTGTTTCCATACTTGCTCATTTGTAGGTAGCATGTGAGATTTTCTCTGCAGTGCAGGTTAGGATCAGTATAACTCATTAGGCATGTGTTTGACCCCGTGTGTGAAGGTCATTGATAGGTTTGTGTGTGTGTGTGTGTGTGTGTGTGTGTGTGCGCTCTTGGCATGTGAAGGCACACCCCCTTCTCTGACTACCCCCAGTTACAAATGCCCACTGGTGTCAGTTACACAGAGTTCCCTTGTTCACATGGCTTGGGTTGGTTGCCATAGAGTTCAAAACATAAGGCAGTGAGTTTGTGTCGGAGAGAGACAGACAGAGAGAGAGAGAGAGACACACAGACAGAGAGAGAGAGAGAGAGAGAGAGAGAGACTCATGGTGAGGTTTGAACAGAGACCCAGTGTGTCTAGCATGCGTAATAATATTAAATTATCAAAAGACTTTTATCCAGCTACTAAGCACAACAATGATAATAATACATTGGATTTATACAGTGTTTTCCAAGGCCCAAAGATGCCAACAATATTCAACAATATTAACAAAGAGTATCTGCATAATATTTAAACAAGAATATTTAAAAATCTAGATCCATTCTCTTATGTTTTTTTTTAAAAAAAGAAACTTTATAATGGGACTTAATTTTTTTTTGGATGATCCGTCTTGAATATATTAGACATATGTGACATCAGTGGTGATAATAAAAACAGAATCTGTTGAATTTAAGCCACATAAATGTTTTGGGGATCTTATAAAATACCTCAATTTGTTTTCAGCAGGAAACCAGTGTATTTCATTTTACCCTAGAAACAAGCATCCAAGATTCATACACTTAGATCCATTCATCCGATATGCTTAACCGCTTATATAGCGTAGGATTTGCTGGTTTTGCTGGTTTTATAGCCCCACTCAATAAGTCCTGGTTAGTGGTACATGTTGCTTCGACAATGTGTTTATTTAATATTTTGTGTAGTGATTCTTTGTGGCCAGCAGGGGGTGGTATACTTCTGGGTCCCCACACACTGTGGCCCGGTGGTTTGGCCCAATGCAGTTACTCGCACCCGAGCTGCCAGGACACAAAGCCCATGTCGAAACTGCTGTCGTGGTTCCCTGTACAAACACAAAATGTCCTAAATAGATTTTTTGCGGGTGCCTGTTGTCATGCACATTTGACACATTTATGTGGGACAGAATTACTTCAGCGGTGTTCCCAAGATGCCCAGCCCCTCCCACCTGGGCCTTTTCCTACCCCCCCCCCCCCCCCCCGCCCAAGTGCCCCCCCAGAGAATATTGAGCCTGATTCTGTCACACATGTGGTATTAACATGTGAATCTGTGCTCAGCATATGTCTCCTTAATATCACGTAAGATACATAGAGGAGGACCAGACGTTTAGCTACCATGGAATTTTAAAGCACGTTTTATACCACAGACCACTAAATGATTAAGGTTTAAAGAGCTTGTGAAGCAAAGAAGTCTTGCAGTATATTATAGTTAAGGAAAATGAACCAGCTCTTTATTCCATGGTCAAATTTCCACACAACATGGTAGCTTTCTATCATGTTTTATTCTGTTCTGCAATCGTGTGGTGCGTATTGCATTCCAAAAGTGTTTTCTTGTTAAGTAAGGATGTGTTGTACCAAATTGTTGATTATTCTTTGCTGTGCATATTGACATACGAAAAGAAGCTTCCGTTGTACTGGCGTGTGACAACACAAATCAGGGAAAATGGCATTTCAGCTGCCCTGTGTGTCTCATTCCCCGTAAGGCACTGAGCGTCTGAGAAGCGTGTCAGGAATGAATGTGCGCTGCCTGTTTACGCTGGAAGAGCAGAGTGGCCGGCATGCGTGGTCCGGGATGGGTGACATTCATCTTCTTATGTCTTTCAGAGAAATCTGTTGTTACCATGGCAACAAACGCAAACGATGCTGATTTTGAGGTAACACTGCCTGAAAGTGCAGGTAAATAAAGAGTGAACTCGACCTCAGGTCAAGAAAATATTGTATTTATTTACAAACCCAGTATTCAATAATGAATCAACACACTTTACACGTTTAGTGCGTCTTGGGCTAAATATTACACCACTAATCCCTTTGCTTCGTGGTTCATGTTTGCGTTATTGCAATGTCAGTCTTTTCTTATCTTTTTGCTCTCCTACACTAATGACTTTATATATTATATGTTGCATATAATATATAGGCGTATGCGGGTAACTCCTAAATGCCTTCTCCCAGTATGCTGTTGCCAGTGCAGTCTGTTACGTAGTGGTGTGTACGGTAACAGTTGGACGTTTTACTGGGTCAGGCGGGCTGTGGTAAAGGGTCAGCTTTCTGGCTGATCTAAGCTACTGAAAGTTGCTCTTTTAAGTGGCTCAGCAGGTTAGGACTCTGTGCCCGTGACCGGAAAGGTGTCGGTTCAAATCCCGCGATTGACGGAGTAATTTCACCGTTGGGTCCCCGAGCAAAGGCCCTTAACCGCCAGCTGCTTTCTCAAAAACAAATAATTTTAGATGAACATGCCTGCTGAATAAATGAAATGTATAAGTGACCGGCCTTTTACTGTGTTCTGCCATGAACAGCATAAGTGGTTTATGAGTGATTTTCTCTGTGTTGTATTATATAACGTTCCAGAGATGTGTGAGATGCCTGTGTGCTGCTTTTCTTTGGTCTCTCCTCAAGCATACGTGGTGTTACTGTCTCCCTGTCGTTTTCCTGCTTTGGCTGTTTACATGTGAAAATCGCCACGACTTGCACAGAACCGGTGACCTGACGGCTCGTACCGCACTGCCATTTACGTCCTGCAGAGCACAGGCAGCAGGGAAAATTCCAGCCCTTTAAACGTCTGTTCCGGAAGAAGAAGAAACGAGAGTCGGCGGCGGACTTCGAGGAGGCCGGGATTAAATGTAGCCAGTCCACTGGAGACGTGACCAATGGGATAGTGTCTGATGATGAAGAGACCAATCAGCATCTGAGGTGAAAGTGCTCAAAAAGATACATGTCTGCGTGGAGAGTCACATGAGCGGGCATGTTGATTAACTGGAATTTCATGTTGGTTGTACCAGTTATTGGGTGATATAGCCTAAGTAGATCGGTTTTGGTGTATGGGCAGTTCTCAGCTGATGTAAGCAATCCATTCCAAAAACCCTTACGTAAGTCAGATTTACCTTTCCATACCATTCAAGACACCTTTTTCTTTAGTTTTTTCCAGAGGTGGAAATTTCAGGTCCAGAAAGTATAAATCCAGACCATGATTTTGTTTCAACCAACCAATCGATTATGAAGAGTCACTATCACAGAGTACACGGCTAGTTGGTTGAAACAAAATCCTGATCTGGATTTTTACTTTCTGGACCTGAAATTTCCACCTCTGGAAAAAACTAAAGAATACACAATAAATAAATGAAAAAGTAAAGTGTAAATCAAACACATGTTGCCTTTTTGTGTTGGTGCTTCCATAAACTAAATTTGTATCACTTGTCTATAAATCAGCTCTGTTGATTGTTGAGTGATGAGGGTGATTTCCCAACAGTGAATACTGAGTGCTTGTTTTTGAGTTTTGGGCCCTGGGTGCTAATGTGCTGAATGTAAGGGTTTGCCTTTTGATCAATCATTTGTGAATGTTAAGTTTTGATTGTTGGAAATGTGTTCAGTGACAGTCAGTCTGCGTTCTTCATTAGTTTCACGGTATGTAATAATTCCACATGAAACATTCGGCTGCTGTGGGGAACCTGCTGTATCATGTTATTAATGAGACAGGAGGTCATTCTGTACTTAATTCTTTGGATATTTAACGATAGCAGAGATTTAACTAGTGCTGCCTTCAATGCTTCAAGTGCCCTTTGTGTTTCAAGAAATTTTTGTTCTAATTTGAAATGATCTGCATTTGTACTGGAGAAAAAATGGCCTCCATGGTTTGTCTTGATTGTCCTTTTTTACAAGAACCCTTAGGATCTGAGTGGTTGAATAACTTTGTACTGTGTCTCTTTGCGGGATTAGGATCCGAGTGGCTGGATATCTTTGTACCCTGCTTCTCTGTGGGGTTAGGACCAGCGTGGTCAGGACAGCCATAATTAATATTTTCTCTCGTGGTCTCTTTCTAGGGCAGTAAACACTCTCGGCTCCCGGGCCTTCTCCCATGAAAGCATATTTATCTGTGAAGAAACCAGCAGAATAGATACCATGTCCCAGGAGAACGTCTCAGACAAAGTGAGAGACCTGCAGGTAGGGATAAAGCACGCCTGCACATACCTGCATGTATTTTTAGCAGTATTATAAGGTGTGCCCAGGGCGGGGCCACTGGGGCACTGGCCTGAGCCAAAAGCTGATTGGTCCAGGCAGGGCTCCCTCCCCTGTCACTCATCAATTCAAAACATATCATTGGCTAATTTATTATTATCATTTATCTACACTCACCTAGTATTGGTTGCACATTCTTAAAATTATTGGCACTCTGCCAGTGCTATCGTTTTTCATATGTTATTTTTGTGCTGTTTAGCATTTCTTCAAAAATCTGACATGACGAATTCTTCCATGGATAATAAGACAAATTTTAAAAGGAGTTAATAATAGGATAATAGGAAGTCATCCCATTGTTGACCTGTTAACATCCCACTGTAGCCCTTCTCGCTGTAGACCTGTTAACATCCCGCTGTAGGCCTTCTCGCTGTAGACCTGTTCACATCTCGCTGTAGGCCTTCTCTCTGTAGACCTGTTAACATCTCGCTGTAGGCCTTCTCACTGTAGACCTGTTCACATCCTGCTGTAGGCCTTCTCGCTGTAGACCTGTTAACATCCCGCTGTAGGCCTTCTCGCTGTAGACCTGTTCATATCCCGCTGTAGACCGATCCTCTCTGACCTGTTTTTTTCCATTTAATCAGAGGCAAATAGCCCAGAATATAAAGTTTGGACAGAAGCTGTCCTCTCCAAGGAAGAGTGAGGATGCTGGAGACAGTTCCGATGAGGAAGAGGCTCCTGGGAGACCTTTGCAAGTGTTAGCACAGGTGGAGGTGGAGCCAGTGGGGGCAGCAGTAAGTCACCCAACAGTGACTCCACAGCGAAGGAGCCACTGCACACTGTACTCAGATTCAGGAGCACTGTCCATACAGCTCATCTGAAATGAGCCTTAGCCACTGCAGACACGCACTGCAGTAAGGGCAAAAGTTACATTTAGAGAAATACTTCCCTTCAGGCTTTTGTGCACAGGGTATGATTTGTGGATGGCTCAAGATGCAGGCAATTCTCGGCTGGTGTAAGTCATACGTTCCACAAACCCTTATGTAAGTCAGATTTTATGTAAGTAGGATGTACCATTCAGGACACTTAAAAAAACATGTAAGCCAAAAACTAGTAATAGATACTGAAGCACACATATTAAATAAATGAAAAGATATAGTATAAATTTACATACAGGAATATCCCGGTTATTTAATATTGTGACAGTAACATGAGGGTAATGGAAGGTGAACCTCCATTTGCACATCACTAGTTAAGTAGTATTTTTACGATGCTTCAAATTAATCTGTATGTGTTGGTTTTGTGGTTGCCAGGGTGCTGTCCAGCCTGCTGTCCTGGACAGAGCTGAGGGCGGAACCCAGACAACAGTGCTGAAATCTCCCAGAACCAAAAGAGCGATTCCACCTGCAGGCACAATCGAGTCTATCAACCTGGATGCTGTGCCCCTCTCTTTAACCTGCCTCGATAGCACTGCAGCTAAACACAAGCTGTCCATCAAACCCAAAAACCAGAGGATATCTCGCAAACACAGACGGTTTACTCAGGTGAGACGATCAGTGGTCTCTTGGTGCAGGGGAAGAAGGCAGACTGTACAAATTGCATATAAATAAAAGTCTAGAAATGTAAATAAATAAATGCCGGCGGTTTGTTTTCTTAGGATCTGCAAGAAGTCTCAACCCCTGGTGTTCTGCAAGAAGATATAGAGCCACAGGCACCTGGAGATGGTGGTGGATCCACACTGAAGTGTGAAGAACCTTTATGGTCAGAAGATGAGCTACCAATTGGATCTCCAGATAAGTCAAAGAAACCAAAGCTCAATGATGAAGCTCAGCTGTTAGAAGATGCGTGGGCTGTCGAGGAACGGCAAACCACCAGGACACAGGAAGTTCTGGAGGAGAACCGTAAAACTGAAGTTAGAGAACTGAGGAACATGGAGGAAGATCATCAGAGAAAAGCAGAAGAACTGAGACTACAAAAGGAAAAGAAGAGAAAGGAAGAAAGGGAAGAGATGGAAAGCAGAAGCAAAGAGGAGAAAAGGAGGATAAAGAGTGAGGAGGAAGTGAAACGACAGCAGGAGCTGGAAGTAGAACTGCTGAACTTGGAAAAAGAGAGGAAACTAATTGAAGAAGAGGAGAGGAGAACGTTAAGAGACTTAGAAGAGCAGAGTCGGCAGCAGCGGGAAGTGCAAAGGCAAGACGAAAATAGGATACCGAAGAAAGACGATAAAGAACAGAAACTAGAAGAGAAGAGGAGAATAAATGAGGTAGAACTACTTAGTCAGGACAAAGAACGGCAAAAGCGTGAGCAAAACGGGCAGGGCGACCAGCCTGCTGAACGGAGCAAACTCAGCGTTAAAGTAGCCTCACAAGAGGAAGGCATGGCCAGAACTAAAGTCCCCGCTGAAGACACAGCCGACTCTGCAACGTGGAAGCAAAAGGCCGAGGAGCTGCGCTGGAAGGAGATGGACGAGAAACAGAGGCCCTTCACCTTCAAAGTGTCATCTGGAGAGAAGCAGATACTCTTCCAAAGAGTCAACCTGTCACCTGTGACACCCAGCAGGCCGCAAGGCAACCACACGGACTTCAAAGAGACAAAAACACTACCAACTGGAACTGGAGACTCCCCGGTGCTACCCTGCTCCTTGTTTGTACCGCATACTGCAATACTTGTGACCGGGGCTCAACTTTGTGGTGCAGCGGTGAACCTGGACCAGATCAAGGACCCTGCTTGCAAGTCCCTGCTTGGTCTGACTGAGGACAAGAAAGCTATTAGCATCCCGCTGAGCAAAGGCCCTGTCAAGACCTCAGCGGAACGCAAGTCGGGGAAAACAAAATCCCTGAATGAGTCTTCTGCCGATCAGTCCAGCTCTGCTATGCTGGCAGAATGGGCCAGCATTCGCTCAAAAATATTCAAAAGAACTGAGAATGGAGATGACCCGGACCAGAGTCTCCAGCACCAGAACCAACCCCCAAGTGAAGATCCGAGCCAGAAATCATTGTCTGGCGTACACGGGAACCTCAGAAAGACGATGTCCGTTAATGCAAAGTTCTCAATCACACCAGCAAGGCAAAAATTCCCAGATTCAAGCAGGGCTTCTGAGGAGGAACAGCAAAAGGAGAGACAAGGTGGGCAAGCGGAGCCTTCTTCAGACACTGGGGTGCCTCTCCCTGACTATCCAACCTCAGAGGCGCAGAACCGGACCAGTAAGACCGTTCGGATCCTGGACAGAACAGAAGGGTGCATGTTTGCGAAGGACCTGCCATCCTTCCTGGTCCCCAGCCCGCCTCAAAGTTCCCTGAGGAGCAGGTCACAGTCAGAAGCCGGGAACCCAGTGCTGTGTGACTCCGGCTGGGACGGCAAACCCCTAAGCAGTGAGGACAAAGCCTCTCCGTTTGGCGTCAAGCTGAGAAGGACGAACTACTCTCTCCGCTTCCGCAGTGAGCAGCCGGTGGAGAAACGGAAGAAGCGGTACAGTGCGGGGGACAGCTTCGATGGAATCCCGAGTCCTTTGACTCCCATCGATCCGGACTCATCAGAAAAGTCCAGTCCCTCATCTCCACTGCGTGATGGTATTACCCAACTGGGTTACACTGGAGTAACCGTGGAATCCAAGGTTCCGGCTGACCAGGCGCCCGTCCCAGCCATGCGCGGTGACAGCGAGAGGCACCATCCCAGGCAGCTACACTCGAAACCCGCCATCGCACCAAAGCCCTGCAGTAGCAGCACACCTCCCCCTTCCCCACAGGTCAAAGGTCAAGCCGCAGCACTGAGTGCAGCCGCAACTGCCAGCACTCGCCAGGGGTCACAGGAACAGGACAGTAGCACAGGTCTCCTGGCAAAGGCCCGGCTAGAAGAGGAGGGGCCTAAGGAGAGGAAATCCTTCTTCCCATCCATCAGCATTCCCTGGAGAGAGAAAGGAGACAGGAGGGTGGAGGCTATCAAGAGAGGTCAGTGACGTAGCCTAGCAACAGCACACTTTACTGTAGAGGACCCAAACGTGTGTGTGTGTGTGTGTGTGTGTGTGTGTGTGTGTGTGAAGTTTGTCCGTCATTTTTTATTGACCTTTACCCTAATACTGTTTTATATCTTTTATGGTAAAATAAGCCATTCATTTAAAATTAGTCTTTTTCAATTGGACATAATTGTGCGATGTTTTAACAAAATGAACATAGAGTAGCAACTTTGCAAAAAACAGTTAGAGTTATTGAATAATGGTTAAAATGGTTAATTGTTCAGGGCAAAAACAGAGGTTAAGAACCACATGGGCATGTTTTAAAGGCAGAATTTTAGTTTGCTTATTTTTCAAGGATTCGTTTTTATTTTAATTAACAACTTGCTTTTTTTATCTTAATTAACAAATAACTTGCTTTTTTATTTTAATTTAGTAATTGATTGCCACACATTCTTGTCAAGTGCCTTGGGCACTAAATTGAATTGCCATGAATAATAATTCTAGTAATAAGCTTTGATATTAGGATGTATCTGGGATCTTTACTGAAATGCCGTTGTGCTTGGTCTTTGTTATACTTTGGTTGTATGAAGGTCATGAAACCTTCCATGAATAGACATGCAGGGTGTTCTGCCCACTGCACTCAGAGACATTTACTATTTATGTGAGTAAAGACACAGCAGTCCTCTGTATGTGAAATATTACTTTTTTTAGAATTCAAATAACATTGGTAAAAATTAAGTTAGCAAGGCAACTAAGCATCACGTTGCCAGGCGATGTTTGCTGTTTGAGCCGCCAGTCAAAAGTGTCCCCAAGTGAACTATCACTCGTTTATTTAATTCTTGGAAGGAGGGCTAAGATAACCATTTGTTCATAGCTGTAGGCACCTGGACCTTGGCTATGGACTTCTAGCAGTCCCTTAGCGATTAAGTTCTCTTGATTTTTTTTTAGTTTATCGGTCGCCTGATATCTTTGTTATGGTTTATTTTATGGATGAGATGTTGGTTACAGGTACTGATTTTGTGAAATCAATATAGACAGGGGTTATTATATACAGGGGTTAGACAATGAAACTGGAACAACTGGTTTTAGACCACAATAATTTACTAGTATGGTGTAAATCCACTAGGTGATGCTGGTGGAGGAAAACGTTTCAATGACTCGCTCCTCTAAAACAGCCCAAAGTGGCTCTGATATTCAGATCTGGTGACTGTGCAGGCCATGGGAGATGTTCGACTTAACTTTAATGTTCATCAAACCACTCTGTCATTATCATCCTGAATATTTGAACCACTGGGTGAACATGGTTTTCCAAAATGGTTTGCTAGTCCATTGCAGTGAGGCGCCCATCTAGAACACGTAGTGGGTCTAGGGAATGGCATGATATTGCAGCCCAAACCATCACTGATACTCCCCCGTGCTGCACTCTGGGTACGCAACAGTCTGGCTGGTAAACCTCTTTGGTGCTTCTCCACACCACAACTCTCCTCTATGTGGGAAAGAAAGAGAAGTTGGACTCATCAGAGAATAATACATGCTTAACAATTTCCACAGCCCAAGATTTGCAATGCTGGTACCATTGATACTGATGTGTGACATTGGCACGAGTGCCCAACCCTAACCCTAACCCTAACCCTAACCCGACCATGAATGTTGACCCTGTAGGGGCCCAGACGAACAGTTTTGATGGAAACAGGAGAGTCGAAGTGTGAATGTAATTCTGCAGTGAGTTGGACAGCTGTGGTTTGTGTTTTTTGGATACAATCCGGGTTAGAATCCAGGCATTTCATTGAGACAGTTTTCCTCTTGCATCCACAATTACTCCTGTTGGATGTGGTCTGTTCTTCGTGGTGGTATGTCAACATTACCCTAGACACCATGGCTCTTGCTGCACTACAAAGACTTGCTGTTCTGGTCACTTATGTGCCGGCGAGACGTGCACCAACAATTTGTCCTCATTTGAACTCTGACATGTTTCCTATTATGTTGTATGGATAGCTGTATTTAATGTACAGCTGTGCTATTGCTCGTATTGATGGAATGTGTAATGAATGAAGACTGGACACCAGACCGCGCATATACAGGCATGAAACCTCAAACACTATTGGTCAGTTTATCAGTTTTATTGTCCGACCCCTGTATATGTGTTTATTATATATATGTTGCTGCCTACTATTCTATAAGTAGTCTGTGGTTTGTCTAGTGAGCAGTTGATTATTAGACGGTGTCAGTAGCTCTTGTAGCTCTGTCAGTAGCCCTGCTTGATTCCGCAGACATTAACAGTATTTCTTTTGTTTCTACGAGACACAAGCAGATTTTTGGATCTTTTACGTCAGTCTCCTTTTCGCTAGTTTATGCATATTTCCCCCCTTTGATTAGCTGAATAGGTTTAAGCGGATAGGTTTAAGCGGATAGGTTTAAGCGGATAGGTTTAAGTGGATAGGTTTAGTCTTCCATGAGTTTTGTGTTTCTTTTTCACCTGGGATTCGAATGGCTTTGGATTTGTGCGATAAGATCACTTGAATCTCCATCACTGTTGTGGTCTTTTAACGGCCAGATCCCCTCCACTGGGCACTCTAAGCGCAGTCTCTCCAGCACGTGTTGATGGTTATGGCTCTACTGACTAGTTGTGCCGCTTTCCTCTCGACAGAGAAGCCATTCCTGCAAAGTAGGCACTCCCTGGATAGCGGACGCGTTGAGCAGACCGGACCTCACGTAACGGAGCATGAGAGACAGAAGGAAAAGGAGGCGGGGCCTCTGTGGATCACACTGGCCCTTCAGAAACAAAAGGGGTTCAGGGACCAGCAGCAGAGTCGCGAGGATCGGCGACAGATGCGAGAAGCCAGACTGGCAGAGAAGCAATCCAAGGAGGAGCAAGTACGTACTGATCCATACTGCAGGTCCGCTGACTGCTGCGGTCGCGTGGACCATTTCTGCTTCACATATACTGACCATCGCTAAATCTGCTAGCAACAATGACATGTGTTCAAATCCCAGGGCCGCCAGACTGATTTCACCACTGGGTCGTTGAGCAAAGCCCTTAACCAGAAGCACTTACCCCAGGGACTGGCTGACTCTGCTTTCAGAAAAGATGTACGTTTCCTTGGATAAATGCGTCTACTAAATAAACCGATTTCAAGAGCCTCTGCTTCTATGTGATCAGGTCACAGATAGTATGTTGCAGCCTTGAGTAAAAGTTTGTGATCCCGTTAGAAATATGTGGAGCTCTGCATTTAACGTTCTCATCATAGGGGCGGTTTTCTCTTTATTGAACGGTAAAGGTCAATTATGAAACAGGAATATGAATCTCTATATGAATCTCTAGATCAAGGGTCCCAGACTTTTTTCAGCTTGCGAGCTACTTATAAATAACAAAATAATAAATAATAAAAGTCAGAATGATCTACCATCTATAAAAATGCAAAGTTTTTATTTATAAATATATCGAGCATTCTTTATTATTGTTATTAATTTCCGCTTGGGATAAAGTCTTTTTTTAATTGAACTGCAACTTAAGTTCCTTCACTTTTATCTCTCTCAGCTGGCTTTCCGGAGGGAAGTTAATGTCATAGTTTTTATGAACGGTCCGAAAATGCCGCTCCCCATTTCCCTTCTTCGGAACAGCAATGGCAGACAGACAGATGAGGCAAACGCACTTCGAATATGACACTGTGAAAAAAAACAGTCCTCCTCCCATTCCGTATGGAAGTGGCAGGTGTTTGGCTTCTCACTAGTTCCAGCTCCCCCATTCATTTTTATACCCTTTCTTAAGTTTAGTAGTAATAAACTGGATGCCGACTAGGCGACTCGGTCGCTTGCTGGAGTTTGGCAGCAGCTGGCGCGGTTGAACGCATCATCCATCCTCTATTTTTTTTACGCCATACGATCTACCCACACTACCTCTGCGATCGAGCAGTAGATCGCGATCGACGTATTGGGCGCCCCCTGCTCTAAAGCGATGACCTTTATAAAAGAGGGGCAGTGGGGTCAAATGTTCCCTGCCGGGAAAAAAAAACACAATTTTGGTTACCTGCACAACAGAATTAAACAAAAAGGTCTGATCAGTGTAGATTTCAGAGGACCTGGGGAGAATTGTTGAAACTCATGAGACTAGAAAGTGTGACGCGACCCGGGCCTCCATCAGTCCACGTGCAGGCAGGGAAATTCAGCATCCATGCTGCAACAGCTCATGAGTAGGAGTATAGCTAAGATAATTAGATCAGTACAAGGGCATGCAGTAAAATCCTCAAATAAGTGACAAAGGTCCCTAGAGTGACAGATGAGGATCTCCAAAAAAAATCCTTTCTGCTGAAATTTTTGTCATCGAAGGTTCTACTGGTTACTAGATATCATGGTTCATAACTTATCTATCAATATGTTAAATATAGATTTGGCAATGTGAAATGTCGCGTGTGTTATTTGCTAAATAGGAATGTCCTTATTATAATGATATAATAAATCGTTCATGCGGGGGGGGGGGGGTTCACATATTTTTTGAATGAAAATCTCAGTCAAAGAAGGTCCTGAAAACACGCCGGGTGTCACAGCTAGCGAGTCTGCAGAGCTGATTTTCTATGGTAATATAAGCATTACAGTGAAGTTCAGCTTATCCTGTACAGACATTATTCCTATTTAAAGTAAATGATGTCCTACATAATTGATATCCTACATTATTGTTTTCAGTGTTGTTCATACAGAAGGTCCATCTTCAGAAACTCTTCTTGAAGGACGTTCTCTCTCCCACAGAGCGGATGTAGCAGCCCAGAGAGCAGAGAAGGCAGCAGTATCGGCAGCGATGGGGGAGGTCTCGCTCAGAAAGGCGGGGAGTGCGACAGGGCGGGTGGCGTGTTGGGACTGTTCGAGCGCAGGGAACAGCTGAGGAAGGCCAACACTCTCCCCAGCTCTGGTGAGAGACCGCCCCCCCCCCCCCCCCGAAATAAATGTGTAGTGACTTCTGATTACGTAACTGCAGACTGAGGTCCAAAGTATCACATTCATCAGGGGAGGAAAATACAGTCAGTGAATTCTGTGTAGCTGAATAAACATAGTGATTTACTCAAATTTATAGAGTTCAGAATCTGAATATCAAAACATAAACCTGAAATGTCAGTATACTCGATGATGTTGACATGGGCCTATGGACGGTGTTTCAGGCTTGGATGTGTGGGTTGCAGTTAATGTTTTAGTAGCTTATGAATTTTCTTACCAAAAACTGAAACGGCATCCTTACTGTACTATAGTACGGGATCCCATAGTACATGTTTTGCAAAAAATTTCACGGACCAGTAAAACTTCTTGACTGGGAGAACAGAGTTACTGTGTTTAATGCACCATCAAGTGGGGGGAGCCTGCTGCTATGTACTGAACATGCATCATGTTTCCTGTGTCGCAGTGGATGCTGCGGATCCCACACCAGCGGCTCCCCCGGCGAAGGACGCAGTGAAACGCTTCCCGTGCGTGGAGTCGGCACAGGTCTGCACAGAACCCGCCTGGCTGGCTCTGGCCAAACGCAAGGCCAAGGCCTGGAGCGACTGTCCCCAGATCATCAAGTAACCTGGCAGAAACTCCGTCCTCCACATTCCAGCCCTGATCTCCGCACAGTTGCACATCACCTTCTGATCCCCATACAATCACAATCAGCAGCAGATCTCTACATGCCCAGCGTGCGAATCTGATTCTTACGCAAGGTGTAAGGTGTGTGCTCAGGGCAGATCCAACTCTTTTTGGCACCCTAAGCAAAATTTGATTAGTCTAGTTGTCATTTGTCATCTTCTTTCCCATTCTGACACGCTGATCAGATGAGGGTGCCCCCTGGTGGCCACTGAGTCCTAAGCAGCCGCAAACTTGGCATATGCCTCCGTCCGGCCCTGGGTGTGCTGTAGGTATGCGAGCGATGTACGCTGTATGTGTGAGTGATCACACAGTGTAGCACTAAAGGACTGGTGAGCAGAAGTTTGTAAATGCTGTGCGGGTTAGTGATACTGTAGGTATGAGTATGGCACAAAAGCTGAAATCAGGAAATATCCAGCTGAAATCGTACAAAAATACTACAGCTGCAGAAAGCAGTTCATAAACACAGTCCTTGTCGATCGAAAGGGGTTTCAAGGGACCATCGTCAGACACTCGCTGGCTCCTTCCTGCTCTTCCGAGCACTTGGAGACGCGAGTCCTCTGCCCCCTGTTGACACCTCCTGTTGTATTTGGAGAGAGCCGCCCTGGATGCAGCAACGGCGATTTCACTTTCCCATGACCATGGTATCAAGAGAAAAAGAAATAAATACTTAACATTTATCTCTAAAAGGATTAAACATTTGAGATGCAACACTGCCAGTGTTTAAATCCCGCCCGGTTATCTGGAAGAATGAAACGCTCCAAATTCTCATGAATTTTTGAAACGCAATTTCTGCTGTTTCTTTGATTATTGATGATGTGATCAGCAACGTTTTAAGGGCTAGTACTGCAGAAAAATGTGACTCGGCCACCTTCCAGGAGGGTCTAGAACATTCTCACAGCATGTATATGTCAAAAACTGTCCTTACTACTTTTTTATCTAACCATTTTTTTAATTAGTATTTTGGGGTAATTTATTTTTCCGCTGTTTAGTTGTTACCAATCCTTGTCTAATGCTTTATGTTCCTGGTTAAGTTCAGTGGTTCTCTGTTTGGGTTAAGTGTGACTTACAGGTATCAGTGTGACTTTTCACCTTCACCACAGTGCTCTGCATTTTAATTGGACACACAAACCCAGCACTGAACGTCAAGACTGCCAGCTCATTGGTGAATAGGCTTCTTATTCGGCGTTCCACCAATCAGAACTGTCCTGCAGAGCACTGACGCCCACTACAGCATGGACTGCTCAATACTTACCAATCAGGATACATCAAGTGTTTCACCTTTCTGTATAAAATGTAGTTACATCATGTACTCTATGTATAAATACAATGACTGGAGCGCTAAAGAAAAAACTCCCACAATGCATTGGATTTGTCGGCCCATTTCTTTGTTGAGTAGTACACAATAGCATAGTCACACTTCCACTTTATGGTCCACAGAGTTATGCCTAATTCAATCATTTCGGTGACACTAATGTCATGTGTAAGGTAGAGAAATTAAAAACCGATGTCTCACTTATTGCGTGTCAGAGTAATATGTTTGTGTACCATAGAAAAAGATACAACTAGTGTTGTATGTTGCGGGTGATCCTACACCCCAAATACACTGCAGGAAATTGAAACAATTTATTTTCCATTTGTACAGGTATACTGGAATGCTTTAGTTTACACAGATCCCATCACGCTCTGCTTTAAGACATACAGGTGACAGTTGAGCTTGGGGTCCAAACACAACATCAGATATTTTTCCAGAGTCCCTGGATCATTTTGGGGGTTACAGGCCTTGCTCAAGGTCCCAACGAACATGTGACTATTCTGGCAAGTATGGGATTTGAACAAGCAACCTTCCAATCACAGACACTAACCCACTGAGCCACACACTAGCACTCAGGAGAGCGGCATATACTACACGAATGCTGGAGGTTCTAGCAGCTGTGTGGGTGGATGAGACTGTAAGATGAATGCGCCACCATAATTGCCTCTGCTGTCTGTGGTCTGTAACTCCAGCTACGACCCTCCAGAGTCCGCGTCTGTATCCAGTTCTTTCTGCTTGATGATGTCTATGCAATAAACGAGGTCGTTCCTGCAGCCCACAACTACTGAGTCCTGCCAAAGCACGGGGGATGAGAAGAGCTCTCCGGGAAGCTGCAGGGAGGCTCTGAGGGCCCCATCATCTCCATCCAGGAGCCATAGAGTTCCATCTGTGGAGGAGACCACCACCAGCGACGTGCAACCCCACTGGGAACCGTCAAAGGCAAAGGGGCAGGAGAAGACCCGCGCTCCGGTCCGAAAGCGCCACACCAGCGTCCCGTCACTGCCGTTCACACAGTAAACACAGCCGTCATGTGACCCGCACACCACCCTCTGATTGGCTACATCTGTCCGAGTGGCACGCATGGGACACGGAGATGAGAAGATGGGTCCACTGGTGGAGAACTGCCAGACCTGAAAGGATAGACGTACCTGGATATAAACACACCTAAGGTATCACAGTAGGAAGGAGCAGAACAAACTGCACATAAATATGAAGAACTAAACTCATGATTAATATTAGTGCTACACTGAATAAATAAAATCTTGAAGGAAAATGAGAGAGAAACCACAGATCAGTGGTTAGTGTGTAAATACTAATGTGCGTAATTCAGTGTGTTGTGTGCAGGATGCATTTCTCTTATGCTCACACTACAACGATTCACATCCTGTGGGAAGAGGCTCAGCTGTCATTGGACAGTATTAATATGTAACACGGCAGCAAACCGCATAGTACACCTGCACGAGACCATGTTTTTGAAATCATCTATGCTATAATCTTCATGCACACTGCCTGGCCAAAAAAGTGGCACGCTTGGATATTTAATTGGACCACCTTTTGTCTTTGGTTATGGCGTACATTCGTCAATACATCGTTTCCACACGCTTATGCGACATCTCAATATATATTTTTGTCCAAATTTGCATTAACTTCTTGTCAAGTTCTCGTACTGATGACAGATGAGTTGACCCACTCTCCTTCAGCACATCTCAAAGATGTTCGATGGAGTTAAGGGCAGGGCTCTCTGGTGGCCAATTCGTGTGTGAATATGATTCCTCCTGCTCCCTGAACCACTCTGACAATTCCAGCCTGGTGAATCTTGGCATCATCGTGCTGGAATACGCCCATGTCATTAGGAAAGGAAAAAATCCATAGGTGGGATGACCTGGCTCTTCAGTAGATTCAGGTGCTCAGCTGATTTCATTGCTGCAAAACATTGCTGAGCTGTAATGATCCAATCATTGGCTCTTAAGTACTTGCTGATTTAAATTCAACCCGTGACTTTTTTTGGGCCAGGCAGTGTACAGTACTTGTCTATTTTCACCAGCAATTCATTATATACATGTACTTTCACAAGTAGATAATCATATGTGAATTTTGACACTAGCACTTGCCCATACTAGGCCTCGTACCCTGTGCTGCCTGGAATTAGGGTCCAGCCCCCTGAGACCATGAGCAGGATGCACAGTTAGAAAATATATGTAAATATTAATGATATGAAGACCCAAAGAAAATGGTACAACCTGCACAGTTAAGCAGAGAAAAAAGTCTATAATATCTACCATGAAATGATCTTAAGAAACTGGTATTTATGAAGACAAGACCAGGCGCACCAAGGGTGACCTCGAAACCAGGGAGTACGGTCGAGGTGGCAAAACTGCCGATAAGCTGCACCTGAACCACAAGCTCAGCTAAATGCTGCCCGAAGAGTGGATGTTGCACCGTCAGCTGTTCAGATGATATTCCGTAAAGCTGGTCTGACCGAAAGAATCGCCGCAAAGCGCCCGCTGTTAACGATGCAGAATAGGATGGCGAGAGTTTCCTGGGTCCAAAATCAGACACTAGTTATATTTAGACACGATGTTCAGTTTTCTTGAACACTGCTAGTTCGTTTGAATGTTTCCGGAATTCACCGTAAGCGGGTATGAGCTCCCTCACCTTCTCACCTGCGTGGCTGAAGCCATGCAGGTTTCCATCTACGGAACCAATACACACGCAGCGGTCACAGCATTGCGGGGACGAGAAGAAGGGCGTTTCAGTGCTGTGCATCCACAAGGGGGCGCCGGTGTCCTGCAGCCATGGGTACACGGTTTGTCAACAGAGGTCAGCAGCATGCAGATTCTGTATTATAACCCAGAACAGGAGAACAACCCTGCATGCATTTACACAAAACGCAACACTGCCTTTCCTTCCAAGCAGGGTGGTACAGGAACCGGTTAGGAATGTGCCCCCCTCAATATTTAATTTGGCTTTATTCATCCCTCCCAATAAATCCCTCCCAATTGTATTTTATTTGTGCCCCTGCCCACCCCCCATCTCAAATGCTCTCCTACGCCATCACTTCCAAGGTCATCCTAGTTCAACAATATCATATCCTGCACCTAAAGCTTTTGTTTTATAGAGCAATATATCTCATCCCAGCTCCCCCTGGGGACCCCCAGATAGTACACATTTTTGCTCCCTCCAGCTCCCAACACGCCTGTACCAGGTATTCGGTGTCTTTGATTGCCTGGTTTGTTCCTGATTGTTTGCTGTTGATGCACAGCCGTGAAAACACCTTCTCATCCCCACAGTGCTGGGAGGGAGCAAAAATGTGAACTGTCTGCTAGTCCCCAGGGATTAGATACACTGGCATTCAGATATCCTGCAACCATGATCTAATAATGTCAGAAATCCTCCAAAAGCACAATGATGAGAAGATTCTGGCAAAGGTTTGCGTGAACTCCAGTAGGTGTGTGTGTATGTGTGAAGATTCTGTCAGCTGTCAGTTCCTTACTGCGTTCAGAGAAAGTAGCCGTCCACCCAGTGTTGCCACATAGAGCTGCCGGAGGGAGGGGTGAAAACATGGGGAGGAGAACACCCCCCCACCACCACAGGGGTGCGTCCAAATGCAGTGCCGAGCCTACAAACGGAACAGCAATATGAAGGCGTTGGTTTCAGTAGAAGCAATGGAAGGAGCTGCCCAACGACACAAAGATCACCTTGCTGGCCACGGTTACCTCCAGATCGAGGGCGTAAACACGACCATCGTGGGACCCGATCACCACCCATCCAGTGAGCATGTCCACTGCAGGGCAGCTCTTCACTGCATCTCCTGTGCTAAACATCCAGTGGGTCCCTCCAGTGTCTGCACACAGGAAGTACACCTGGCCGTCGTAGCATCCTGAGAAAGAGCATGATTTCCTGCATTAAATCACTGCATTTATTCTTCGATTTTTACTTTATGGGTGCCTGTCTACACCATAAATGTGTCCATGTCTTTACTGCTGCTACACAACCTAATTTAGTGTTGCCTGCAGAGCTGTTAAAATGTGCAGGAAATGTTCAAGAAGTACTGACACACAAACTGATATAATTTCACCAAGTTCTATATTGAAAACCGCGAATAAAATTAGCATCACTGTACACCTTTTGTAAACACATGAACACCACACCAAATGCACATTAACGTTAAAAACCTTCGGGTTGCTGTCACTGCCTTCGCCCATGTTCTCACAGACACTAAACACACCCGTCTTGCTTGCTATGCCTGTGCACCTGTGCCAGGGAGACTGTAGCTAACCGATTAGTGCTGGACAGCATTTAACACGAGATTTTCAAATCGCAGTAATCAATCACGCTTTTAATGATAATTAAAATTATCAGTACTAACTGTCGGGACTTTACACTGAATTTGCTATCCGTTTCATCCCTAATTAACTGGTGTTTTCATGGAGAATGTAAAAATACTTGGCAGCCAAAAATCATTGCCAGGCAGAGGTACTGATTAGGGCTGGGTGAATTTTTAAGATATATTGGTATTTTTTCATACGAGATATAGGTCGAGACAATATCGTTTGTATCAACAGAGTTGCTTAAAAATTATACTCATAGAGCCGCCAATTTGCCCGTTTCTCCTCTCCCTATCAGTGTCTTGCACATTATGCATCCTGCTCCGCCCCCTCCCTCTCTGCTGCCTGTAAATAAAACATCTACAGCTTCCTGTAAATAAAAGCGCCTGTGTGAAATGGGGTACACTGGTTCTGATGTCTTTTTATTATTACTTTATGGGGAAAAAAATATCGAGATATATATCGTATATCGCCATTCAACTAAAGAATATCGAGATACGATTTTTAGTCCATATTGCATAGCCCTAATACTGACCGATACAGAAGCAATAGGGGAAAAACAGATAAGCAGATACTGACCGACAGCAATGAAGCGTCCACATCTGCTGACTACTGCCGAGGACTCGATCCTGCCCCCCAGAACCCGCTCCCACCTCAGGTGTCCCGTGGAGAAGTCCACGGCCTGAAATCTGTGGGAGTGTGATCCGATGTAAACCACGACCTCATCCTTCTCCAAGGGTTGGTCCTTTCTGAGGTTGTTGCAGGCTGAGGTCTGGTCATTTTTGGTCACCAGAAGCACAGGGGATGCATCCACACAGCGGCCTGTGTCTGAAGTCCATCGCATGTGCAAGTGCAGCGACGGTGCGCGCGCATCTGACCTCTCGGTGGTCTGCAAATGAAGATCTTTACGGGAAGTCAGAGTCTCTCTTTGGCTGCTCAGTAATGGAGGTGAAGCACCCATTTCTACAACTTCACCTGCTCTCCTCAGCATTACAAATCTGCAGTGTCTCCCAGCAAAACGTTCTTGAGAAACACAAGATGCCTTTTTATCTGGTTCTGTTGAGGGAGACTCTACTGATGGTCTCTTAGCTGGTTCTGTTGAGGGAGACTCTACTGATGGTCTCTTAGCTGGTTCTGTTGAGGGAGACTCTGTGGATGGTCTCTTAGCTGGTTCTGTTGAGGGAGACTCTACTGATGGTCTCTTAGCTGGTTCTGTTGAGGGAGACTCTACTGATGGTCTCTTAGCTGGTTCTGTTGAGGGAGACTCTACTGATTGTCTCTTAGCTGGTTCTGTTGAGGGAGACTCTTCTGATGGTCTCTTAGCTGGTTCTGTTGAGGGAGACTCTACTGATTGTCTCTTAGCTGGTTCTGTTGAGGGAGACTCTACTGATGGTCTCTTAGCTGGTTCTGTTGAGGGAGACTCTACTGATGGTCTCTTAGCTGGTTCTGTTGAGGGAGACTCTACTGATGGTCTCTTAGCTGGTTCTGTTGAGGGAGACTCTACTGATGGTCTCTTAGCTGGCTCTCGGAAGGGCAATTTTGCTGTGTCATTTGTGGCTAGTCTTGGCAAGGGCATTTCAATGGTGAGTCCCTTAGTGGTTGGCTCAGTTATCTCTGAATTCTCAAATGGAAATAATGCTGTAGCAACGTGAGAGACGACATCAGAGAAAGAGCCACTGAGGAGGACCTCCAGCAGCGCCGCTGGGGCCACGCCCACGGAAGAGGCGACGTCATCGCAGAGACGCAGACACTGCAAGGAGTCTCCTCCGCTGAGCAAGAAGCTGGCATCTGCAGAAACGACTGCATCCTCTGGAAGGCCCAGCGCGTCCTGATAAAACACGGTCACAGTGAGAGAGAGGCACACGTTAGCCCCCAAAAAGGACCTTACAAGACTATAATCAACGAGCAAATATAAGATCAGACTATCAGGAAGACCCAAGCATTGCTATCATGTCATACACAGACACTACACTGCTGTACACTACATCGCAAGTAGTAGAATATGAGTGAAACATGCATCTGATATTGATTTTACCCTCCACAGTGTTTGCAGTCTCCCAGCCACAGAATCCCGCTTATCCAGCACACTAATGGATCCTCTTCTCCATTTACCATAGAAATCCAGAAGCTCATCAAAGCAGACCTTACCTACAGAATTATATCCGATTAATCAAAAAACCTTTTTGTGATTCTGATTTATAAATATTTTGTAATAATAAGGATTCAATAACTCCTTTCTGGGTTATGATTTATCTACAGATTGATACGTAGATGTGAATAAGAAGGACTAAGAGCTTGTCAATGACAAAAAGGCTTGGCAGAGATGTGGGATGGGCTACCGTGTGTGGATGTAGGTAGCATCCTGAGAGGTATCAGGGTATCTGGAACACCTTGAGAGGGCAACAGTTTGGAGAGACTATGCAGTATTTCTCTCTGGAGGTCTCTGGGAAATGAGGTGAGATGACCACAGGAGTCTCCAGGAAACGAACTTCCCAAAGAAGACGTCTGGTCACCAGTAAAGTCGGTATTGTTCACGCTGGAGGTAGGATTTGCAAGTTCCGGCAGGAGATGCATGGAGGAAGATGCGGCATATCCAGATGAATGGGTGTCATCTCCAGCAAGAGGCTGGACGTCTTCAGTCGAAAGTGCACGGTTTCCAGCGGAAGTGCTTGGAACTATAAAAGCCACCAGTCTGCTATGACAGAGCATCACCGCACAAGCATGCACCTGAGGCAACAGCTCTAGTGCCTGAAGGTGGAGGAGGGGGGGGGGCACAGTGAGGAGGATTAGTGATTATAATGTCCTTATAATGCATGTAGCATCATGCATGCTACGCCACGTTCTCAGCAGCTCACCCTCTGGACAGCATCTAGGTGCACCTGCTGCCCGTGCCGTTTGACCAGCCGGTCCCTCCTGCCCACAAAGTACAGATGGGAGTTCTTCACCTCCACCCAGTCACCCGTTCTCCTCATAGTCCCCGGCACCACTTCGGTTTCATCACCCAGGTAACACACCCTACGCTCCCCTCCTGAAAGACCGACAACTGTTACCATACACAGAGCAAGACAGAAAGTCTGACTGTCGCCGTCACACTCATGGGAGTTTTAATGGGATGTCTTGCTGCTGCCTCCTTTATTTGCTTGGACCCACCTGCTCTACAATCTGATTGGTTATTTCTCTGAACCAATCATTTTCCATTCAACCCTTAGAACATTTTTTGTGTAAGTAAAACTCCCACGAGCCACTGTCACCATTACCTATGTACACCTGTCCTTCTCCTTCAGTGACAACACAGCCTCTCTCATCCTTCACTTCCATGGTAGTGCCCATCAATGGTGTTCCAAGAGGCACAGATGAACCATCCCTTTAAGGATATAGATAGGTCATTTATTTAAACCCAACAGAAACATCCCTTTAAGTCATACGCCCTCATAATCTGTATGTGCATACAGGCGACCTCACGTGGTAGAGGTGGTGGCCAGCTGTCTTGCGGGAATCTCGTAACAGCTGGCCCAACAGGAGACCTCGGTGATGCCGTACAGATTGTACACACGCGTCGTATTGCCCTGCTGCCTCCAGCTCCGGAGAAGGGACAGGGGAGGACAGGCCTCGCCCCCCAGGGCCAACACACGTAGAGAGGAGGCTTCAGAAAGCAGCACCCCCTGCAGGATATTCCTGCCAAAGCGGGCCAGTAAGGTGGGCGTGGCCTGCATAGAGCACAGCAGCAGTGGCAGAAAGCTTTCAATATCACCTTGTACTAATCAGAAAAGCTGCGTTTATACACCTCTATTGGATAACACTCACAATATAAAACATACAAATATTACTGATCCATATAAGATCAAATTACCCAGGAATAATCGATCTGATAGCAAGAGGCACTCTGCACTTTTATCAGGTGGGTTCCTATAACTTCCTAGAATCACTCCCGTTTACTTATTTCACCATTTGTCTATGTCACCCTTTTCTCCACCCCATGCTGCTTCTGGCTGTAGGTAGATAGTCTAGTGTAGAACCTCAAGCCCAACCAATTTACCTGTAAAACTGTTGTCTTATGATTGGCGAACAGCACATTCACCAGCTTGGAGGGGATCCTTTTAATAAGTGTTGGGACAATCAGAAGACACGCCCCTGATGACAAAGCCAAAAACATCTCCACCACAGAGGGGTCAAAGGTCAACGGGGAGGCCATGAAAATGACGTCACTTGCAGTTACCTGAAAAAGAGATCTGCAGAAAATGATTAATTAGAAGACAGTATAGCTTGGGATCATGATGCCCTCAGAGCCTTATTTGGAACACAGACACATCTGGAGATTTTTCATTCTATATAAAAGGACTAAGTACATCTACCAGTACATTAACATTCTATTTATTTAGTAGATTTAATAGACTGGAGCAATTGCGAGTTAAGGACCTTGCTCAGAGGCCCAATGGTGACATTACTCTGCCTGACCCTGGGATTTGAACCGACGACCTTCTGATCACAGACACAGTATCCTAACCCCCCGCCCCCAAAAAAACAGAATAACCAATAGATCATATAACAATAACCAATAGAGTTCATATTCCAAAGTTAGTCAAGACCATGCTGCAGGCCTGAAGTCGACATTCATGTACGAGCTCACCTGAGGTGTGTGATGTTGGGCACTATGCACTGGTGCGGCACTTTCACAGCCTTGGGCAGCCCTGTTGTCCCTGAAGTGTGCAGCACGTACGCCAGACCCACCAGGCCTGCCCTACATCTCCAAGCAGAAGTGGCTGAATGCTCTGCTGCCTCCCCATGCTTTGCTTGCTGCTTTGCATAGCTCTGGATCCTTACCAGGGTCAGGCCCTGACTCGGCCACTCTGAACAGATATCCACTGATACACTATCGGAAAACACATCGAGGAAGCTCTAAAGTAAAGAGAGAGCACTGTGAGGCAAATACAGAACGCTGTTTTCCCGCAGTGGATTACATTTTAATGTGGTAGCTGTATGATAACCCATCAATCCATCCATTTTCCAAACCGCTTATCCTACTGGGTCCGGAGCCTATGCTGTATGATAATATCACTGTAATTTTAATTGCAAATTAATTGCAATTGTAATTTTATTTACAAATAATGTATTCAGGTATAATTCCACTGTTTCCTAATTTCATTTACAAGGGAGATGACACCAGAGATATAAAAATATAGGCAATAATTGTCCGTGCATACATACAAACTATGGTTAGAAAAGGTTCTTTTAAACTATTACATTTATACCGCATTCAGATTTGAAAATCAGAGCGCAGGCTACAGTTCTAATGGAAAACGCCGGAAAAAATGATGAATTGAGAGCTAATGTTTATATCTCCGCATGCACAGAAGGTCTAATGGCAATACAAATCACACAGATGAGTTCTGTGGGACAACATAACAGAGTATGATAAACAAGCCTGAACTGATCTTGACAGAGGCAGTAGACACTAACATTTAAATTACATTACCACACGGATGAAATAACGATCAGACTATCTCCTGACATATACTTCCAGAAACTCAGACTATTGAGGGTTCAGTTTTACCTGAAATAGATCACTTTGTATCACGGAGAACTCTAGCCCGCATTTTTCCATGATCCTAACCGACTGCTGAGAAGGAGCGTCGAGATCAATCGGCATGTACGCTGCAGGCAGCTTTAGGATCCTGAAACATTCAGAGTCCGACTTCACATCAGTCAGTAAGCACAATTCTATGTATAAAAGGACGTTACTGAGACATAAAAGAACATTATATGATAGGTTATACAGTTTTGAATAGTATTTAAACAGAAAAATAACGTTTTACAGAAAAAGGCACTTGCATTTAGTACATAGCACGGACAACCACCAAAAGTTCCAATAAAATACAAATATATTGACGTAATACCCAAGTATCCAAATGGGAACCCTGATCCCTGGCTGACAGCACAAGCCAATTATCTGTTCCTTTAAAACACCGTGCTTTTTAAGAAAAACAGCTAGTTCATCAGCACAGAACACCAGCTGATAATAAGTTAACGAAGAGCAGCCTTGGTCGTCCCCACTATCAAACTTAACAGCTACTCTGGCTTCATATTGACGTGCCGCTGCGTACACCATCCCATGCAGCGTTTCCATTTCCATGTTCCACACAGCCCCGACTGAACCAGCACTTGAACCACATGCACAAACATTAACACGTGACCACCCACTTCGGCTGTCGACTGCTGGTGACGACATACCGATATGACGTGCGTCACAGCTCGATAGCCAATCACGCTGCCTTATTTCTTGAGCCAGGTTTGAATAGAAATTTTACCCGTACCCAAGAAAGGCGGTAGTTCTGCAGCAAGTTTTTCTGTTGTTGGTTCCGTAATTTTCTTTTTATATTTTAACTAGTTTTTATCTGAAGGAAACATGGATGGTTATATTAATCTACGACTGAACGAAAACGCAGAAATATACAGAAATTCTCTCGAAAGGATTGTTGAAAAAGTGAGTTTCTCTCTGTGTGGTATTTCCAGTATTACTTACATTAATACATCAATATTGTTTTTTATGGTTTCATTTGTCAAACCGACATGACAGATTCTGTATGCTGGCTCTTGCTTCTGCAGTACTCAAACGTGGACGGATCGGGGGTGGAGGTGTGTTTGCAGTCCATGACCTGCCAGACAGCTGTAGGTGGGTGAAGCCGGTGTTCTTCTCGTTCCTCCCTCTGTCTGATCTCCGTGCTCTTATACAGGATCTGCGGCTATGTGTCTCTGATTGTAGGCATTCGCCTCATGTACAGTTTGGCGAAAAGTATCCGTGTACATTTACCTACGGGGTGATTTACCCCCATCGGCTGGATACACATGTAGTATGCGCAACATCTAATCCACATAACCACCGTATAACCAGCCTTGCTGACTAACCTAACAGGTGGTTGGCGAAAGTCGACGCGGAAATTAAGGTTTCTTGAGTTCAATCTGTCTGCGATCTGGTAGAATCTATTACTGAAATAGCACGCATTAATACATTAATACTCCACTTCCGGTATCATCCTCCTGTTATTAGAACAGGGTCGGTTAATAATTGAATAAAGAGTAATTAGTTTGTTCTAGCGAAAACGACACGCTATAATACACAATCTAATAGAAGTACTTAGACCGGTAACTCATTTAATTCAGAATGTGCCACCATCTAGTTGAGGCCATTAGCCTCGTTGTTTTAAATCATGTTAAGGTTATTAGTGTTAAGTGGAAACACTGAGAAAATGCTTTTTATTGATTTAATTATTTAGGTTGGATTTTTAGCGTAGATGTATGTGAATGTTCAGATTTTTAATTAATGCAAAAACTCTCATTCTTAATGTAATTAGTGACGTTTTAATATTAAGTGACAAGTACGATTTATGATGGTCATGTGTAGTTCCTTACCATCGGCAGAATAATAGATGAATGTAAATTTTTCCGTTTCAGGTATTGTTCCCTGGGATTCAGTACATACAGAAAAAAGATTAAAGTTGTTAAAGGTATGTTGATTGAATACCTGTCAATATTGCATATTGCAGTGCATTGGTTCTTCACATAAGATGCCTAAAACACAGGATGGCTTGAATCTAATCATTTGTATTCTAAGTCAAAGTACAGTCTTTATTCAGTCAAGAATCCACCGGTTTCTTTGCTTGCTTCGCGATCCATAGTCTTAAGTCTTTGTCGATACCAGAGTTGAAGGGCATCCTCTTCTGGTTCTGGTTCTCCTTCATCGTTGCCCAGCTTTCACACCCAGAAAGAGCCGCAGAAAATACTTTTATGCTGAACAGTTCTTTGTGCTTAGAGATACAGCATGTCAGTGCTCTGGAAGGCTGGATAGCTGTGCTCTCACTCAAAACTCCTCTCTGTCACGTCTTCATTTTCGCAAAAGGTGGATCAGTCATGGATGTCGGCTCAGGAGAGAGGTATAACATTTTTGATAATTGTTTGGGGTTAAAAAATAATAATAATCAGCAGATTCCACATCATTTTCCTGTAGCACCTTAAATACTTAAAGGAACACTTACCCTATTCTACTGTTCTTCTCATTTGTCTTCTAGGTAAAGGCAGCACTGGCAATGCCCAGGTTAGTTGTCTTTTAATTGCACTATTTGGCAGCCTGGGTTACTGTTGGCTGTATTGGTGGCTTATATAAATGTGTACTGGGACGATTAATATAGAAGTGGCTGCAGCACCAGAAACAAGTGCAAATAAAAATACATGACAGCTGACAGACTTAAGTGTCCTGCTCTGATATTTACTATGTTTCCCATGCAGAATATGCACTTTAAGTGAGAGATAAACCGTGACAAGGTGTGCGGAGGGTCACCAAGTTGGGCTTGATTATTTTCATTTAAGCGAACACCTCGAAGTGGTTTATCCCGCGTATACCAAGGCTAACAAAGGAAATATTATTCTAAATTCTAATAATTAGAATTTTAATGATTTTCTGAAGTGCCCTTAAAAGCATAGTCCCTATAAGGATAGAACATGCAGTCAGGCTACTCTGTACAAGTGGCAAGTCCTTTAATTTGCCATAGAAACCACCAACAGACAGGTGCTTTTTTTTTGAAAACCACGGAATATTTTGCCGGTAAGAAAGACTGCGTATTTATGAGTAATAAGTCACACCTTTTTATATGAACATGTTTCATAGAACATTAAAATGCATTAATATGGAGCTGGCATTAGGATGCTGGAAGTAGCTGTGCAGTTACATGAAAGTTAGACACACTCATGACATCTCTGGACTTAAGACTGCTTGGGAGGGGGGCGGTGCTTTTGTGCCTGTTTGTTCAATTTCATTTCCCTGGGGGGTGGCATCTGCATGCTTTCTGGTTGGAGGGTGGACGGGCCACAGATGATGATGATGATGCTCTGAGACCTGTGACTTTTTACCGCGTCCACAGATGGAGGTCTCCAGACGATGTGACGAGCTGCTGGTTTCAATGGACACCTCTGTGGGGACATGCGCTGAGAGCGTTCTCTGTAAGGATGGGGCGTCTACACGGAGGTCAGAGTTAGCTGGCAGCATCACACACACACACACTGCTGTTAAATCCACCCTGAAGGTGAGAGATTGCAAAGAGCCTTTGACAGACACGCACATTTTCATTATACTGTAGTGTGATTTCATACGCTCATAATATAATGTAATACAGCGTAGACATACACCAGCCATTGCAAGGTAGCTGAAATGCAAACTAAAGACTGAATTTGCATTAAGAGGGTGACCTCCTGGAGTGTTAGCATCCTAGATGCGTCCGCACTAATAAGTAAACATTTTTTACGGTAGTTTCCAAAGATCTGCATCCACACTGCTGTTATCACTGGGGCTGAAAAACGCTTCTACGTTCACACTGCCCTGTGTAAGATGGCGTAGCAATTAAGAGTGGTCGTTAATATATCTCTGACATTTTTCATTTGCACATTTAACCAAATATTTTTAGAAAGAGAAGCAGGTTCCAACTCTGCGTTTCCTCTCAGGGGATTCCAGAGTGAATAGCTCACAGCTCCTCTCCAGCTCCATGAGCGATTCATGCTGCAGCCAGCAGGGGGCGCCGACCCAACCGGAGGAGCACGATGAGGAGCTGGAGCGCACACTGAGCAGTCAGGGCAGCACCCTGCTGGACCTGTATCCGGGCATGCTCAGCCAGATGGGGGAGGCCTGTCGGCGGCAGCAGGTGGCGGAGGCGGGCGACGCCGTGCTGAGGCGGTACAGACGTGGCTGGTTCGCCAGGGCCCATAAACCTGCTCTCGCCAACAGAAGCGGGAGAGGGCACCACAGTGCCTATGTGATGGATAACAGCGCCCCCTCTTGCCAGCAGAACGTCCCTCCCTCTCTCCTGCATGTTAGCCAAAGGCTAAGTTCCTTCTCCCCCCACCGTCATGTCGTTAAAATATCTGTCTCCAGTCCCCCATCACCAGAGCAGGCCGCCTTTGGCGTCCAAGTCAACTCCTGCGGTAGCAGGAAAAGAGGACAGACACCCCCCCAGCGAAATTCAACACCGGTGTGGGGCTCAGATTCAGAGGGTGCCTCTGTAGCTGTGTCTCCCCCACATCACTCTGAGGGTCTTCCACTAAATACAGGCCTTTTGGTCACTGGAGACCCCAGGTCCAAAGCAGCCCCCAGGTCCACGCCAACTCGCGCTCCACCCTGCCTCGACGTCTGCCTCCCCACGCCTTCACGCCAAGTGCACACGAGTAGCTTGCTCTTCAACTTTCAGCTTGGCGACCGCGCCATGCGCCAGTGGATCGACCAGGAGTTTCAGAAGCTGTACCACAGGAT
Source organism: Brienomyrus brachyistius (assembly GCF_023856365.1). Lineage (NCBI taxonomy): Eukaryota > Metazoa > Chordata > Actinopteri > Osteoglossiformes > Mormyridae > Brienomyrus > Brienomyrus brachyistius. Next base: position 19,226,291 of record NC_064547.1, on the reverse strand, counting down.
GTTAGGTGGGAAGAGACCCGTCCCGCACGTCTCTGCCACCGTGGCCACGCCGCCCAGGTGGAGCAGGCGGCCACAGCCGCCCTCGTCCTCGCTTGCAGCGCTCGCCCTCTCTCCCGCTGGGTCCTGGGCCAGGAAGCGGATCCGCGAAAAGTCTCCCGAACCGTTGCCGGGGTCCAAGCGCTTCCGATGGGGAGTACCAGGGGGCCACCCAGCAGACCGTCATCACGACAGCAATGTGGGCCTCGTCCTGCCTGGCTCTCCAGGAACGTACCCCTGCAGCCCTCGTAAAGCACACCGGCTTCGGATCCCTGATGTGGACGCGTCCACCAAGACCACCTTCTATTCCGGCTTCCCATCTCAGGTAAAGATGCATCTTATTTTGACCTGATCCTTCCACGCTGCACTATTTTGCTGAGCGTTATTCACGATTTATTTGTTTTGCAGAGAGATGAATGTACCATTCTGACAGACATTTCAGGTTAGTTTTTTTTGCCTCATTCTAATTATTAATTCTAATTAATTGAACACCTAAATCTGAATCCCTTAATAACCCGCAGGAATCTCTACAGACACAAATTCCAGCTTATCTCCCATCAGCTTAAAACAGAAGGCTGGCTCTCACAGGTAATCCCTAAGGAGACCGACTTCCGTCTGAGTGATGGGTGTCATTGTTAGGTGCTGCGTTTTCATTGTCCTGCCTCTCATTTTGCTTCCTGCATCCCCACAGTCTCTCTCGAAAGCGGCTGCTCTATCCTAACACTTCTCCAAAGGCCTGGATTTAACCAGCAGCGTCGGTGTCGTCATACTGTTCCAGCAGCACCATCCACCCAGCTTGCTCTTGTGATGCTTTTACATTGTCCCCATATACTCTTTGTTGTGACATCTGTCATTTACCTCGAGTGTTTTATGTTTATTAAAGCCGCACTGTTTGGATCGGTGTCCCTGCCTAAGGTCTCAAGCTCAACTCACGCGGCCAGTTATACACCACGAACAGACAGTAAGCAGATTTTCACTTTTATTTTTGAACAGAAATCTTTCGTAAAAACACTTCTATGGGATTAACACTTTAGCACTCAAATTCACCTGCTGCACAGCAGGCTTGCCGGGGTGTTCCGTGCGATACACACCCCCCCCCCCCCAACTCCACTAAAACAACAAACCAAAGATTCACGTAACTAAGCAGCTTGTACTCATAGCGGTTTCAGTGTCACTGCTCATCCGAATAAACGTTACAGCAACCACACCCTTTAATTCAACAATGACAATCTTGTTTTTAGTGCCACGTTAATTCCTGGGGTTTGGAATGGCTGCAAAAATAATTTTGCGTTAAGAAAACAACAGATATAAAGCAAGGTGGTGTCTGTTGCTAGTTCCAACATTAGCATCCAGCAGGTCCCACTTGAGGTACGGTCCACATTCCAACACAAGCAATATGCAGTCACTTCCTGATATTACCAGAATATGCAGATAGGGGGCGCAGCTGAGCTCACCACGCCAGCTCGACCGGGTACTTCCCAGTAAGGCAGGCTGTACAGTGGCCCAGTTTCTTATTGGCCTCCGTCCTTTGGTCCTTCTCCTGGTGCAGGATGCCCCCCTGAACAGCCGACACAAGCCCTTCCACGGAGAGATAGCGCACGCTGGTGGCCCCTGAATGGTAACAACTACTTTACTGCACAGGTCACACCCAGCACATTAACTGCATGTTATACACACAGAAAGCGCTATGAAGGTGTAAAGCTCTCTATATGTGTGCCGCTGTGTGTTACTGCAATGCTCCTTTTTTTTAACCTCTGGTCAAATTGTGCTAATAAGCAACACCGGATGCATATATAACATATATGGATATATACGGATATATAACATAATATGAGCAGCACCTTCTGCCACTGGCATTTCTGGCACAACACAGAGCCTGTTCACTTTAGAGATGCACTATATATTAAATAAATTAATACTGGTCAATGTTCGTTAAAAATTGCGATAGCTCCTATGTGTCAATCTTGGCCGATATTGCAGGCTGATATTTAGACTTTAGTCAATATTAAAAGTTAGCAGCACCAGAGCTAAAGACACAACTACTAAAATAATGGAGATGATGGCACTGGACGATCAGCCATTTTCCATAGTTGAAGACAAGGGAATTTTTGGCCTATTTCTCTTTTAGACCCTGGTTACAGTCTCCCAAGTCTGCCCTACTTCTCTCCCGTCTCACTGCCCGCATTATATGATGTGGCTGCTACACACATTCACAGGATCTTAAGAAGTAACATCACTACAGATTCATGCATGTCAAGAGGTTAGCAGGGTTTTAGTATCGGTAATATTAGGCAAAAATAGACCAGTTATTGTCCTGGCCAGAATTTCCACATTGGTCCACACTAGTTGACTTACCAATGTAACCAGCAATGTTTGCAAATTCAGGCTTGTTGGCAATGAGTTCCTCTTTGGTAGGAATGTTGATACCCATGTAGCAGGGATGCCTGATTGGTGGAGACGCCACTCGAATGTGCACCTGTTGATAACAGAGCCTTCAAACCCAAACCCTCCATGATTTCCAGTTGAAGCTCAACCGAGCACAAACTCACCTCAGTCGCTCCAGCCTCTCTCAGCAATTTGATGATCGGCGAAATTGTGTTTCCTCTGACGATGGAATCGTCAACAAGTACCACTCTCTTCCCAGCAAAGTTGTCAGTTAGTGCTCCAAACTTTTTGGCTACGCCGAGCTGCCGTAATCGTGTGTTGGGCTGGATAAAGGTTCTCCCCACATACCGGTTCTTACACAGAACCTCCACATATGGTAGCCCCGCCTAGAAGAAGTGTAGAAACAGCCTCAGTACACTAAGGGCTGATATAGGACACTCCAGGTACAGTACTTTTGGTACTTTACCATTGACTTGAACCAGTCAATGGTCAGTCAGACTTGACCCGAGAACCAGTACCAGAAGTTCCAGGGCCCAAAGTACCAAAACAGCTGGGGTATTTTTTGATGCTTTGGGGTGAAAGTTCCAAACGCTTTCTTTGTTGACCTGTCATGCAAATAGCCTGTCTCTGATATAACTGCTGTCTTGAAAAAAAGTTAACTCAATCTCAGAAAATAATAATAAAAGTAGAAACAATGGATATATGTGTGGACAAATGAGGAAAACCAAACTATAATTGCAATCTGGTCGAAAGAAACGGAAGATGATCTGGATGGCATGACAAGAAAAGTGTTTTGTATAATATACTAGGGCAGCACGGTATTGGGGAAAAAAATATCATGATGTGATTTTATTGTAATAAATCCTGGGTTATTTATAAAACAGAAAGGGAAATAGGAATCAATGAATTTCTAACAAACCCATCTAGGAGTGATTTAAACTGCAAGGATGAAAAGGGAGGAAACCCGCCTCCCGTTGATGTCATTGGGCGAATCCCGCCTACCATTGATGTCATTGGGCGAATCCCGCCTACCATTGATGTCACTGGGCGAAACCCGCCTCCCGTTGATGTCATTCGGTGAATCCCGCCTATCATTGATGTCACTGGGTGAAACCCGCCTATCATTGATGTCACTGGGTGAAACCCGCCTCCCGTTGATGTCATTGGGTGACGTGGATAACCAACAATTTGAAGTGCCGTACTTTTGGTTCTTTTTCTGAAGTATGAGAAGTATGGTACCTGCTGCGCTGGAGAAGTGCCCTTAAACTTCTGCACAGATGCAGCGTGTCCACCTTCCTAATGTCGCAGCCCGACGTGCACCATCCCAGAAATGTAACTACACATGACGGTGATGCAGGCGCCGCACAAATGGAAATGCTGGCTAGGTCACTTGCGAAAGTTCTGCATAAATCTGTATAAATTGGCCTTCAGAGACAACCAGTATAGGTTTTCACAGAGTGGACCAGTACACTACTGGGAATTCGTACTGTAACCTACCTCCTGGGCATACCCCAGTGCTGCGGGAGTGGCAGACTCCGGCACAGTGCTGACCACATCTGCATCCGCCGGGGCCTCTATGGCTAGCTGCTGTCCACACCGCTGCCTGACGGAATACACCATTTGGCCTGCAACCGGGGGGGGGGGGGGGGGGGGGGGGGGGCACAGTTGGAGCAACAATAAAATGAAATCACCAGATGTATCATTATATTATTAAATGCTAAAAGCAACATTTCAGTTTTGTGTAGAATGTACATGATTATCATAACATTTCTAATTGTTTTATTAAACTTATGCTAAGACTATTGTGATTAACATAATACTGTCCAACAATTTTGGGTCTCACTTCCAATGCTGAAACAGGAATGAGTGGTACAGAGTAGTTTAAGATTAAAAACAGGAATGACCATTTTATAAAAAAAAATATCATACAACTGGTAGTTGGTGCAAAAAATCTATTAAGCACATAAGCATCCATTTCCTGAAACCGTTTATCATGTTCAGGTTCAAGGGGAGGTTTGGAGCCCATAGGCGCAAGACAGGTAATAACCCAGGATGGGGCACCGACCCATCACAGGGCATACACACACACACCAATCACTCACACACCAGTCACGCAAACATCAGTCACTCACACTCACACCTACGGGCAATTTGGCAACTCCAATTAGCCTCAGCATGTTTTTGGACTGTGGGGGGGAAATTGCAGTGCCCAGAGGAAACCCCACGACAGCATGGGGAGAACATGCAAACTCCACACACGTGGAACCCAGGGATGTGAGGCAACAGTACTAACCACTGCACCACCATGCTGCCCATTAGGTACATAAGCGAAGAGAAGAAAAGAATACATACTGTATGTTATCAGATCTAAACCGTGTTAAGAGGATTTTTCAAAGCAAGTTGCGTGAGAATAGGCTTGAAGCTTAGTGTTCCGGAATTCATGGAAATGAATGGTATAATGTAACAAGCCAATGTCGTAATATGCTGGCAGCCACAAAATGCGACATTCTGTATGATGCGATAACGTGTCCAACCTGCCTTCAAATATCGAGTCTGGACGTGCAAAATAAACATATTCAAATATGCAGAATGCGGGCCGGTCTCCCTCTGGTCTCGGAACAATACTCAATGTCTTGATTCCATGTTTTGAGATCTGCACTATTTCTCCTGGCTGGACTTCACGGTAATACCTGAAAAAGCACAAAAAACATCATCATCACATGAAAAAGGCGCAGCTGGGGATATAAAGCACGTTCCGGAACCACCACAGGCAGGTGGAAGTTTCTTGGCACAGATTGCTACTGCTGGAGCCGCCATGACAGACAAGCAGGGTTGCAAAATTCTGGGAATTTCTCGTTAATGCCCATATATTCCCGGTAATTCCCATGGAAAGTGTCCAATTTGGGGTATTTCCAAAATTCCCCAGCTTAACTTCCCATGGAAAGTTACCAGAAAATTACCACCCCTTTGCAGACAACGAACAATTAGGGCATAAATAAGCAGAGTTTAAAAGACAAGACACAAGAAACACAGCAGAGAAAAGTAAACGCAGGGGGTGCAATAAATACAACAGTTTGTGCAAATTCAAGTCATGCACTGCTTGGCATCCACACAGGCGCAATACAAACGACATAGATCTGCACGAGAGTACAGATCACACATCACATGCAGCGTGCAGATTGCCAGGGGTCTGTGCTGACGTAAACATTGACACAGACTGGGAAACACTGTACCTTGTACATGTCCAACAGGCCGGTAAAAGTTAATCTCACCTCGCTCCGATGGACTGGAAGCTGCAGGACTCCGACGACACCACCCACCCCTCCGTGTCTCCATCTGCAGCTCCTAAAAACATCAGAGCTCTAAACATCCCACAGGCCAGAACACGACCTTCCTGAGGAGCGACGGTCGACTTCAGGCAGCTCTTGAGGTCAAAACTAACCGAAAGATATCCGAGATACATCGAGTTTACAGAAGCACCGACGCAAATGCAACATACACCTGTAAGTAAATTTACACCTTATCTTCACCTAAATTTTACATTTGTTCTTTAGTACGCAATACTAGCATATTTTTGACTTGTGTGTTTTTTGCTATAAGGTGAGTGCGGCTACATCCCCTTTACATACATCTTGACTTATGGTTTGGATTACTGCCTCTATTACCCCACAAGAGTGTAACACAATGTAGTATTGTAGTCCAGATCCCTTACATACTCAAAGAAGTGGAGATCAGGGGGCAGAAGCACACATACTATCATAGTTCTGCATTTTATCCCGTACGCCACACACTTTTGGAACAATTGGAATTTCTGGGACATGCTCAGGTGATGAACGGCGACGTCACTCTGGGATCTGAATCAGCAACCTTCCAATCACAGGCATAGTGTCCTTACCCACTGAGCCACACAGCGAGCCCATACCTGAACTGTGCAGTTTAGAGATGGGCACCAAGCGGCCGATGCAGAGGGGGCGATTCCCATAGGGGTCCCTCACGGCATAAATAACATCCGTGTGCATCACCAGTAACGAGTATGAAGTAGGGGTCTCCATCATCAAGTTCTTTATCCTGCAACACAAATCGAGAGAACGGCATTACACGGAGGGTCCGAATGGCAGGGGGGGGGTCCTTTCTGCAAACTGTTATGAGTCAAATATTTTATGCAAATCAGATTTACTCCCCCTTCCCCCCAACCACCTGCCATACAAGGTTTACTTAGGTCAGATTTATGTAACTCGAGAGCTGCCAGTATGATTGACTTTCTATGTCTCTGATTGCTAAATACAGTATAGCAGGACTGAAAATCGACCACTGACCGAGCCACCCAATCAGGGGCGTCCAACTCCTCCATGGGCGGAGTCAGAGCCAGTAGCTGTGTGATGAGCTCGCTATCGGAGCTGGTGGATAGGCCGACACCATGCCTCATCACCTGCAGGGGGCGCAGACACGCATGCAGGTCACAGGGGAACTGAAAATGCGCAGGGCCGTATTTCACAGGACGATCGACTGCATGAACGGTCCTTTCAATTAGTGCGGATGAAGGTCTTACATTCTCCCTAAATGTAAATATTACCATGCACAAATTACGGTCTTGGGAGTGCGATGCATCAGCCAATCAGAAATATGATCAGAGGCTAGTCAGGAGGATTAGCAGAAACATAAATGAAGATTATGTAAAACCTGCACATTTCTCTTTTTTTTGCACCAATGAATAAAAATTACAAAAAGAAAAAGTATCTCAATGTCTACAGACCTTAAGACAAAACAAGGTAGTACTGTATGACTTTGTGTAACTGTGTGAATGCATGACTGCCATGCATCCCCATGTGCATCCGTGAAACTGCCTGCATGTTCATTTGTTTGTGTGTTTGTGTGTGTGTGTGTGTGTGTGTGTGTGTGTGTGTGTGTGTGAGTGTGAGTGTGTGTGATGTGTGAGGCCGACCTTCTTGCGCAGCGCTGCGGCATTGACCAGCTCCCCATTGTGAGCTACGGCGATCTTGCCGTGCAGAGTGTCCACCACGAACGGCTGGCAGTTCTGCAGTTCCGAGATGCCCGTGGTGGAGTAGCGCGTGTGCCCAATGCCCAGGTTACCGGAGCGCAGCTTCAGCAGCTCCTCTGCAGGGAAGGCATTGCTCACCAGACCCATGCCCTGGAAGCCATCAGCATCAGCAACACTGTCACACACACAATACCATCATCACCACCACCACCACCATCACTCTCTCTCTCTCACACACATAGCATCATCACCATCTTTGCAGAAAAGACCATAATCATCATCAACTATCATCATTACTGTCGTAACATCCATGCCTAGTCAGCACAGTCATAGTCAAACCCACACAAACACACGGGCACATGCCTCTGGAACAGGGCAAATAGGTGTGTGTGTGTGTGTGTGTGTGTGTGTGTGTGTGTGTGTGTGTGTGTGTGTGTGCACGCTACCTTTAGGGTGACGTAAGTAGGAGGTGACGCTCCATTACTCGTGACAATCCCAGCACTCTCCTGTCCTCTGAAACGCACACACATTAGCATCAGAGGAGGGCGCTGTGCATCACCACAGCAGCCAGCCCCGCATGTCCATCCACGGCTGCCACACGATCTGTACGCCGGCAGCAGTGAATTACAATGACCTTTACAATTACAATGAATTACGATTCAGCAGGGGGGGAAGCAAAGAAAGGCGTCACGAGAGGAACAATGAACACCCGCTGTGCCCAGACGAGGAGGGGGAGCAAAAGGAATTGGGAGCAAGGAAGTCACAGTTATAGACACAGCTTGGGGGGGGGTGGGGGCATCAGCAAGGCTAACAATTTAGCTGCAAAATGAGGGAGCTTATATGGCATAATCTTCTCTGCCTTTCTCTCCTGCACAAGTTTGGTCGGACAGCTTTCATGGGCAGCCAGAGACGAAACTGTAGGGGAAACTTCTGGAAGCTACTCAGACCCAGCTCTCCCCCCCCCCCCCCCCATCGCTCGAGATTCATTCGCTTCTGAGTTGCCTTATTTGGAAATCCTGCAGCGGCAGCCACAGCGCGCTTAGCGAACCGCCTCTCGGATTACGGCCACTAGCCCCTCCCCCCCGGCTCAGCCTAAGCCAGTAGCGCGGCTGGATTTGCCTGCGTGGGTGTTCCCCCGTGGCCAAACCGTCTGGTTGCCTAGGGAACTAGGCAGAAAAGGAGGGAGCAAAGTGTTTCCAGGTCATCCCGAACATGGAGGGAGAACAGTGGAGAGAGGAGGAGCAGAGCGAGACGCAAACAAGGGAGTGGGTTAGGAAGCGGGAGGAGGAGTGTGAGAGAGAGCAGGAGAGCGTAGGGGAGGAGGGCGAATGGGCGGAAGAGGAGGTCAGGGCCCTGCTGGCTGTCTGGGCTGAGGAGGACATTCAGCGCGGCCTGCGGGGGGCCAGCAGGGACAAAGCCATTTTTATGCACATGTCCAGTCGCCTGCACCAGCTGGGAGTCTTCAGAGACTGGAGGCAGTGTTTGGCCAAGTGCTCCTGCCTACAGAGGGAGTACCACAGCAGCCAGCCGAGAGGCGGCGCCGGGCTCCTCGGGGACATGGACGCCGTCATCACCCCCGAATACCTAGCAAAGGAAGAGGGGGAAGAGGAGGAGGAGGAGGAGGAGGAAGAGGACGAACAGGGAGACGAGCAGGCCTTCCCCCGCTGGGCCCCAAACAGGCCTGAGGAGAGATCAGGGGTGAGCCCTTCAGCCACGGATGTGCTCAGGGAAGGTAAACCGCCCCTCTCCGCCACATCTGGCTAAGCAAAGAACCCAGTGGCTGTGAGGAGCCAGATGGAGAAGAATCCAGATTCCACTCTGACCTCCGCCCCCACCCCCATTAGCACCTACAACAATGACCGACTGCTATCAGCTGACCTGCAACTTCAATACAGGCAAAGCTACATCAGGGTGGCTCAGCTGAATAGGGAGCCTGATCTGTGACCGGCAGGTCGCAGGTTCAAATCCCAGGGTGGGCAGTGATGTCACCATTAGGCCCCTGAGTGAGGCTCTTAACCCCCAGTAGCTGCAGAGACTGGCTGACCCCACTTTCTCAACCGTACATCGCTTTGGATAAAAGCAACTACTAAATATGTTTTTTTTGTTTTTTTTTAAATGCTTTACCTACTAAACAGATAATCAGGCTGATTCATATACAAATATTCACATTCTGTTTTTAAATTATGTTAATCAATACCAAGAATACCTCTTGTTAATCCACTATATTTTGATTGGAATCTCCCCATGTCATGCATGATGGGAACCAAGTGTACCGTCGTCCCAGCTTATGCTTCACTAGGATAAAGGCTGGATTAAATCGGTCAAAACAGCATGTGTGCTAACACCCTCTTTTACCTTCCAGGAGGACAGTGCCTAATCAGAGAGCCACGCTTCATCCCATCCGTGGCATCAGAAGGAGGCAAGCACTGGACAGACGAGGAGGTCCAGGCGCTGCTCTACATCTGGGCCGACCCGATAGTCCAACGCAGGCTTCAGGGCACCGTAAGAAATAAGAGTATCTTCCAAGAGGTGGCGCAAAAACTACAGAGCTTTGGTGTCCACCGGGACTGGAAGCAGTGTCGCTCCAAGTACAAAAACCTGAAGTATGACTACAAGAACGCCAAGACCTCTGGGGTGGGCTACTTAGGGAAAACGATGAAGTTCTTCAGAGAAGTAGAAGCCATACTGGAGGGGAGAGCCATGAGGACCAGCAGAGCCGGAGAACTGTCCTTCAGGAGAGGACCTGAAGGAGACCGGGGCGTGCTCTGGAAAGGACCTGAAGGAGAACGTGCTGTGTTGTGGAAGGCTCAGGAAGCAGACCGGGCAACGGTGAGGAGAACACAGGAAAGTGAGCAGGCCTCGCTAGGAAGCCTGCGAAGACGACCTGAGCACAGCAATGACGTTGATGAAGGTGAGGGTTGGGTCACAATTACAGCAAAGCACCTGATAGTGGGGGACCAACAAGCCAAAAGTAACATCCTATTGGTGTCCTCAACCTCCCATACGATCCGGGAACCAACTTAGCATTGGGAGACAGGAGAATGAGAGTAGATACTCAGAATGAATGGTCAGCTTCTAATGAGGTTTTTTGCAAACTGGTGCCCAGAACCCATAAATAACATAAATAAAACACAAAACTTCCTATCTGACCTTTAAGAGCAGCTCAAACGAAGGGCTCGAAGTTGCTCTGTAAAGTAACGAGTCACTTTCAAATGACTCAAAATCAATTCCTCTATGCGTAGCCTTGGATCCAAAAAATAGCCAACAAGTATGACTATGCAACAAAAAGAGAAAGTTACTAATGCATCTTCAACAGCTGCAATGTTAGTTTTCACATTTAAAGTAAAACCTTACAGAATTCTTAATTCCTTGATGAAGGAGGAGAGGCTTGTATTAACATAGCCGAGCTCCTTCCACAAATACATTTTTAGCAGATATGAATAATGGGAATATGAGGCAAAAGTTTATCCGATACTGATAACAGACTCACCCGAGCTCCACAAACCTATAGTGAAACTAATGTCGGTGATGTTACTTCTTAATATCCAATGAATGTATGAAGCAACCACATCATATAATGCAAGGAGCAAGACAACAGTGAAGTAGCGCAGACCTGGGAGACTGTAGCCAGGTTCTAAGTGCTGAATGAGCCGACAAATTCCTTCATCCCTCAATTGGCTTGGACAGTATGACAGTATTACGGTATACGCCGGTAGCTGGAAATGCCAAAGGTATTATATTTAACACAGTTAAAAAATAGACGCTCCTCCTTCTACTAAACTGACATGGAGTGTCGACATGTACTGAGGCGATGTATTGTGGCGATGTATTGTGGCGATGTATTGTGGCGCACAGCGTTAGCGATAATTGGAGCCTCACTTAAGTTAAAAAAATAAAGAATTGCATGTACTGCACAAAAATAAAATGCGCTGTGAATGCACTGTAAATTGTCAAGCGGAGTGTGCATGCGGGCGCAGGTCGGGCAGTGAGAGTGGGGTCAAAAAATGAGGGGTGATCTTTTTAACTCTTCAACAAAGAGCCATTCCCCTAGAGCTTAACTTTAAAAGAAAATGATAAAATAAATCAAAACCGTATATCGGCAATGTCTAGACGGTATGACAGGATGAAAAAATAGACTCCACCTAAGCTTATCCTTCTCTACGTAAAATGGCTGATTGCCCAATGTATAATCTCCATTATTTCGGTCATTGTGTCTATAGCGCTGATGCTGCTAACTTTGAATATCGTCTAAAGTCTGAATATTGCCCTCAATACTCACCAAGACTGACACATCGGGTCAATACTGATATCTTGATTTGTGATGGCCATCGGCCCGTACCGTTAACCAATATATTGTGCATCTCTAAGCAGCAGATATTCGACGGCACCTGAAGTCACCGACGGCATCTGTGGAGCATTCCCCACAGCCCTGCATGCCCCCAGAGGCCAGAGCTATATCAGGTCAGAACGACTTGGGGCCCTTGAGGGTCTGGCCCTTCTGCCCGCCAGCCGGTAACCGGGGAACGCCGGAGGGAAACCTGGACCAGTTCCAGGTGACAGTAGGGCGGAACTGGAGTGACGAGGAGGTGCGAGCACTCATCCTGGTGTGCTCCGACACGGAGGTGCTCCAACGTCTGGAGAGATCCACACGCAACAAGGATATCTTCATGCAGATCTCGGGCCGGCTCCTGCAGCTGGGAGTCGACCGTGACTGGAAGCAGTGCCGCACCAAATATAAGAACCTGAAGTACCTGTACAGCGCCCTGCAGAAAGGCCAGGGCGTACAGGGGCATCCCCGCCGGGTGATGAGGTTGTACCACGAGGTAGATGCCATCCTCAAAAACTCAAGGGATGCGGGCGGAAGGGAGCAGGAGGTGCAGGCGGCACCTGTGAACCTGTCTCCTGCCACCGTGCTGTACAGGACCGACAGCCAAGAAGGCCCGACTTCCAGTACAAACACCAGCACAGGTAAGGAGCACCACTGCCGACCTTATATGCCAGTGTGTCTCAACCCCCAGACAGTCCACATTTTTGTTCCTTCAGCTATTCGAACTTGGAGCTTGGAAGAGCAAAAATGTGGACTGTGTAGGGGTCCCCGAAGATTCGGTTGAGAAACACTGTCATATACTAAATCACTTTAACCTCTTAAGGATGCATTTTTCTACATTTGCTAAAACACTCTCAGAATAAAGGGTAAAAATGTGTACCTTTGCTTGTCACTGGGGCTGTACCCCTGTAATTGTACCTATTAAGGTACAGAAATGGACTCTGGGGAACATCGCCAAGGTACAAACAGCATTAATGTACCATCAATGGTACAGATATAATCCTTAGAGTCCATTTCTGTACCTTAAGAGGTACAATTACCTACAGCTAAGGGTGCAATTGGCCGACCCTTGAGGGTACAGCCGGAGTAACAAGCAAAGGTACACATTTGTACCCTTTTTCTGAGAGTGTACTTCAAAGATCTTTCTGCACGGAAGACCAACACCAAGAGGTTATACGTTCTACATGAAAGCTCGAGCGGCAGATATTAATGACTTATTTGTACTTAACTAGACATCATGTCGATCGAGACAGACGAAATCCCATCAAACAGAGGAGTGAAGAGGAAGGCTGTGGGTGAAGGTATTCGCCTTCTCTGCACTTACATATAAACCCTTATCGAGTGCATGAGGAACAGAAAGGCCTCCTCTGCAGACACAGGGCTGCATTGTGTCCTCACGTGAGGGCTGAGCATGTCGCAGGGCGCTAGGTGTACAAGCAGAGAGTCAAATAACACCTTTACTGCTGCTAATGAAATGCTTACCATTCGCTGGCAAGTCATTTCATAAATTACACCGGCCCATAGTTACTTCCCGCAGTGGAAAAAAAAACGTACGGCAAAAGCACAAGAAATACATCTGCCAGGAGAAAGAAGAGAAAGACCTAATATAAAAGTATTACTCCTGATCAGCCACACGCATCTGCCCAAAGAGGAAGAGATTCAGAGAGTACTGGAATCGTAATAAGGATTAACTCACTAGTAAAGATCACATGACAAGGAGGAATCCATGCAGAACCAGTCTGTACATCTGATTATATTGGGCAAGACAGAGAATTTATCTGCAACAAAATTACAACAGTTACCGGACGCATTTCTGCCTAAAATATCTATTCAGTTGATTCAGGTCATCATGCAAGTTCTGTTCAGTTCAGGCGCTAGAAGAATATATGTGAACTTCACATTGAGATTAATAAAAGCAGCAGCAGGCAGATTTCTCCGGCCTTTGAAATCTCTCTAATCGATAAAAATGCTTTATTGGCAGACGAGTTTGACAGCAGAGTAAAATTCTTCTTCTTTGCTTTGTTTTTAGAGATTTGGGTGTCTTCTAAGCTCATTCCATACGGAGATTCCAATGAAGACAGTTGTACCTCTCCAATTACTGACTTCCAGTGTAAAGAGGAACAGGATGAATATATCCCAATAATTCAGATCAATTCTGTATACTCCATGACGACTCCCATGACCGCTGCGCAAAGACAGGTGGGCACATTTCTGTTTTAACTAAAAAATAGTATTGATCCAATAAATTATTATGCATCGAGTTTTATTTGAAAAATTTCACCTGAAAATCAGTTCCTGATCAACATATTAAGTTTCAAATACAAACCCTCTAGGTACGGACACTTCACAGACAGATAGTTAAGTATAAAACTTGGCAATAGGATCCGTGCAGCGTGCGCGTAAATTATGCGGGGTTGTAACCCCCCCCAAAAAAATACAATACAATACAACCCCCAGGACCCCCTTAAATGGGTGGAGACACAAACTCCCCCAATGCTCAACCAAAAGTCATGCCCTTGTGTTAGTGTCCTGGTTAATTAACGACAGTGAAAGATATTAGAGATTCGAGCAGAGCTAGAATCGAGATAAAAGTAAAAGTACTCCATGCACTGTGGGCTATGAGATCATTTCCTAGCGTATGTTCCGGCCATTGAATGGTTATCTTATTAGGTTCTTGCTTTGTTTGGAAGATGCTGTGTAGATCTTGTTCCAATACTGCCGCAAGCTCAGCTTAGCTTAATGCCTAGTCGACTCCTTGTAAATGGAAAACTGCACATCTCACCTGTGCTGCAGGGCGACTAGTCCCAGTGTTAATACCTGGGCCACCTCCAGCTGCGTTGGCCATTCTCCGGAAGCCACGCAGCCGAATACCCCGCACTCCTCTCCAATGCCAGACTCCTCAAACTCCATAACAAGTTTCTCTCGTCCGGCGTCAAAGCACACCTTCTCAAACTGGCTTTGCCCTATCCGGCTTCAAAGCTCAATCTTCTCGCACTCGGGCTGAAGGAGCTTCCCACTCCGCTCCACAAAACTACTGTTACAGGCGCAAGTTGCAGCGATGCTCTGAACTCCCAACACGTGCCGCGATCCCAGCCGACCAATCCAACTCCAATTTCGGGGGGTTTAAAGTCTTCCTAGTTTCACCAACAGAAAATACTTTGATTTATTTAAAAAGTTACTTAGTTGGCCAAATTTATAAAATTGTATTCGCATTTATTAACAAATTCAAAGTACAACGTCAACGCAATCACAAAAAGATTATATGCTATAAGTGGAAATGTAACCCGTATTAAACATTTGGTTCGGACCACGTCACTTTGTAAAACTCCTGAAGTAACCAGCCATCTTGTGCGTTCTGTTAATGACGTTATCGGCAAATATAAACATTTTACCTTTGAACTTTGCATCTTAGATAAAATATTTGCTCGTTTCGCAAACTTTTCGCTCCTTGGTCAGCCTAAATCCGATCTCCACGTGTTTGCGACAGTATCACGTGGTCTGCCCATCGCGCCAGGTGAGCATGGAGGTTCGGCTGCTGGTCCTTCACTTTACTTCTGCTCCTTTGTCCTTATGTTCCGCTTGTCGTTCATTTCTATCGCGATCACAAGTCCATGTACGCGTGCAGCACTTGGCTAAACTTTCGCAGTTGTTTTACAGGAGCAGAGATTTCCGTCTGAAATGGCGTCTGCATCAGGTAAGTTTTGATTCGCGCAATGCATTTGAATATGCTTGTTTTATTGAGTTTAAACTGAAATACATGTATTGTTTTAAATGGAAAAAAATGAAGAAACTTTAAAAATGTGGATGGATCAAGTCCATTACTTTTTAGCAGTAAACAGAAATACACGTATAACCTCTCCCTCCTGCACCTGTCACTGAATGTTTAAATATTTTACTTGAAGCCGACTGTTTAGATAGCGGAAGATGATGCTCCTAAAATGTTTATTTCTAAACAGAAACTTTGGTTTGGTAGTATCTACCGCCAATATATTTTAATGTGCGCATTTAAGTTGAAATGTGACAAGTGAGGATAGATTAAATTTGTTCTTTAAATTTAAATGAAATGTTGAATGAAGTGGCGATTAACTTGCATCAGCCTGCAGGCTCAGTTTTTCAAATGGCTCTTTATGAATTTAACATCAGTTTGTTTACAAGCCTCCTGACTTCATTGGGAAACGTGAAATCCATTCACGTCTTTCTGTATGTTAATACTACTGACCTGGGTTTATCCTTCTGAATATTTGAGTCTGTTTGGGCTGTTTGACCTGCATTGCTTCGCACTTCGCTCTGCTGATGTATGTGTTCTCTGCTTAAGAGCTGAAGCATGGGAAGAAATTAAATGAGGGCAAGACCAAGCAGATCTTTGAGCTGCCGGAGCAGCCAGGCCATGTACTGGTGCAGTCCAAGGACCAGATCACTGCTGGGAATGCAGCTCGCAAGGACCAGATGGAGGGCAAGGCAGCCATATCCAACAAGACCACCAGCGCTGTATTCAGGTTGCTCCAAGATGCTGGTAAAACTCTCCGTTACCCTCCATATTTTAGCGATACTGGTTCACACAGCTCCCAGCCTTGTAATTGAATTCCGAGACATTCTCCAGCTAAGTGCATTCGATGTGTCCCTCATAAAGTCAGCTGATCTGTGGGAGATGCCTGTACACGCCAGCGTGACGTTCATACCGAGCAGGCGTCACTCCTGGCTGTGACCGTTAGCGTCCTTAAAGGCGTACACGTGGCCTGCCCCCGCAGGTATAAAGACAGCCTTTGTGGGTCAGCAGTCGGACACAGCCTTTGTGGCGCTCCACTGCGAGATGATCCCCATCGAGTGGGTCTGCAGGAGACTCGCCACCGGCTCCTTCCTGAAGCGCAACCCAGGGGTTCAGGAGGGCTACCGGTTCTCTCCGGTCAAGTTAGAGATGTTTTTCAAGGTACACATTTGCTCTACTTCTCATAATCGTGTGACCTGACCGCCATGTGAACTCCCACCCCGGCAGGGCCAGCCATATCAAATTCGATTAACTTGGCTGTCATTTTCAATCTTCCAGTCTGTCCTTCTCATGACAGAATGATCAGATGGGCGCCCCCTGGTGGCCACAGGGCCCTGAGCTGCTGCTCAGTTTGCTTATGCCTGGGGCTTGATCCTCGATGGCAGGGGTGGATAATCTTATCCAGGAAGGGCTGTTGTTTTTATAATGTAGTAGATATATCATTTGAAGAAATTTGAATATTAATTATTGCAGTAGTATTATTATTATTATCATCATTATTTGATTATTGTGGGCAGCTGAATGTGGATTCTGAAACCTGGTTAGGGTACTGCGCCTGTGAACGGAAGGTTGTCGGTTCAAATCCCTTAGTTGGCAGAATGATTTGGCAATTGGGCCCCTGAGCAAGGCCCTTAATTCCCAGTTGCTCCTGAGCCAGACTCAGTCGTATGTCTCTTTGGATGAAGCTGTCTGCTAATTAAATATAATGTACTCATGTAAAGTATCTCTAGGTTGCAAGCTGCAGTTTTCTTATTTATTTTTTTTATCTCATTACTTGGGGGGGGGACACAAAACATCTGGTGTTTCAGGACGACGCAAACAATGATCCCCAGTGGTCTGAAGAGCAGCTGATTGAGGCAAAGTTCTCTTTCGGTGGACTTGATATCGGACGCTGTGAGGTGGACATCATGAATCGCAGTACGGTGGCGATCTTCGAGATCCTGGAGAAGGCCTGGGCGACTCAAAACTGCACCCTGGTGGACATGAAGGTACAGCACTCAACGAATTACTCCTGACTGCAAAATGCTCATGAAGGTTCATTGATCGTCTTTAATAATGCGTCTTAGATTTGCATTAAGCTTCCCTCAACTGCATTAAAGCAGCATGAAGCATAGTAATGCAGACAGTGTTAACGTGGGACAAAGAGTACCCAAACGACAGTGATTAGATTACTTTTTAAATTAACTGTATTTTCACTTTCTTTACGCATGCATATATTGATGAACACAAAAATGTATCAATATCGTAAATATAAACATATATATATTTAAGTGCTTAAATTTAAATGTGTTTTGTTCGGTGACGCTAACATGAACTAGCAGCTGTGATAGTGGAGGGTTTTCTCTGGATTTAAAGTGCTAAACACGTCAGTGTGAAACAGCGGGGGGGTGGGGTTTGGGGGTGGTAGGACAGGGGGTTATATACATAATGCAGTGTGTGTGTAAACAAGGAGTAAACCAGCGTAATGGTGGGGAAGTCGTGTCTGACTAACGATAAATAAGTAAATAGGTTTATCCAATTTAATCTAATGTTTAGGAGCCAGTCTTCTGTGGGCAAATCAGGTAATGATGGTCTGGTCATCAAATCATCAAAGTGCTTTATGGACCAACACTGAAAAATATGCTGATGTGCAGGGTTAAGGCGTGAGAATGTTGGTGGGTGAGAGAATGAATCCCAAATGTCTAAATCGCTGCAGCACAGTTGCTCAATAGGTAAAGACCTGTCGATGAAGATTGGAACTTTGTGACTTGTTACGGCTTGCGAGAGGCTACACACACACACACACACACCTCGAATGAGAGCAGGCCAAACTTCTTATCGTTATTATCCATTAAACCGAAACACCCCCCTCGAGGCTTTATATAAAGGGCTTGCTAACTGACCCTATTGATGATTTACACATTTCTTTAATTATCTTTAATGTTGTCAGTTTTTGGAAATTTTTAATTGATGTGAGATTTTTCCGCATAGACCAGTCTGTGCTGTAATGAAAGTCAGTGCTGCTTTTAAAGTAGCTGTCTGTGAATCTTGCTTTTGAAAAGGTAATTTACTTAATGCTGGGGTCTGGAAAGGCCCGAGTTCTCAGTACATCACTGACGGTGTCATGGGTGACCTTTAGATGAATTAAGGGGTACTGGGTTAAAGTTTAAAAAATGTTCCCATAAATTGTGTAAGGGGCTGTTTTTGGGCGACATTTGTGCTTTACTGTTTTCCTCGCTACAGGAATCTATGATGTTCCTGATTTTTGGTGACTATTAAACTTTCGTGGTGCCTTTTTGACTCTTAAACCACAGCAGCCTGTCCTACAGCCCTTTAAGAACATCGTGAACGTGGTCTAATGGAGCAGGGTCATGTGGAGGGATGGAGGCTGAGGAAGCGGCATGTGACTGGCGGTGTGCGGGACAGCCAGCGTATTCTAGAGGATTTGTAAAAGTAGATTTAAGATTGTAATTTGCATTTTGATGTTAAAATCGCCTGTAGGGATTATTTTATGAGGGGGGTGTCAGCTGATGAATTTGGAAACCAGACTGAGAAATTCCAGAGGATTTAAAATAATCAGGTCAAATAGCAGCATAAGATGAATGGATTGAGCTGGGCTGGACTGGGATTAAGTTTCGGCTCCAGACTGGTAAATTTTGTTGGGAGGCAGGGGGGAGTGGCTTAAATTTCGCTCCCGTAGCCATTGGCTCACCGGTAAAATGGCCAGTATGCAAGATGGCCAGTCGAGCCATTGGCGGAGCACAGAAGAGTGTCGCTCTCTCCTCATCCTTTGCAGTGTAGAAAATGAAGAGGAGATGGTCCATCACTGTCAATGGTGTCTTCATCCTCTTGTCTGTCAAGTTATTTGGGGAAAGAATGTAACTTCAGCCTTAAGAGAATGAAAAAGCTTTCCTTGACTTTTGATTCTGGAAGTTTACCTTAAAGTTTGCCGGTGCTTGTATAACATCACTGTCAAGTTGTGTGTGTGTGTGATTGGTGATTGTGCATGGCGTTACAGGTTATTTGTGTTGGTATGCAGGTGTTATTTTTAAATGGCATTTAAACCTTTTGTCAGATTCACAAACAGAAATAACAAACATGTAAGTCATCCCTTTTCTCATAGTTTGTGACTCATCAGTTGTTTGGCATCCTGCATTTTGCTCATATTTATAGTCGTATTTCGGGGCTGGACAGTTTTGCACGACGCTGCATGCCCCCCTCGTCCCGTAACCGCGTCTCGCTTCACCGTGCTGGTAGCCAGCAGCTTCCACAGTATGTTTTACGGCATAGCTAAACCTTTTATTGCGGAATAGTGGAATATGTTCTTGCATGTCTGGAGGAACTTAATTTCTCAGTGAAACATTCCTAAACTGGCAAGTGGTACCGGAGAAATGGTGGCAAAAAGCACGGAAAAGTCTGGATCTCGAGTGAAATCCGGTGACAGATTAATGGTTGCGTAACGGGTGTCACGTGTGTGCAGTTACTTCATGGTCCCTGTGTGACTGCTGCCCTTTTTACTCTTTGCACTCAGACCACAGTGCACAGAAAGTCATCCAGTCCAAACTGAATACCATCGATCATCTTATAGATGAGAGTGTCATCAGATGGTTTGATGTTATTTTCGTTTCGTTTAATTCCGGGCTGAAGTTTTCAGAAATCTTGGCCAATAATGATCTTTCTGATTCTGATCTGTCTCACAGATTGAGTTTGGCGTTAACGTGGTAACCAAGGAGATCGTCCTGGCGGATGTCATCGACAACGACTCCTGGAGGCTTTGGCCTGCGGGGGACCGGAAGCAGCAGAAGGACAAGCAGGTGAGCCCTCACCGTGGTGGTGGGGACTGTGAGGAGGCCTTCGGGCTGCAAGTGGCTGGACGGCTATCGTGGCACACAGAGGCGGAGTTTCACCACTCTCCACTCTTTACTGCGGGACACCTGGGGTTTCGGCCCCCTGTTGGCCATAAATAGTAACTGCAACTAGAGGGATGCGGGATTCCGAAGTAACTTTTTCAGTGAGGTTCCCAAAACAGCAAGCCTGGCCCTGATGGTTCACGCGCCTCAGAGGAGTTGCCGTGTTGCACGTTTAGTGCAGTCCATAAAATAATTCTTGCAGAGCAAAGACTTGGAAATCTCAACCGTATAAATTGAAAATGTACTTTGACGTCCAGAATCTTAGGTCGGTGGGGAAAGATGACAAATGATCAGTTCAGTGGCAAATGGATTTGTCTTCTGCTTCTTAGGTGTACCGGGACCTGCAGGAGGTCACGCCTGAAGCCATGCAGATGGTGAAGAGGAACTTTGAGTGGGTCTCAGACAGGGTCCAGGTATCCATGGTTACGTGTTTGAAACATCACATGTTAAATGTACATCATATGACTGTATTTAGGTTAAGGATTTCTAGGCCAGATTAACTTGCGTTTTTGTAAAATAGCTGAGCGTTTGTTCTTCAGTCAAATGATACATAAAGTCAGGTAATTGACAGCAGCATTAAAGACCAACCACAAACACCTTTAGTAGTCACAATAAATCTAAAAACTTTTTTTTTTAATCCTAAAATGCAGTGTTTCTCACAACAGTCCTCAGAGACCCCCAGACAGTCCACATTTTTGCTCCCTTCCAGCTCACAACACACCTGTACCAGGTGTTCATGTTTGACTGGGAGTTGGGAGGGAGCAAAAATGTGGACCGGTTGAGGGTCCCTGGTTGGTGGTTTTTCCCACCATGAACTTTTTTACGTCATAGAAAAATGACAAACCCCTGCTACCTTTTATATGTTTTGTCGGATGTTTGCCTGTGTGTCCGCAGCTGCTCCTGGAATCGCAGACTCACGGCAGGGTGGTGGTTCTGATGGGCTCCGCGTCCGATCTGGCACACTGTGAGCGGATCCGCTCCGCCTGTGGGTTTTACGGCGTGCCGTGTCACCTCAGGGTCACGTCGGCACACAAGGGGCCGGATGAGACGCTGCGCATCAAAGCCGAGTATGAAGGTGCTGTGAATGTGAATGCTAATGGCTATGATGCTAATGTATAAAGGGGCGGGGCTACAGGGGTACTAGCCCCAGCTGAAAGTTGATTGGCCTCCAGAGTGCCCTCTTCCCTGTCACTCACCAGTTCAAAACTTATTATTGGCTAATGATAAGGTTGACCCCTCTGTATGGCGCAGGTTTGGAAGTGAGTGGTCACATGACTGCATGGCATGGTTGGTAATGAGGGAATCCCTCCCTTTATTGGGTCCTTACTCAGGTGACGGAGTTCCCACGGTGTTCGTGGCCGTGGCTGGTAGGAGCAACGGTCTGGGTCCCGTGCTGTCGGGAAACACCGCCTACCCGGTTATCAGCTGCCCCCCACTCACACCCGACTGGGGTGCCCAGGATGTGTGGTCGTCTCTCCGTTTGCCCAGCGGTAGGACTCCGTTCCCAAAGAACATTCATTCACACATTCATCTACGTGGTGCTTTTATCTAATTTCTGTGCTCCCTGGGATTCAAACCCACAACCTTTTGTATTGCTAGCGAAATGCTCTACTTGTTGAGCTACAGGATCTAAAGTGACATGTGGCCCCATATTGTTATCAAACCCCTGACCGTAGCACCACAAGCTAACTGGCCTATTGTTCTTTACTCAAACTCCTTGCAGTGCTTGGGCTTCAGGATTGTAAGATCTCCGCGGCCTGATTTAGCATTTAGTATCCGCATCACGTACATGTCTGCGTTTAACTTATTTCCAGGCCTGGGCTGCACCACTGTCCTCTCCCCGGACGCCGCAGCCCAGTCCGCCGCCCAAATCCTCGGCCTCAGCGACCATCTGGTCTGGGCGAAGCTGCGAGCGGTGATGCTCAACACCTGGATCTCGCTGAAGCAGGCAGACAAGAAGCTACAAGCTTGCAACCTATGAAGCCGAGCGCGGTGAAGCACCGCCGCAGGCTTATCAACTGCAGCGCTGTCACTACATTCCTGAAATAAAGCAGCTTCGCATGAAAAGGATGTGCTTGTGTGGGGCAGGGAACGAGTTGCGGCTCATGCAGCTTCCACTTGTCCAATGGGGTCCTGATTGGGAATCACTGGTAGACACTGTGCCACCTTCCGGCACCTGCACGTTGTCACACATATCAAGAGATCATGGGCACCACATGATGCCACCATGGGCAGTGGAGTAGATATGGCACATGCCCACATAACGCCTGCTTCTGATATGGGTGGTAATTTGTCTGAGGGCAGGGCCTCACTCCTGAATCCTTGGTTCAGCGCGGCTTTTCTCAGTCCAGTCCATGGGGACGGTCTGACAATCCACATTTTTGCTCCCTCCCAGCTCCCGACACACCTGTAGTGGCATTTTGTATTGCAGTGGTATCTGCTGTTTGTACAGTAAATACTACAGCTGTAAAGAGTTAATTTACAACCACAAGGTGTTACATGTATAAGGGCCGTTTACTGGGTTAATACTGAGATGTACCATTTTACTTGTGGATTAACAAAGATGCATACAGCACATTTGAAATGCATCACGGGATAAACTACCACACTTATTTTCTTATAGTGATTGACAAGCTATAAAACACAGTGCATTCCAAGCCTTGGGAAATGGTATGGAAATTTGTTTGAAGATACAGTTTCTGTGTAACATGAAAAACAAACGGAAAAATGGAACACTGCCATTTACTGTGGATTTTATAAGGAATGCGGGATCTTCTAAGCCCTCACTTCACACCCCACCCACACTGGCTGCCACATCACAGGAGACTCCATCCTCACTGGCTGGTTCCTCAGCCCCCGCCCCTTCCAGAGTCGGGGAGGGTGCGTAAAAGCCGTCGCCGTCAGATGGCGCGGCAGAAAACGCGATGCTGTCGTCTGACTGTCCTTGACGCTTTAAGGTAGGCGAGTCGCCCCGGTCGCTCTTCTGATTTGCCGAGATTTCCAAGAGAAACAGAGTCTCCACCTGACTGAGGAACTGCTCCACGGTGCTGTCCTGCAGCTGCTCTAGGAACTTCCTCAAGGAGGCCAACATCTGTAAAGAAAAGGGCTGCAGATAACAGAAGGCCAAAGCCAGTGCTAACAGTGCCTAAAGTGAGCATCACTGCATGGCTGATCGCAGTGTAGGATTCCTTAGACCCCATTGATGTGGGTGTAGCCAGTGCACCGGGGAGGGACTTACTGCATTAAACGAGATGAAGGCAGATGACTCCAGCACAATCCCCCAACCCTTACACATGTGATTGGCTGATAGTACTTACTTTGTCCAGGCATGTAAGGTCGGAATCTCTGCGGAAAAATCTGTCCATCGGCACGCAACTGGAAATAAAACCACAGCAGGAAAATCTTCACATTGAGACAGACAGAGTTTTACGTGTTAATCAGACCTGTCCCTACCCCAAGTAGGGACCGTAACCAGGCCCTCCCCACTCCTAAAATTACCGCTACATCACAAATACCACACTACCTCCTTACCTGTGAGACGCTCTGTATTTTTTCACTATCCACTCTGCTCTCTTCATCACTTGGACCCAATTCGGCTCCTCGCACAATTCGTGGATCTCAAACTTAAAAGGGATCCCTGGAGGACAAAGGGAATGTTCTGTGACTGAGGAGAAGAGGAACAGGGCGCAAAGACGTCTGTGACCGATGGAAACAGCAACAGGTGCAAAGGCGTCCGTGAATTGTCTCACTGTATCCAGAAAGGGCAAACGCTGAGGGAACAGCGGTACGTACTGTGAGAGCCTGCGGGGCCCTGCTCCTCACTCACCACCAGACAGGTGGTCTGCGAGTGCGGCGAGGTGTTGCTGGGGTTGTAGGGGCTTACGATCATCCCGATGAAGGGGGCGCCGCCGCGGGAGAAATAGCCCTGAAAGCAGGGAAGCTGAAATGTCAGGAACTACCTCAACAAAATAGACCCGAATCTGATCCAAAAGTCAACTGTACACCGGGAACCGGGCTTAAAGCACATGTCAGTGCATTATCTCCACCAAGGAAGTCACTTATTTTATTAATGTATCCTCCATAAATGCTTATCTGCAAAGCTGAAGGAACAATTTCACATAAAGCCCAATAAAAAGCATTTCACTTTCGAGAAGCAGTGGACCGCTTGCAAAAATGTAACACAGCAGAAACATCTTAGAGTTAAACAAGAGGACAGAAAGACAGTGATGCGTGGACAGGTAGGTGCAGCATCTCACCTGGAACTTGGCCTGCGTGTCAATGTCACGGAGGGAGGGGTTGGGGTCAAATGCAGGGTGCGAGTGATACCAGCCGACGACGTCGTAGCCCCGGCCGGCCAGCTGCTCCGACGCTTGGGTCTGAGACACTGGATCCATCTCGCACTGCATTCCCGTGCTCAGGCTGGTGCACGGCTCTGCGGCACAGATCTGCGGAGGATTCCACTCACCATCACCATCACCATCACCACCACTTCACTATGATCTCACCACTACCAGAATCATAGCATCATACCACTTCATACACTCTCAGAAAAAGGGTAAATATCTGAAGCACTGCTTGTCACTGGGGCTGTACTCTCAAGGATCTGCCAATTGTACCCTCAGCTGTAGATAAATGTACCTTTTAAGGTACAGAAATGGACTCTGAGGAACATTGATGGTACACTAATGCCGTTTGTACCTTTGGGATGCTCCTCAGAGTCCATTTCTGTACCTTAAAAGGTACAAGTACAAGGGTACAGCCCCAGTATAAGATACAAATTACCCTTTTTCTGTTTTATACCGAAAACGTACTGAACTGTCACTTCAAAACCGAGGTACATACCGAACCGTAATTTTTGTGTACCGTTACACCCCTACCAGTCACGTGTTTCACACAGTATTATTAAAAGCAGTCATCATCATCATCACCATCTTCATCATCACCACCACCATACATCTTCACACTCTACAGCAGATCCTTCGCATTCCCATGGGTGTTCCTCACCTTCAGCACTTTGCCTGCCTCATTGTACTCGCCCCCCAGCAGACCGATGACCTCCCCCATGGAAACGTGCGAGTGCTGAGGGGAGAAACGAGGGCAGCAGTCAGCGACTCTCCCAGACTTTGGGTCAGTGCCGGTCCTGCCACGCTGCAGAGCCACCGCGTCCTTCTGGCAAAGCTAAGCAGGATGGTCAAGACCTACTACACACCGCCATCCGTCTAAAGAACAGCAGGATCAGATGAGATGGAACTTTACTGATCCCCATGAAGAGAAAACGTCGTTGCCCAGTAGCAGATGTAACGCGCTGTGTACCGCAGTGACACAAAGCCTTTCACTGCAGACACTGCCCTGTGCGCTGTAATATAAGCAGGACAGAGGTCAATGTGCTAAACCTACCATGTCCATAATGATCAGTGCCTCTGCACACACAGCCACCCGAAACGGCTCCTGCAAAACAAACGACGGGACCCTCAGACGCACGACAACCAACGCAGAAATTTAACAGCACGCAGAGCGGGCGTAAGGTTACACCAACCTGCTTTTCATCGCCAAACTCCTGGCAGGGTATCAGCTGGAAGGGGTCAAAGGAGCTAGGACAAAGACAGAGAGATAGAGGGCCCAGGTTAAAGGGCAGCTTTCCACTGGGCCTCCACTCAACGTGCCCGAATGGACCTACCTTAAAGAGCTTTAATGTAGAAATAGAGTACGTAGAGTATCAAAGAACACAAAAAGGTTAATGTTACCGGCTGAAATAAGTGTTATGTCCTTTGAGAGTAGCAAGACCAGCTGGGAGCATTAACATCAAGACACCATAAATATTTTATATACAAGCAGTGGCCTTGGGGAGACGCTCACCTTCTCTGCCTGGATGCCTTGCTGGCTTTCAGCTGCCGCTTACAGGAATCCTCCCTCCTTTTGGCTAGATCCTCTGCGCTGAGGTGCTGAAGATGGCAAACGTATACGACAGGTGTACTAACTGGGGCTCTGACACAGAGACCTTTCTGAGAGGGACAGCCCTGTCACGTCACCTAAACACGCGACAGGCTCCCCCTGGTGGTCTTGCTTGGAATTTCCCAGCCCTACCTCAAAGGTCTGCCCCTCCAGGTCCTTGGCGTCGCACCAGTTTCCCCACATGTCTCGCACTCGCCGCTTCCTTGCACGCTTTGGGGGGGGGGGGGGGGGGGGGTGACCATAAAAACAGCATCAGTGACGGCGGCATGGATGCTCTCGCTGCCACAGGATCTGCCACCAACGCCGGCCCTCACCATAGACTGCAGCCTCTGAGCCAGCTGGTACGCCTCCAGGGCATCCCGGCCTTCCCTTGCCCGGGAGCGCTCCACCATCCTGGGCCGGTTGTACACGGCCTGCTCTGCAGGAGGGAACACGGTTTGAGCAAGAGGAGAGGCGAGGAGATGAGAGGCGAGGCGAGGAGAGGAGAGGAGAGGCGACGGTGGCCGGGAGCCGCGAGGCTGAGCGGTATGCCATGTGCCGTGGAAGAGCCATTACCACAGCCGAAGTTGATGGCGCCGATGAGCTCCAGGTAGGTGTGTATCCTCCCGATGCAGTTGACGTCACCGCAGTTCCTCAGGCCTGGGCGCACTGACGTCTTGTTCAGGTATTTGGGTTTAACCTTCTCCCTGTGAACACAGGCAGATGCTGATTTGAGGAGCCTGGGACACTCTCCCACGGTAATGCAGTGCCGCTGTTTATCATCACTTAAATCGTGCATTTGCACAGTCACTGCACTGAATAGAAGTTCGGGAGATGCTGAAGCCACATGTTCTGCTAGTCAGCTACCTATGATCTTCTGACTTGTTAGCTACTGGGTTTTTGAAATATCTGAATGCAGGCCCTGCATTAATATAACAAATTCTGTATTGGCCAGCTAACGTCCCATAGCCAACATCCAAGCCTCTGGATAACAACTGTCTTTATTTTAAGTATTAATTAGCATCACTACCCCCCATGCACTAGATCACATATATAATCTTTCATCCTGCTTTTAAACGCTGTGGGACTGGCAGAGAAGGTCACATGACCTCAGACCCAGGTTTAATGCAGTATATCAGCAGTAGGGGCTCTGTGCCCTGTAAACACGTACCACTGCTCTAAGATGTAATTCCGGATCTTAAGGTATCTCTCGGGCGTCTTGGACGGACGGCCCTCGAAGAACTCAGAGACGGCCTGTTTCTCCTCCTCTGTGACGGCCCTTCGGTCAAGTTGAACTTCTTGTTCTGGGGCCTTCAGCTCTTCCTCCTCCTCGTCCTCCTCCTCGTACTCATCATCCAGGCTCGTGCTGCCCTCTGCTGGGCCTGAGGGAAGGACGGACAGCAGCAGAGCAGGCAGGTCAAACCCTGACCCGGAAGAGCGGGCCCACGGGACATTTTTATGGAGAAAAAAACACAAACAAAGCCAGAGGTCACCTGCTCCACTACTGTCCTCCCGTTCGGAAGCAGATCCTCCATCTGCACTGCCAGGCCCAGCTGGCTGGGGGTCCGTTTCCTCCGCAGACGTGGGGTCGCAGTGAGCATGTGCGACACCCTCACCCACCACCTCAGATGCAGCCTCTGGGGTCAGCTCAACAGAGCAACAGGGCCGGGGAGAAGGGGCTGGCAGAGGCTCCACACTTTGGACTGCAGCATCTTCAGAAGGCCCTTGTTCAACCGGCTCCCCCTGACTGCTCAGAAGCGGTTCGTCGTCGAGGTCATCCGTGATGTCCACATCCTCGTCGTCTGACAGCCTCTCGATCCGCACCGCATTGGACAACATGGTGCTGTGATCCTTGACAGAGCCAGCAGCACCGGGCGGTGGCCTGCCCACTGATCCGCAAGGGGCCCCTGGGCTCTTATGCGGTGAGTTCTCCAGCTTAGTCTGAAATTAAAGGCCTACATTGGTAACACGCTGGAACAATGCACAAAGCAATGCAATATCTCACTGGTTGCAATACTGTGTAAAATCAAGTTTCATCTAAGATTGTAAGCTCATGGGAGTTAATCAGACTGTAGAAGAGGTGTGTCCAAGCAGCTAGAGCAGGCAGGACCAACCAATCAGATGTTTTGGTCCCACCTCCTCTAGTTGTTTGGACCCCTGATTGGTTATCTCACTGAACCACTCATTTTTCCTTCTGACAGAAAATTTTTGTGCAAGTAAACCCCCCATGAGTTTTTTTCCCCCCTACTTATAAGTGAATATAAAGAGTGTATTAAAAACTTAAAAGACAAAACGCTGCAGAATAAACTCAATGGCCACTCGTTTAGTAATCGTACGAAGGCGGGAACAGGACAGAAACACACCTGTTTCTTAAAGTACTGTCTGGCGTAGCTTTTAACCTGCAGGACGGTCCGGCTGCCAATGAGCTTGGAAATTTTTGTCCACCTCCGGCCGAACTGAGACTGCAGCACCATGCAGACAGAGGAGCAGAAACGCTACATCGGCTGTATTCTTGCTTTTTGCAACCGATCCACACAACATAAAATGAAAATATACAAAGACTCCGTCCTTATTTATCACTGCAGCTCATATAAAGCACATAAACGTCTGCTTACCAGTCCGGCCTCAAAGAGCTCCTTCTCCTCCTCGGCCCAGCGGACAGGCTGCGCAGAGGGTTTCACAGGAGACCTACAGGGCGGGACCACAGCAAAGAGAGAAGTCAGGTGTCATGTTGGGTAACCACTGCAAACGCTTCAGTTCATAAAACAAATAATTACACAATAGTCAAAATGGAAAAGATATCTTTGATTATTCGTTCCTGGGGGCCATGTGGATCTCAAGTCTGGGATCTGTGCCCATATCCAATAGATTGTGGATTCATATCCCGTGGCTGGCAGAGTAACTGCATCACAGTTGGACCATTGATCAAGGCCCTTAACCCCAACTGCTTCAGGGTCTGTCTGATCCCGCTCTCTGCACCCACCTGGTACATTGTCTAAGTGTCATAATTATTATTATTTTTTTAATAATTTTTTGTAAAATAACACTGGACATGCAAGCAGATTCTTAGTACTAGCAATGTGGTAGCATTGTTGCTGAGACCAAGGGATGCGTCACTGAGGTCGACATTTAGCATGGGAGCGTTTTCACATCGAGGGTCCCCTGAACTGTACTCACCTCTTCACCTTCTGCTTCTCACCCGCCCACATACTCTTTGGCAGCTCCTTCCCAGCCAGATAATACCCGGAACCAGTCAAGGAGAAATCCACAAAAAGTCAAGCCAGCAGAGGTGGATGGTTCAGGTCAAGAGAGTAAAAATCAAGAGCAGAATTTCGTTTCAACCAACCAGTATAAATAGTCACCGTCACAGGATACTCAACTGGTTGGTTCAAACAAAATTACGGGCTGGATTCTCACTTTCCGGACCTGAACTATCCACCTCGGCATGCCACATCCATTAGCATGGTACACACCAGGCAGCACCATTTGAGCGTTCACCCTTCAGACTTTGCAAACTGCTGTACATCAAAGGATACTCCTCTTCCAGTAGCATGTTCTCTATGGCCTCCCTGTTCTCCGCACTGATAGAGCTGTCTAGAGTCCAGGGCTACAAGACAGCAAACATATAAAAGGGGTGGGCAAAAACTTGTGCAAATCAGCCACTGAGAGAGCAGAACACGTTTAAAGAGCTATCCAGCCCAACCGATAAGCGAATGAATGACGTGAAGAGACAAGAACGTTGGTGCTGCCGTACTGTAAGCAGACACGGAGCGATGTACAGCACTTACTAAGAGCCCGTTGCTGTTTTTCCATGCGGACTGTAGATAAGGATCTTGAATTATTTCTCTCCCTTCAGCGTCCCTAAAATATTCAATAGCACAACAGCACACAATTAGCTCTGGAGCCCAGCTCATGTCTCATAGACGCTTTTTTGGGTGTTGAGCGTAGACGACGAAAGCATGGATATTTCACTTATTCAGTACCGGCGAGGAGTGCTAACAGGTACAGTAGCTTAAAGAGAGGTTGTCATTATGTGTCATGATTCGTTGACAGCTGGGATCAGTCGTTGGACAGCCTTTCCAATGGGTGGTCAGACAGTCGGGTAAAGTGTTTTCAGATGAGAAATATGCGGCTCAGTCAAGTTCATGTTTTCGTTCTGCCGAGCCACATTCTCACGGGTTTCTTGTTGATGACAGCAGTGTGAATGCACGCTTATATGAAACCAGCATACACACATTTAATTTCTCTGAGCATTAAAAGGAAAGACGTCCTGGCCTGTCCGTACTTCGTATGTCAGCTGCTCCGAGCCGCCGCCTCCCTCACTGCGTTCAGTAAATGTTCATGAAAATCTAAACTCGTCACCCATTCGTGTGACTTGTAGTAAGAAAATGCATAAGCAATGGCACAGACACTACTGGTAGCGAGAAGTCTCTCATTTGTCATTCATTTTTGTTGTTTGACGGGTAAACATGAATATCTTGGGTGCTATAAACAAACCGTTTAATTACCACGAGAAATTTGAAAAATGAGGGTGGGGGATTGAGCTGGTATCCAACCATGCCCAACTCCAACTACGCATTAATAATATTCGGAGGACAGACTTTTTGCTTACCCCAAATTCACGTCGGTTACATCTCCCTCAATATCTACAAGCTCCACTTCGTCCGCCATATCGGCTGCCGGAAGTTTCGTCACGCCGAGGGCGACACGTGGACCCGATTCCAGTAGCGACACCAAGAGGTGCGGAGGAACACAGCACGCATGCGCACACTAGAGTATCGTTTATAGAGCGCTGTACTGGAGTAAGTTATTTACTTATCTTTTTTTTTAGACTGAACGAAAAGTAGCGCTGTGATATCTACTTCAAGCCCTTATGAGGAAAATACGCACAAACCTGTACGGATTATACAGTATTTCATTGAACAACAATTTCGTATTATGTACCTAAACACCCTCCGCGAGTCTGTACTGGAGAAGCTGTTGGAAGATGGATGTTTACTTTGCATTTAAGCTGCATCCCATTTGGAAATACAGCTTGCACTTAAAATATGAATACTTCTGAATTTCTCTGTTTAATTCTCACCCTGTAATAACAATCCAATCCAAAAATAACCATTTAAATAGCACGTAGAGTCTGACAGTCCAGCATTGCACATCAGGGTATTTATGGGCTTATCTGAAATATAACTTACACGAATTGTGAACCATACTTTCTCAACCATAAACATGTTTTACTGCAATAGCCTAGCCGGTGGGTAAGGGGCACGACTTCAGGTCCCCCCACCAAGAAAAAACAAAGGCAACACGCTCGGGTGAAAGTCAGTGTTATTTATTTAGAAATTCACAGTTTCCAATGGCAAACAACTTGGGAGTCCAACCCGTGCTCCAGTTCCACTAGTGCTGTGCAGCCCGTCCGCACAGAAAACAAGTAGCGTGTTCCCGTAGACCCCTCGGGGCCCTTTGGGGTGGGTGGGGGATGCCAGGGCACTCGCGTGTGCTCGGGGGCTTCGTTAAGAAACAAAGTGCACATTGAGCTCGTAAGAAAAATCAGCAACAAAAAGTACAAATAACACCACGTTAAAGAATGTGAGCGAATCGACCGTCGACCCCTCCAACTGCCAGAAGAGGGCGACACACAGCATTCTCACACATTGCAGGGGACGCACAAACCCCGGCACGCGTGGAAAATATTTAGTAAAACTCTCGAAGTCACATTCAAACCCAGCCCACAAAATTTTCCTCAAATAAAATGAAGAAAAACATGTTTCATACTGTCATGAACGGTGCTTAACGAAGGGATCCCGTCCTTAAATCGACACAAGTCCTGCCACCGGCAAATGAAATCTTTTTCATTTGTTACTTTTTGCGAGAATAAAACGCCTTACTTCCCCGTTTCACTTTGAGTTCACTCCCACCGTCTGTACCAGAAAAGTCAAATGCAGCACGTCATCATAAATCTGTACTTTAAAATCTATTTCCTTTTACTTAACAGATAAGCGTTTAAATTCAAAGGTGGCTCCATACTCCATCAACGGGACGCATGTATTGTACGTCCTGACAGTCCATTGATTAAAAATGTGTTTTAGGGAACACATATGTGAAGGAGTACTATGTGGCATGTGCCGTCGCAGTACCTGCCACGGGAGGCAGGGGGAGACAAAGAAGGATCTTTGAGGGGATCCTCCTTCTGGGACTATGGCAAGATATATCTGGCAGACAGTGAAATAAATAAATACATAAATAAAACTCACATCAGAGGTACCTTCTGGTGTCTGACAGAAAAACAAAATATTTCCCAAAAACAGGACCCTCAAACACATCTCATTTGGTCAGAAAAAACCTCCCTCATTCCATAAGTAGTGAAAGTAGGAAGAACTCGTTCACCAAGGATGTGGGCTGCGGGGCCAGCCGTGACTTGTAGCAGGGTGAGTGAGTCACGGCATCCTCAACACTTACGGGGGCGTGATGTGATGTTGAGAATGCAGGGTGGGGTGGGGGCATTGGCAGAGACTCACAGCAGCTTCACCCACCTTGAGCAGCCGCTGAGTTTACGGCACACCTAAGGAAATCACCTCCTGGTCCCACGAAACAAAAGGTTAAAGCCACATCTAGAACGGAAAAAGGCAAAGGAGGCAGACGGTGGACACTGCACAGTCCTCACACAGACCTGACACCCCCACGAGCCCCCACTAAACAGAGTGCCCTCTAAAGTCTGGGACAGGACACCGCCCCCTTGAGGCTTCGACCATCTGGTCACTGTGCTAATCCCGTAGAAAAACAAAACTCTGCACTAAAATACACAGCTTTTTCTCATCTTATCGATAAATAAGAGCTCTCTCTGTAAGGAAAAAAAAAGAACGACCTATCGATCTCTAAAACAGACAGAAAAGGCACATGAAGAGGAAGGGGTCTTCGAAGTCCAGGGCCACCGTGTCCAGGAGCAAGGTCCCGAGAGACGAGTCGTGCCGCAGTTCCGCACCCTGCCAGCAGAAGGTGCCACTAGGTACCAGTCTGTTCCCCGGATGGGGATGACGTGTGGCTCAGACCTGGCCCGAGAGTGCGGTGACCCCCAGCGCGCCCACGCCCATCTCCTTGCTGCCTTTCATGATGCCGTGGAGAGCGGGCAGAAGCTCGGCTACGCCTCGGCCCCGTTCACACATCCGTGAGCGCCGCCGTTTGAAGGCCCGCCTCTCCATCCGGCTGGGAGGCGGCGGCTGGTTCTCGCATGCGGGCGGTTCCTCTGAATGGGAGGAGCCCTCCGAGCTGCCTTCAGAGGGGGTGTCCCTGGACAAGGACACGCAGGTCTCTACCGGGGGGGGGCGGGGGGCACCGTTGCACTTGGGGCCTCCATTAGCTGCTGCTGGTGCGGGGGCCAAGGGCTTCGAGGCATCCGCCTTCTCGGCTTTCATCTTGCATCGTTTCTTCTGCCCGGGGGGAGAGAGGAAAGGTCACATGGGGGTTGGGGAGATATTCAGGAGGACGGGGCCACAGCTGAAAGCTGACTGGCCCCTGGAGTGGCCCCTCCCATTGTCACTCAATTCAAAATCTATCATTGGCTAATCAGGATGCCACCTCTGTGTAAAGTATGGCTCCTCTTATGGTCCAACCTTAAAATACACTGCCTGACCAAAGGAAAATGGCACACCTTAACAGTGCATTGTTTCCACACGCTTATGCAGCATCTCAACATTTTTTTTCATCTAGATTTGCATTCATTTCTCATTGAGATCTTGTATTGATGATTGGGGGGGGGGGGGGGGCGTTGACCTACTCCATACAGTCTCCTTCAGCACATCTCAAAGACGTTCGATGGAGTTAAGGGCAAGGCTCTCTGGTGGCCAATTCATGTGTGAAAATGATTCCTCCTGCTCCCTGAACCACTCTGACAATTCCAGCCTGATGAATCTTGGCATCATCGTGCTGGAATACGCCCATGTCATTAGGAAAGGAAAAAATCCATAGGTGGGATGACCTGGCTCTTCAGTAGATTCAGGTGCTCAGCTAATTTCATTGCTGCAAAACATTGCCGAGCTGTAATGATCCAATCATTAGCTCTTACGTACTTGCCGATTTAAATTCAAACAGTGGGTTTTTGGCCAGGAAGTGTAAATCCTAGAATTGCCCCTATCAGGTTGGGGGGGTGCGGGGGTTGATGCAATGAGAAACACATGAATCCCTGATATAACACAGCTTGGGCAAGCTCAGACTCACATGGTGTCATGGCATTGTGGGTAAGAATCCTTGCTTCCCCCAGGTCAAACTGCCCCAAAGACATGTTTTGGTCATTAGAGGGGGTGTTTGGCCCACAGCCCAACAGAACCACTACAGCATATCGGGCCGACCCCGGAGCTGGGGCAAACCAAAACAGGGGTAGGGGGAAAATAGACACCATACCTTTTTTTCAGGTGAAAACCTTAGAGGTTCTACAATGAACAAGTCATCGGGACCCACTGAAAAGGGGAGAGAGGGGTGGAGGTTAGATGGAGGGATGAGCACGAAGCCAGCTGACGGACAAGGCGAGGCCAGCGGGGGGCAGCATTGGCGATCAGGGTGGACCAGGAACCGGGGTATTGGCCTGCTCAACACGTACATGCATCACCTGGAACTCTTCTGGAATTTTCTAGAGCCTTCTAGACCCTTGATGACCAATCGGGGGATAAAGTATCATGTAAAAATTTGCTGAACAGCTGCACAAATCCAGCCCAGTGACGGCATGTCGGGAAAAGCGGGACTGCTGCTGGGGGAGACCCTACACATGCCGGATGCAGATGCGGTGATTTTAAGTCTGACGAGAGACAAACTGACAATGGGGCAGGGTGGGGCACCTATGACCCCACAGCTAATGTGAGGGCCACGGAGAAAATGTTTGTGTTTCAAGCATGACCACGTGGAGACATTCCCCCTACATCCTCAGCACTGGGGGGCCCTTTGGAGGTACAGCAGCCATATAATGGACAAATGGGGGGGGGAGGAGTAAAATAAGACATCATTAACTCACCTATCCAAAGGCAGCTCAAATTTTTTACATCAACACGCTATGTAGCCCTTGTTGAAGCCCACCCACAAACATTTACATTTAGAGTAACAAAGGAATAGCCCAGAAGGGGGCGCCATTCTGTGGTTCTGTGGGGGTGGAGTGACCACACAGGACAGACTTGCCTTCTGCAGCTGGGAACTGGAAGGACTTTGAGCGCACGAGAGGGCAGGAGACTCTCCGCTTCAGACTCATGTCATCATACGAGGAGAAGCACCTGTTGGGACAGAGCACAGGTCTGCAAATCTGGGTATTCAGCTGGGGGGGGGCGCGAGGGTCGAGTTCTAAAAGGCAACCTGACCTCTGAGCACATTCTGATTGGACCAGTGATGTTAAGTAATGCATCGGGGAGGTCAGGCTGGGGGTGGCCGCTTGAAAATTATGAAAAACATTCTTTTCCAAGAGCTCATGAAAGCTCAAAGAGTACCTCTTGGGGCTGGGGTAGTGGTTGATCTTGGGCATGGGGGGGCCCGAGCTCGCAGGAGGGGGGGCCGCTCCTCGGCAACACTGGAGGCACAGCAGGAGCCCGATGGACAGGCAGAGGAGCAGGGAGACAGCCAGGTAACTCTGCCGGTCTGCTGCCTGCAGGGTGATACCCAGAGCAGTTGGCATTTATGGGGCCATGAAACGTCAGGCGATTTGGCTACTGGCAGAAAAGGAGCCCGCGGGCGCCCTCACCTCTTTCTGAAGCTTGCCAACTGTAATGGACAGGTTGAGCACCAGCTGTGTGATGTTCTCCAGCTGGTTCTGCAGAGTCTGGATGGACTCTGTCTGCCGCTGGTCCTGAGGAGGGCGGAGCCAGCATGCATTCCTCCACAGTCAGTCATTCATTCCTTTGATGACTTTGTAGGCATGAGAAAAGCAACAGGAAGTGGGGGGGGGGGGGGATACGACAAAAATCACCTGCTCCTCCGCGATCCTGGAGGTGTTCTGCAGCTTGATGATAGTCTTGTTGAAGGCCCTCTGCATCTCCTCCATCTGCTTTCGGTACCTGGATCAACCGATGGCTCCTGGTTAGACAGGAGCATAGACACGCACACGGGCTGCGGGGGCGGGACAAAGAGGACACACTCACCTCTGGCTGAGTTCCTCCAGGTACCGGCCGCTGAGTGACATGTTCATCTCTAGTGCCTTGATGCGATTGTTGAGTCTCATAAAGACAGACTCCTTCTGGTTGGAGCCGTGAACCTGGTTGCCGTTACCGTAGCTGAGCTCGGAAGAGTTCTGCAGTTCGGCGTAGAAGTCGGTGGCAGAGCGCTGTAGTTGGGCCCCACCCTGGGCCACCAGGATAGCCTCCTCCCCTGGTTCCGGGGGGAGCAACGATGTCTCTGGAGGCAACGCAAGTGGGGTGGTTCTCTGGGGTTCACCCACGGATGGCCTGTCGGCATCCGACTCTGCCGGGGAACCCAGGAGATCGGTGGGGGGGCTGATTTCCAGCGGCTTTGTGGCCGTGAGGGCTGGCGAGGCAGGTGGCTCCACCATGGGGAGGAGCGGGAGCTCCGCTTTAATGAAGTCGCTCTCGAGCCCAGACAGGTCCGCTGTGGGAACCGCGCTGGACCAACTGGGGCTCCCACCGCCGGAAGGGGGGCCCTTCGTCGCCTCGTCCTGCATCTCGGAGACAATGTCTAGGAGACGGGGATCTGTGTGTAGTTCATCACCCCGCGACGGCTCGAGGATGTCCTCCGCGGGAGACACCGTGGGGACAGCGGAGTCCACAAAGCTGATCGGAGGCAGCGACAAGGAGTGGCTGGGCTCCAGCAGCTCAGTCACGGTGACGAGATCTGCGGCTCCTTCAGCGGCCAATGTGGGAGTGGTCTCCATGGAAATGGAACTCTCCTCCCTGGACGAGGGGCGCTCCGTCTGTGGGACGGGGTCTGCGGGGAGCTCCTGGGTCGGCGTGGGGACGGGTTCAGGGCTTGGTACCGGGCTGGTGCGGGCGTTATCCTGATCTGCCTTCACTTTCCGACGCGCTGGGTGCAATCGGCGTGGTGCATGTGCTGCAGAGCACCGGCGGTGGAGGTACTCCAGCAGGGTACCAGCGCAGGACAGACTGGACAGCTGCCTTGGGTCCAAGCTGTGCCCCTTTGACTCATCCTCCCCTCGTTCCTCCTCTTCCTCTGCTCCGAGGAGGGTGACGGTGGACTGGCTGTGCTCCAACTCTTCCTCCTCCTCCTCCAGCACAAGCGTCACTATGCGGCTCTCCTCCGGGGGCGCCGGAGTGGCCAACTCCTCCACAGTGCCCCCTGAGCCCTCTGCAGTGCCCCCTGGGTCCTCCACAGAACTAGCGGATTCCAGCTCCAGGGTCTCCAGCCTGGTGGCAGAGGGCACAAAGAAAACCATCTGGCTATCAAAACACATGCCTACATGCCCCCAGTGAGGTTCGGTGCGATGCAGAGGTGAGCTGTAACGACAGAGTACACTGAAGGAGAGCAGGTGAGAATGTGTGATGGTAGAACGAGGCACCCACCCTGGAAGAGCCGAGGGGGTGGGCAGGAGCTCGGAGCCCCCAGACGTGCTCGTCATGTTTTCTGCTTCCCTGGAGGAGTTCGCTGTGGGGGGTGGGGGGGGAGGTGGTGATATTCATTAGCTTATTGCTTCAAGCTATATTGTTATATTGTTAGATTTAGTCACGAAGCATGAGTGAAAGTTTCCCTGCCTCTGTAGTAACAAAGCGGCCTATTTAACTCTGCGTGGGGGATCGAGAATAAAAGCGCGGAGCTGAGCACCGCTATCGTGGTCTGTTTCCCACTAACCCTCTGGGGTGGAGTGCGTCATCAGAGAGGCAGCGCACTTTTCACGTCCATTTCAGTTTATATCTCGCTCAAATCTTCATGTAGAATCATGAAAAAAAAAACACTGACTAAATCTGTAATGTGTCTTCTTTTCAAAATGGCAATTGTTGGAAGTATTAAAATTTTTAAGATTAGCCTAATTCGGCAAAAAAGGAAAGCATGTCACCTTTCTTTGTTTTACCTGCATCGGGGGCGTGTAGTGCCGCCCTCACCTGAAGATCGCTATTCGCATGGTAATTAGATGAACACCACAATGGTGAAACGCGATCCAGATACATCCCCATCAGCACCATAAAAGGGGGGGGGGGGTGTGGCCAGGTGTGAAAGGTCCTATATATTCAATGAAAGGAGCCCAGAAATAATGACATGAGTTTGGTTTTTCTTATCTATTTATCCAACTGAATGTTGCAACTGCACCATTTAGTCATCTTCATGTAGCCAAGACTTTGGTGATCAGATATCTGGGATCAAAACAAGCTTCCAACACTGCTTACTATGAACTTTTATAATATTTCTGCAAGTGTTCCAAACTGCATTTTGCAATGTCTATACTTTGATGTCAAATTACAAAGTTAACAAAAATCTGACATATTTACAATATACATTAAAAGTAAGATGAGTGTAATGCCAAAACAAATATATAGGAAATTATTTGCCATGAATTAAGTTAATGATATTTAAAGAAATGTGTGCCCATGCCCCAGTCAAAGTGTGTTCCCTACCTCTAGACCCCAGAGAGTTCATACAGTACACCTAACCTAGCCTACCTTAAACATGCTTACATTAGCCTACAGTTTGGCAAAATCATTAACACAAAGCTTTATTATTTTATAATAAAGCATTGAATACTGTCATTTATTGAATAAAGTATTTTAAGTGAAAAACATTTATCTAGCGTAAAGTCAAGAGGATATAAGAAGAACCATCGTAACCCAGGGAGCGTCTGTACTTTCACAACCTCGCAGCTCAGGGGCTTTTGTGCAAACAGCTCACTTGTGACGACACCCGCTGTTCCTAGAAAGCAAACCAAACTCCTTCTCGCATTTTCCCAGAATTCTTCACTTTGACAGGGACCAAGCTAAACTGGCACTGAATCGTCACGCTCAAAAACACGCTGGTGTCAGTATACAATGACATGTCTGTAAACAGATCAAGGCGAAACCTGCAGCCTCCCCACAAGAGCTTACAGTCACACATCTGACCTGGGGTCAGCTTAAGCACACATGCCTCCATGTTACCATAACAATGGCGGATTGCTTCTCAGCAGCAAAGAACCAGGCGGACGGTCAGGAAAATCACCCAAAGCTGGTTCCACAACGACTAACAATGACATTTCCCCATAGCCAGGATGAGGAAGTACGGCATATTACCAGCAGGCTGTTTCAGATCCTGCCAGCGATAGCGTTCAGGAGGAGTATTACACGCCACGGCATCGCCTTCACGGAATGAAGAACGGGCAGCAGCCCAGAAGCCCACAAAGGCCGTCGCGCTCAGACGGATCGTTTCAGGGGCCATTTAGACCCAGGTGTGCTTAGAGGGCTGGCGTACGAACCCTGAGATCCGGCCGCCGGTTCCAGCTCCGGGCGCGACCCCAGAACATTGGCTGCAATGTTGTTGACCATATTCAGGATGGCATCTGTGGGGAGAATGAGGAGGAATGAACAGACGACCCCCGCCCCCAACTTGGTAAACTAAGAGGGGCCCCACACTGAGGCCTGTGGTTAGCCTGGATTTGATTTTTTTTCTTGGGTTGACAGAGTAATGCTGTAAAAACAGCCTGAGAGGGAGGTAGGGCTGGGCGTGAGGCGTCCTCAGCCAATAGGAGCCCCGCAATGGGACCGCCCCCCTGGGAGGCTCTGAAGGTGAACACAGCCAGACCAGTGTGCCTTTAGCAATGCCCCCCCCCCCCCCCCAATGAACATGGTAGCTGCCTCAGGCTGCTCATTTGGCAGCTTGGAGCTCCGTTCCCACCTTGTTCGAATCCGAACACGTACTATTTGATTAAGACATCCAGCCATTTTATCCGTATCTGAAGCACAGCGTGCTCTGCGGGTCGTGTTCGGCGGAGAGCCCACTCGTACGTACTGGTAGCTGACCCCAGCAGGTTTTTGGAGGCCTTGTCTTCGGTCGGCACGTAGCCGGGGGGGTAATCTGTGGGGTCAGAGAGCCGCGGATCAGCTGCTAACTCCCACTAATGGGACGGAGGGCCTTTCAGAGGCTAGCAGCTGAGATGCAGAGGCGTTCTCACCGTAATCCTCGTCCGGGTACTCCAGTCTCTCCGCGTACTGGGGCTCTGCGATCTCTTCGTACTCCTCAACCATACTGGTACCAAACACCCTGTCAAGGGGGAGGGGAGGTCAAACTACATGGGGGAGGGGGTGACTTTCAGGCCCCCTGCCATTTTAACAACTCTGCTCTTTATGAGTGGATCTTTTCTACACTTTAGCATTTTAAACGCTGGTCTCTGCAGTCAGAGTTTTGGCCACTGAGGTACAGCCACTGTGGTTTTCTGTGGCCCCAGTCGCCCCCAGGGACCGAGGGGGGGGGGGGGGGGGGGGCAGAGCAGGAACTGGCGGCAGGAGAATAATTACCGCCAAGTCTGTCGAAGGCTTTGGGCATGCGGCCAAGGGCAGCCCTGAAGAGTCGGGCGGGCCCCTGTTCACATCACACACCTCCCCCCCCCACTCTGCATGCCCTCACAGTCTAAATTAACTGCAGCTATGGAGCCGTGGCAAAGCCTTCAGGCACGCTGCCCTCAAACTGCACTCAAATAACGTTACGTGCCGAATTCCGCATTTACCGATACCGTGTCCGGAGACGGCAGAGCGCAGCACAGATGCCGTGACGTGCAACCCCGACGACGGCAGCAGCCGTGGGGCAAAGCCCCTCTCTGCCGATCTCTGACATTTTAAGGACTAGGAATCACTATCCGCTTATTGTCTGCTTATGTCTAGCACTGATCATCTTACTTTTGCACTATCTGTACTGTTTTTGCACTGTCTGCGGCATCATGCATGTCCTGTCTCCTTCTCCACCATCTGTAGCATCATTTGCCTTTTGTACCCAAGTGTGGCTGAATAGGTAAGCATTCCAAAAGATCTCGAAGCCTAACTCTAACCAAAGTCATCACACAAAAACAATCCATTAGACCATCATTTACGAATAATCACCTGCATTTTAGTTGCTTTATTTCCGTCTTAAATCGCAACATTCCGTCAGCAGTCCGGGCTTACCTGATTAAACTCAGCGGGCAGAAGTGCTCAGACCCAAAGTGGGACAGCAGTTCCACCTGAAGACCAAGAGATGTGAGAGAGATTAAGAAGAGATTCAAAGCCGCCAAAGTGGTACTCAGCAAAGGACAGAAAGCAGGGTGTGTGGCAGGGTCGTGATCGATTCGGTGTAACCACAGTACTGCATCACCAACAAAGCCCCCTGAACCCAGGACCATGCACCCAGAAGGGGTGAGAGAGGAGAAGGCTAACCTTTATGTACTTGATGAACATCTGACGCAAGAGGAACAGCAGAGAGACAGAGGGAAAGAGAGAGAGAGAGAGACAGCAGTCGGTTACAAAAGACCAGACAGATACCGCCAAGCCGAGTGATCTGGCTCTCCGAGAATGAGACGTTTACAGAAGATGCAGAATCGGACAGAAGCAGCCAGTTAGAATGAAGGCGTTCTGGACCTGAGCAAGACGACACAGGCCTAGAGAACTGGAAAGGGCAGATCACCCCCGCCCCCCGGGCTGGGGGGGGCACGATGCGTTTTGATACATCAACTGGCACATAGATCGCAGAACTGCTCTGGGGCAGCCTACCAACTGCACTCCAACTGCTACCTTCACTTTTCACACTTTGACAGTGAATTATACTGTAATTATTATTTTAAGCAAACAGGTGTGTAGCAGATAAATAGAGAACAGAAGGCGGCTCCTGCAGGAAACGGAAAAGCCACACTGACAGGGGTAACAGGAGCGCCGATGAGTGTGGGGACGCCTGTAGATCTACATGCCCTGATGTCTGTAAATCCAGCATGGAATATGCGCACGGCCATGGAGCACGAGCCAAACACCCTCCGGCGCGGTGACCGGGAACGCTCTTTGCCGGGCGGCACACACAAACGGGAGCGAGCACTTTCCCGAAGCACTTCGGGTCATGGATCGGCTCCAGGTTTGCTGCAGGACGCCAGGTCCCGTTATTTTTAGGGGAAAGTCACCAGCCTAT
The DNA here is from genome assembly GCF_023856365.1 of Brienomyrus brachyistius. NCBI lineage: Eukaryota > Metazoa > Chordata > Actinopteri > Osteoglossiformes > Mormyridae > Brienomyrus > Brienomyrus brachyistius. The sequence goes on along the minus strand of NC_064547.1, from coordinate 19,183,911 downwards.
GCAGACAGATGTGGGAATAAGGAGCTCCTTAGGAGACCCAGAAGGACCGTGCTACTCCTCAAGAGGTCCATGACCGCGTGTCCTCCATGGAGAATCCTCAAGTCTCTCAATATGTCACGTCTCAGAACATGTAACTCCATCGGGAAGTCTTGTACTACCTCAGGCCTCACCTTCATGTACTTGGCGTAGAGCTGCTCATCCAATGGGAAGCTCTGGACGGTGCGCTCGTCCCGAGCATGGAAGGTGCCCAGCTTGATCCACTTGTTGGTTGGGTACCTGATGGTGCGAGCAGGTAACAATGGCTTTGGACGAATGCAGAGAATCGCAAACCCGCCCAGCCCCAACAGAAGGCCATCGAAGGACGCCTGACCTGTCACTGATGGACACCAAGAAGTCTCGGGGGGTTGAGGAGAACAGCTCGAAGTTGGCGATGTCCAACTGCTTCACTTGGATCGGTTCGCAGAGCTCTATGACGAACCTGAGGCGGGCGGGGGGTTGTGGGGGGACGACAGTCATGACATCCAACAGAAAGGCTCCCCACCCCAGCCACCCCCCCAAAAAGTCCAGTCCCCCTTTTTCCCAGGTGGTACAGAAACAGCTGCCGTTGGGCGAGGGGAGTATGCCAGCTATGTTTGTGTTCATATCTTTGTGGGGACCTTGCATTCATGTCTATAGACATAACCTGAATCCCAGCCGTGGGACCGAAAAAATGGACCCACATCAAAATAGCAGGTTCTCTTTTATATAAATCTCATAAACACACACACACACACACACACACACACACACACACACACACACACACACACACACACACACACACACACACACACACACACACACACACACACATTGTTTAGACTCACCAGATCTTGGTGCTACACGGGTTTAACATGTATAAATCCATGTTCTCCATCAAGATTGCGGAGGTACTCTGCGATGACAAGGACAGAGTGAGAGGAGACAATCATCATGAACAGGGAGCGGTCCGCGGATCCCCCCACCCGCTCTCCCGGTGCCTCCCCGGCGCCCCCTGCAGGCTGCACACGCACCTTGGCCTCTGTGTTTGCCGACAGGATCTTGGCCCCACACTCCACAGAGGCGTAGTTATTTTTGAAGTTTTTCTGAACCTTCTTCACCGAGTGGGGACCCCCGTTGGAGGTGGTGTGCAGAGACTGACCTGGGGGGAGGGGGGGGGGGGGGCATATAGACTCAGGGGTGATGCATAAACAGGCAGCCCATCGTCAACGTATCCCATGAATACTTGTGTGTCTTGCCGGTGGGGGGCTGTAAAGACGACTCTTATCTTATATGTGGGGAACAGGGGTCTATAGTCTATTGTGAGGTAATACCACTGAACACAGAGGCACACTAAACCTGGCTGACCCCTCCCTCGGTGTCTTGGCACTTACGGTATCTCTTCCTGCAAAGTTTCAGGATATCACCCTCCCCCCAGGCAGGTTGGACTGGGCCTGTCCCATGGTGACAGCGTATTCAGAGATATGATCTGACACCCCCATTTCTGCTCCAGTGGACCAGTCCATTAGCCTCCCATGCATTCTCCCCGAATCCCCCTGACACAATGGGCATCATGCATGCTCCATTTCTCTCCGCTGACACTCAGGCCCTGTCATACCAGGGTCCCCTGCTGCCATACCAGGGTCCTAGGAAATGGCACCCCTCCCCAGCCAACCCCACCGGGAGTCAGGACAGCAAAGAGCCACCACCCACTTACTCTTCTCCTTCTCAACCTCCATCACCTTCTTCTTCCACTCATCAAAGGTGGGGATGTCCTCCTTGCCTGGCACAGAGGGGTCTGTCTCCTTGGCCACAGGGACATCTGCAGCCTGCCGCAGGATGAGCAGAGGATTAGCTTCTGATGTGCAAACAGCAGACCATTAGTGTGTCAGAGCGATTACCGGTAATAGTGGACAGGGAAGTATGTAAAATATATATATATATATATAGCATTCTGGGAAATGAACATTCGGAATTCAAGAGTTTGTCATCTGCAGAGTAAAAAGAGTCAGTCACACTATGCAAAGGAAATCTCACTCTGCATGTCCTTCCCGTTACCAGTAAACACAAATCCATCACAAAACAAATGCAAATTGAGGTGCTTCAAGATAAGTCAAAGTACAATTGTTATGACAAATAGGTAAACAATGCGACGCAAAGTCATCTTATAGTGCAATATAAACATGTTAGCGATATGCAATGTTTGCAGAAAAAGTGTGTGTCTAGTGGGGGGGGGGAGGGGGGCACTTAGGGGTAGTGCAGACCCAGCTCCTCATTGGCTGAAAGCACATCAAAAATTTGGGGGGTGCTGGGGGAGTGGGGGTGGCCTGTGGGCAAACACTGCTCAGGACAGACAGTCTCTGTGAAAGACTTAACACCACAAAAAGGGCACATAGAAACTATGGGAAAGGAGGAAAAGATTCATTAAATATTTAATATCAGTCTAATTTAATTAAATATTTAGACACAGCCCCGGCTGACTGGTATGCGCACCGTCTCTCTGGCAACGAGGACCTCCATCACCGGGGCCCCCCGGTGACATCACGGTGACCTTCTGCTCACAGACACAGTGTCCTGACAGACCGAGCCCTACATCATCCCACCACAGTCCTTTCTGAAATTTTCCATGGAAACCCTAACTGCGACATAATGCTAACAACTGGATCCTCTGCTACCATCTCAAAAACACCGGCGACAAGTCGGGACAGTCCTTCTGACAGGTTCTCCGGGCGGTTCCTCTGAACGGCTTAACGAGCAGCACGAGAGTGACGTGACACCCCAACGCAGAGTGATGCCGGGAGACGTTCACACCTGCTCCTGCTCCTCCTCCTCGAGCTCGTGGGAGGTGTCCCCACCCTGGTCCAGCTCCGGCAGAGCCTGCTCTGCATCCGGGAGGAAGTCCAGGGGCTGCCTGGTCCCACTCTCCGGGCCCAGGGCACTGGAGGCGTTGTCTATGTAATCCACGTCCAGGCTGAGGAGAGAAAGAAGGAGAGAGAGAGAGAGAGAGAGAGAGAGGGAGGGAGGAGGAAAAAGGAGATGCATAAAGTCAGTGAGTCTGTAGCTAAAATGAAGAACAGAAGAATGCTGGAGAAGCAGAGACAGGCTCAGTTTGATGGGAGCAGAGAGCAGCCACGTCTGAGTGCAGTGTCGGTGAGGCAGGCGGCCTGCAGCTCAGCGCAGCGGATAGAGCACACCAGCGAGGGCGGCGGGGGGCAGGGCCTGCATGTGCCACGCCGCAGCCCGTCCGGGACTCACCTGGCGAGCGGGCCGTCAAAGGCAGGAGGGGCGCTGGGGAGGTGCGCCACAGGGGGCGCTGTGACCTCACAGTCGGTGGCCGGCGGCTCGGCGTCAACCGAGCCGCCTACAGGGCAATCGGCACTGGGAACCTCTATCGAACTGGGAGAAAGAAACGACAGGCCGTTTACCGGGGGCTGCCGTGGCAGGGGGTACTGGGGGGGACGGAGGCGTCGGCGCGGCCAGGGGGAAGGCGGGATCAGAACCCCGGCAAGAGTCACAAAGAGCCTGGAGCTTGTGGCAGGACCGAGCGGGTCCCTCTGAAGCTGTGTGGGAGCACAGCGGGCGGCCCAGCGGCCAGACAATGTCCTTCACGTCCCAGAAAGCAGATGTGCAGTCCTCACGCGTGCCGAACAGAGGCCGGACACGGCGCCACTCCAGCTCAGGAGGGTTTGGGAACATGAACGCTGCGTGGCTCAGTAAGGAGAAACTGTGAGCAGAAGGGGGGGCCGGGTGGGGGCCCCAGATGTGAAAACAAAACCAGAAAGAGAGAAAGAAAAACCGCTGATGGAGCTGAAAAGGAAACAACTGTTAGGAGAATGGATCCGTAACGAGGTCACCAGGGCGCATTCAGGGCTGAGCGCCAAGGGTCACCTCCAAGTGCAGGTGTCCGTATTACACCGGGATAACGGAACCAGCAGCCACGCCCCGGTGAGCCCAAGCCCCCCACGTGCCAGACCGATTCGTGGCTCTCACCTCGATGGCGAGGCGGGGGTCACTTGTGAGGTAGGCGTGGCTGCAACGTCCTCGGGGGCCCCGTGGGGGTCCGCAGGTGCATCAGCGGAAACGGCACTGGTGGCAGGAGCCGAGTCTCCTTGGGGGGCCGGCTCGGGCGCCAGCTGGAGCTCGGGTTCTGGTGCCGGCTCGGCGTCGCTCGCCGGGCCCGGTTCGGTCAGCGTGTCTGGCTCCTTCGTTTTCACAGTCTGACCCAGGAAACACAGTCCAGTCACATCGGCAGAGTCACAAGCAAGCCGGCGAGCAGCTGGTCTACGTGGATGCAGACCGTCGGGCTCTTTCAACATCAGTGCTGTCTAAAACATAACACCTACTGGTGCACCAATGAGGAAAACGTGGCCCATACTGAGAAGCGATATATTTTTGGCTCATTATCGATACTGACAATCAGCCAACTGCTGAGCTAAACTAATGTGTAGTGAAACTGATGTCGGTGATGTCACTTCTTAAGATCCTGTGAATGTGTGTAGCAGCCGCATCATATAATGCAGGCAGTGAGACGAGAGAGAAGTAGGGCAGACTTGGGAGACTGCAACCAGGGTCTAAAAGACAAATAGGCCAAAAATTCCCTTGTCTTCTACTATGGAAAATGGCTGATCGTCCAGTGCCATCATCTCCATTATTTTAGTAGTTGTGTCTTTAGCTCTCTTGCCGCTAACTTTGAATATTAGCCGAAGTCTAAATTTCAGCCTGCAATATCGGCCAAGATTGACACATTAGACCAACGTCAATATATATTTTTAATGAACACTGGCTAATAGCGATACATTAGCCAGCGTTCCCTGCATCTCCAACTGCATCACGTCGACGAAATTCCCGGGAGATAGTTTCACGGCACCTGATCTCTCTCCACGTCCCCTCGTCTTGACATCTCCAGTGAAGTCCTCTCCGTCTCCAGCCCCACGTCGTATGACGACTCGATGTAGCTGGGCCACTCCTCCTCACCCTGCTGAAATCAGTCACATGGTCACCCACAGCGCCTCCCCCGAAACGGATCACCAACCGAACGAACTGACGGGGAGCCGAGAGTCCTTCTCAGAGGTACGGATCACCTCCACGGCAATGAACACTGTAAGCATTGCAACCTCTGTCGTACAACAAAGCAGCCATGTTTGCTGGAGAGCCTTTTTCCTTCTTCATTAACTATCACAGAACAGGATGTGTGTCGGCCAAAACCAAAGGTCAAAGGAAACAGGGGTCCAGCAGGACCATGTGTGGGGGAGGGGAGGGGGGGGTTGGCTTACCTGGTCATCAGAGACCTTCTCCAGCTTCTCCTCAGGGATACGATCCGGCGCAGGTAGTACTGAGCCACCAGGAGTCTCTTCTGAGCAGTGGACATGATGACCGGCGTACCTGTAGGAATCAGAGGAGATGTGAGCATCCAGACTTCCTTGACTCCATGGAGGAGACCAAAACCAAGGCCTGCAGCTTCAGCATGAGCCTGAAGGTCACCAGGAAGCGAAGCCTGCACATGCTGAGAGAGAGGGGACCGAGTAGGTGTTGTCGTATTAGGGACATGAATGTCACAGTGGCCTCGGATGGGGTTCGAACAGTAGGGACAGCTGCGAGATCATCTCTCTTGGCAGAAGACCAAGCCCAGTCTAGGAGCTTCGGAAGGTTTCCAGGTCGCCCACCAATACCGCCCTCCTGACATCAAGGCAGTGAAACCAAAACAGAGGGGTTTTTCCATAGGAGCACGAAACGCCCCTCAGAATTGAAATCCTTAAGTCTGCAAAATCTGACTTACAGGGCACCTAAAGCACAACACTGCCTGGCCCAGAAACATCATATAAGTGTACCTACAATAGGAGGTGTCTTGGTGAACTCTGGACAGTTGGCATTATTGAATGCTTTTGAGACGACAGTCACAAATATTGCTCCTTAACCCAAACTGAAAGCTAATAAGAGAAGTCTGGAGGAGACACATCAGCAAACATCACGGGGGGAGGTCAGCAGTTTTGCGACCACAGGGAGGCACCGCCTATCCGATATCTTATCTGGGGAGGTTAAAACCAAAGTGACGTGGAGCTTCCGGAATCTGGCTGGGGGCCACCTCTCACAGAGCGGTGTGCTGGAGCATCTGGATGGGAGCCTGCCGAGAGATTTCCACGTCACACCCCCCCGTGAAGCGCATTTGGTATGATCCTTCCGGGGAACACAAGAGCAGGGGAAGAGGGTCACATAGGAATGGGCGGCCAGCGGCTGCAAGGGGTGTGGGGGGGAGCAAACATCAGCAAAAGACGGAAAACATAAGGGGAAAAAAACACGACGTACAACAAAACTATATAACAATCTTTTTGTTTATGTAGCATGTGCTCTTGCATATGTAGTAATAGTATATTTTTAGCTTATGCGTTTTTTGCGGCATCTTGAATGGTATAGCGTGGCAAGCCTGACATGTCAAATCATCATCTTCATCAGCTGGCTGCGCAGCCATGATCAGTAACGTACAACATTAAATGTTAATAAGAATGTCAACAAACGCCATCAATCAGAAGACAGCAAGACAACGAATCACCTCCACGTGAAATTTGAGAAATCTCCACTCATACAAATATAGAGAACTGTGACTGAATCGCCCCCCTGTTCACAAAAACACACACAAACAACTACAAAGTGTCTTATGAATTCCAGTAAAAGCACCGCCTTGTTCATTTCAGGATGAGGCCTGTCCTCCTGCGGTTTTCCTGTGAGACGTCGGCCAGTGGAAATGGTGTCGGGCTGGAGTTCTGGGCTCTCCTACGACACATGAAGCTCGGCACCCATCAGAGCCTCATTACAAAGCAAAGAACAGTTTCCTAAATTCTGACACCCCCATACTGTGATCTTAACCCTTCAGCATTTGCCAAGGTTGCCCTAACCCATCCGAAGAGTAATATTAATGTATCATGCTTAAATATTTTATTTTAAATCTGGACAAATTCTATAATAATAAAAAAAACTCTGAGCACTCTTTGTACGCTATTAGGCTTAATTTTGTTGAACATATACATTTAGCAAGTTAACATAGTTAAAACTTTCATTATAGAAATCAGGAACATAGCTTAACAATAAACTGAATGAAATGCTTATTATAGGAGGGTTTTAAGAACTTCCTTGTATTGCCAACACTCCGTGACAGGAATTGTGAGAATGCTTACTACTTACAATTAGAATAGAAAACACACCTCCCCCACATGCATTCATGACATGGGGGGTGGGGGGCAGGGGTGGGGCAATCCTCTGAAGCTCTGACACGCCAGCGGCAGCCTGCTCCGCGATCACCGCCATCATTAGCATGAAACCGGAGACGTTCACCTTGACGCGGCATTGTGGATGACCAGCTGTCAGGGGCTTAGGCCTGTCCGCCGCTGATCCCCAAAACGACACACCCCCAGATCAACTGGAGCGTTCCCCACATACACCCAGCCTGCATGTACTCACTCAACAGCTTAATTACAAAGACTTCAGCCCTGAAATGCCAAGATAGGAGACAAAGGAGATAAAGGACAATGCAAAACATGGCATTCGTCAAAGAACTGAGTGCGTGAAGACACAATGTGACGACTCCCTGCTTCATCTGACAAGTAACACAGAAACTCATTGTCCAAACAAATGTGTGTGTGCATTATATATTTATATATACACTATACATTATATAAAACATTCAGAATGTTGTTTGTACTGGTTATTTGTCTATACCATTTGTACCATTTTTGCACTTGTTTTGTGTGCATTAAATCATTGCTGCTGTATGTACAAGAATTTCCTGGGATCAATGAAGATTCATGCTGATCTTATTATATTTGCATTGGAAAGAACAAAAATTCAGCATGATTTTTAACAACACGGACAGTATCAAAATGTCAGAGTTAGAAACAAGGGCGATCAGCGGAATGAGTAAGGCGGGGGCGATTCCCGACATTCCGGCCGGGATTTCAGAGACGCGTACTGTCCAGATCAACTTACAAAGGTGACACCTAGCACTGCGCAGATAAACGCCGTGTTCCTGGGTCATCTTCGTGAGCACAATCAAACGAGCGTCAATGTCACAGTCACGGGAACTTCAGAATGCTTCCAGTCGGGCTGGGGAGTGGTCATGGTGCGTGCGGATCCCAAACCAACAATCACTAGTCGGGGCGTGATAACGTCAGGCTGTCTGAATCTTGTCCTATATGTACCTCCTTCCATGCTGAAGGTCCTCGTATGGACTGGACACGTGGCCCTGGATCAGTGAGTCAAAGTTAAACGTGAAGCACTTATCAAGCCTGTGACCATCACGTCCGTGTGAGAGCAGGACAGTAAACAAAAGGGCCCTTCGCAAAGGACTCCTTACTGACACACATGCAAATAACCCCCCATCAGAAAAGTACAGTCCTCATTCCTACTACCGTCCACTACAGAAATCAGGACACAAATGACCACCGACCAGATCAGTGTTTCCAAACCCAGTCCTGGGGACCCCCAGATAGGCCTGATCTTAATCTAGCTGCCTAGCGATGTAAGAATTGCATGTGCATAACATGCGATGTTGGTATTAATATCGTACATCGTACATATAATATGCTATAACCATTTTTCGAATTCAGTATAAAATACCCCGGCTCGCGTTGTGATATCATTCCGCACTGGTACCAGTTGTTACACCAGTGGAAAACCAACAAATGCCCCTCATCTCTGATGCCCCTGATCTCAGGCAGATAGCAACTCTTCAGGTATGACAGGAAACCTACTTCGTCATGGCACTGCAGGATCAGGGTTGTCTGCCGCTGCTTTATACAGTCACTGTGACAGTTCTTGACAGACAGAGTTGAACTTAAGCATGGTACTCAACGACTGAGTGGAGATGCAAGAGAAGGATGCCAAGCTGAAGAAGAACTGGGCGCTCTGGTCACAGCAGGAATATGGAGAGGGTCACCTAAACCCAGCAGGCTTTCCCGTCTCTTCCAGGACCAATTAAGATGCCAGTGCTGAGAAGCAAAACTGCCTAAATGAGACCATTAAAGGAGACCACAGATGCCAGAGGCATGGGGATCCGTCAAAAACTCATAATTTTTTCCCAGGAAGACCAGAAAAACAACAGTGAAGCGCGGTAAGTCGCTGCGCTAAGGCTGCCTGACGGTGTTGCATAATGAGCGGGTCACCAGCCAAGCGCACACGCTGGCACCTATGCGGGGCGTAAATCACTGACAGTCCCAAGACAGACGCGGCCTGCCCATTACACGTGTGCGGCGGGTAAAGAGGTGAAGAACAGGAAGCTGTTTAGCTACTTTGTGATAAGCTCCAAAGAAAAGCTGATGTAATTCATGGTCAGATACTATCTGATGACTCAAGACAAACTGCAGACTGGGTCCTGATTGCTCACCTGACAGTCCATTAGAATCACGCTGCACCGTTGGTTATACTAGAGGAACATTCAAGGCTTTGAAGTGTTAAGTACCTCACTCATGAGTCTGACGGGCAAACGCTTAGCTTCGAGTCCCTCTTACTTAACCGCTATGCCGCCTGCAGGCCCATGTGATCATCTTGGGATTGCCAGGTCCAGCAGTATGCAGCGATGAGCAAATAGGAACCCCCCCTCCCCCCCCCCCCCACAGGTCAGGGCAAGCTGAGGGGCGTCCATTTGCCAAATGCCAGTCTACCAAGAGCATAAAGGCAGGGGCGGGTCTATCAGTTCTAGAGAGTCACACGAAGGGGGTGGATCTGGAGACGAGAGCCTGGAGGGCTACCCATCATGCATCCGAGAGGCTACCCATCACGCATCTGAGAGGCTACCCATCATGCATCTGCAGCCCAGGGCCACAACAACCAATAGGAGCACACCCCCAAGACAGCTGGTCGTAAGTTACTTTATGAATGCTGCAGTATGTTCCTGACCACCACATGAATATTTCATACTGTCACCCCCAAGCATATTTAAATGGTTAAGAACCCATTAAACAGCCCATAACCCCCCCCCATGCAAAATTATCTGGATAGAAGGCTTTTTAGTAACCATGCAGTATGTCTGAACAAAATGAACAAATCTGAAAAAAACAAGGCATATCTTATAAATATTTAAAACCACATACCCACCCCCTATTCTGCACACACATGAACTACGAAATGTGAGTTTAATTCACTTTAGTGGCATAATATGCTGTATAAACTTACCCAAATGCACATTCTTGTGGGACACCCCAACACATTCCATGATTTAATACTAATCGACGTATAATGAAGCTGTCTAGTTCCGGTTAAGATCAATACTGCCGTTTTTGAGAAACCACCAGAATAATTGTAAGGATTTGGTTGTGGCAATGTCTGGCTCTGCAGCCCAGACTGAGATCACACTGACAGCATGTCAATGACGACGAGGGTAGATTTTTCATTAAACAAAATGACAATTTCGTCAAAAAATGGCCAGAGGAAAAACGGGAAGTAGTGTAGCGTTTAACAGCATACAGGAGCACTTGCCTCTCCAGAGAGGATCTTACTCCCGTAAGTACCGGGCTGAAAAAGCCTTTGTTAGAGACCCTGAGTGAGAGTTCGGTCGTGGAGGGGGTCTGATTGGGCTGCTGGTTTCACCCCCCCAGTTTAATCGAGGTGAGAGGGCTGGGTGTCTCAGGCCGAAAGATTTGTATAATTCCAGAGCAGAAACGGCCCCAGAACATGATTCAGATCCGTGCACGCTGCTCGCCACGTTCTCAAACCAGAGAATAACATGCCTCACAGTGTACGGGGGGGCGGGGAGCTCTAAAAGGACACTATGCTGGGCAGGGGGGGTGCACTCAGCACTGCTGCGCCAACGTGACAGAGTGAGACTGAACAAGGCGTACGTGCAGAACGCAGAAGCCCAGCACTTTCCTTGTCTATGGTGTTAAAACCTCCAGGCCATGAGGACCAGCCAATCAGAAACCATGACTGAGATCACATGGTGCATTTCCAAGGAATCCAAAAAGGTCACCTTACATCTAAACTCTCAAAACACGATCTTCAGGTCCTACATGGTCATTAGGATCCAGTCAGAGTGTTAGATGATCAGCAACAGATGATTTACACCATCACCACCAACACACAGAGCACCTCCTCCAGGTCTGAACACCGCAGGGCAGCACCAGGAGAACCAGATCACTCTGAAAGCCAGCATCACCCCAGAAACACAGAACTGGCATTTCCATGTCAGAGTTCAGTTGCAACACTTGCACGGTGGAGAGGCTTTGAGCTTCTACAGTCATCATGCCATCGACCCAGAGCTTAACTGCACTCCATCCCCCAACACTGAAGCCTCGGGCTTAACACAGAGCTGGGGGGGTCCACATGGACCCACACGTGAAACAATGGACTGGGAAAGGAAGGATCAGAGATGGCACCTTCCACGAATGCCAGTAGGGGGAGCGTAAGTAAACCTGACCGCACTTCCACAGCCGACTGGGAGTGATTCCCTCTGAGGAATAATGATAACAAAAATTATAATAACAATAATAATAATCATAATAACAATAATATTGAATCCCAAGGGCACATGGAGCTCATCCTGCGCAATCCAGTCCAGCTGAGGGACACTAAATAACCATCATGGTCAAGGAAGCAAGAAATACCCGGTGGGTACGAGACTGCCACTACCCCCACAATCCAGCATGTGACTGGGAGGACTGGCTCCACCGGTAATCACTCAAAAGAATGACAGAACACAAAGCTCCCTTCGGGGGGGGGGGGCTTTTAAAGCAGGGGGTAAAGAATTCCAGGGGTCTGATAAATTATCTTTAGAGAGGTGTTAACGCCTCAAAATTTCATGCTTTTTATTTTCACGCATTGATTTGAGAAGCAGATCCTTCTTTCCCCACATCAACATTACACATCGACATGACATTTACTGAGCACTCGTATCCAAAGTAAGGCATGTTTTTTTTTGAGAATGCAGGGCAAGTCAGTCCCTGGACCAATCCGGGGTTAAGAGCTTTGCTGTGGAGCTCAACAGGAATACCAACCTGCAGATTCTGGGAACCTTCTGGTCAAGCCGCTGAGTTAACCTGCCGTCTAGCTAAGAAAATAACTGAGAAAATAACTCTGCCAAACACATGTCACAGAGTCAGATTATGACTTTGGTTGGAGAATGGAACTTTTAACCTTAAATAACTTTTAAACCTGAAAGTTTCACATCACTGAATGTGACTTAGCACTAAAACTTAACCAGTTTGTTGACAACTGCTGAGCAAAGGAGAAGAGGTCAGTGTTTGCAATGAACGAATGGAATGCACTGTAAAGACTGTAAAGACCCCCAACCTCAGCTCACAGGTCAGTTGCTCCAAGACCCCCTTGTCTAGGGATCCCAACACTCACTGCCTTCAGCTTGAGTGATGAAGCCAATAAGCAGGATGCAAACCCCAGGCCCTTCTGTGAGTCTCACAGCAAGCACAATGGTTTGGGGGGTTAAAAAAAAATAAAAAATTCCCCTGGGAAAAAAAGGCATTACAGAAAGAGAGGCCTCCCATCCAGTGGGTGAGGGTGACAGTCAAAATGCATGGGGGGGACGGGGGCGTGGCAGTCAGTGTACATGGCGAACAGCAGGCAAACCTGCCAGTGTGGAGGTCAAAGGGCAAACTCACGGGCTCACGCGTTCACTGCCAGCATGGCTCCCCGCTCTGCTGATGTGGAAGAGCTTACCGTACGGACCAGAAATTCACAAAAAAAAGCCCATGTGTGGCGCACTAAACCACAGCCACTTAATAATGCGAGATTTAAAGGGCCTCATTGGAACATAAAATCGCCTTTATTTGCACGTAATAAAGCAGCTTTCACTCAGCGCCTAGCACCAGTTCATCCTGTTCCGTTACCGTAACAGACCTCCCTGATCTGCACACCGTTACCATCGAAGGCTGGGGTTTGCCTGGCGAGGTACCGGGGGCCGCCACTGGCACTTGGGAGAGGGGCCCACCGGTGTCGGGGTCCCACAGAGATGCGAGGGACAGCTGCATGGCCAGAGAAGATGGAAAGATGTTTGGGGAAACGCAGGTCTTTCCCTGTAAATTTAGGACTGGGAAGCTTCTGGAAGTACGATGTATATCCAGGGGGAAAATAAGCAGATCAGTCCTCGAACCCCGAGCTGTGTCACAATCAGCAGCAGGCTGCACACTGGGCCATCAGCGGAGACCTGTAGCACGAGCTTAGGAACGTTATCAATCGCTGATGATTCTTGTTATCACAGTCAGGGGTGCCAACCTAGGTACCCACTATAGTGCCCTTTATCGGTGTTGGTGCCCGCAGCTTGGTTCAGGCCTCTGAGGGCTCTTTTCCATCGCACCAGGTACCGTACTTTTGGTACTTCGGGAAAGTACAGTACTTCAAGGTGTTTCCCACTGGCGTAAAGATTGCTACCGGCACCGAATGACATCAGAGTGCCAGGCAGGGTATTTTGTATTTTCGAGGAATGTCTGTAGTGTATCATGGGGCTGCGAAATTAATACCAACATCGAATGTTATGCATGTCCAATCTTTACATCACTAATAAGCTGGAATGAAATCAGGCTTTTTCTTGCTTTCAATTCTGTATACATACATTATCATGCAGAGAGTTGAAGTTTCCCTAAAACATTTTTACTCTGTCATAGGAAAAAACCTTAGCTAGCTCTGTAATTTTTATTATTATTCCTTTTATAGGATTATCCAACTGAAGTTTAAAAATCAGTTTGAAGTTTACCTCTGCTGCTTTTGCACAAGTGCTCCACGCGTTCTGACACCAGTCATAATCATTATAATAGACAGGTTCGTGAGAAATTTATAAAACTCCTTTTTGCTTCATAAATACCCCAATACTTATTACACCAAAATCACATTCCTATAACTACAACAGAATCACATCGCCAAGACAGCACACTGCGTGCTGTCCTAGTATATCAAACAAACTATTTTTAAAATTGGTTTGGCCACCAAACAGGAGAGGAAGAGACTACAATGAACAGTCAGGACTGCAAAAAAAAAGCTAGTCTACTACCAAGTCCAGAGCACTTTAACTAGAACCAATATATACCCTGATGAGACGTCATCTTAAACCATCAAGCTGCAAACATCCTTCTTTATGAGCAGAGCGGTAAGGAAAATCATCACCTGCCAGAGAGCCTTCTCTGACTTTTCAGTTTTTAAATGGATAGGCTAAGGATGTGCAGCAGGGCACACATGCCCATACCAACCACCAAAGAACTGGCAGACAGGGCCAGCGGCATGCCAGTCCATATCTCCATCCAGCTGTCAGAATTCCAGATCTTTCTGCATGACTCGGATGAAGCCACTGAAAGACCCTACACACTGGCCAAGGGCATGAGGTTGGATAACCAACGTCTCATTTTACAAAATATAAAGAAAATGATGCAGGGTTAAGCCTGGTAACCATGGTGATATTATTCTTACACAAAAAAAAAACCAACGTTATGTTTTAACATTAATTTTATTTCAGTGCCATAATCATTCTCCTTAGGCCTGAACGCTACAGCAAATGGCAAAGACTTACGCTACGGCTTTCATGCATGAATGCATGCATCAAAGTGAAAATATCTCCTTCACCCAGTAAGCTGCGGAGAAATTCCCGCAGACTTCATGACACAGACATTCCTCGCAATCTGCAGCCACACGCCAACACGCCACTCAGACGCTGCATTATGCTAAAAATAAGAGCACACATTTGAGTTTGCTCATGGCTGCTGATGGATGGACACATGCCCTTTCACAGGGAGATCTGAGGAACACACAACAAACAGGAGCTGCGTGCAGATGGGCCGATTCTCCTCTAAATGAATCTATAGATTTTCCTCCAGCCAATAGACTCCTGTCAGGAAGATCCTGCCGAACCTCCTGACTCAGACCCCGTGTGAGAGCAGAAACCCTGAGGAGCACTTCATGGGTCAACAGCCTGCACAGTGGAGCTACCTTGCTACAGCTTTTCCTGGGACAGTGTCCCCACATAACCACCTCTTGCTGTTTGGTAGCTGAGGGAGGTCAAGAAATCAATACCCCCACCCCCCAAAGGCTAACATAAGGAAGTACAGGACCACAGACATTCTGAGGTTACAGCAAGCTCTCAGCAGAAAGAGGCTTCTGAGAAGCTGGACACGCGCACGCTACAACACACATTTCTCTGACCAACAAACCCAACAGCACATAACTGTTAAAAACAGACCATCCATAGAAGCAACATGGAATGGAGATGAGGTCAGATGGCTCCATGAATTGCGAGAGGAGCCCAACGCCGATTTACTCTAGCACACGTGTTCCTGCTCCGACACTGATGTCAACAAGCGCAAGTCAGTGTCAGAGCTGAGCTGCAGATTTAAGGACTTTAAGAGACATCTCACGAAAGACAAAGGTTTTATCGTGCTTTTTCCAAGTCAAGTCACTTTATCAGTTCACACACATGAAACAAAATAGTTTCTCTGGAGCAGCATACAGCCAGAACAAGGAACAGTCAAGAACAAACACCGAACAATAAACACTAAGGGTAGAATGAACAATGAATGCACCTCTCAGATGAAATAAACTGAATCATTAGAATATACTATTATTCTTCAAACAACTAACATTTTATTTATTTAGCAGATACCTATCCGAAGCAGTGCCCAATTGACAAAGGAGGGTTAGATGTTCCCTGCAATTAGGGTTAAGGGCCTTGCTCAGGCGCCCAATGGTGACAACACTCTGTGTCTGTCATCGGAAGGTCACCAGTTCAAATCCCGTTGTTGGCAGTGTCGAAATCCAATGAACCACACACCACCTCCTCAAATTCAAAACAAAAAAATATATATACATCTATTGATCCTTGTTCCCCAACAGGAAACGTGAGGTCCACACAATGACAAACGGCGATGAGACAGGCTTGAAACGTGGCAATTTACCGCGGCCAAGAAGAGCAGATAACGGAGGCAGCACAAAGTGGTCTGTAGTTTCACAACATCAACGGTCACAAAGTGCCACAGTCATACGGAGCTTCCTATAGACTAAACGGTCAGGAAACCATACAAGCACTTAAGGTCATTTTTCCTATGGGGGGGGGGGGGGGGGGGCTTTTATGTGAGGGAGCTGTATTGTTATTTTAGGTGGAGACACGCAGCTGATGATATAAATCTTATCACAAACAGAACAAGAGGAGAGAATTTCAGCAGGTTTAGCGAGAAACGGACAATGGGGGAGGGTGCACCTTCAGAACCGCCAATCATAAAGGTAGTTGGTTTGAACGACACATACTTGACCCAATACAGAGTGACAACACGTCGCCGGAGGCACAATACTCAAAGCACAACTAACAAGCAACATAATGGCTTAGAAGCTGTTTCAGTCCAAGAACTGGACACAGAATCTGCTGGTTAGCATTAACACATTAACATTACACAAATAACTGCTAATTTAAATGTAAATGCAGACATAAATGGGCACGCAGCAGTAAGAAACAGATAGATGGTATAAAATAAATATTACGATATTTTGACTTTATGATGGGTAAAAGTTATGCACGTTCATTACATCATCTGATAAATTACGTGAGATATTCAACACTTTATTATAAAATAAAGCTTTGTGTTAATGATTTTGCCAAACTCTATGCTAATGTGTTCCAAGCATGTTTATGGTAGGCTAGGCTAGGCTATGATGTTTGTTATGTTAGGTGTACTGTACTGAAATGCATTTCTGCCTAAAGATATTTTCGCCTTACGACAGGTTTATCGGAACATAACCTCAACGTAACCTGGGGAGAGTCTGTATAGATATTTACACTATGCACACTGTTATATACATCCACAGAAATTACCCTCCTAGTCCATCACACAGATATCGGCTACAAACTGGCATTTTAAAATAAAACTCACTTTCCATTCCTTTCTTTCTACCAGGGCATTTGTAACGTTAAAGGGCTTTCCAAAGCTGGCTGAGCACCTGATTAAATTTGGGAAACCCATTGAACAGGAAGGACTACATCGCTCCGAAGAGTAATTAGCAGCAACATCACACGAGGGCACATTTAATATGGAAGGCAAAATTGATCATTGCTATTAAGTGTAAATGTAACAGTCACGAAGGGGCAGGTGTGTCCGTGATG
The DNA here is from genome assembly GCF_023856365.1 of Brienomyrus brachyistius. Taxonomy (NCBI): domain Eukaryota; kingdom Metazoa; phylum Chordata; class Actinopteri; order Osteoglossiformes; family Mormyridae; genus Brienomyrus; species Brienomyrus brachyistius. The sequence goes on along the minus strand of NC_064547.1, from coordinate 19,166,822 downwards.
AGACACCGCAGTGCATTTCGCTTCACAACAGCACGGTCACACTACATGACACCAGTGTCTGCATTATGGACAGCAGTCAGGTGGGTGTCTAATCGGCGGTGAAATTAAAAGAAGGCATCTCCCCACACAAGGCTGGCTAAACAGCAGCCTTCAGTTGACAGGTATCCCTACATCTGACCCCAGAAACAATACATCATGAAAGTGAACACTCTGTGAAACTCTGGCACATTTTTTAAAAGCCGTGACCCGCCGTCGCACGAAGCATGACAAGCAGTCTCTTTCAGGGCCACAGGTAACAACAGTATCTGTTCACATGACAGCCCATGTGCACTTTCACGAGTTGCACTGGTTTCTGAGGACAAACAGCAGGACAGAGCCATGAATTTCACGAGATTAATTGCGAAAATGGTCACTGCACAATTATGCCTACTGTTAGAGATCCAAAACAGATTCAGTGCTTGTCGGAAATCTTTTATTTAAATCTGTTGTAACTGGCCTGAATTATTCCAATGCACATCCAGGTGAAGCTTTTAGTGTCTTGAACAGTTTAACATTTCTAAAAGTTTTTTTTAAAAAAGTTATCCTATCCGACATCAATTACAGCGTAGAGAAGACAAATCTTTGTTACTCTCTGAAATTAACAGGTTCGCGGTGGTTTTTAAAGACAACTTTTCTTCGTTACAACATAAGGGTTTGGGTTAACACTCTGAAATATGGAAGGAAAAACGTTTGCGACGCACCTTTCACTTTTAAACCAAATGGGGTTTTTTTGTACTGAGCGGTAACGTCACTGAAATCAACAGATGATGCATTAATGAAAACTACGGGGAAAGCAATGCTGGATCCCGATATGTCACTAGCAAACGCATTTGAAATGGTTACATTTCCTCAATTGGGTTTATATTTCGCTTATACTAAAGGGACATTAATTACATGAAAAAGCCACCTGCTTCCTGGGACATGCGACACACAGCTCTCCGACCACATGTTACGCTTTTATACGTGAGATCCGATCAGTACCAGGCTCACAATATGGCATCAATATCGACAGAATGCAAACAAAACCTGACCGGGAGAGAGAAGAAATTTGCCATCGGCAGAAGGTCATCTGGACCGGGCAAGCGGAGTCACACTGACCAGAATGATGCATACTAGGATATATTAGTAGGAATACTAGGATGTGTTAATATCATGAATACTCGGGTGCCTAGTAGCATGTTATTCTGACGAATATTAGGATGCATATTAGGACATTTTCCCGACTAAATGTAATCGGACTTCCACCGGCGCATCTGTCCCCCCCTACACAAACGCCGTGCCTTCTATCGCCTCCGTCCGAGCAGCGCCTGCCTGTGGCCTGCCTCCACCCGCGCAGCGCACTGGCACAGCCGGGGGATTTGGGGATAAATAAGGCTCGATGGAGCGCGGAGTGTGAAAAGCCGCGCGGTGGGCAGCGGGCGCCGCCACAGCGGGGAAGGCGCGGATACTCACCCGCACAGGAGCACTAATATCAGGCACGGCAACAACACGCTCAGCCTCTTCATTATCTTCCCGCGGGGACCCACATCCTCGCTCTTTCCTCGTTTTATGTTTTATGTTTTTTTGCCTTTTCTCTGCCTCCAGTCGCTCTTGTCTCCCCAGGCAGCCCGATTCGAGCCGTAAAAAAAATGCGACGGGCCGACCGCGATGCGTGTCCGCTTCCACGTTACCGCGCCCCCCCCTCGGCGGCTGCTCCTTCCCCCCCAGCACCAGCCGCTGCGATTCCGTTTTCTCTGCTCGCCACCCCCCGCCGCCCCCGTGACGCGGCCGCTTTCGGTTCCTCCCCCTTCGGCCTGGAGCTGGATCCGGAGCCGGAGTTCCCGTGTCACTCCGTATTCTCTCACCGGCGATATGCGCGACTCCCCGCGCGCCGTTTCACATGTTATCGGGAATTAACGCAAGTCTCCTGTTCACGTGCACCAGCCCTCTGCGCATTTTACGTAGCGTAATTTGCATACCGTATTTTATCTTGCTCAAGGCAGCGGCGTTTCCGCTTTTTTGTCCCGTCTTCTTATTTGCCTCAGGACCTATGATGGGATATAAATCTTCTGCATTTAATCTTACAATGAAAAATCGCAAATTATGTAGGTGACTACAATAGTGGGTATCTCTGAGCTGCAAAACATGTATCCGATGTCGCGACTATTTTCCACGTTTGTTCACTTTTATTTTTGATTTTTTTTTCAAAGGGGATGAGTGCAAGCTAAATAGAATTAGTGGGAAATGATATAGTTATGTAAATGCATATTTAAAAACTGACATGACAGTTATTCTTTTTCTATGATACGTTTACAGCCGTTTCGTAATGTACGATAAGGCGTACTGTGGCGCACCACATTTACTGACACAATTAGGAATGTGTGAAATATGTTATGTGACATTTATATTCGTCATTTTTGTGCGTGATTGCTGGTAGACATCCGGGAGGCAGAGGGCGTCAGAGGGCCACGCAAGATTCTCTGCCGTTGCGCTTATGCCCAGCGTAGAAAAGCGTTTCCGCCGGTCGGAAGGGGGACGCAGTCGCTCGGCTGCAGCTCGGCGCTCCGGCTTTCCTGTTCGTCGCCATCGGCGCAGACTCGTAATCATGGGTGCCTTTGTGGTGCTGGCGGCTGTATTCGTGTCGGTGTCCGTCGCCGAAGTTGGGGCCGCCTTCTCGCAGTCCTTGGACAGCGATTTCACCTTCACCCTGCCCGCCGGCCGCAAGGAGTGCTTCTTCCAGACCATGAGGAAGGACGCCTCCCTGGAGATCGAGTACCAGGTGATCGGGTTCTCATCGAGCTTCATTTATGATAAATCAAACCCATTAAAAAAAAAAGAGAGACCAGCCGGTTTAAAGTCTCTTCGTGTGTCATTCCCAGCAAACCGTTATCTTAGTTAAAGTTGAAGATGCCAGCAGAGGGATTAAAGCAGATATTAGAGCAGATAGTAAGCTTCGGGTTCGAAGTTTTATTGTCACGTGTTCCTCTGAACACCGTCAAATTCCGATACCACAGTTGTAGGAAAGGAGTCATCAGTGCAAGACAAACAGCGGTACAAGACAAGGCGAAACTGCAATCAGAATGAGTTAACAATAAGTAGTAGTAACTATGTGCAATGGGGTAAGTATGCAAATGGATAAGCATATGAAGTGAAGCGAGGGTTATGTCACACTGGTGTTACACCACCTTGCACATCTTGGCAGTCTCCTCAACTTGGAGCACAGGGCAAATAAAAGGACATATCTGATTATTTGTCACTTGTGTAACAGCGGCACTGAAGAACAGATTGGGGGACAGTCTGGGTATATGACATTTACTACAACTTTGCTGAAGTTTGTGATGCCTTTCACTTTTTTTGGGGGGGGGGGTGGTTCAGAAGGCAGCACTGTTGCATCACACTTCCAGCGTTGGGGGTTCAAATCCCATCTTTACCATGGATTTGCATGCCATGTCCTTCCCCTGCTTTGCTCCTACATGCATTTGGGATTACTGGCATCTCTAAATTAGTGTTTCCCAGTCCAGTCCTTAAGGATCCAGTCCACATATTTGCTCCCTGCATTTATACAAAGGGATTCAGTGTTCTTGATTGGCTGGGAGCTGGCAAGAAGCAAAAATATGGACTGTCTGGGAGTCTCCAAGGATCGGGTTGAGAAAAGCTGCTTTAAATTGCCCATAGTGTGAATGTATGCTAAAGGCCACCAAGCAGCCCTGACCAGGGTAAGTGGTTTGAAGATTGAAGATTTTCTGCGAAAAACCTTGAATCGTCCAAATGTGCTCAGGATGTAATCTGTCACATCACTCCCAAGTCACTTCTGCCTGTCACTAAACGGCTCCCGTAGTTCAGCAAGTAGAGCATTGTACTAGTAAATTTGGGTTAAAATCCCGGGTGTCACGTAAATGTATGAAGGATCATTTGGCTTTATTTGCTGGTCCCTCTGTTGGCTTCTCTGACGTCTCCCTTCTGACTCCTGGTGACCCTTAGGTGCTGGACGGTGCCGGCCTCGATGTAGACTTCTCCCTTTCCTCGCCCAGTGGGCACATGCTGGCCAGAGACCACAGGAAGTCGGACGGCGTTCACACGTAGGTGGCACTGTCTCTCTCTGATTGGGGGGGTTGCAACTGAGTTCCTCCTCCATTTACCACGTTGTTATTTTCGCTTCTGCAGGGTGGAGACGGACGACGGGGACTACATGTTCTGTTTTGACAACACCTTCAGCACTGTCTCTGAGAAGATCATCTTCTTCGAGCTAATCCTAGACAACATGGAGGACGTGGAAGGCGACCAGGACTGGAAGGAGTACGTCCACGGGACGGACCTGCTGGACATGAAGCTGGAGGACATCATGGTAACTGAGGCTGAAACACCGCTGCTCCTCTCCTTTCTAGATAAGACCTCCAACCAGGCCCATTGGCTGTAGAGCAGAGCAGTGCCGATTAAACCCAGCACTGTCTGTGCTGTTAGCATACACGGCTGGTGACCTTGTGCAGAGGCCATGTTGACACTGCCATCTGGTCCCTCGGATCATGGTGGCCTCATCCGGTGTCACCGTGACCAGCTAACTTGCCATTCATTTCTACTTCCCTGGGAGAGCAGAGGATCCCAAAGAAGGCTGCCAAGAGCTCCCCAGTTAGAACGTTCCGGTAGTTTCTTCATGTTTGCCAGGTAGACAAACGAAATGTCCATGTGGTCAGAAAGCCTGATGCAGTTCGCTCTTCATATCGGTCGCTTTTCCACATGGGTGTCGTTTGGTTTGCTCACGTATGCACAAGCCCATGCGTGAGAGACTCATCAGCACCCCACCCACTCGTCTTGCAGGACACCATCAACAGCGTCAAGGCGCGGCTGGGGAAGAGCCTGCAGATCCAGACGGTGCTGCGTGCGTTTGAGGCACGTGACCGTAACCTACAGGAGAGCAACTATGAGCGCGTCAACACGTGGTCCTGCGTCAACCTGCTGGTCATGGTGCTGGTGTCCGGCTTGCAGGTGTACCTCCTGCGCAGCCTCTTCGACGACAAGCGCAAGAACCGCACGTAGCGTCCACATGCTTGGGCGTGGGGGGAGGGGCGGAGTCTGACTTTACATGCGGCCAGGGGGGCCTGCCCTCCTCGTCTCTGTTGGGTGTTTACCCTGCACGGCCGATGGACCTCACACACTCACACACGCACGCTATGAAGCACATTCTCCCAAGCTCTGTCCATCCATCCACTCTTCTCTAATGGCCTGAGGTCAGGTTGACATCCTTTGCTTGTCACTCTAGAGTGTTTGTCTCCAGTATTCACACTAAGTCAAGTCGCTGGACGCGACACCCATTAACGCTCGTTAAAATCCTTGGGACTGTTCAGCGTTCTTCCCAATATCCAGGTTCCCAATCTAGGGGTTTTAATTAGATCTCCATGCTGCTGACCTAACGGAGATTGAGACCCAGGGCTATAATTTTAGTTGGAAAATGAATTACTTTTATATGCATCTTAATCTGTAAGAAATGGGTCATATTTAATGCTTTGTATGTTTTTTTGAAACTAACCCCCAATATGTTGACCATGTGACTGTTTACAGGGCACCAGGCTGTACTTGCTGTCACTGTCCCTGGTGACAGCCTCCTGTCCATTAGTGAGACAGGAAGTGCACCCTCTATAGTGTGCTGTGGTGTACTGCACATAGCCTGCAACCAGAGCCTGCAGAGATAAATGCAGGCTGGCTCTCTCCATGCTAACCGGCAATGCAAATATACGTCCGGATAGCAGCAGAGTGAAAAGGGGGAGAGGAAGCGAGAAGCAGCCATTAGATCCTCAGCATGCATGATTTATGGGGCGTAAGCGATGACAGGCCTGGCGCTGCACTGACACACCTCTGCTTTCGCTCCTGAAGGGGGGGTAACGGGGCTGGTTTCGAGTTCCTGTGTTTCCATCTATAGTGCAGAAAGGCATTCCTGTTTAGGATGCAGAGCCTGTAAGCAGCGGGCAGAACTGCATTGTGGGTCTGCTAGTCAGTCTGCATGAATGTGAGCAAGGGGCAAATAAAAATGGCAGGCAGATACTTACCAAGCTCACCTCAGTAACAAAGGAAGTCCAGGACAAAATGCTGCAAATTCTTGTGGGCAAAACTTAGAAAGAAATGGTAGCATTAATTCAGCCCAGCCATTTATGTGAACCAAACACGACGGGGTCAGTGGCAGAGGGACCCCTTTGTGTTTGCTACTAACTCAGGATAATGTCACAGTGCCGCTGAGCGTGACCCTTGGACTTAACTGGAGATAAGAGGAATTGCTGCAGGTTTGGAGAAAGACTACTAAAATCTGTCCCTAACGTCACAGCAGGCTAGGGGATCGAGGTCCCAGCCTGACCTGGGGGGGGGGGTTCAGCTATGTAAAGGGATGGTACCATAGCACTGTATGCTAAATTAGCTCCTGGGCTGCGCATTTCATGCTAAGCAATGCCTTAAGTTACTAACGTCAGGCAGGACAGTGGCACGTCGAGCCAGGAGTCCGAGAAGATGAGCACAACTTAGACCCCCACCTTAAAAGTCCGGCCTTTGAAGACAGACATAGTTATTCTCACCAGTGTACTCACGGAACCCTGTCAAAGGCCTGTTTATGCAAGTGAATCGATGTTGAGCTCAAAATGTGAACGGACTCGTTTCCCACGAGGGAGGCTGACTGCTGCGTCTTGGCCACTAGGGCGGCGACTCGCAAGCGGCTGCCCTGCGTGCGGCGTGATCCTGCGCCCTGTTGCCGCTCTGTACCCCTCCGTCAAAGTGCCTCAATTTTTACCGTCAGTATTTGTATTTGCTGGTTTTACTCGCACATGCTTTATATTTAGGCAAACTGAGTGTAACGTAACTAAAGTCAAATAAATGTTTATCGTTCATATATATCAGTGTCTGAAAGTGTTTGTGAAGTACAGGAGAGTAATTCGAAAAACAAGGTAATTTGAGGTAATTTATTTTCAATAGTAACGGCTGGTTCTATTGCAAGACATTTAACTATTCGTAAAAGGACGCCATATTCGTGGCTTTAAATTTAGCATAAAACTTTATCAAGAAAACGTGGCAATGATAAAAAAAAAACTATGAATATTTCCATTTTCATAACAAATTGAATATTAAGGTAATTTGTATGAGTGTCCGAAGTCGCAGCTGATCATTGTTTTCTTTCCATGTATATTTCTGTACTACTATGCAGACCCTTCAAACACTGCTCTGGTGTTTACTGTAATCACCCTGCTTACTATTATAATATAGAAAAGTGTCACATACACCCCGAAAAAAGGCACCTAATGAGTAGTATTTCATAACCAAAGAAGTTAGGTGAGTCTTTCCCGTTCGCCCTCGGAAACAGACCTGTTGGCATGACAGTCCTATACGACTGTAAGTAAACTCAAAACGATTTAACCAAAGCAGGCACAAACGCATCTTTTCGCCTCAGCATCAGTCTAATCGCGAAAGGAATTACTCATAATTTTGCTATCAGACAAGACGATATTCAATTCCCATTTGCGAATATCTGAAAGTTTATGTGACAATATAAATACATCCTTTAAAGCAAACCCCGCGCCCCTCGCTAGGGGGCGCTCCCGCATTATCACGCCGTCATTCCAAAGGACGATCGCTTCCGGGTGCTTAAGCGCACGACAACCAGTCGGATAGTGACGAGACTTTTACAGGTATGTACAAATTGACAGTAAAACTCCAATAGACACTTTAATGACATCGTTTGCTCTTGTCATTTCAGTAATGGCAAATACGTCTGCAGGTAGAGAGAGTTTACTGTAGCTCGACGTCTGATCCGTTTATTATTCGCCTGGCAGATGACGACATTGTCGGACGTTGCACTGAAATATTTCCTACCTACGGAAAACACCACGCTTCATTCAACACTACATCCCGACATCTAGTGTAGTTTATTAACGGAACCTATTGGATGTCTGTTTTGCTGGGCTGCGCGCTCTCGGCTTACTGCCCCACGTCTCCCAACAGCTGCATGCAGCTGCTGTAAGGGCGATTCCTGTTCTGACGGGCCATGGGCGCGGACGGCGCCCCCTGGCGGAAGGTGCTCTACGAGCGCCAATCCTTCCCGGATAACTACGTGGACAGTCGCTTTCTGGAGGAATTGCGGCGCAATGTGGGTGTGCGGAGGTACCGCTACTGGGCCGTGGTGCGGGAGGCAGGCCTGGTGGCTCAGCAGCTGTCCTGTGTGGCTGTGGTTCTCACGTTGTGGTCCTACATGGATCAGGGCCAGCTGGCCCCAGCCACACTGCTGCTGGGCAGCGTGCTGTGTGCCCTGTTAGGCTATGGGTTGTACCGTGCCCTCGGCAGGGGCCACAGCGTGGAGCGGACACGCTGCGCCGACCTTCAGAGCGCCACCATCTTCATGGCCTTTACCTTTGGCTTCTCGCCGGTGCTGAAGACACTGACAGAGTCGGTGAGCACGGACACGGTGTACGCCATGACGGCGCTCATGCTTCTGGCCCACCTGGTGTCCTTCCCCTACGCCCAGCCCAGCCCGCCAGGTAGCTTGTCGCTCAACGCGGCCCTCTTCGCGTCTGTGTGCCTAGCCTCCCGCCTGCCAGGGGCGCTGTACGTCTTCGCTATGATGACATGCGCCATGCTGGTGTTTGCTCTCTGGCCCTGTCTGCTGCACCGGCTGCGCGACGTGGCCCCGTGCACCTTCCCCTGGGCGGCAGCGCTGGTGTCGCTGGGGGGCGTGGCCGGCCTGGCCAGTCTGTCCCCTGCGGGCGCCCTGCTTCTGACCTTGACGCTGCTGGCTCTGACTCTGCTCTGCCCCCTGCTGCTGCTGTGGCTGCAGCGGCACAAGGACAACATTCACGGGCCCTGGGATGAGGCGGAGATCCACGAGGATCTGTCTCGCATACTGAGGGCGAAGGACTGACAGCGCCCTGCTCAGGACAAGGCTGCAGAGCAGAAAGCCGGCAGTTGAGCCCCCTTAAACGACCACGACTGTGCCGACATTGCAGCCCCCTTTTGTAGGACGCACCACGATCCAGGCCCATTTAGTGAAAGAGATGGAAAGAGCTATACGCTAAAAAGGTCCAGATGAACCTGAGAATTGGCAGAGGTTTAGTTTAATGCACCAAATACTGAAAACTTTATACTTGACAGTCTGAAGAGTTGAATGTGTGTTCTGTTTTAATGTTTTAAATAAAATAGCCTCACCTGCACTGTAATCTGGATCGTGTCACAAACTTAATATATATGTGACAGGAATAGAGTACTGTATGGTTTTTAATGGGAAGAGCTTGGTATTGTCTTATTTTTTATGATGGCTGATACATGATGTAAGAATATGGGAATCGTGAGGCTTGTTTTGTTTTTCTGCTCATGTCTCCATCTTCTTGGTGGTCAGGACCATCTAACCTTCACATCAGACAAGAACATCGGCGTGATCATTGCTTGTGAGAGATCCTTCTGTCGCGGCCACAGTTCCAGGAACTCGCAAGTTAACCCTGTTCGTCATGAATTGCAATGAGAGTGTTATAAATGTTCATTTTAATGACATGTGTGGTACTGTGGCTGCAGGCTGTCTTGGTACATTTATGCACATTTAATAAACACTGAGGATGGATGGGAAAGTGAAATACAGTACACAGGTGTCGCCACTAGGAGTCACCTCAGGGTTTCACTTTAGCTGCTGATCCTCTGCTGCCCAGCAGAATTGGGGGAATCCCACAGATTATACCAGATTGTTTCTCCAGGAAAGGATGAGAAGCATTTTCCAGCCTCACATGCATTTAATGTGTTGACAGAAATATATAAAGTTTAGACAACTGGTTAGTGTGTTAACGTATGAGGTAGTTCTATGTATAAATAAAAACACATGCTTACCTAAAACTATTCTATTCTGAACTGATTTTTTAAGCAGTCTCTTTTTCTACCCATACATTTGCCATCATGTTATAAAACACTACAGCTCTTTGTACTAAAAACTAAAAATGAAAAAATATTTCATAGTATGACTACAGTTTTATTCTAGTGGACTGACATGTTTTATTTGAAAAAGCTACATGTATGGATGTGTAAAATACATCTCTATTTCAGCCACTTCCCCAGTGGCTCACAGAGAATCTGTCCCAGGAAATACTTTTTATATATATAATATGTTTATTTATATATGTTAATTTACAGAGAGAACAAACATAACAGTGAGTGGGAGGAAGTGTTACCCGGGATGGGGGGAGACACAAAGACGCAGACGCTGTTTACCGTGGCCGGGATGCTCTCTGTCCCTGCAAGACATTCACACGTGATACACAGACGCGACGCTGATATGTACAGAATGGCGCGAAGGCGGAGCCCAGTCCAGCAGCCCGCAGCATGTGTGGGGGGTGGGGGAGCCTCACTGACGTGCTTCTCTAAGGGCGATGGTGGCGTGTCAGCAGGGGTCCTTTGTGGGGTCTCAGTGCTCCGGCCTTGAGGGCACAGCTGGCGGGTGTCTCCTGGACAGGAACACAGACACAGTACAGTTAGTAAGGGGGATCTGCACAGAGTACACCGTCCGCAGATGTCTGTGCCCTCAAGGTTCTGCCACCACATGGGATGTATATTATATATATAACATTAACATAGGTTAATGAGAGGATTTCCTTAAGATCTGCTACTGCTATACACTGGAACTCTGAGGACATCTAGTGCACCAATCAAATGACAGTTACTGTAAAAATGTGGCCTCATCAATAACACAATATATATTAACAAGACAGTATGCACACAGTAAAGGCTAGCCATCCATCTGTCCATCCATCCATCCATCCATCTATGCTCACAGCTGACGGGTACAGACAGCTGAAGGTGTAGGAATGTGCACCGCAGAGGACACTAAGAGGCGTCAGGGTGCGAGGTACGGCAAGGAGGAAAACTCGGGGGTGAGCCAGTGAAAGGCAGGAGAAAAACACCAAAAAGGGGGCAGGCTTTTCATAATCTAAACACATGAAGCCCGATACATTCAAAGTCTGTGAAGGTGCTGGGGGGGTGTTTGGTTCTAGTCAGGAAGAGCAATGCTGGCAGAACATCTCATCAGGTTCATCATGTCCTACAAACCTTCGGTAAGGGACCTAAAGAAACCTGTAGGCATCTCCCCATACATCACTGATCTGACCACCATCTCACTGCTTACAGCTGGGGTACAGTAACAGAGATAATAAAAGCAGGGACACAGAAAATCAACGTCAGGGACACGCCTCTCACAGAACCTCACAAGGATGACGCACTGAGCCCCAGGCTGGAGCAGATAGCCCATCTACATCGAGGGAAAGCTACATCATTTTTTACTGTACAGACAGCAGGAGATGCTCTTCTCAGGCACACTGTGCCGGTCTGGGAATGCCGTGGTCTTGTTGGGCTGGATGCCGAGGCGGAGGCGGGAATAGCTTACGGGAACGGCTGGCTGTGGTGCCGACGAGCGCAGCGATGGTGTCCCGATAGACGGTTCTGACCTGACGGTGTTCAGGGGTCAACTGAGCGAGACTGGATTAGCACAGGGGACGGGTGCAGTGCGCGGGTGCTGTAGGGGCTCTGTGGGGAATGCAGCTGGATAGCAGTGTGCACTGAGACTGGGAATGGGGGCGGTATGACTGGGGGGGTGTGGAGGAGGAGGCAGCTGGCGTGCTGCAAAGGAGCAAGGGAGGATGAGGAGCGTACGGGGATGAAAGGCGACACGGCCAGGATGGGGACAGGGTGGGGGATAAGGGCAAAGAGGCGTAGGTGTGGGCACACGAGGAGGGAAGTGGAGATGGAGTGAGAGAATGGGTGGAGGAGGAGATAGGAACAAAAACTGGGAAAGGGAGACAATCAGGAGTGTAGCTGAAAAGAGGCAGAGAGAAGGTGTGAGAGGAGCCAAAAACAAGGAAGAGTGGTAGAAAGAGAGAAAGGAAGGAGGGAGAGCAGGGGTCGCAGAAGGAAAAGATGGATTGATGGAGAAGTGACAGAGGTAAAGCAAGAACAGGCAAGAAGAAAATGCCAATTCAGAGAGAGACTGGCCCGGCTGGAACCCTATCTATGCGCAGTACATCTCAGTGCTGCATGGGAGAGCGCCACCTGCAGCTCAAACGAAACGCAAATAGGAGTATCTGTGCCTCACTCTCCCACACTATAGGCGGGACTCTCACATGTCCTTCCTTTTCCTAAACCCTGTGTGTCCCTTAACACAACCCACCTTATCTTCTCCAGGCCAACTCCTAGCAAACTCTTCCTCTTGTTACCACGGTGACTCTTGTCGCTGTTCCTTCCTCCTAACTAGAAGAATTGTTCAGTGTCATGCCATTGAGTATGAGAATTAGTATTTTCAACGTATGAGTAACTTCTCCCTCTCATAATGCCATCAAACGTATCTGAGTATCGGTACTTTCAGTTTATAAGTAACCTCTGTCTGATAATCCCGTCAAACGTGTCCGAGTATCGGTACTTTCAGTTTATAAGTAACCTCTGTCTCGGATAATCCCGTCAAACGTGCCTGAGTATCGGTACTTTCAATTTATGAGTAACCTCTGTCTCTAATACTCTACTCCATATACACTCAAACCAGGTTCACCCCATTTATTAAAATATCAGCAATTTAAATATTAAACAAGTACTGGTCTTAAACCTGGCTTGGAACCTTGGTCCAGTTCTAATTCATTAAGTACTCCTCCTGATAAGCAGTTCACTCTCTGAATCTCACTTTGTTCTTTTTCTACATGGAAAATAAAGTCAGAATGGCAGATTGTTCTTCAGTGGGCGGCTGGTCCGCGTAGACGCTGCACATGACCTCAGAACCTGAATATCCTACCAGGAGGGGGTGTGCTTTGGTCCCAAACCCACCCTCAGCCTTACATTCATGCTTAGACTCTAACTCATACATAATCAGTGGTGAATGTGATCCATAATGTCCGAACTGTGCGCTAACAGACACTATTTGGTGAGAGTGAGAAACTTCATTCCTCCAGTAAATCTGAACCAATGGCACCTGCGGATCCCACAGCGATTAGAGAATTAATTAAAGTTAATTATGTTAATGGTACTAAATGGTCCTATCATCATTGTATGACATGGTGCTTATTTACTGTATGTTACCCTTCTTGAAACGTACCTGTTGAAAAGGGGTGGGCAGTATAAGGGGCATATCGAGTACACCGGGATTTCTGACAATACCATGCTAATTGGTAGAGCAGGCTTCACTGTCATCAGAAAAGACCACAGCCCATGCTGCCTAAACAAATACATGGTTGAAAGTGCTCCCACAACTTAGGGGAGGGTTTGTTACTGGTGGAACTTCCATTATATGGAATGGATTTGGATTCAGGGCTGCTGCCTCACAGCAAGAAGGTCCTGGGTTCTGTCCCTGGGCCGGGTGTGAGGCCTGTCTGTGTGGAGTTCGCATGCTGTTTGCGTGGGTTTCTGCCAGGAGCTCAGGCTTCCTCTCACAGTCCAAGTGTGCAGGCCAGGTTGATTGGTGTAGGCCCAGACAATGGGCAGAAAACAATAGTCGGGCAACAGTGGCTGTATGGGGTGGTGATACAAGCACCCTGTTCTATCAGCTCAGATCCAAACACGTCCTGCTGTACTTCAAGTTGATTTTTATTTCCAGTCATGAAAAAGTGTTTTTCAATCATGGAAGTCACTTGAGAACAGGTTTTGTATTTTTCTGCTATAATGGCAGTTTTGTTTTGCACAATAACTATTCTTGAGATAGCAGTGCACCCAATCCTAGTGGAAACTGCATGCAGGATGTTGAGGTTCTCATGATGATCTGGGCCTGACTTACCTGGGAATATTGGGAGGGGCTCGGTTGGGGCGGCTGGGCACCTGGGGGGGCTGGAAAGCATCTGAGCTGTTATTGAAGGGGCCTGGGGGGCCCGGACGAGAGGGTACAGGGGGCGCTGTAGGGGCAGGGCCGCGAGCAGGGGCCCGGGGGCCAGAGGGAAACCTCTTGGGAGCGGTTGGACTGAGGGGAGGAGACCTGTGATGGGTGAAAGAGCTCACGTGGAGTGGAGCTAAAAAACGGCAGATCCTGACAGCGCCACCTTCTGGATCATCATATTTATCACATGACAGCTTTAGATAAACCTCAGGTTAGACTTTAGCTACAGTTACACAGGCAGCATTAAATGAAAATTTATTTATTTGCTTCAAAACACATCACCTGCGACCTGAGCCAGCCTGTAGCCACGAACTGTCAACAGGGGGCGGCAGAGGTGTGGATATGGTGGAGGTGGAGATGTCGCCGATGATGGCCAGCGCCTCCTTGAGGGCGTGGTGTGTACGCAGGACCTCGTCCCGCCGCTGGGCCTGCTCCGGCGACTCGTCCATGAGAGCGTTCTGGTCCCCCGTGGAGTAGAGCTGGGCGAGCAGCTCAGCATTGATGAACTCCTTCACCTGGATGGGAGACAGGGGACCGGTGGCAGCGAGAGGGTGCACGGACGGCTGGGAGGCGGGACCAAGGTGGGGGACTGGGTCAATAGGCAGGGTAGGGTCAGGAGATGAGGTGGGGGCTCACGTTGATGATCATGAGATGCATGATGGTCTTGGGCATGAGGTCTCGGATGCACTTGTTGACGATGGCCATATAAGAGTCCACCAGATTCCGGATGGTCTCCACTTGCCGCTCCAGTTGTGGGTCCATGGAGAAGGAGTCCGAAGGGCCGGAGTTCTCGCCGTCAGCCTGGTGGGGGAAAGAGGAAGCGCAGCGATGGGAGAGGAGGCCAAAAGCAGACAGATGCGCTACACGAAGGTGTGTGAAAGCTAGCAGAGCTCATAGGAGTGCCCCTCCTCTGGGGCGTGCTGCTTGTGTGTGAGCCTTTAAATGCGTCAAGAGCGTCCCCAGTGGCGTCCTAACATCACAAACAGAGTGAGTTAGCCAAAACATCCAGGAGCATCTCGTTTGTGAACGTGGCCCAAGACGGAGACAGAAGTGGGCGGGCCAGGGGGAAAGGCGATGAATAAACCCAGAGCGGGGATTCCCGCGCCTAATGTCCGACATGGTGATACTGCAGCACAGGGATGCCCCTGGTCCTGCCGCGCTGGACCATGGGGACAGGAGCAAACCCAGAGGGCGCTACAGGTACTCACTGAGACTTTTTCGGGGTACACCCCAGCACGGAGCAGAGAGGCCTTCCAGCTGTCCACATCGTCCTGGGTGTCACAGGCCAGCTCCAGAAAGCGGTAGTCTTTATAGACGTTCCTGAAAAAGCAGACAGGGGCTGCAATGAAAGCACAACTGCACGCAGAACAGGACACACAAGTCAGCAGGACTGGCTGCTCGCACATTTAACCCCACCCGTCAGGACCCTCTCTGACACACACACACACACACACACACACACACACACACACACACACACAAACACACACCAGAGCTGACAGGCCACCATGTCTGTCAGACACACAGAAACCAGAATTCCCATCAGCTCCATCTGTAAGGCATTCCCCTGATTACTCTGTTGTTCCTTCTATTTCAGCATGTGTGTGCGCATGCATGCGGGTGCGTGTGTGTGTGTGTGTGTGTTAGCATCCTGTGTGGGGAGAGATCGAGGATTTATCAAAGCCAGGCATCTCCAAGTGGGATTTGTTCTCCAAAAAAAAAACAAGCAAGTGCACACACAAACACACACACACACTTCATCTCCAATTAGAATCAAAAGTCTCACTGCGCCTTATACGAGGCCTGGAACACTGGATTTGGCTGCGTTGAGGTAACTGGCCTGCATCTCTGTTCAGGGGCAGGCTGTTCATTGTTCACTGGGACAGTGTAAGCGCTGTAGCCCTGTCTGTTTAACGGACACTTTGTGGATCGCCGTGTGTTTGCTCCAGGGTAAGGCTGCGACAGCTTGACAGCTAGTGTGTGATGGAAGGGCAGCCGGAGAAACAGGATCCAATATAATGGGATCACAAGAGCCAGGAGCCACTACAATAGGATCACCAGGGCCAGGATCTGCTACAATGGCATCACCTGGGCCAGGATCCAGTATGAGTGGATCACATCTCTCCCAGTCTGGGAGTTCCATTCGAACACAGCGGCTCTCTAAGATAGTGCCCCCCCTCACCACCACCACTGCGCGGTGCGCGGGCCGAAGCCAGTCATTAACATGCCTTTCCCCCTTTCCTCGGCTCCCTCGCGCCAGGAATTTTCGTTCTGCGGAATTTCTGTGCAAAGCGCTGGCTGCTTTTGATTTGGGGAGTTTCCTGAGGGCTTCGATTACGGTCAGACAGGGACCCTGCGCTGGGATCGGTCTGGCCGGCACACCAGCACAAACAAAGCTACGCGCACAGACGCGGCAAGGGAACAGGGGGCGCCGTAGGACACGCTCTGACACATTCCTGGCTGACTCCCGCCTCTCCTCTGCCTCCTGCTTCCCGCTCCGTCTTTGTGGTGAGCACGGAAATTCTTTCCTAACAAGAGAAGCTTCGATGCTCAGTCAGGGGTGGGCCTGGATCTGATTAGCTGCTTAATTAGCCTGCAGACGCTATTCTGCCATTCGCTCTTTTGTAGAAACGCTGGATGGGATCATAAACAGATCCCCAAACAAACTCCGCAGCCCCCCAGCCAGTGGCCCTGGCTCTCCCGCTCTTTTAACTCGTACCGTTGGATTATTAAAAAATCTTTCCCAAAACCGTTTGTTTCTCATCATGAAATATTTTTCTTTTTGATTTCTTCATCCAGCCAATCTGTCCAAATGAGCAGCCCGGCCCAAAGCGAACAGCCAAAAGCTCTGGCAGTTAATTCTCTGTTAGGCGGTTTCGCTGAGGGACAGGGAGGCGTCTCCATCACTCTCCTTCGCTTTGGGACATCATGGCTGAGCATTATGGCTGAACATCACAGCTGAGCATCATAGCTGAATGTCACGGCTAAGCATCATGACTGAACGTCACGGCTTAGCATCACAGCTGAGTATCACGGCTGCGCATCACGGCTAAGCGTTATGACTGAGCGTCATGGCTGAACGTCACAACTGAGCATCGCGACTTAGCATCACAGCTGAGCATTATGGCTGAGCATCATGGTGGAACATCTCAGGAAGCCCCCTCCACCCACCTGAGCAGAGCCCCCTCCGAAGCACACCCAAACATACCCTAGATATCAGTACAAACAACTAGGATTGTGACTGGATGCAGTGCACGGAAACAGGGCCTTCAGACACTACCCGGGGGGGGTGCTGGTTTGTCGAATCGTGTGCTATATGGTGTCTACAGTTTGTCTGGCTGCTGCATGTGGCTTTGCGACAAAACGGCAAGGCTGCTCCTTCCAAGGTGCTGGAAACTGCAATCTGATACGCGGGATCATCTGACAGGCCAGTAACACACAAGCAGCTCCAGCTTAAATCAGGAGAGCTGCAGCAATAACACCATAAATCAGCTGCAGTAACAATTTACGCCTATTCTGCTCTGTGCCACTAAGGCCACATGTATTAATAAGTACAGAAGCACCTCGGAGTGACTTTTTGGATTCAGAGCGAATACAGATCCCAGCGTTCTGAGTTAAAAGCGACCAGCGTAAGAAAACATAGGTGAGTACCAATTTCAACAAGGAGTACCGGGAATAACCTCAGCCTGCAGAAAGGATTCCTCGTCTGTGCACCCTCTGCCCGATATACCTCTCAGCATCCTGATAAAAGACAGCATTTTGAAAGAAACGTTTATTCGTAGCTTCTCAGAAGTAGAGTGAATGTGCATTTAAATGTTAAAACAGGCCGGCGGCCATTCCCTCATTTCAAATCGCCGTAGCAGAAGGAGCAGGAGGAGGACAGGAGTAGAGTTGTGTAGTACAACAATACTTGACCGCTAAGGACAGGTGAGAGTGTGAAGAGTTGCTCGATACAAGTGAGCAAATGCGCATATATATGAGTGAGTGAGTGGGTCACTGTTTAGTTTTAAGAAAAAGGATTTTATACCGAAAAGTGCCCAACTTGAGGAATGCTACTGTGAGACCGTAGAGAGGAAGCTGTTTGGATTTGTCAATTAAAGATAATAATAACTGATTATTTGTATCTATTCCCATGGGGAAATTCTATTTTTATGCTTCCCCCAAGCTGGCCAGCCACCATACTGTAGCAGCGCCCAGGGGGGTTAAGGACATTGCTGAACGACCCACAAACGTGACGAGGTCGGGCTCAGACCAGAGACTTTGTGATCACAAACACAAAGGCTTAGCCCACTGGACCACACACTGCCCCCCCCCAAGCACTCCTTGTGTTCCTGACCATGTGTTTAAGAAAGAGAATATGTTTTAACCTTTCCAGCAAACTATCATACATAAGTATGTACATATATGTACATAAAAGCAGGTATTATAAGCATTTATGGTACACCCTCCTTGTAAGCAGAGTCAGCAGTGGTGTTATATATACTCATGTCTGACCTACTTTCACATGACAAATAAGCAATAAAAATGAAGAAAACTCTTCACGTGTCTTAACAGACGGTAACTGGCGGTGCTGTGTGTCCCTCAGCAGGCAGAGACACTGTGCCTGTGACCAAAGGTTGCTGACAGAGTGACATCAGCATTGGGCCCCTGAGCAGGACCCTTAACCCTCCGGGGACTATCTGACCCCGCTTTCTAAAAATGTACATCGCTTTGGATTAAAGCAACTGCTCAGTAAATAAAATGCAATACATGAAAACCACTATATCACTCAGTCAAAGCCCAGTTATGCTGTGGAAGTTCACTCCAACTCGCTGCCATCGACTAACCTCTGCTCAATGTTAAAGATTGCGAAGATGTGCTTGCTGGACATGAATCCTTTCTCCACATCGCGCACCTTCAGGTTGTCCAGAGGCAGCATGTACTTCTTCTCCTTCTCCTGAGACAGACAGAACGACAGAGAGAAGATTGGACTCCATCAGAAGAGCTGTGACTAACGCACGCAGAGGTCACTCTGAGGGGGAGGTTACTGCTTCACAGTGGGACACAGGCCTGACCGTAAGAAATCAGCCCAGCAAAAAGCACCCCTGCAGATGCCTGCCTTCCCCGCGTGGCGGAGGGTTACATCAGCCGCGAAGCAGAGGAACGTGGGAAACGGCGGGTGTCAGAAACAGCTGGGTCACGTCTGAGCGAAGGAGGACCAGACGGAGTGAGGCAGAGGGAGCCGTGTGAAGGGCGGGGGGTGGGAGGGGAAAGGGTGACACAGAGGCCATGTGGCAGGTGGAGGAGGTTCAGGAGGAGGAGATACAGGCGCCGAGGGACGGCGGCGGGGGGCCAGTCGGCAGAGAGGCATCGCAAAGATGAAGACGAGCGTCTGCTCTGTTCAAGGTCAAAATGGAAATTTATTCATCCTGTGAAAGGAAACACCTTTGTCCAGTCATATAATCATATCTTTTTGGGGACCGCTCATTCATTCCTATGGGAAAAATGCTAATGCTAACTATGATAACCTTAACCCCCACCCAGCCCGAACCATAAGCATAAGTAACCAAACAAAATACAAGAGTTTTTACATTTTTAGTTTTTTTCATTGCAGTCACGGATTTTTATAAAATAGAGACCAGAAAAGAAAACGGGTATTCATCACATTGTGGGGACATTTGGTTCCCACAAGGTAAAGTATACCTGGGCCACACACACACACACACACACACACAGTCCCCACAAACAACATATCCCTGACTGTAAGAGCAAAGCCACAGTAATGCAGACTGGACCCGTGCTCGGCGCCGCCACCCTCAAGCCGGGGATGATGATGCCACCCAAACAAAAAACCTATTTTACGGATGTAACTGTATTATTTGTCAGGTTACTACTGCATCCAGCACTTTGCACTTTGTCCATCTTAAGTGTTGGCAGGAGACTGAGGGATATTATAAATGCTACTGAGCAGGAATGCATCCCTATATCAGCACCTAGAGGAGCACAACGGGGTGAATGAGAAGGTCAGACGCCACCTGCAGGAACGTGGCTGTGGAGCAGCCTGCAGAGCGCCTGCTGGGACGCGGAGCATGTAAGGCGAGAGCGAGGGAGACGGGGGTCCACATGTGAAACTCATTAGCCCGGCCGAGGCTCTCAAACACAACATCTCTCCAAAGAAACCCGTTCCTCCGTCCTCCACCCAGTGCCCCCCCCACCCCCACCCACCCATTCCATCAAGAAGGGCTTTCAGTCGCAGGAAACGGATTCAGTTACAGAGAGAACTGTGGAAGCGGGAGTCCGGATGGGCTAAGGGGAGAAAACAGGACCTGAGGAACCCCCGGAGGAACCCATGCAGGAACCCGAAGAGGAATGGAGCAAGATTCGGGTGACAATGTGGAGAGGAGACCGGCCACGGGGTCCGGTTTGAGGGCTGGCTGTCTGTGAAGAGCCAGTGGCCAGTGTGAACACAGCCTGGAGCTTGTGCACCCAAAACCACAAGGTCCGGCCGTTCAGCAAACTCTGTGAACCCTCAGTTTTCACCCCCCACACCCCCTCCTTTTTCTGTCTTAAACATTTTTTCTTTCCATTCCAGAGAGGCCCACTTCCTGCCTGGGTTTTCAGAGAAACAAAAAAAAATATGGAATGACTGCCTGGCGTAAAGTCTTCAACATCTGGTACCGCTTTAGTGCCCAGAGAGAGAGAAAGAGAGAGAGAGAGAGAGAGAGAGAGAGACATGGAAAGAGGGGAAAAGGTGGGGCAAGAGGGAAGATGGAAGAAAGACGCACTGCAAAGCTGGTGTGGAAGAGCCATCTGGGAGGTAGACTCTGAGAGAGGGGGATGCAGAGGGAGAGCCGAGCAGGCAAACGGCAGATCACTTCAAGCGCTTCCCCCAAGGGTCGCATCAAGCCTTATATGGCCAGCGGGTCCCTCCCTCTCTCCTGGCTTTTTTTTTAATATCCCGTCCCTAAATGCGCCGCCAGACTCCCGGCCGTCTGAGCGAATGTGCCACGTCAAGGCTGGATATTCGGTGTGGCCACATCTCCAGGACGGACCTCCGCAGGCGGGACCGACGGTGCAGGACCAGAACCACGGCCCAAGAGGACCTAAGAGGAGGAAGCGAGGTCCAAAAGAGGCATCCTGCAAGCGGGGACCGAGGGGAGGGAGCGGGACGCGGAGCTGCCGTCCCGGGGCAGCCGAGCCGGAGCGAGTGAGCAAGCGAGCAGACGGACGGGATCTTGCTCCGTCATCCCAGTGTTCAGACTACCTGTTCAGGATGATACTGGTGTACAGTAGTCTGCACA
The DNA here is from genome assembly GCF_023856365.1 of Brienomyrus brachyistius. NCBI lineage: Eukaryota > Metazoa > Chordata > Actinopteri > Osteoglossiformes > Mormyridae > Brienomyrus > Brienomyrus brachyistius. The sequence goes on along the minus strand of NC_064547.1, from coordinate 19,145,675 downwards.
TTGGTTAGACTGTGCAGGACGTGCGTCTGACTGCGGACAGTGAGATGGGGGCGCTGCCCGGGGCCTGAGCGGCGGCATGCCGGCACACTGACAGTAAGTGAGGGGGTAGAGCCCCGGCGGGGTCGTCCACACAAAGGTGACCAGGCGGCCCCCCACAGCCAGGAGTACGCGGTTACAGCAGCTGGCTGCAGATCCACGCAAAGATGCCTTTCGGCACGATTACTCTGCACTTAATTCTTTACAGACTGTGAAGTGTGAAGGATGTTATCAGGAGATGGATGCACTGTAACGCTAATTGAGAGTGATGCCCCTGTCTTGATTTAAGGTTAAGCTGTAAGGTCTGAATCACAGGTCCCACACCGGCAAGCTTCCTTAAGTCAGCAGTTGAGCTTCTTTATGCACCTTAACATGTGTGACCGCTGGTGTGTTTTACTGCATGTAAAACGTGCGGCGAGGTACACAGCCGCACGAGTGTGCGTGGTGGCGGCAGCAGAGAGTGTCAACGGCATGCGACCAGCGCGGTCTGGGTGTGCAATCTATGAGGACTGAGCAGGAGATTTGGGCAGGAGGGGCTAGGTGAGGGGGTGGGGGGCGTAAGTGGGGAAATAGCCATGGGATGTGGGATTTCTCCTCACTGACTCTTGAAAACTGGTGTTTGGATAAAGCCTTGCGATTTTCCAGTCAGGAATGTGAGTCCCAAGGAGACAGAGAGAGAGAGAGAGAGAGAGAAGAGGGGGATAGGGGGAGTAGGAATGGGGCAGGCAGACCACATGAGTGTGGGAGGGGGTCTGCATAATGGCAAAGGAGAGAGTGATAGAAATGGGGAAAGAAGGCAGGAATGGGACTGACAGACCACACAAATGTGGAGGTCTGCAAGAGGAGGAGGATGAGAGAGAATTTAGAGAAAAAAGGAGAGGAATGGGGTGGTCTGCAAAATGGAGAAGGAAAGAGACAGACAATGATAGAGGGGGCAGGAAAGGGGCTGGCGGGCTATGAGTGTGGGAGGGGGTCTGTAAAATGGAGAAAGAGAGAGACAGACAAGGATAGAGGGGGCAGGAATGGGGCTGGCGGGCTATGAGTGTGGGAGGGGGTCTGCAAAATGGAGAAAGAGAGAGTTAGACAGGAATAGAGGGTGCAGGAAAGGGGCTGGCGGGCCATGAGTGTGAGGTGGGAAGGAGAAAGTGGGGAGACTTTGCCAGGTTTCTGAGATGGTAAAAACTCAAAGGAAAACTAAGCAGTGATGATACTCTGATCACAAACTCAAAGGCTTCACTGCCGAAGAATTCAGCATATAGCCCGTACAGAAAATAGCTGCACTCCTATGAAGGTCCAGGAGATCTGAAGGAGCCAGGGGCAGCCAGGTCTGCTTACACTTAAACGGCAGAGCACGGCCACACATGACATGATGTTTAGTAAACAATTTAAACGCAGCTGGGGATGACGCGAATTTCAGCGTTTTACGCTGCAGGTCTGCTTACATCCGCTGACTCATAACTGCTGCCTGACGACACAAAGCAAATTAATTTGTCATTTTCTGTTAAAGGTAATTAATTAGTGCATTAGGAAAAGCAATATGGTAAATAAATGAGTCCAACAGGAGAATATTTATTTATGTGTGAGTACCAGAGTAGTCAGGTCGGAGTGACTCACTGCACATAAATTAGTGCTTAAGCGCATTTGAAGGCTCATTTGTCTGAGTTTGAGTCAGTCGGTATATATGTGTGTGTGTGTGTGTGTGTGTGCGCGTGCATGTGTCCACTGGTTTGGCTTGGGGCAATTCCAGCTGTGTCAGAATGAACTCGTCCAAATGCCTGAACTCCCAAGGGGGGGGGGGGGGCAGGGTGTACAGGGTGGAGATTGGGAGGGAAGGAGAGAGGGAGAGAGAGAGAGAAAGGGGGGAAAAGAGGGGAACAGGAAGAGGGGGTGATATATGAGACTTCTAGGGGGCAATAGGCGAGTTGTGGGGGGGGGGGGGGTTGCTGTTTAATTTCGAGAGCATGGCTTGTACTCCTGAAAGCTGGAGCCAGGCTGGAGAAGCGAGATCGCAGAAACATCTGGGTACCCGCACAAGGCCGAACTGCACCTTTACCATACAACACGACTCATAAGAAAATGAGAAAATAAAATGAATATGAATATGAGAAAACAGGGGTTGTGTGCGGCTCCTCGCACTGGGACCCTGTGGTTGTGTTCAGAAGGTGAAATCCCAGGGTCGGGCCCCTGAGCAAGGCTCTTAACCCCAAATTGCTCCAGGAACTGGCTGACCATGTTGTCCAAATTTTACATCACTTAGCATGAAAGTGTATATATGTACATAAGTAAGATAAATGTAAAAGACTTTTGAATGTAATCACAGGACAGTACGTGTCACTGTGCTCTGTAAGGCTGAGCTCCACCTAACGGATACCCAAGGGCTGAGTCAAGCCGTGACTAAGTGAGACTTGAAAGCGTCTCTTACCCAGCTGGGCTGTGGGACACGGGAGGGGGGTGAGTGGAATAGGAGCCATAGAACACAGCCTGCTTGCTGTGATGCCACCTTCCTGCGATTCCGGCACGGGCAGAGACACATTCCAGCGTATCGGGAGACTCGCTACTCTCGCTATATCTCTGTGTCTGCACTGTACAGCCACAATCCACGGATCCATACGTGTGCTTCGAATCAGAAAAGACGAGCTACGTCTCTCTTATAAGCCATGAGGCCTGGAGAGACCGGCCGGCCGCCACGAGCCGCCCAGGAAGCCCAGGAAGTTGTCATGTGTCTGCCTGTCTACACTTGCTGTGCAGAACTTCCTGCACCTGTACAGCAGGCACAGACAGGCAGACAGACGGCAGCCCGCCGGGTGGGCACACATACCCGGCCAGCCAATCACAGAGCAGCGTCTGGCCGGCCGATCACGGAGCGGCAACTGGCTGGACAATCACGGAATGCAGTCTCACCAGTGGACACATGATGCGAATCAGCATCCATGATGTGCTCTGGAGAACATGAAAGCTCGACAGGAAAGAGCCTTTGACCCCCACCCTCTCTGGAACCTTCCTCCCCACTCTCAACCCCTTGTGTCAGTGAGGCTAATAAACATATGACTGGGTGTTACTTTGGGAAACCACCTTCCCACCACCTCTGTAATAATAAATAAAATCCACTGTTCAGATCAGCAGTGATCAACCTTCTTCATTTCTACCAGCATGAATAAACATTTACATACAAATGTGTGGCAATGGAGAATGACCCTGGCCTTCCACCATTTCAAAACACAGCAGGGAAACACTCGCATTCCTTACGCAAAATGTACACAGGTTTCTTTTCATGTGTAGATTAGATGCATGCAGATTTTTGGTCAGAGTTAATGTCCAAGGAGAACAGAGGAGGGATTAGTGAAGAGTCTGAGCGCGAAATGAGAAACATTTAAATGCAAAGTCCAGGGAAATTTAAAGGGGAGGAAAGTCACATGAAGGGCAGCCCTCACCTCGTCATCCTTAAACCACGACAGGCTCTCCGCCGTGAGCACAAACCAGTATTCCTTGGCCCCACCTTTGATGATGCTGATGTTGTTGATGGTCAGCCAGCCCTTCCGGATTACCTGAGAAGGGGCGGAAGGTCGAAGGTCAGCTGCAACACCGAGGTCATGGCTGGATGGGGACAAGAGCCTGAAAAGAGCTGGCAAACTCAGGATGCTGGTCCGGCAGACTCAGAGGTACTGCACAGGGTATTACTGAATGTGACTGGGCAGACGCAGAGCAGTGCTGTTGAGACAAAAGCAGTGGAGGTACTTTGGCCTCATTCGTTAAGACATTTCGTCGTCACTCAGATTCTCATGTTTGTTGGCGTTCTGGGAAAATGCTTTTATCAGCCATCCATTCATACTGGACACTTATACTCACAGCCACATTAATAAATACAGTGCTCTTGCATATATTAAATGATACTTGTGATCACATGACTAGCTCTGATGTGAATGTCCATTGCTCTCCGCACAATCACACACACACGCAGGCGCCCCCCAACAGGTCATGGAAGGACCAGAGTTAGCACTCGATGGGGGGGAAGCGCTTGTACCGGAGAGCAATAAACAAGCACTTCATATGTTAATTATGCCGATTACATCTCAGCTGATGTCACTCAGCTACCCAGAGCCCATGCATACTCACCTGATGACCTACATCTTAGACAGAGTAAAAAGACCCCCCCCCTCACCAGAATCAGTGGGTGAACAAGCTGCACTTGTTCAGTGAAGCCTCCCCTGTTAGACAAATTATACTTTTAACTATTGCAGGGCTCTGAAATATCACAGCGGTAAATTTACTTTGGGAACAACAGCTAATCGGCTAACCGGCGCAAGTGCAGCTGGGGGGGGCGGGGTGGATTAAAGTGCGGTTAATGCAGTAGGAGCTCAGCTCCAGTGAGTAGTGATGAAGAGGCTCGTGAATCAGTGTACACCTGGATTAAAACTTCACAGCCACCTGTATACGGAGCACCTCCTTCAGGATTCATGCACAATTGCAGATGCATTATGAAGAAATGTTGAAATTCATTGTTGAATTTCAGGTACTGTCTAATTGCATACATTCCTAGGAAATCTTTAGAACCTGCAGACAGTCCACATTTTTTGCTCCCTTCCAGCTCCCGTGGACTGACTGAGGGTCCCCATGGACCAGATTGGGAAACACTCTTTAGACGATGATTTAAACATTAATCAAGTAGATTTTACAGTTGACCATTAGTATCACATTCCAGTGTAATCACAACAGAACAAAACTGGGCCCAGGTGGTGAGTTGGTCAGCCTGAATCCAAGTCGAGCGCGTAAGGGGGGTGTGGTGGAAGCTGGGGCTTGACGGAGTGCCATGAGAGCAGGGGGTTCGGCGAGGGGGGGGGGGGCACCACATCAGGGCCTCCCCCACTCCGCACATACAGTTATAATGGAAAGCAGCAGTAAAGCTTACAGAAACTGGGCTCGTACAATTTGGCTGGGAGGTGGAGGAGCTGCACCCTGTAACAGCAGCGGGGTGGGGGGGAAAGAGAATAAAAAAGGGCATTAAGACACCATGCACCCCCAGCAGGCGGCCCACGGTGGGGGCGGCACACATGGGGCAGGGTGGGGCTGGCGGCGAGAGCTCCACCTGAGAAGTTACAGCTACGACAAGGAGTCACCATGTGGACTGACATTAGCATCACTCTCCAGCACAGACACGTCCAGCCTGATCTCCAGGCTGTGCTCAGCTCGGAGCTCTGCTACACACGTCTGCACCATCCATGTAATCCCCAGGTCTGCAATGATGTAACTGGTGCTGGTCAATCAAAACCCAGGGGGTGGGGTCAGCAGCACCACATTCACCCAGCAAGTCCTCACAAGATCCCCCCTCCCCTCCCCCAGCAGGTCCAGCAGCTGTACAGATGAGAGGCCAGAAGGGTGGACCGGACAGCATGCGTGGAGTACATTCCAGGGATGGGGGGGGGGGGGGGTGGAACACGGGGGGGGGGGGGGGAGGCACAGCAACAAAGACAGACATGGATAAAACAAAAGGCACGGCAAGATCGACTGTGACTGAGAGCATTGCGTGGGGGGAGTGTAAGACCAACAGAAACTCAGAACATGTGGAAACACACAGGGGGCACATGCACACACCTCACACACACGCACGGGCTGTCAGAAGTGTCACGCACAAGCCTCAAGCACACATGCTGTACAGGCTATCACACACCTCATGCACACACCTCACACACGCACAACCTGTCACAAGCCTCATGCACACACGTAACAACACATGCCTCACGCACACACACAGGCTGCCACACGCCTCACACACATACAGGCTGTTACAGGCCTCACACACATACAGGCTGTCACACACCTCACACACATACGGGCTGTCGCAGGCCATACACACAACAGGCTGTCACACGCCTCACACACATACAGGCTGTCACACGCCTCACACACATACGGGCTGTCACACGCCTCACACACATACAGGCTGTCACAGGCCTCACACACATACAGGCTGTCACAGGCCTCACACACATACAGGCTGTCACACGCCTCACACACATACGGGCTGTCGCAGGCCATACACACAACAGGCTGTCACACGCCTCACACACATACAGGCTGTCACACGCCTCACACACGGGGGCTCAGCTGGACCCACCTGGTTCCCCGCAGAGCTTTTCTGACTCATTGTGGTGCTTCTCTGCTGAGCACTGTGAGAGGTGGGGGACAGGATTATATTTTACAAATGGCAATATGACATTCAATTAACGTTCAATCACACAGAAACAGCAAAATCCCATGATTATGACAATGCTCTCCTAACTATGTCAATGTCCAGCCTTCCTGAACCATGATAATACAGCAAGTGAAACATTTCCAGGCACATGACTCAGACGCTCGGCAGAAATGTACAGCCGCCCTCCATTACATCACAACGTACTTTGCGAATCCAATGAAATCCTCATGGTTCGTGTTGATGTACGAGAGCTGGACCTCAATAAGCAGCAAGACCTGAAAAAGACGAGGCTGTCAGGGACAGTGTGTGAATGGTGCAGAGCAGGGAACACACACAATGCGGGCATGCAGGAGTTGGACTGGCTGTTAATGAAAAGCCCTTCCTGTACGACTGAGTGCTACCCAGCCCAAAGAGGCCCTGATAGGACAGCAGTGCGTGAGGCTCAGTGCAAGCCCACCTGGTCTTTGGCCCGGCTCTCTCGGTCCCGGATGTGTGTGGTCACGATTCTCTCAGTCTCCTCCCGGAGCCTCGGAAAGGTCCCCAGCTGAAAGGGGGCACACCGCAGCACCACTTGAAGACAGCCGCACCATGTGTGGGACGCTGGCATTCGATTTAGGGGGGAACCAGGCCAGTGTGGAAGGATATTCAGTAGGACAGCCAGCGGTGATTCATTACGATCCAGCGGTAGAATTGCACAGTGTATCGATTAACAACGGTCGAACTTTGTTAAAAGTCAAGACATCAGCATCAGTCTAATGTGACAATCTTGGCCGATACTGCCCGCTGATATTTGAACTATATCAGTATTCAAAGTAAGATGCACCAGGGCTGAAGACACACCTAGCACAATACTGGACATAACCGTAGTCATTCAGCACCTGGAAGAGCCTCACAGTAACAGCTTGCAACAAGCAAATCAGACCGATCATCTGTCTCCCACAGAATCAAAAATGATATATCAAAGCTTAGCTGGTCAGTTTCGCCAATATTAGACAAAAAAATATCGATGATCAGCATCGGTCAAAATTGCAACATCAGAGAAACACAAGGGAGTAGAAGAGAGGGGAGGTGCTGTGAACAGGAAGGTACAAGACCCTGTGGGAGCCCCAGCGGGAGGCCAACCAGGAGGCCTTGTGGGAGGCCCTGCTGGAGATGCAACGGGAGGCTCTGTGGTAGGCCATGCAGGAGGTCAAGCGGGAGGCTCTGCGGGAGGCCTGATACCTTGACGGTGCACTGCCGCACCGTGCTGACAAGCTCCTGGATGACCATGTCGACACACTTGAGACACGGCCCCTTCAGCTTCACGATCTGCTTCTTCACGATGGCCTCAAAGGCCAGGTCCGGCGTGAAGAGCCCCGTCCTGGGGGAAGGGGACGGCCACGCGGGGGCAAAAGGGTGGCCGGAGAGGGCGGAGACAGGGGGAAGGCAGAGAAAGACGGGTGACAGGGAAGGACAGCGGATGGTTGAGGCCTCAGGCACCGTGGCCTGCTACCATCGGGACCGGAATGAGTCAGGGTCCTCACCCCTTTGCTAACCCTCTGGCCATATGAGCCAACTTGAACGAAAGCAAACACACCCTTTAAGAGAGGAGTGTCAGAATCAGGCATGGAGGCTGACGATCTCACCTGATCCCATGGATGTTCTTAATGGCGTAACTAATTTCCCGACGTAACTCCTTCTCGTCAAACTCCATCTGTGGGTGATGAAGGGCAGGTTAGAGAGTCTCCTGCGTCTTTCACCGTTTCCAACTTTCTATTTTCATTTGAAGTGGAAAACATGAATCATGACAGATCGCAGTCATCTGTCACTGATTTTAAATGAATGGGTTTTTTCCAATAACAGTCAAATTAGCGTGTAAAATAAACAGCATTATATTTATGCGGCACACTCAGACGAATGATGACGTTTTGTTCTGCCTGAAATGGCACCCTGCCTGTGCCACAACGGTGCAGAAATGCAACCAGTTCTTAGTCTCCTGCAGAATGCGTGCAACCCATTAGAAGCTAATCTATTACACACAATTAGAAACAGAAGTTTTCCAAGCACCATCTGGGCTACCCATTCCTCAACATCAGACTTCATACGGGCACCAATCACGATCAAATTTTTCAGGGATAATGTGTTCAAGCCGCATATTTGGACTTTTCTCTCCATCAAATAATTTGCCACAGCTCAGGACAGATGCGGGGGTAGAGGCGGGGGACGAGCAGAGACAACTAAGCCAGCACTGGCCCGACACATCGGACTTGAGGGTATGTTGTAATCAGACGCTCCACATGGGCACGGCAGCAGAAGGGCACAGGCCGGCTCACCTTGACCAGCTCGAAGGGGAAGCGCTCGTGAAAAATGCGGTTGATCTTGGCTCCTCCGGACAGCTCCACCGTGTCCACCTGGTCACCGGAGCCCTCGATCCTCTTCTCAAAGTCCACGGAGAACTGCTGGACCATCCTGCCAGGGAAAAGCTGAGCTAAGCATGTGTGCGGAAAGCCGACCAGGAGAGAACGGAATGCTGCAGGCAGGTGGGTGCAGGACCTCCATCCACAACCTACAAGGAAGCTTCTGGATTCACAATGGGTTTATAAAGGGAGGCCTCAGTACAGCCAAACAGTCTGGTATATTAACAGCAAAGACATTAAGAGGACACCTAAAAACTGAGGGTGGCATGATGTCAATTCTGCATGAGAAGTTTACACGTTCAACCGGTGTTTACATGGGATTCTTCCTGTTTCCTCCCGCAGATCGCAGCTATCTAAGTTAGGTGCCTCTAAACTGCCCTTTGGATCTGATACCTTGTGTGTTTGTGCCCTGTGACAAACTGGAACCGCATCCCAGGCCTCGCTGCATTTCTGGAAGAGGCTCCCAGCTCCTCATGACGTTACACCGCATGCGATGCAAATTAATCCTGCCATTCTGCTCCCAACATGCCAGCAAGTAGCGCCGAAATCAAACAGGCAGATCTGTGTCTGTCTAAGAAAAAGCGTGCTGTTTATAAATAAAGCCTCGACATCACCGGGAGCTGCGCTTTGTGTCATTCCTGGAAATGGTGAAATGGCTTTCAGGTGCTCTCTGACATTCAGTGTCCACACAGAGCTCTGCACAGTTTGGCCTCTCGTCATCTCTTGCTGAGTGGATTAATGCACGGGGGTCAGCATCTGGTTCCAGGCGATGTATATACAGTACTAAGTGCACCAGGGTGGCGCTTCTGCTTAAGACGGCGGCAGGCCACCCCTGGGGGAGGCGGGAGGATTCTCACTGCAGGAGAGCCTTGGTCTTGCGGGAGGGGTCGTCTGGTCGGAAATGGCGGTACTCCTCGGCCTCTTTGTCCAGAGCCAGCAGCTGCGTCTGTAGCTTGCTGCGGAAGGCAGGCAGGGTATCCCGTATGTGGTTCGTCAGTTGCTGCAAAGACGCACGGGGTCACACAGTGAGGGGCACGTCCATCCACACCATCTCTCCCCATCACATGACCTCATGACTATATGTATAGGCCCGTTTACAGGAGCCACGCGATATCCTGCCCCCCGCTCCGCCCCACCTGGTTGAGCACCCTTTGCAGGTGCAGTGTGCCCATGCTGTCGGCTATGTGCCGGTAGGCGGTGTGCGACAGGAAGAACTTCCTCTCGGCAGCGAGGGCAGCCTTGATGTCCTTCTTGCCCTCTATGTCCTTCTGGCTACGGTTCACTACGCCGATGTACCCTGACAAGATGGGGGAGGGGTGGGGGAGCACAGAATCAGAGTCTTCAGTGTTCCAATTGGTTACTAACCTGATGATAAAGATCCTGAATAAATAACCAGCTCTAAACCCCTTGTTAGTGCCAGCAGCCACTCCAACAGTACCTCTAAACAGATAAAGTGATTCCGCTCTTTAGGGAATCTTTGTGTGGTCAGTGGCCTCGCACCCCTAGCGCAGGGGGGGGTCCTGCTTTGGCTCTGGATGTGTGCGGTCAGCACATGAACTTTCTGGTCATTTATACAGACAGCTTACTCAGCATAAAGCTACCATTTTTCCAGTATAAAATTATAGCCTAAATGTGTATAAAAATGCATCTGTTTCCATAGTCCTGTGATATGATTTGCAGTAGTGTTGTGGAATGCAAAACCTAAACACACTAATGAATGAAAAATCTTTCAAACCCTCAAGCACTTCTGAGGATTTTCCACAACAAAAGTGAAGCAGGCCCGTAGCCAGAAATACATTTTTTGGGGGTCCCCCTCGCTAGATGTTGCTGAATAGAGCGGGGTCCCCCAGGGTCCACGGTTACATTTCACCTGTTGGGGTGGGAGTGGGTGGGTAATTTCACTGAGGAGGGGGGTTCAGACTCGTGACCAACAGCAAACAAATTTTTTTCTTATTGGAAGGACATTCCTTTCATGGGGCAAAGACCCTGAATCACCAGTCCCCAAAAAGTACGTAGTGGCAAGGAGGAGACAGGAGGAGACCCACGGAGAAGCTGGACTCAAGGAGGAGACACGACCTGCTCTGGCCAGCGGGGAATGAGCTGTATACTGTATCTGTACCATAAGAGGTCTGTGACGGACAGAGGGGTCACCCTGGTATACCTCTGCGTAGGGGCAGCAGCTTGTTCTCCAGAACATCCCGGGCATCAGTTCCCTCATCCATCAGGTCCAATTTGGTCATGACCCCGATGGTGCGCAGTCCTAAGGAGAGAGGCGGGTGGCAGGGGACACTGACACCAGCTGCATTCATGTGTCACCCTAAAGTCACCACGCCTAGCAGATGCTTAAACCTGATCCCTTCCTTCTGCATACTGTCCGGAAGGCAGCCACCAAAACGGTGGTGTTTATAGGGACACCAGCCCCCAGAGGTTACAGTAGTGCTACACCAGCACAAAAACAGCCACCGTCCAATCAGAGCGGCTGCTCTCACCCTGAGGGTCCACATCTTTGGCCAGCTTGAGCGCGTCGGAGTTGGCCAGGTCCGTGTTGGCGGGAGTGACGGCCAGGATGAGGCAGTTCTCCCTGCAGATGAACTGCATGATCATGTCCCGGATCTGGTATTCGATGTCGGCTGGCTGGTCCCCCACAGGCACCTTGGTGATGCCGGGCAGGTCGATGAGCGTCAGGTTGAGCACTGCAGGACGTGCGGCACATACACAGGGCATCAGAGGCACGGTGGCATGGTGACAAACCGACATGCAAAGGTACGGACACATGGGGACAGGAGCTAGCCAAAGCACGCCCCTGGCAACCACCACAATGGACAACAAGAGGGTTTGTATTTGGCCTTTTATTAATTCCTCACTTAATTTTGAAATGCAATTTCTGTTTCTCATTTAGCCAACTGTAGTGAGATGTTTTTATTTACAGATCGAAGGTCTTATCCCTTAAACTGTCTGGGGTATTTTAAGGTTTGTGGGTGAGCCAGGAGGCGGGGCCTGGGCTGGGCGCTGGAGCGGGGCCGTACCATGTGGGGAGTAGACGCGCAAGTTGATGGGCACAGGAGAAATGCCTTTATTAGCCCCCGTGAGGCGATCCGTCTCCGCCTCGATCTCCAAGCGAACCTCGTCGAAGTCAGTGAATTTCTTCCCCTTGCAATGGAGGAACTCGGCATATTCTGGAGGGTGGAGCGAAAATGGAGGTGGGGGGGGGACAGGGATGTTTCGGTGGGTAACCAGGAAGCGTGTGATAGTCTCCGGGGTCAAAGACCAAAAACAACAACACGAAGTGCACACTCACACAGCAGACCAATGTTTTCTGCTCAGTCATAAATGTACACAGCTCAAATTCATTGTGAAAATCCCCTTCTGAATCCTACATGCCTTCCTAAGAGGCTAAACTATAAGAAGGCTACCTTTCAGTCTCCCTGCAACATCAACCATAAATACTTAAGGGAGAAGGAGACAAGGGTACAGCCATTCCTCTGTCTGACCTTATTTCAAAAGCCCCTTTTCTCTGTAGGTTTGCACAATACTGCAAAGCTGAGGAATCCAGGAACAGGCTACAGGCACTGCCCCTTATTCAAACCATATTTGTGGTTAGTGTAGTAGTAATACATCAGTCTCAGTGGGACAGATTCTAATAAATATATTGAAGAAAAGCCAGTATCTCAGCCAGACTAAATATGTCGAACTTTTCATTGTGATAGGAAAAACAACAGGGACTATTAAATCTGGTGAGTGGAAACATCACCCTCTGGTGGCCATTTCTTCAAACATGCCCTACCACCAATCCACGAAACAAGACATGGTTTCAGTCTGTAGTGAGCAGCTGGTAGGCTAATGTGGATGGGTGAAGTGCATATTTACACACTGGCGCCCCCTTGCAGCCACCGAGAGTGAAGCACCCGATGCTGAAACTCCAGCACACAGCTGTACCTGCATTGGAGCTGATGAGCTGCAGGACCAGTGGCCGGCGAGTGACGATCCCAGAGCCTCTGGGCAGGAAGTCCCTGCAAAACAGGCATCATCGGAAAAAGAGAACACCAACACTGCAACCCCCCCACCCCCAACCCCCAATCCTCAGCATCTCCCTCAGTGCGAGCCAGACGCTCCGTCATTATGGTCCCTGTCTACTGCGATGACCTTGAAAGACCTACTGCCCCCCCGGAGAGGCTCAGCACCAGATTGCCTGTCTGGTCAGAATGCAAGCAGACCCATATACACCGGAACACCGCCCTGAAATCCTCTATTTATGGGTCATTTGCACCTGATTGCCAGGTTTACAGACATTTCAGTAAAATCACCATCAATAAAAATTAAGAAAATACTGAGGCCCAAAAATGCTGATAACACATCTATCATGCACTAGACACAGAGATACTGGCACCAAAAGCAACATCATTATGGAACATCAAAGGAAATAATGACACGAGGAAAGCTGCAGGTTCAAGAAATAATCACTGGAACAGCAAAGTGTGGCACAAAATAAATGTAACTGCGGTTTTTAAACGCAGCTGCCCTCAGTTATTATGTTTGGCCACTTCACCATGAGTGTGGTGACACACACGAAAGCATGGAAGCCACAAAGGGTTACTTCTAATATCTCCAACACTCCTCTCATCCCCTAAGAAACACCGTCAAAGAGAATCATGTCATGAATTCACTCTTCCCAGTCTGGCAATTTAAAAGGCAGCAGATTGTCAGACACATGCCCGTTTTAGTGAGATCTTTAATTATAATAATTTTAATGACACTGCATACACTAACGCAGAGAGATGCCAGGTGCATTTATTGGGCAAACTCATAGCTCGTCTTTCCCTGCCATTTTGTGGTAAGGGGTCATGTACGCATTTGATGAAAGAGAGCGAAAGAGATTAAAAGCTGACAGGCTGTGGGAGGCACCGCCAGGGAGGAGACCCAGTTAATGAGCACAACACGAGACGGGGAGCGCACCCAGCAGGTGAGGCCTGTCCTACATACCCCGCGAAGCCAAGGGCGCCGTTCACTAGCAACCCGCTCCACATAATGAAGTCTTTCTTGTACAGGGTATACGACATAATGCGCATGGTATCAAGTGCTACTCTCTATGGTGAACTATTTCTTTGTCTGTTACTTATTTCAAAGCTTCAGTGTCTTCAGGTTATTCATGAAGCCCAACATGATGAATACATAATGAAAGTCATTACCCAATGAATATCCGCCGAAATTAAAGTGCTAACAGTATTAGGTATTTGACGTCTCTATACTATAATCCCATTTGCAATGTCATAATAGCCCTGAAATTTGTCTGGATAAAAGATAAATACTTCCTTCAATCTTAAATCCAAATCTTAAAACCATCAAAAATTAAACAGAAATGTAAACACAACCTGCTCTAAAACTCGTGTTTTAATGTTTTAGATTCTTTAAAACTATTATGTAATTTTCAGATACTTTAAATCACCAAAATAGTGCTTTATTCAGATTTGAGTATACCATCTGAGTATACCATCTGTGTATACCATCTGAGTATACCATAATGGTAACACAGGGTATTTCAATGATACATTTACTTACACAAGGGAAGACCAGTCTGGCAGTGTCATGAGCACATCACTTCGGAAGCTGCAGCATTTTACTGATATAACGGTGGGCCTGGCAAGCTGGGCCAATGTAAACAGAGACACCCTGCTGAGCCAGGAGCTCCGTCAATGTTCTTTAGGCTAATTCAGCGGCACCTGCATATCAGATGAGCTTGAATTATGCTCAAAGGAAGCGCAGAAGCCCTGAGCCCAGCAGGTCTGTGTGACGGATGGGCAGATCAGTGCAGCACGCCCAGCGCGCTCCAGGGGACCTTGAATAATCATCTTTTTCTGCCTCTTTCCTCTCTTATTTGCTAGATGCATGCAAAGTGACTTTTTTAAGGTAATGTTTACTGAAGCACAGACACCCGCAGCTTTTTAGTTTCTAAATCTGAGGTCTTTGTTATCTGAAGAAAAACGACACAAGCAGACAAGCTTTGGAGTCCATGACCATGGCACTAATTCCGTAAAGTGTGTTTAATCACTGCCGCCGCACAAAATACTGCAAATTAATATTACAATACTTTGCCAGGAGCAGAACCATGCTTACATCTTTATGTATGCACTGAGAGGTCTATGAGCAGCATATATATACTTTGTAAGATCAAAAGTTCAACCCCAAACTACCTCAGAGCTACATTTTCCTAATATTACCCATAACTTTAAGAGGGCATTTGAGGAGACTAACCTAAGTGCCTGATATTCAACAGCAGATGTTCAATTCACTGCAGAGTAAGAAACGCAAAAGACAACGAACTTTTCAATATGCTACTGAAGCAAATTAAAAATACACAGGTTCCAGGCCCAATATTACAATTTCACATGTCAACATTTGCCTCTATAATGGTGAGATGTGTAAGAGGTGTAATTTCCTTGCAGACATGAAATCAAAGCAGAATGAATGGAAGACCAACCCAGTGATTATGAATGACTGGAAAACTGTGGACTGGCCATGTGGTGTGTGACCAGCCCAACTCACCAGCAGGCCCACTTGGCACATTCTACCCAGCTAACTGAATGAACGTGAGAGAAGCTCCCTGACTGACAGGTTGACTTAACACCTTTCAATTCATTAATATGATAGAAAGGTAGACATGACACCTTCCCAATTTGCCCAATGACGAGTGACAAAGCAGACAAAGTGCTGTAACACAGACATGAGGCTGTGCTTCACTGAGGTCACCGGTGAACAAATATGTATTTTTTCATTTCCAATTCATGTAAAGAAAACAATATTTGCTAAAAATGGATGCATCTTAATTTCTGGTCACTCTGACATAAAATGAAAAATAGCCCTGCAGATAAGATGTTTCCTAAAAAATACTGGCTTTTTGGGATAATGTAGCCAGAAGCAGAAATGAAAGGAATGAATATATATAGAGAAAGAAAACCCAATGAAAGAGTCCCAAATGTCACCCAGGCACTTAGACCTAGTTAGGGTGCTGCCTTGACATTGTTCATTTTCCACTCAAAGCTGTCAGATCTGCAGGGAATATGAGCAGAGTTCTAACTCATTGTGGGTGTTGCCTGGTAACAGAGGTAAATTTCATAGTTACTGCTCTCCCTACACAGCCCAGCACAACAATCTCATCACTCACTTTACGATAATTCTCTAGCCGATTGGCTCATTTGGGAATTTTATTTAGGAAATTGATTCTAGCGTGCTGTCAATGACTCCACTTGAATTCCCAGTGCCAAGCCTGGTCGGCATTCTCCATTCCCTGTGCAGCTACCACACTCTCCTGTCTGGTGATGTGTGTGCATCCTTTTGTGTGTGTGTCTGCCACCTGCCCAGCCTCAAGGTCGCCTTCACCAGTACTGCTGCAGTAGCCAGGGCTGCCGGGGCAGATGACACAGCAACAAACAGAATGCAGAAGAGTCCATATCCACATCAGTGCAAGCTGAGACAGCAAGAGCTCTACAGACCCCCAAAGCATCCTCAAAGCACTACAGTGCATCTAAATGACCAACCAAATGTATCAAACTGTGCTTATATTACATTCAGTTTAGCACATGATGGGCACAGTCTATAAACTGCACATAAAAAGCTCAATACTGTAACTGACTTTCCAATGACCACTTATCCAGTGAGGGACATGGACCTCGTACAGCAAAGCAAACCCCAGGCTGAACATGTTTAAAAACAGAAGGAACATACTTACATATACAGTACGGTGCAAAAGTCTTAGGCAGGCAAATGAAAATGATGTTTAAATTATCCTCATGTTGGTGTAAAACTATGATATTATGCCTGTCAAAGTGTGTCCGCTTAGCCATTTCAGAACCTCTGCTAAAATCATCCTGGTATTTGCAGCGACCGTCCAGTGCAGCCATGTATTTCTTGACTTGGCTACTAGCACACTTCAAACAGCTAGCCAATCTGTTACTGACTTTTTAAACCAATATATTTAATTATTTAATTGAGCTGTTGGTGAAATTTAACAAAATCGTGGAACGGCTGAGGTGCCCCTGAGGAGAAGTTTGGGAACTGAAACGGTGTTCATCTAGCCATCCAACTAGATATCAATAACTTTTTAGAAAACAGAAGAAATTATTACTAGTTTTTATTGTGCTACTCTTAATTTGCACGTTATAATGTTAAATTGTGTTTTTTTTGTTCTAAGCCAAAGTACACTTGCTATGGTGATAAACAGCTTTAAACATTTCTTTGGACTGCCTAAGACTTTTGCACAGTACTGTACAATATCACATACAACCAGAAATTACTACAATAATCCAATTATAATAAAAAATCACTAGGTGGACTCAGTTCACTTCCAGTTTCATTACTATGATGAGGATCAAATAAAAATGTTTGCAACATTTCTTAAATCCAGGTAATGTCAGAAACAAAGCTTCAGAACGGTCCTAGGTGGGACAGCGCCATCAGTGGCTGCGTGGCTTAACCCGGCATGTTAAACCTGTCAGTGATCTGCTGGTTTGAAGCCACACTCCTATCATTACTAGGTAACACAGAGTTACACAGCAGGCAGCGGGTTTATTTGAGGTGCCTGGTTGTTTACTCAATCTAATTCAAATGCTAATGCTTCCTCCTTTCCTCTTCACAAAGCACCATGGGTCACCTTTATTCAGCATTAAACACTGCAGCTGAAGTATAGAAGTGGTTCTTTCTATGAGGCTAAATTACAGTGGTGCAGGTTTTGGTTTTCCGTTCTTAAAATCAGACACAAGACCATGAGCTACAGGTATGAAGTTCTGCTCTAGAATAAAACATCCACAGACTAAGTCAGAAGCTCATGGTATACGAACAATATCACCTGCAAATAGATAAAGTTTACATTATAAAGATTATCCATCCATCCATCCATTTTCCAAACCGCTTATCCTATTGGGTCGCGGGGGGTCCGGAGCCTATCCCGGAATCAATGGGCACGAGGCAGGGAACAACCCAGGATGGGGGGTCAGCCCATCGCAGGGCACACTCACACACCATTCACTCACACATGCACACCTATGGGCAATTCAGCAACTCCAATTAGCCTCAGCATGTTTTTGGACTGTGGGGGGAAACCGGAGTACCCGGAGGAAACCCCACGACGACACGGGGAGAACATGCAAACTCCGCACACATGTGACCCAGGCGGAGACTCGAACCCGGGTCCCAGAGGTGTGAGGCGACAGTGCTAACCACTGCACCACCATGCCGCCTATAAAGATTATTATTATGGTTATTTCCTGATGAGGTCACTCTCTTCAGAGGATGAACTGGGGCTCATACACGTGATGCAATGTCAATTTTAGGTGGTCACAGAGATCATAATGTCAGGGTGAAGAAATAAAAACAAAAAAAGAAAAACAAATGATACAGCAAAAACTGCAGGCCAGCTTAGGATGTAGTGGGGAACAGTGGTACTGTGTCCACAGTGTTCAGCATGGTGATAACACAGGCGTTCACAATGGGAGGTGGAGGTTTCATATGCATCATGAAAAGACACAGGCAGTAATTCCAAATATATGTTCATTTTTCCATATCACAAATTATAAAAACATTTTGGATAATTAATTATGACAATCTGCTCAGGCATGCGTAGAGCGAGTAGACTCACTTGCACTTCATCTAAGCATTGCAGAGGCATGTTTATATGCAAACACGAACGCATGTGATTGTGTTGTCAGGATGTCATTATCAACAAGCAATACATACAAACCATTCAAGCCGCTTTGCATCGCCAAATGGGCAGAGCAGACCATCATCAGGCAAACCCTGAAACTGCTACCACCCCCATCCCCCCACACTAACACAGATTCTACTAATGCAGACTAGAAACAAGTATTAAGGAAGTGAATGTTCAAAAACTAAATTTCCTACATTTCCCTTGAGATCAATGATGTATCTATCTATCTATCTATCTATCTATCTATCTATCTATCTAAACAACGTGTGCATGTCTGCAATAGACGGACCGAAGACAACCAGTGCGTGCTGAGAATATGGCTTTGGGAAGAAATGAGCAGACATATCCTACAGAAATAACATTCTAATTACTTTGGGAAAAGTAAGTGGATTAACCCTGTTCCACACACTATCATCCATTCACAGGGGGGGGAGGGGGGCACTGGTGGTTCCTCCAAGCCCCATGAAAAACAAACTCCCACAGAGACCCCTCTGCAAACGCACACAGGCATTTCATTTTCTATGTGCACACGACCTGAAAAAATACAATAGACAGGACACAATTAAACAAGACACATGGGTTCCTGGGGGCGCATCACACAGCAGAAAAACAACGTGTGTGTGTGGGGGGGGGGGGGGGGACAAAAAAAGGAAACACTTATTCCCTTCACAAAGATGCAGATTTTCACCACAAACAGCATGCGTGTGGTACCCTGGATCCAAACAGCTGCTGTATTGTTAGGCGTGGGTCAGACACCAGCATATCAGATACGCAGGTCCTTCGGGGACGGGGTGATGGTTATGAGGGTCAATCCCGCAGCCTACCTGCCAACGAAATTCTCTAGCACGGAGCTCTTCCCTGCGCTCTGCCCGCCGACCACCGCGATCTGGGGCAGGTCTAGATTGCAGCTCTGGCCGATGGCGCTGAAGGCGTCTTGCAGCCGGTTCACCAGCGGAATCAGGTCCTCCATCCCGCGGTTACCCATGGCGGATGGGAGGGAGGAGGGGTGGCGACAGGGACGGCCAGGCGGCGAGGTTTCAAAGCCCAGTCAGTCGGTTGCTGGAGACACCAGCACCATGGAGCCTGGAAAGCATGGTGATGTTATGGGAAACTGGTCTCCTGTCACGCGCGGTAACGGCCGTCAACCCACCGACCGCCTAATAAGTAACTATGAATCATTTGTTTTATTTATTTCTATTTACCTACTCCAAATATCCGATGTGCTGTCACTGGGAATTCGGTACCGGTGAAGTCCGGGTCCGAACACAGGAAAATAACAGTAACTGGACCAGAGCCCGGCCCGGCACCACGGTGTGCTTTGTTATTGCTATCTTTCAGTTACTGGGTTGCCCTGCGCTCTTTCAGTAGCAAGTTCCGAATAAAACGAATACTGGTCCGGCGGGGTTCGGATCTGGGTCGGTTCAGTTCGGCTCGACCCAATTCGATTTGGCTCGGCTCTGCCACCGCGACGCACGCAGCTTTGGCTCCAGCACCACTCCTGACAGCCCAGTTAACGGTCTCGCGCGCGCACACGCGCGGATACGAGCACGCGAAACGACACGCCTCCGGTAACAAAATAAGCGCTCCGATGACCAATGGTCGGAGTACAACGGCGGCGAAGACCCCGCCCATCCATCCCAGCCCTATATAAGTCACACCCACGTACGAAGGGCTCGCCTCCCTTCGGTATGTACATGGCAGTGCTGCTGTAGGCCATGGGCATATAAATAACACTGCGCTAGTTCGCATGCCACAATAAAAACAACACTACGGCAGCGTGCCTGAGATGTCCCTGCTCAACCGTAGTTGAGCAGTGATACCCCTGAAAGAACGACTTCCATTATGATTTCGCAAAATGAGATCTGGACCAGTGCACGTTTAGCGCTACTTACCTACTTTTCGTTTTCATGGTACAAATTCTTTTCCTGATTCGGTTGCTTCACATACAAAATCAAAATATGTTTTAGTACTAGTGGAAATAAAGGAATGTTTAAATAGCAAACGCCGATAATACGAACATTTTCAGTGATGCCCATTCGGTCTAAAAGTGCTTAGGGTGTCTGTACCCGGTTTACTCTAGTGGCATTCAATAATGTATTTAAGAAGCCAGATAAATAGTAAGGCAAACTAAAACTGAATGCATCATTTTATTTAAAATCCAGGTTAAGGAAGAGGTGCAAAACTTACACTTAAATGGCAACATACACTATCGCACCATCCCTCAGTTGCTTATGTCGGGCAGTGTTGCAGCATTGGCTATTTGGAGGGGATAGGTGCGGTCTGGGATGCCAGGCAATCAGAGGCTGCTCACACACATTATCAGCAATTCGGAGACACCAAATCAAAACAGCCATTCGTCTTTGGACAGTGTAGAGAAACTGGAGTGGCTGGTGCAAACACACACAACAAAGGCAGGATTCAAGGGCCCCGTCATGATCGGAGAAATAGTCCCTTCTAAGCCCGCATCACAACAGCAACCGGGAAATACAGCAGAGCTGGCTATCAACTTATATGTAAAAGCTCAGACTTTATGGAACATGTGTCATTATTAAACCTTCCAGTGTGAAAACCAAGCAAAGGAGAGGATCTCATTTTAGAATAAAAGCTTTTTAATAAAGTAACTGAGGAAGATATGAACACACATAAAGCATTCTGGGAGACGTCTTTTATTTTTCCCTTATTCTTACCATCCTTTAACCGCTGCTTGTCGTTGCCGTCTTAAGAAATCCGCTCAGCTTGTGCAAAACATTGCATTATCCTTCAGTGCTTTCATTCTTCTCCCTGGACTGAGTGTCAGGCAATTTTCAGATCTTCTAGCAGTGCTGCAACGTCGATCTGTGCTTTATGGGACACGTCTGGCGTGTGCAGCGCCCCCTGCAGGCGCCGGCAGGCCTTTCGCAGCTCCTCAGGACTCGCGCGGTCTTTTTCTCCCCGCTCGCCCCCTCGGCGGATGCACAGAAGGACTTCATTGACCTCCCCCTCGATGTCCCTTGACAGCACGCAGGGGAACACGTCCCTCACCCGCCCTAACACGCGCGCCCTCAGTGCAGAGTCACGGCACACGAGGTTCAACATGAACACGCCTGAGTGAGTGAGAGAAAGTGTGAGAGAGATTAGGACTGTTACCAGAGGGACGGACCTCTGTACTCTAAATAATTATCCAATTATCCAAAGTTCATCTGACATAAATAAAAGACATTTGTTAACATAAGAGCTCTGCTACTCCTTCCACAAGTTACTCTGGGTGCCTGCAGTCCTGTAGTTCTTTTTTAATGCTTAGCTTTCCATAAACAAAGGAGGAAACAGCCATTCCAGCTGCAAACGTTCCTCTGATTCCACGGTGACATTCTGGTTACGTTACACTTGCATATGACAGCCCAGCACAATAAGAGCTACCATTAAGGCCAATTCACAGTTCACTCTTCCACGTGATTTCTGTCGTGCACAGGGTAAGGTGACGTAAATTTTGTCATCAGGGGTTTGACCCGGGTGGCTGCGGCCTGTGCGGCTGGAGCATATACAGCTGATTTTTTTTGTCTGCTGCATGACATTTAATTATTGGCTGTAGGTGGCGCCACTGAGTTTCAGAGACCAGAGGTCGACCAAGAAAGAGTAGAAGAAGAATTATTGTTGTAGAAGGTGCAAAGGTATCTGCATATCTAATTTTTAATGTCCAAATAACTTGTACTGCCCAAACATTATACTGCCCCTGCTAATTTTTTGCAAGGATATTGGATTACCTTAATACCATCCAAGCCTTAACTAATAAAGTAAAATCTGTTCATGAACGTTTTCCAGTTTCACTACACTGCATGCATTCAAGTTCGTTGCAATATATCAGCCCTCTTCTGGTCTGGTGGATGTCACTGCTGCATGCATGCGCTGACTGCGACCATCCACATCCGCAGCCAAATGTAGTACGAACACAAGCTGCATCGTGGACGACCGTCCGCAGCCAAAAAGCGCACAGGGAAAAGTGAAGCATGAACTAGCTTTTAGAAGTAAATAAAGATTAGAAGAGTTGACACTACTGGGGAAAAGTGCCCATGAGATTCTAGTCATCCGGTCACAAAACATAAGCAGATCACCACAGCACCAGACCCTGTGGAAATGAGGAGCTGGTGGTTTGTAACTGGATTCAACTGCTCATACTGATATTTCAAATACTCCAAAAAATGATTAGCGGCTAAATATTTATCAGCAATAGGGATACAAGCACAGAGAGAGGAATGTTTATGAAACACTGGGGTCAAACTGAATAAACGTGAGACAAAAGGAGAAGCCTTACCGCGAGCAGTCAGCAGATTGCGTACTTTCTCTAGGAAAGCCGTTTCCACAAAGGCAGGAGGAGGGCAGCTCATTCCAAGGGTGGGGTCCTTACAGTCCACGTCAAACATGATGACATCATAAGCACATCCGCCTGCAACGGGTGCGAAAAGAAAGGGGGACGTGTGACAACGAGAGCAGCGAAGGTCATTAGAGACTCCTGAACAAATGCCAGCACAAACCACCAGGAAACACAAACCCACAGCCGAATCTCCCTGTCATCATTTCCAGGGTGCTGGGGCAGTAAGGCTCGTAAACATGGGTAATTTACCCCTCAAGTTATTATGACCATAATTTAATCTTGACACCTCAGAGAGCTAAAATAAAATGTTCCTTAATTTTACAATGTGCAAACTGTATATCAGTGGTCTAATTTCAATGTGCAAGCTGTATATCAGTGGACGAGGAAAACTGAACACGATCCAACAATCTCTGACATTCTTTGCACCATTACTGTTTATTATCGTCTAAATGTGTGTTGTGCTGTAGTAAACCTGCATTTGCATGGGATTACTAGAGTATATATTTATGTACCTTCATATCTGGCATGCAGTGTACACACATCATACACAACAGAGGAAATGGAGAGGAACCAAGCTGCAGTTTGCAAAAAAATGTATATTTTACAGACGCCTAAAGCCATAAACTGAGAAATAAGTGAAACTTATAAGTGAATTTATTCTTTAATAATACAGAGGGGCCAACCTTATCATCTGCCAATGATATGTATTGAATTGGTGAGTGCCAGGGGAGGGGGCACTCCAGGAGCCAATCAGCTTTCTGTTGGGGCCAGTGCCCCCGCCCCTGCCTCGCAGGCTGACTGACCTTTGGCCTCCGATGCACTGATGTGCTCCAGGCCGTCCCCGAGCACCACCTTCAGCCGCTCGTCGGGCTGGAACCCAAAACACCGCTGAGCCACGTCCAGAACCGCCGGGTCCAGCTCCACAACATCCACAGACACACCTGGGATGAAGTCGCGCAGGAACTGGGGCAGGCCGCCGCCGCCAAGCCCTACCAGTAGCAGCGTGATGGGGGGGCCTGTAGGGGGGAGGGCGGAATCGGGGGGGCATCAGAACCGAGACAGGAGCACCGAGCCATGGGACCCTCGGAGCTGAACCGGGCCATGTCGGTCCATCTGAGCTTACCCAAATCCTCCAAACCGAGCAGTGAGAGTCCGGCCACCATGACCCGGTGATGGGCGCAGCACAGGAAGCTCCGGTCCACAGAAGCCGCCCCCCCCTTCACAGCAGGGGGGGGTGGCTTGGACTTCTTTTTTTTATTCCTTTTACCACTGGGGGCTGCTGAGGTAGTGAGAGAGAGAAAGAGGCAGACAGACAGAGAGATTGGGGGGGGGGGGGGCAGGGAGATTCTGTCATTCCCCTCACTGTCATGTAAACAGCCAATACCTTTAGCCTCATAAACAGCTAATTTATTCTTACTGACAGTTTACTTGCACACACCCCAAAGCTGTGTTTGCCCTACATCTTTATAAGTAATTATAATTATATAATTATTAAAAAAAGATGGATGGATGGATGTTCGTATTTTTATCTTGATTATATGTCTTGTATGTCTTCCTGCCAGCACATGCACCAGATTCTGATTCTAAGTTGCAAATATTTCCTAAGGGAATCCCCCCCCCCCCCCCCCCCCAGCAGTCTGTCCACGGCTCCAACGGCAGGGCGCCGAATGAAATCAGGACTACGTCGACCACGGTTGCCCGATACACATCACGTGTTGCTCTGACTGATCCGGATACCGGCGTTTGGATTACGGATTAACTGAGCCAGACAAACACCACACAGAGCTTCAAATCCCCCTGATGAGCCCCGCAGAGGCGTCCATGAGCGTCTCACCGGGGGCCGGAGCGCGCAACCGGTTCTCGGACTGCACCACCCCGGCGTTATCCAAGAAGACCAGGCGCCGGTACAGAAACCCATCTTCGCCACGGACGTCCTCCACCGAGTACTCGCCGCTGAGCGTGCTCACACCGCGGCTGACCACCTCTCGCCAGCCCAGCTCCCCCCCAACCGACAGGAAGGGCACCTGCAAGAGAAACGAGGTGGGGAGGCATGAGAACATGGCCGACACGGCGGGGAAAGCACAAACAGCGGGATGGGACCGTCCCTCTGAGCCCCCGAAACACCGCGCAGGATTCTTTACTGTCCTTTACATCTCTTTAGCAGATGCTTTTGTCCAGAGATTCAAGGATTTTCGTTTTCTTGTCTGCTGCTGTCTTAGAAATTCTAAGCCTGGAAGCAATCTGCTGTTCAGTGTAGCCTTCTGCCAGCAGAACCAGCATTAAACCAGTATTTAAAAATGCAGATATTTTATACAATATAGAGGGGTCTCAATTTCTTCCAGAGCTGCATGTCTATTGTACTTTTTATCAATAAATTATTTATCTTGTAATATTATGGCATGTATGAGAGAGCACTGTTGACGCAAAGTGCAGTAACTGCAGTGCACATACATCTTTATGAAAGCAGGATGAACCAGTCCCTGGAGACACTTGGGATTAAGGGCCGTGCTGAGCGGCCCAACAGTGACATCACTCTGCCAACCCTGGGATTTGAACCAGCCACCTTCCCAAACCCCATGAGCCACACACTGCCCTCAACACTCCTCCAGTATCATCAACCTGAGGGAGACACCGGGTCGAATACAACGGAGCACATTCACTACCATGGAGACGAGACTCCACCCCCAGTCTACCTGCTGATTGGCTGGCATCCCACACGGGGCGAGCTCCATCACCATGGGGGAGAGCTCAGACTGGACCGACTGCATGTCTGCGTACTCCTGGTCCCGATGCATCGCCACAACAACCAGCCGGCGGAAGTTCGCACTTCGTGCCAGTTGCTCACGCCCCTCGGCGGAACCATATAGCCAATCAGATTCCCGGCCCTGAGGCACTGAAAAATGAATGAATATTTTATCATTTTTAAGGGGATTTCCCTGGCAATACAGCACATGTTCATTATAAATTTAAATACATACAAAACAACTTGTTTCTTGTACACCAAGTTTCAACATGAAGTCAGGTGCCCAACCACAGGATTCCGTAGTGTTTTCACTTTCTGCTGATGTAACACATACTAGCAGATTTTTCACTTTTTATATAAATATAGCGCTTACTCACGTTGCATGTAAATACTTAAGATCAAATACGGACGATCCTCAGCTTACGACGGGGAAACGGGCTGATGAACCCATTGTTAGAGGAATACGCCATAAGTCGAAGATGACATGATTAATGAATAACTACATTAATCCCCTCCTTAGTATCCGTGCTTTAGGTAACTGCGGTCTCAATTATCTGCAGTTTATCGCGGGTACCAACATTTCTTTATACATTTTTCCTTGTACAATTGTCCTTTGAGGGAAAAACAAAAAGCAAAACTCTTATCGCTCCATCATCCCTGAGATACATGATCTTTCTTCCATTGTCTATCGTCTCTTCTGAATTAGGCTAAAACGGCAGAACTTTCATTCGCGAAAGCACAGCACTGAAATCTTTATTACTGTATTTAATGTTGGCAGTGCCTTACTGTGCGAAATTCATTTTCCACATGTATGAACACAAAAATCATGTCATATATAGGGTACACGAATGGTACACTTATCTGGGGTAGGTATTAGAATGCATCACCTGCAGATACAGGGAGACTACTGTATGGTCACTGAATAACTAATTACAGTAACTAACTAAATACAAGTAACAGAAAAACACAAAATAAACACCATATGATATGTCGCTAAACACTGTACAGTGTGTCATGCATTTATGCTGACGGTAGTTAGAGACTCGAAGTGTGGACGCTGACGTCGCCCAGCATCAGTAGAAAGTGTCGTACGACTTATCGTTATCCTGGGAAGATTGATGACTACTCAACGTGCATCGCTACTGGCCGATTATAAAGTTCAAATATCATTTGTTGAGCCAACGCAAAGCATCCGTATTCACTTCCTCTTGTGACCCCATGCTTGGAGACGCACCGATAAAAATAGCGAAGTGGTTAGCCCGAGGCACCTTAGCCAGCTGAGGGCTGTCCAGCACCGTCAGCGTGTAGCGGGGGTGGCCCGTGGGGGCGTGGCACAGCGTTAGGGCAGAGCTCCGGCCCACACACGGGCCAGAACGGAGCTTGTGGCGAACGAGGGCATAGGCTTGTCGCTCCCTGACTGCGGAGAGCAGTGCAGTGGTCGAGGACAACCTGCAGGGGGCGCCATCCTCTCCCTGACACATCTCCAGCACTGGGGTCGGGGGAGGCTGGCGGAACTTGGTGCAGACCAACATGAAGACGGGCAGGGCGAAGGCGGTTGAGTCAGAGGGGGTATCCTGCTCTTCCGGGGTCCCAAGGCAGTGCACCCTGATGGCCCAGCCCTCCCGGACAAAGTGCTCCACTGCCAGCCGCAGCACGCTCTCCTGGGCCAGAGACACGCAGACGTAGCGGCCTCCCACCACCAGCACGCGGCCCACCTCCGCCAGCATGCTCCCTGCCAGACTGCCCCCCTCCTCCGCCGCCATGGCGTCCAGAGTGCCCTTGTCCAGCGCTGCCTGGAAGCTGCTACCATCAAAGGTGGTCTGGGTGGCGTCAGCCTGCAGGAACGTAAGATCGGGGCGCCGCTCGGCGTTTCGCTGCCTCATGTGTGACACCACAGTGTCGCTGATGTCGATGTTGACCAGCTGCCGGTAGCCAACGTCGTAGAGCTGCTCACTAAGGTCCGAGTTCCCACAGCCCACCACCAAAACCTGCCAGGATACAGAAGAGGTGTCAGATATGAACAATGTGCCCGTGACCGGAAGGCTGTGGGTTCAAATCCCATGAGTGATTTCACTGTTGAGCCCTTTATCTCCAGTTTCCACAGGGACTGCCTGACCCTGCGTTCTAAAAAACCTGATAACTAAATACATTTGACTCGGTGCAAATTTTAACTTTGAGCACTATTTACTCTGCACAAGATTTACCTCTGTCCTGAATAGTAGTCTCCATGTAGTTCTGTATTGTGTGCAGCCTGTAGTATTTTGTTTTGTTTTGCACATTGAGCCCGGACAAAGGCAATTTCGTTCTACTATGCACTCTCGAATTGTATGGTCCAAATGACAATAAAATTTACTTTGACTAAACACAGACTCTTCAGGTACACACAATAGGTATGTCTGTGGGATTTGTGAAATGATGCCAACATCGGGTCATGGGAAGACATAAAACCTTTAAGTCTGGTTCATAGTTCTTTTAATGTTTACTTGATGTAAAGAACAGTTAGTTAAAGTTCACAAGATCGCTTAAACTCTTTAATCAGCTGTATGTAATTTACTTCACACGTGTTGTTTACATGCAAATTCTTCAGTGAAAATGAAGCTTCCAGGACGAATTACATAGGTAAGAAACGGCTTTTTAAATCTATTTCGGTTAAAAGGAGGCTGCTTTAAGTAGACAGTCAATCCTCACAGCTCTATAATATAGATAAGACAGAATCTTAACCGAATCTTATGTTGGAGAGTGACCGGGTGTGCACTGACAGGCGGCATTGAGTGAAGATCGGCGGCAAACACTGGCATCCCCAGGTGAAGCTGAAAAATGTTTCTAATAGTTGCATGAAAACGGTGACCCTAATAAAGTATGGGAGACGCGCTGCCCGAGGCGGACCCTCACCCGGTCGCGGGGTTTGATGTACTTGTGCAGAAGCCCGCACAGCTGGTTGTAGTCGGCATACCACTCGAAGGCCTTGTCTCCCCGTCGCCGGAAAAAGCGCTCCCAGTACTCGGCCGAGCTGAACTCCTCAGCGCTGCGGGGTAAAAGGCTCATCGCGGCGGCTTCGAGCTGGCAAAATGAAAATCCGTTTCTGATTCCAGGCTCTCACTCCCTTTACTGCACTGGTGTTCTTCAACAGTCTAGTTAGAAAAGGATAAAAGTTACCTTTAACAGAGTTCCCCCCTTTTTCCTACAACCATAATGTCGTCTGCTCTATACAGATATTCCAATACTGTTCTTTAAGCACATAACAAAACGGAACTATAATCCGGCCAAAGAAAAGAAACTCAAAACTGCTGCAAGCACACGTGTCTCCCAGGCTCGTTCAGCCGGACGACATTAACTGAGGAACAGGCAGATTCTGATTGGACAATCTGTACGTGCGTCAGGCCTTCCTGTGGAAGCTGATTGGATGGAGGGGAAAGGGGGAAAATATTGTGGCATGTCAAGATAGTAGTGAGTTGTTTGTGCACATTTTATCTTAAAATAAGACAAATAAATATAATAAAATTAGCACGACTTTCCATGATATAACAGAAACAAATTAGAATTTAAATGTTAAAATTCTGTCGTCGGGTGGTTATGGGTGTTTTAAAGATGTAGAAACTTTACTAGAGACGACTGAAAGTAGAAAGCAAAAAAACGGTCTGTTCTGGTCGAGTTGTTTGGAGAATCTAAACTGAATGGAGCCTATAAATACGGTATTACTTGTCCAATATAAACACAAGTGCGTGTGGGATGATTCCCAGAACGTTTCAGGAACGTTCCCTGAAGGATTCTTTGGCTGTCCTGTGGTTTTTGTTAACTTAAATATAATGTTAGATTTTATTTGCATGTTTTGGTTTATGGGACCATTCTCCTAACGTTTGTAATATGTGAACTTTTGGATAAACATTTACAATGTTCCTTTATGGTTGTG
Source organism: Brienomyrus brachyistius (assembly GCF_023856365.1). Classification (NCBI taxonomy): domain Eukaryota; kingdom Metazoa; phylum Chordata; class Actinopteri; order Osteoglossiformes; family Mormyridae; genus Brienomyrus; species Brienomyrus brachyistius. The sequence goes on along the minus strand of NC_064547.1, from coordinate 19,116,355 downwards.
TTAACGTAGCCTCAGGGGCGCAGATGGTGGGGGGACTGGTCCCAGTTACACCGGAACACTTCTCTGTCCTCCTTCACTTTTCTGTTCTTCAGTTCTTCATGTTAGATGTTCCTGATGGGAATCGTCTGATTTACTCAGGAGAGTTTGGTTTAGTATTTGGTTTAGTAACTACTAGTAAATAGCATGGACGAGTTCAGCTGCCTGAATACTTGGGTTATTTATATTACATTTACAATCCAATATAGGAAGATCATTTCAATTCAGAACCACCAGAAGGCAGCAAGAACCAAGGTAAGTCATTTTTGCTGGCAGGAAATGGGATTTGTTGTGGAATACAAAGCAGAAATAATCATTGACTTTTTTATTTGTATTTCTGTCGTAATTTAGAATTGTAGTTGTAAGGTACTCATAGTTGGCATATTATATAATGTATTCATAACCCAGTGTGTTCGGCCCTGAAGTAAATTGTGCCCAAGGGCAAAGCAAAATTAAATAAGTTAGTCACATGACAAAATTAATATTAAAACAGGGGTGTATCTGAAAAACTTGGTCGAGGACAACCTGTAGGGGGCACCATCATTAAAAGTCTTGGTTCCAGGACAGTGCTGAACTGCTGTAAAAAGGCACCGAGTTCATGGGTAAAGTTTTTGTCCTTCTTCTTCTTTTACTTCACATAACTCAGCAGGTTTTTTCAGGCACTTGAACATGCCACCATTTGGTATGGTTCAAAGATCACAGCTGCCTTACAGGGCATCAAGAAAATCTGTTTAATCTCTCACCTTCCCGGTTAAATGAGAGATTTATCAGATTCACATGAATTCGAAAAACCACATCAGTGCTCTCACCTTACCTTTCACTTTCCCTAACAGAATAACGTTTCCCCTGCAAACTAAAGTAATACTGTAACAAGACTGGAGTCTTTCTTAGTTACTTACAAAGATTTTAATGAATTGGTCACACTTTGGGCTGCAGCACTTCTTTGCCTATAAACTTTTTTAACATATTAAGTTAATCTTTAATGATATTGTCATTGCAAAATTAACACCTATGAACTATTAATTTAAAAATCGCTGTGGTCTATTATGTTATATAATCAGCCATATTGTTTGGTAGTGGTTTAATCTCACTCAGCATTATTAAATCATCTGTGAAAACTGGATTAGAGGGTCAGTAGCCTTTAAATGTGGAGCATAACATACAGTCCTGTTGATTGACATGGAGACTAATACAATCAATTATGGAATCAGAGGCCATTAATTATTAAATTTAAGAGAACAGTCAGTTTTAAAGATGGAAAGTGTTTAATTTACTATAATGCATTTTGGAAGAGTGTTTCATCCACAGAAACAGTTCCGTCATTGTCTCCTCTTTTGCGCTATAGGCAGATTATTTCTTTATTTCAATGGAAGAAAATTAGGCCTAAAGAAAATATTCATGTAGTTTTGTACAGGAGTAATTTCAGTGCTTCCTTTCAGTCCATCCAGGAATTCTTTGTGTCTGTTATGTCCGTCTACAGTTCACCTGATTGAGATAATTACTGGCATGAAGATATTTAATTAGTTACGTGTCAGGATCATTGTCGCAGGTGTCTTCTCCCCGTTTGGCCACCAGGTCTCACTGTCCACCCCGTTTGGTGTTACCCTAGTGTGTTTCCCAGCTCCCTGATCTGCTGCATAGCTTAGCAGTGGTCTGCCATCATCCAGCATCCCCTTTTATTGTGGGTTCGTGGCACGCAGAGACCAGTCTCAACCAATTAAACATTCATGCTGCACTCACGTTTTCTTGGTGTATATATTTCAGCTACAGTTCCTTGCTTTGTTCCCTGTTTGTAGTATGTTCAGTTTTCCTTCTTTTAGTTTCCTTTGGCGTTTTAAATCTTCTGTTTCCGTTAATTGATCTCACCTGCTCTTTTGTAGTTTGTAATAGCCCATGCCTGTCCCTTGTTAACCCTCGTTATCTGTGTATACTGTATATATGTACCTTTCCTTACGTTGTTTCCTCAGTTGGTCATTGTGTTTGTACTGTGTGTGCGTGAGTGAATTACTACATTTTTAGTGTTCTGCTCTTTGCTTGGTCTCCTTGTCTTATTGCCCGTGTCTTCTTGGTTGTAATTTTAGTGTTTGTTTACCTTATGGTTAGTTTTTGTTCTTGCCTACTTGTTTTATCACCTTGTGGTCCCTTTGTTTACTGGTTCTCCCTTTGTATTCGCTATTGTTAATAAAACCCCGTCTGAGAGTGGCTACATGGATCGTCCCTCCTTTGTCATGTCCCGCTGTAACAGTTACTTTAATCACTTCGTCTGGCAGGAGTTCATGAAGAGCTTCAGGAATCCACCGTTGCACAACACAACTCTAATTCTCTGGGGGAGCAGCTTTAAGCAGTCACTGGGCAATAAACACTGGGTTAGTGCACGTGAGGAAGCAGACCTGGTGGAGTGAAAGATGTGTGCGTCTCACGCAACGAGAAAAACTTGGAGGTATCCACAAAGAGCTTCATTTGCATGCGTGTGTTTGCAGGAGCATGTTAATGTCTAGCATTTGCTATTGTTTACCCGGAGAAAAATACAGATGTTTACATGCAAACACGTGTTCCTTTGTTGGAATATATCAATCAGGCCCTATGATGACATCCCCTCTGACAGACACCTTTAGTGTGTCATTTGTGAAGGTTGATGAAGTAACGTCTGAATCTTTTCAAAATATAAATTTTTAACTAAATCAAAGGAGATAGCTCATAGTGCGCCTGTATTTTATGCTATTGGAGTAGAGCTGCTTGCTACTGCGAAATGGTTGAGGGCTGTTTTACGAAATCTGGTGTGGCACTTTCTTCATTTGCTTCCCTCCCCTCGCTATAATTGACCATATTCGTTGAATAAAGCTTTATCCAGCTACAAAATGTAATGGTCATTTATATTAATCCACATTAGTCACTGGTATTTTATCATGACACTCCGTTAAGGGTTACATTGATATTAAATGGAAAAACTCTGAGTGCTTTCTAACAGTATACTGATATCTAATTTACACTTTATATCAAAACTGATTCTGATGACAATGCATGGTCTGTGCAGTTCATAGATCAACCATTACAACTCACTAGTGTAAAAACAAAAGTAACATTAATGACTATTGGAATCCCTGTCCTTTAATAGAAGGTGTGCCGGGTAAATATGTTTGAATCAGGGCTTCAAAGGCTATGTGTTCATGCAAAAGAATATTTTTATTTTATTAGTTTTGTTTGCCCGTATCATGGTGTGGGATTTGCACTTGGAAAAAAAAGCACTACTGGAAAAACAGCCAGCAAACGCCATACATATTTGGATGGAGTTTCAATCATAATCATATTGCAAAGCATGTGTTATCTGTAGATAACAATGCACTGGTAGTTGTGATATTAATTAAGAATGAGACTTTCTTTGAATTGTAAACAGAAGGGCAATAAGCACATTTTATAGCTGTCCATGCCTCTGAAGTCTGGATAATAAGATGGATGTCTGGGATGACTATTAACCAGCTGCCTGTTTTGTTGAAGTTTCGAAAGACTGCTACTTAGACCGTTTAAACATGGTTTGTATTCAAAGTACGAGGAGTATGCTGCCTAACACTGAAAACTGGTTGTTACTCGTTGGTGTACAATCGTAGTCAGAGGTCTTCACATGTATTAAGAAAGGTTCTTACTTCTTGGTAACCTTGGTGTTATTGTATATATATATTAAACTCGAAGTGTCCCATATAGCTGCGTGGCATTTACAAAGGGGGAAGGTGTGTGACTGTTTGAAGGGAGACCTGCTTGGCGCGGTTGTGCATGCGCACAAACTTGAGCTAATTAAGTTTCTAGGGACAATGAAGTGTCAGAATCCAGTTTCGGCACGTGCAATGCAAATTCTTTCGCAGAGGGGTTCCTCATTTTTCTGCAAAATCGTTTATCACTGGCTCCTGCAGCCAGCACTCTTCGCTTGGCCTGAGAACATTTCTTCCTGGCATTCTCTTGTCTCGCAGGGCATCCATTTTTACAAGTCACAAGGTACCAACTTTTGGCTTTTATTCCCAAAGCGATCTTTGGATGTGTTAGAGCCGGTTTGTGCTGGTGTCATCTATTTGCAATGTCTGTCTTCCTCATCATAACTGCAGCACGCAAAAACTCGATCCTGGCAAGATGACTACGTTGTTAACTTAAAAGTCTCAAGTTCTTTTGAGACTTGGACTATGAGCATGGCACAGCCGGGTATTCACTGAGGACCAATGCCTCACTACGGCTATAACACGTTATAACGCTAAGAGCAGACGCACGGCTGAGAAAGGTCCACCTCAAGGGTTATCCAAAATATTTGAGATTCTAAATTCACATCAGAAGACACCGGAACGTGGTAAATCGGCTGTAACAAATATCCATTTAAATGACAGTTATGGTAATGATTACCGAAAAATCATTAGCAGCCCGATATTTTCATTTGGAGAAGTTGAAGACCACGTTTGATTTTTTTTGAAAATATATTAATGTCCGGCTAAATATTTTGAAAGAAAATAGCTTAAACGTAGAATGGTAATTCCATCCATCCATTTTCCAAACCGCTTCCATCCATCCATCCATTTTCCAAAACCGCTTATCAAATGGTAATTCGCCATAACAAAAACTAGTAGGTGAATTACCCTGTACGATTTTGACGTTTGTGTTTATAGATGTATATTAATAAGGCTAACAGTTAGCCTCCGAGCGTTTTATTACAATAATTATCCGTTTATCATCCACTTGCGCCTTTTGTGTACGCGGATTGCTTAGGTGAGCACGCATACCCCTCTGCGTACGCCGTTTGTGTAGGTGAGCACGCACATCTCTCTGCGTGCGCCGTTGGCGTAGGTGAGCACGCACACAACTCTGCGTGCGCCGTTGGCGTAGGTGAGCACGCACACAACTCTGCGTGCGCCGTTGGCGTAGGTGAGCACGCACATAAGTCTGCGTGCGCCGTTTGCGTAGGGTCGTCGTTTTGCTTCCCGGTCAGCCGGAGAGAGAAGAGCGGCGAAGGTGGTGGACGACAGCGCAGCGCTCACCATGGCTGGAGCCGTCCAGTGACTCCAGAGCATCTCGGATACCTCCGCAGTCAAGGTTAAACCGAACGGGCTCCACTAGCACGCATTAGGGCAGTTACTGTCTGGATTAGGTGGTACTTTTTGGACGTGGTGTTGGTTACCTTCGGGACCGGTATCGGCGGTGGCTGTCGGTTCGTCCGTCCGTCGGGTGTCACCGGTGGCCCTAGTACCGGGGACCGCGGTGACTGCGGCTCGTTTTTTCGGCTGTATGGGGGTTTTCGCAGAATGATCCGCCCTTTTCGTGTTTGGTGGTGTGAAGCGATGACGTTTCTGCCGTATTTCTACCGATGCCGTGTGGCGGGATGCCAGTCAGCATGAGCCCGATTCGGAGGGGACCCAGGACCCGCCTGGCTGTCAGCCCCTTTTTCTAGGGGTCACTTTCCTATGAGATATGTAATATTTTTGCCTGCGGTTTCAGTTTAATTTTAGTAAACTGTGCCGGCGAGGTGTGGCTCATCTGTACATTGTGGGAAAGCCGCTTGTTTTTCATCCCCTGTCATTTAGAAAACTAAAACGGATCTTTATTTTTTTTTTTATCATTAAAATGGCAATTAGGTGCCACACGTTAATATTCAATCGCAAAATTCGATTAATAGTTTATCGCGAATCGTTAAACGATTAGGTGGATTTTTTTTAATCGTTTTAATCGTTGTGGCCAAAACACTTTTTTTTTAAGGAATCCGTGTAAGTTGTACTATAACAACAGTGTTTGTTTGAGAAATGTACTAGGCGAATCTTTTTCGGAACAGCTTTGCATGCTGGTGCATCTGTCATCCATGGTACTGCATGTTTTACTTAAACCAGAAATTCTGTGTATCAGTGCTTTTATAGGAACGTCACTCT